>NW_022995372.1:11391165-12591165 GCF_004354385.1 Drosophila innubila | reverse complement strand
TAACATAGAAAAGTTATAGAGGAAAGTATTTTTTTTTAGAACACTTTCATCGCTTTAAATGTGTTTTTTTTTACGTATTTAATTCAATATTGCAAAGTTTTTTATTTATAGGAATTGTGTTCTTGAAATGTACAATATTAACAAATATCAATGTGAAGGGTTAATGAAAAGAATAATTTTTTTTAAAACTTCATGGAAATCTGATTTTTTTTAACATAGAAAAGTAATAGAGGAAAGTATTTTTTTTAGAACACTTTCATCGCTTTAAATGTGTTATTATTTTACGTATTTAATTCAATATTGCAAAGTTTTTTATTTATAGGAATTGTGTTCTTGAAATGTACAATATTAACAAAACAATTTCCATAGATTCTGTAATGGCGCCACCTTCAATGTGGAGGGTTAATGAAAAAATAATTTTTTTTAAATTTCTTGGAAATCTGATAGGAAAGTAATAGAGGAAAGTATTTTTATTTAGAACACTTTCATCGCTTTAAATGTGTTTTTTTTTTACGTATTTAATTCAATATTGAAAAGTTTTTAATTTATAGGAATTGTGTTCTTGAAATGTACAATATTAACAAAACAATTTCCATAGATTTTGTAATGGCGCCACCTTCAATGTGGAGGGTTAATGAAAAGAATAAATTTTTTTTTAAATTTCATGGAAATCTGATTTTTTTTAACATAGGAAAGTAATAGAGGAAAGTATTTTTTTTAGAACACTTTCATCGCTTTAAATGTGTTATTTTTTTACGTATTTAATTCAATATTGCCAAGTTTTTTATTAATAGGAATTGTTTTCGTTAAATGTAAAGTATTGCGTGCATTTCTTAAAAGCTCTCTTAAATTGAACTATTTTTTAGGTAATATTTTTCAGGTCTGCTTGGTAAATTGTTGCTGTAGCAGCTTGCTTAGGCTTTGTAAAGGAAAACGTAGAATTTTCTTTAGTTTTTCATGGCAAACTTTTCACTTTGGCTATTTAAGTGAAGGCGGTGTCCAAGTTTAAGTGGCTTGTGGCGCTTTTTAGGTGGCACGTTTCAAACAAATTCTCTCTCACTCTCTCTATCTCAATTCCACACAGACACGGATACAGCAGCCATTCTCTTAAGTGACTGTGTGTTGGTCATATGTGTGTGTGAACACAGGTCTGTGTGTGTTGGTGCGTTTGAACTTTGCTGCAGTTGATCAAAAATTCATTTTCAAAAACTTGCCATAAAAATGCGAGTTTTATGTACGTGGATGTGTTGAGAATGTATTTGTGTGTGTGAATGTATTAGCTTATGTGTTAGAGTACGTATGTGTGTGTGTGTGTGTCTATGAATGTGTAAGTCTCTCTCTGCATAGTTGATGCAGCAACTAACTTGAGACTTTATTACTTAGCCCAGTGATCAGTGTTGTTGCTGCTGCAGCGGTTGTTGTTGTTGTTGCTGGTGTTGTTGTTGCACGTCGCGCTCGTCGACATGTCGTTGACAGCGTTGTTAACATTTTTATAACCAAACTTTATGCGTTCTACCTCCCCCTTTACCCGGTGAGACTATTTTTCGGGACTTGCCACCAGTGTTGTCAACTATTAGCCACAAAAACAGGATCAACCGACCAGAAAAATGAGAAAAAAAATGAAGGAATAAATAAAATGTTATAGGCCATGGCCACTCACATTTGCCACATTTGCTCACATTTGAATGTGGCTCACATTTAAGTTTCCACGACCAAATGGGAAACTGTTAACGCATTTGATATTCACCCAAAACAAATCAGCTGTTCGGTTTCTGTGCACGAATTATAAAAAGCTCACAATAACAACATTTTAATATTTATTTTGATGTTATAATTGGCACAAATTTAATGCCTACCGTTTTTATTGAAGAAAACAGCTGGATAAGGTGATAAGTGTTTTTTTTCACGAGCTTATCGATAAACATCGCGTATTCGATAAAACAATACTGAAATTCGCCGGGGCGATTGTCAAAAAATTGGCCCATTTAATATGAATAAGCCAAAATGATCATTCGGATTTTGTACTGAAATGAAGTCCACATTCGTGCCAAATGATGAAAATGGCGTCGAATGTGCCAAATGTGCTGTCGTGGAAATAGGCTATTAGAATATAGATGCAATGCAAGTCAATTTACTAATAAAAATTCATTTAATAATGAAATTAAAAAAAAAAAAATAAAAAAAAAACAACCTAATTATATGAGATTTATTTCTTTACTAAAAGAAAATTATTAGCTTGTAAATTAAATTTAAAATTAATCAATATTTAGTGGAAAAATTAAATAAAATGGAAACTTTGTCAATAATGGTGAAAGTGTATAGTATTTAAAAACAGATCAATCCGAAAAATGGCTAAATGGGGCAACACTGTTAGCCACTGATGTTTTATGCACGCACGTTGCACGTTTCGCGCTGCACATTACACAGGTGGCACGGGTGGCACACGTTGCTGCGTGTAAAGTCAAAGTTGCAGCTAGAGCCAAGCGACCTCGGGTCACATTTAGCCAGTCAGTGAGGCAGACAACAACACGTGGCAGCAAGTTGCCTGGTTGCGGCAGCTTGTTAGCGAAAGTGTTGCAGTTGCCACATCATGGGATGATGGCAGTTGGTATTGTTAATGCTGTTGTGGTTGTTGTTGCTGCTGGATTTGACGGCTTCGCGTTGACACTTTTTTGGCCTATTGGCTTTTATATGTATGTATAGCTTTTCTTCTTGTGGCTGTTGTTGTTGCTGTTGTTGTTGTTGTTGTCATCATCATGATGATGACCTCATTCTGTTACCGCCGCCTTCGCGCATTTTAATTTACGAAACTATCTGCGCTCTGCAAAGTTTGTCTGTCACTTTGTTGCTGTTGTTGCCACCATTGTTGTTGCTGTTGTCTATTTGCTGGCTGGGCTTTCTCGCTTGTTGGCGGCATTGTTATTTGCACACCAAAAACAAAAACTATGCGACTTCCCCTCACGCCTCTTTCCTTCCCCTCTACCCCTCTCTCTCTCTCTCTCTCTTTCACACTCTCTGTCTCTGTCGTCTCGCATTTTGGCCTGATGTTATCAGTTCGATCTGCGCATTTGCATGCCAAATGAAGGACGGGCCAAAAAGGGGGAGATGGACTGGGGCCTATGTAATGTTTGGGTAATGCCTCTTTTTTTTTAGAGGTCATGATGGTAGCTTTGCGTCAACCCAAAGTGGCTGTGCATATGGCCAGAGGATGTGGGAAAGAGGCCAAAAGGGTCAATGGAAAAGTGGGGCGGCCCAAGTGCAAAGTGTGTGGAGTGAGAAATGAGACAAGAGGCAACTTCTAATGGGCCTCGTCTGGGTGCCTTTTATGTGGCATGTAGCAAAAAAAAAGAGATAGAATGGGAGATGTAATGTTGTAAATTGACGGCAATCTTAAAATGGATAATCAAGCTTTGAGATAAAAATGAGCGCATTTTATATATGGAAATATTACAATTAGGAAATGTCTCACATTGAGCATATATATATAGTTCTATATTGGTAGAGTAGAGTTACAAACATATAAATCTATAGATAAGCATTATCATTTATATATGATAAATTAAGTATTATAGATTCAAATTATTTACACATGAATTAATTAACTTATGTGAACATACCGACAGGATTTTAGAAAAAATTCCGTTTTTCTATGCTTTTGCCGATTTCTAAAAAAAAAAAATAAGGCAGGTGTCTATTATAACGATTGTTTCACAAAATATCTCTTCCAGCTAAAAAGAGCTAATCAAAATGCTAAGAAAACAGATTAATTTGAATGAAGTTTAAATATATTTCATAATAAGTGAAAAGAAATCACATGGAAAAATCGTGATCGAGTACTTAAGCCAATTAATTACGAAATTAATGCAATTAATTTAGAGTGTACAATGTACATAGATACTCGATAGATAGCTACATTAATCTTCTTTAATACAAATTAATCGTTTTAGAATACTCCGTTTCATTCGCATATTTTTGTACTTGACTATTTTTAGATAAAGGCAACTTTTATTTCGCATAGGTTCGTTACCTCATGTTTGTTGCTATCATTATGAAAACTAAAATTCGATTAAACCCTTTTTTTCACTTAGCATGAAGCTGTCAATATGCAATCAAATCACAAGAGAAAATATGGGGAAAATCTTTTGTTTTTTTTTTACCTTTTTGTACTTCAATTGTGTAAAAACGAAGAGAACCCTCGGAAGTGCCCATAGATAACTTGTAGGTATAGAAATTGCAAATGTTGTGAATTTCTAACGAATCAGAATGATTTATTTTTAAGTTCCCAACAATTTTACTAAGTACAATTTCTTGAAATATATATATGGTCTTTGAATATTTCTTCTTTATTATTAATTGGAAAACTTTTTTAGGAAATTCAAATGCATGTGTATCTCAACTTAAACTGTATTCGTTTTCAGCCCCTTTCCTTTTTTGTTTTCTATTATTTTATATAAAGCATAATTTCAATTATAGATTACAATCGAAAATTCACTTTAAAATATTTCCAATGAATTAGCTCTACTCCCTTTTCAATTTTTTCATTTACCCCCCGCTTAGTTCAGCGCGTTGTAATTTCCTGCTGCATATGCTTTTAAATATTTATTGAACTCTTTAGTAAGACATGACCCAAACATTGGGACCATCAATTTAATTTACTGAGTTGCATGCAGCTTTTGAGATTCATTATTTAAGAGGCACCACACACACTATGTCACAATGACACAGATTCCTCCCCTAGAGCCTTGCATTTTATGATATACAATTGTCTCAAATTACAGCTGACAAAACTTTTGCCACAGTAAAATAAAAACAAGGAAACCATCTGAGCCTTCTTCTTCTGGAATTTCAAAATAATCGCGTTGTCTTTGATTCGTGTAAGCTTACTCAAATTAATGTCACGGCAGGTGGCCGAAAGGTGGGACAAGAATCCGTTGCTGTAGCCAATTAAAAGCCATATTTTTAATTGCATTTCCTTGCCATGTGTCATACTCAGTTGTCATTGATTATTTTCATTTTTTCCTTGAACCTATTATGGTAAATTTTGCAACTGATTTGAGCAGACGTTTTAGAAATTGCAACTAAAACTAATACTTCTACTACCGATATATCTGTGACATTTCTAATTAAAAGCTATCATTAAACAGTAAGCGAAACTGACATAAAAATAACAAAAATATTTTTTAAATGGAGATGTATTTTAATTTAATTTAGAACATGAAATATTCAATCCAAATCAATGTTCAGTATTATATGGTGGTTCATTATAAAAAAATGGATGCTTATAATAATAATATCGATTATTTTATTTTCGACTTTCGTAAAGTGTATCTTTTCACTCTAAATGTAACCAGTAATTTTTTTTTTATTTGATGCTATTTTAACGGTTGTTGTAATTGGTTTATTGATACACCATAAAAGTGAGGGCAATGTTTAATGTGTGTGCACGTTGTATAATGAATACACAAATGAATAACCGTGTACATAATACACATAAAGTTTGGCCTGACTATTATGTTTGTTTAAACTTTTTGTCGAGCTCAATTAAATATTGTTTATTTAATTCGTGGCAGTTGTGCCTTTTAATTTTAATTAAAAACATATTTTTTTAATGCATTTCGGGATGCTGTCGACAATGAAATGAAACACAATTGAATTTTCAAAGTGGAAGTCGTGAATAATGCAAGTTTTCATTCTATGTGAATGAGGTTATATATTATATTGAAAATGAATCTACGTATTCGCGTATATATGTGTAGATACAATCATGATATTGAATAAATGTGAAGTTTATTTGATTACAAATGCATTAAAAAAGTAGAATACATGTTGTTATCGGTTTTTAATTTGACCATCAATATATTTAAATAATTATATGTAAAGATGGTCTTAGACTTTTTATTTATTTTTTTATTTTACGTAAGCTAAAACAGTCTACAAAAATATGTTAAATATAACAAAATGTGAGATCAAATTAAAAATCTAATCAATTTTAATCTGAAAAAAATTGACTAAAACTGAATCAAATGCGAAGAGGACATTTTTGTTAATGATTTAAGAATTCAATTTTCGTTTTAATTTTTTTGGAGCGTTGTTGATTTCAAAAATATCATCTGTCACGTCGACTTTATAAATTTATACAAAGTAGATCATAAAGAAAGGCAGAAAACGGGCTTAGAATCAGTTGCTTTTAAAGTGAGAAAAATTCTCGGAAGAGTTAATGCAAAAAATAATAGCGTTTAATGGACGGTATCTGGAACCCACATAAATGTTCGGGCTACCAGTGTTAGCCACAGCATGAAGCGTCTACAAACTTTTTGGGAAGCCAAAGTCAATTCATGAAAGTTATGAAACCCGCTTTCAGCAACATTCCAATGTTGCTATCGTTCTGGTTGTTGTTGTCGTTGTTGCTGTCGTCGCCAAACATCTCATGGCATGCCAAAATAAAAGCCAATCTTAAGAGACGCCCACGCGACAAAGCCGATGCGAAAAAGAAACCCGGCCAAGACGAATGCGAAGATGAAGACGAAGACGAAGTTGGGAGAGATGCGTTTAACTGTAAGAGATGATGGTTTGGGTCGACCAAAGCCGCTCCTTAGGCCCAGCCTTTGTTGTAGTAATATCAAGGCAAATATCTCAAATTTCAATGCACATTTCAGCCAAGAGTTGAAAACGTGGCAAAGGCAACAAAGTAAAAAAAAAAAAAAAAATCATATACGAGCATATACTATATATAAATGTCGACCGGCCTGCTGGCACACATTTCAGCATCATCATCTCAGAGTCGAGCCCAGCCCAGGAAGCTGCAGTGCAATCGGAACCATGACTGTGACTGAGAACCTCAGAGAATGAGATGGTTCTCTGGCCCAGTCTGAAGGGTTGTCCGTCCTGTTGCGTCGTCGTCGTCGTCATCGTCGTCGTCGTCGTCATCATCGTGTGTGCCGCCCATCAAACAAAACAGCTAAAAATGGTAGGAAGTCCAAATGTATCTTTGTATCTCATTTTGAGTATCTCTAAATATGCACGTGTGTGTAAAAGAGTAAGAGCTATCTATGACTGTGTGTGTGTGTGTGTGCGAGTGTGTGTGTGTCTGAGCATGTGTAACCGCAAAAAAAAAGGCAAGTACTGAATGCACTGAAACTGGCTTGATAACTCGACTCTCGACTCTGGCCTCACGGCTCACTTAGTCATCAACGCAGAGGGAAACCGCAACGTGTCCCATTTAAAGAGAACCAAGAGTAAAAAGATAGTGAGTGCTGCGTACCCCAATGGTCATAAAGCAACAATAGCAACAACAACAACAACAACAACAGCAACGGCCGGCGATATCCTTGAGTGCCCTGGCCGGTGCCAGTGCCAGGCCATTAGCCGCAAACGAGAAATGAAGATTATCTAAAAGATACATGCGACGATGGACAACGGACGATGGACGATGGACGTTAAACCAACCCAGCCAGCGAGCTGAGCGAGTTTCATTACAACGAAAATTTGTATACCCTATAGCACAGGGAATGTTTAGAAAATGGGTATGACGTAGTAATTTATTTTTATAGAGTCAGCTGTCAATTCTGCATTTAGGAATATTTCAAAAATTTTAAAATAAAATAAAATTTGGAATCTCAAGAATTTGAGTTTAACAGAGTAGCTGAACAAGATCAAGATTAATTAGAACAACAGTGAGAGAGGAAATTTAAGAGAGTGATAGAAACAGCAGTTTTGATCTCTTTTATTCATTATCCATAGACAAGTGTTTTGTAATTAAACTGCTTTTTTTTACACACACAATCTATCTCATTTAATATCACCTTATTGAGGTGTAAGTTTTAAATGTTTATAGGATTCGCAAGATTCCTTTAAACATTGACCTATTGCCTTAGCTCGCTGATTTGAGAAAAGCATTGCATTATTAATCGTATACGTTCGTAGTTATCTGTCCCATCTAATTTAATTTAATTTTGTTATCCAGAGTAGTCAACTTTCACAGGGATTTTGTAGGCCCCTTAAGAAATTATTGGTCTGCTGTCAACTCATGTTAATCTACTTTAACCACTCTTAACCCATATAATCTTCCCCAGAGAACATACCATTTATAGCTCATACTTTTTGACGAATATTATATAATTTAAAAATATATCAAAAGCTGTCTAATACGCTTTATAATATAGGGTTATTATCATGTTACATTTACACGGTATCTGCTAGTCGAATTCTCTCAAGTGCATGTCCAAATTTGACAGATCAACTCTAGAATATTTAGCTTAAGTCAAATTCTTTTCTTTTCTTTAATTATAGTTATGAATTTTAAGTTTATATAATTTTACTAAAAATTCCAAAATTTCAAAATAAGTACAGTTGAGGAAAGAAATAATGGCACAACTAAAATATTAAAAAGCATGCGAATTTTCCAAAGATTGGAATTTAATTTAGTTCAAAAAGATGCTTGCTGTTTGATAATAATATCATATGTTTAGCTTCAGTTACAAGTTATGTGCTAGTCGAGCACACTCTTCTAGATTGGGACTAATCTGTTCTTTTTTTTGCTGTTCAACGCCATTGTGCGGACATCTTCCTCAGTTGTCGGTTGGTGTCCGAAACGCAACTTATGCTGCAGCCAAAAGCTGATGGCTATGAGCCGCCTGCATTTCATTTCGCATGCATTAGTCGACGAAGTGGGGAGGTGACGTGATGAGAAGGGGAGGTGGAGGGGAGGGTGTGGTAGTGGGAGCTGAGCCTGGCACGAAGCGGCTTTTGTGGTCTGGCATTGGAGGCGCCATTGTTTGGCATACTTTACACACATACACACACACACACAAATTACATCCGCATATATATGCATATGCATGTGTGTGTGTGTGTGTGTGTTGCGCCTAGTTTTCGCATAGTTACAGTTACTGGCCGCCAGGCAGACAATGGCACACAAAAGCTACAACTGCAACAATGTTGATGATAACGACGTTGATGATGATGACGATGATGAAGATGAGTTGCCTGTGTTGCATTGAACTTATTGTTGCCTTTGTTACCCTCGTTGCTCGTTGCTCGTTGTTATTGTTGTTGCTACATTGCATAATTGTTTTATTAGCTACATTTGCCTAAGCCAAAATCCGTGGCCAGTTTTGTGGACTTTGTGTATCTTGCAGATACAAGTACGTGTACACCCAGATTGCTCTTTCTCCTTTCTCCCTTGTTTGCAACTTTCGCCACAACTCGTTACCTTGCATAAAGAGTAGATCAGGTCATAGGTAACAATGCAATAAAGGCATATATTTTGCATTTTTCTGCAGCTCATGTCTAGCTGAAACCATATTTGGTTTTCATTGTTATGTGACATTGCTTCAATTTCGTTTCTTTGAAATCATTTGCTCTTTTTCTGGACATGCCAATTAATATATGTACATTTTTTTGTCTATTCATACTGTGTGTCATGCTTCACTGCATTTGATTTTAAAATGGAAATTATCGGCATGCACTAGTTGTTAGTATTATTGGTATTGACACAAACAAAGCAAAAGTGGAAGCTTAGTATGAATTGAATGCTTAAAATCAACAACTAATATTTTAATTTTAAGGCCAATTTCAACAATTATCCATTAGTTATCCATTTATTTTATTTTAAGGATGAAATTTCGTATAATGAAAGGGGAGATCATTTAGAAGAAAAAAATTTACATACATATCACCCTATTTTATAATTACAAAGAATCAAACCGAAACCAATAAAGGTTACGGTTTCGGTCCGGTACGTTCCGATACAACTATTTCGGTAAAAGGTTTTATTTCAGTTTTCTTCCTTCGGATTCGGTACAAAAACGATACACCAAATAAATTTTGAAACATTTTAAAGTGATGAGATGTCGTTTTATAATATTTATGACATCGAAGTAAGTTTTGAATGCAGAATAAATTGAGATGCCAAACCATAATCAAAAGGACATTCCGCTTGAAAATCGGAACAGTTTTGCCAAAGTTACGACAGTTTGAAGTTGCTCAAGCCTCTGACCTAGGAATTTTACAAGTCAAAATATTTCTTAGTTTTGGCTTGATTTTTTACAAGAAAATTAAAAACGTCAGAATCAAGTTTAAAGGGTGGTTTTATACTAAGTACGATATAATGAGTTAATTAAAAGTAAAAACTTGAGAATTAAAATGTTGAATTTTCATAATGTTGAACCATGACTATGATGGTTAAAAAATAATAAAAATTTCTTAATGCAAAAAATTTAAATGCAGTATGAATTAAGAGACCGAATCATGATCAAAATGGCATTCTGATTGAAAATCGGGTCAGTTTTCTTCAAATTATGACAGTTGAAAGTTTGTCAACTCGAGTATATTAAATTAAATAAAATTTATGATATTCTCTTGAATCCGTAACGATCCTTTTGATATTTTGTAAGGTTTGACAGCTTAATTTTAGAGTTTAAACTATAACTATAAGCCACAATTTGCTTAGCTGGCAGCACGCAAATTCTTCTTGGTTGAAACTTTCTACCAACTATTGATAAGCTGTTGGTTGCAGTCAATGCTGGACTCGATACTGGATTATTAGTCCCGCATCTCAAACTTCCGGCTGCAATTTAACTTGGCTCAAAGCGATTTAAAATTTGATTTATTGCAGCTGAGCGCAGCATAGATAACCAGACAGAGAAACAACAATGTTAGTTGGCCAAAGTTAGCTGTTGTCGCGGTTAGTAACTAGCAGATACATGTGTATCTGTATCTAGCGTTTTGTATCTTGTAACAACCCTTGACTCTGATGGGGGTTCAATAAGCCAATAAAATAGTTTGTTACCAAGCAAAGTAAATAAGCAGCTCTTTGACTGCCTTGCTCGCCAATAAAAATGCGACAAATAAAACAACAGCAACAATAACCACATTGCCGGCTGCTGCTTTGATCAATCAAGCGTCAAAATTATAGCTGCATGTTGTGCCCCGTGCCACCATCGAACCATCAGAGTCTCCGTTTCCATTCCCATTCCCATTCCCATTCCCGTTTCTATCTCCATCTCCAGCGGGAGTCGCGGATGCAATTACAAGCATTTCCACGTGCCGCTTCATTGGAGCTTCAGCTTCAGCTCACGGCCTGCACTGACAGTAGCCGTTAGTTAGTAGCCCTTCCTCTCTTCCTCCATTTCCACTTTGTCCCGCAACTCTCTCATTCTCACTCCCGCCTGTCGCTGCTCATGGCTAAATAGAAATTTATTGGTCACTGTCATACGCCTAATGCAATGAAAGGCAATCGAGTGTGTGTGTGTGTGTGCACTGAGAAAAAAATTAACTAACACAGTGGCTGCTTATAGATATAAAAAACTGAAGAGAACACTTTTATAACAAGCAATCAAATTATGTTGCTCGTCTGATAGATAGTCGGCGTTCAAATTTAAATGAAATTTTGAAATTTTAATTCAATTCTAATTTAAGACTTAAACATATTTGTTCATTGAATTTTAATTCATTAATTTCAACTTTTTAATATAACTTTCCACTATTTCAATATCTATATGAAATGCTCTAGTATCGAGGAGAGTAAGGTATCTAATGTACTTTAATGTTATACCAATTTTTTCGTTTTCATAAACATTTTTCTATCACTAAACATAGACATTAGTTGGCAATTCTAGTGTATGACTAAAGGCATAAAACTAATTTTTTATATTTGCTACTAACATATTTTCTAATGCGAAACTGATGATAACATTTAGATAAAAAATGAAATAATATTTTTATGTATTATATTTCATTATATTTGTTCTATTTGTTTATAAATCATTTTATAATAAAAGTTATATGAGTGCTAGAGAAATTATTTTTATTATTGGGTAATATCAACGTAAATATTACTTATAATTTGATTATATTAGTAGCTTTCACACGAATTTAAAAATGTAATCTCTTACGTTAATGCTTACGAATTAGATTTTAATAATAGTACTTATTTAGTTAATTATTTATTCGTTACAATTAATATATGAATATAAATATTTCCAATGTATTACACAATTCTTATATAATAAATTAGCAATTTAAATTGGATTGGTTTAATTTACCCCAAAGTTGGCATAGAAACGAACGCAATTCTCAGTGCGTGTGTGCATGTGTGTGTGTGTGTGTGCGGGTTGTTGTGGTGTGTGGATGCAGCTGCATCCTGTCCTGGGGTTAGTCTGTTTTGTTGTCAACACTATCGTAACACCCGTTGCTGTTGCAGTTGTTGCTCAAGTGTCCACTCTCATATGCAACGCCAACGGCAACATGGGCGTTGGGCAGAGGCAGAGACAAGGGTTTGGGAGGAAACTTTTCCGTAAGGCCTATATACTATATGATGGTTGCTATTATGCGCCCAACGTGGCGCATAATGCAGATAATCTAGGGAATTAGGTAAAAAAGCTGACAAAAGGCAAACAAGCGGCAGCCAAGTGGCATGTTGTAGATGTTCCAGTTGCAACAGTAACAGCAGCAATGCAATTTGATATCCTATTACGTAAAGTAACTGTCAAGTCGTTTGGGCAACAGAAACAACAAGAACAACAAGAAGTAGAAGCTGCTGAACGAGAACTCGAAGTGACTCAGAGCGATTATCTGAGAAAGGCAAATGTCCCTTTTTTTCTGTGAAGGATTTACGCACAAAGGAAGCGATAGCCAGAAGGCGAAGTAAAAAGTAGCTAAGCGAATTAAATAAGTAAACTCCCAAGTAAATTAAATGAGAGGCAGACATAGAAAGAGACAGACAGCAAGAGACAGACAGCAAGAGGCAGACAGAGAGAGAGAGAGAGAGAGAGCGAGACATTGCTGATAAGGCGCTAAGCCTCGACGATGCCGTCAGCAACCGCAGCGAGAGAGAAAAATGTTTATAAAAATGAAATCACTTTTAATGAGTCATTCAAGTGGCATGAAAACGAAGAGCAGCAGAGGGAAGAAGAAGAACGGCATACACTGCAGTTGAAGCGACCAGCAGACCTGCCACTTGCCACTTGCAACACCACACGACTACTGCTGCTAGCATAAAAATAATTATTTTTACAGAGCAACAAACAAAAAGACTGCAACAACCACAACAACAATGCACATATAAAGAGGATGGCAAAAGGCAATAATAATTTCGCGTTGTGGATGTTGCAGGAAGCGCTGTCCATTGTCCGTTGCCAGTTAGCAGTTGCCGCCGTCTCACAGGAAATCACAAGCATCCCTGGCAACAACATAGCGTCCTCTTAGTCCTGGTCCTGCTTGTGCTTCTGCAGCAACAAGTTGCCTTCTTTCTCCTACGGCCATTTCACTTTGCTTTTCATTTTATTACTAATTTTAATCATTTTATTTTTGTATTCTTTTTTTTTCGTTTCAGTATTGTGCAGAGCTTTGCAAATTATAACGACAGCTACCAAAGTCAGTCAGGTCCAACAGGAAGCGGTTGTCCAATCGGTATGCAGCAAGGGCGGGGGAGTTGGCATGTTGCAAGTTGAGGGACAGACAGCTGTAGCAAATGGACACTTAATGAAACGCAACGACAACAAATTGTTTAAACATTATTTGCGCTTTCATATTTCAGTTTGTCTGCAGCGCTTCCTCCCCCACTCTCTATCTCTCTCTCTCTCTCTTCCTGTATTCGTATTCGTATCCTTATTTTATTTTCTTTTACTTTATTTTGCGTTCTTTACAAGTATTATTGCACATAAACAGCCATTACCAAGCACATAATGAGCTCAGCCCAACAACGGGAGACTTAACACAAAGTAAGCGCAACTCAAATGCTTGTTAAACTGAAATTATGCAAACCTTAACTAAATTATGTATTAACAACAATGATGAGATATATTCCGAGTGTTCAACAAGTAATGAGTAAACATTATAATTTATAAATTCAGTTTATTTTTCTCTTTTGGATTCCTTAATATTTTATTTACATTTTACTAAAGTACTAGTTTATATGAATCTCTATATTACTGATTTCTTTTCGAAACACAAATGGCTCTAGTTCGAGTCTAAAATTAATAATAGAGTTGTAGAAATAATCTTATTATTCAGCCAACTTTATTTGATTTAAATGGATCACAAAAAATTCCCTATCTTTTTGTTACAATTTACTATTTATGAACTTAAGGGAAATAGTTGACATTTTTAAAATACAATTAAGTAACTATTTGAGATTCACTTATTATTAAATTAAATATTAATTAGAACATTTAATTAAAAGGGTTAAACAACGGTTTCATAATCTGGTTCAGTGCCATTAATACGCATCGCTGCCATGTTATGCTGCTTATGTAAGATATTATAGTATTCAAGGAGGCGCTTTAAGCCCTGGTTAGTGACTTCCTCCAACTCCTTAATGCGTTTGGCAGTGCTGCAAAAAAAAGTTCATAAAGTTTGTAAGCTTTATTGCAGGATAAGAGAAATGTTTGTTATAAAAATTAATTTCAACTCTTATTTTTTTACCAAAATGTATAATTAATATAAAAAATGTAATAAAATTAATTTTTTCATATAAAAATTAAATTTTACTATGAAATTCAAAAATAAAATTTTAATAAATATCTGTCCTATAACGACATGTGATGTAAGAAAATTATTATTTTAGATTTTTATACGAAAAATTGAAATTTAGTTATTTTTTAAATGGTTTTTTTTTTGTTAGAGGTAAAATTAATTTTTTTTAAATAAAATTTTATTAGCGATCCCTGCATTGTCGGGCTTAAGACTCCATTTCAACTCACCGTACCAACCGCCCAAGTAGATAATCTGGTTGTGATATGCTATTAGGACATCTGTGATAATTTATTTAACGGAAAAAATTTAATTTATCTCAGTTAAGTATCTCACTTTTGCTCCATTTGACGCATGGCAGCCATTTCAGCTGCCTGTCGTGGATCTATGCGCTGTTCTGATCCATGTTCACTTTTTACATCCAAATCAATTAAAGGTCTTTGTTTGCGCTTACCACAAACTAGCAGATATATTAAGTCGTAGATATCTCTAATGAATAATTTAATGACTGTTCCCAATTGAGAGGGACGTGTCATGACAACCTGTTTAACCTCATCGTAAGTGTTGATCACAATGGCCTGGTACGAAAGCATCAGCATAATATACACAAAGATAACGAAGGATATGTAGTAGATCCATGTGGTAATCTGGTTATACTTTGGCATCTTATCGTACTGCGCATTGCCCACAGTCCATCGCACCATGGTCAATGTTGAGGTAAACAAATTGCAGAACTGTGGATCGTTGCCACCAAATAAAGTCATGCCACACTGTGCATAAGCCATAAATACAACAAAGAGTATTAACAGAAAGCCAGTTATTTCTTTTATGCTCTAAAAAATAAATATGAAATTAAAATATGAAAAAAATAAATATATAATATACAAATATATATAAATAAATGGTATACTTTTTATAAAAATATCTTAAAGAAATGTATCTCAAGAATGTTATAAAATAAAAAATTTTAAAAAAATGTATAACGTCTTTGAATTATTAGAACTCAAAGCTGAAATCGATGTGTTCTTTCTCATCAACAATTTGTATCTTTGAGTTTGGATACACTTATTTAATTTTCTTTAAACTTCCATATGTCTACTCATATAGTAATTTGAAATTTGTGACTACATACCTTTCGCATCAAATATACAAATATGACCATTGTACGATTAAAGACCATAAAGTGTAGCAGTCGAATCCAGACAATGAATAGGACAAATCCAGCAATATTATTATATATTATATTTATCTCCCAACACATATCGAGACTAATATACTGATCGCTACTCTTCACATGGCGCATTACACCCTCTATTATGATAAAGTGTGTGAAATTTAGAAAAAACATCAAAAAAGACAACTAAGGGTGATTTATTAGACTTGGTTTTCAGTTGATAATTTCAATTACCAAACAGCACGAAAAGTCTGCCAGATTAATCATGACTCTTATATAATTACAAAAGCCCATTGCATTAATAAGAAAAATTTCCCTGTAGCTGCTGGAACAGATAAAAACGTAGTAGGCAAAGGTAATAAAGCTCATTAACCAGGATGGATTATTGATGAAAGATTCACGTCGAAGAGTGCGCAACTTTACCATGGGTATACAACTACCTGTAGGAGGAATCTCTACCATAAATCTATGGGATCAGCATCATAAGGCAAGAAATATATATAGTGATAGATGTTTACTAACTTAACCAACTCAAAAAGACGAGTGTTCACATGATATAAACTAAATTCTAGTAGAAGTAAACGCGTGCCATGATTAATCCAATTTTCCTGTCTAAGTTTCTTGACCAACTGAATATTTTCTTCATTGTCATAGCTGAAATTTGTTATATATCCGGCACCAGAATATATCTCGAACTCTCCCCAGAGTGGGGTCGCACCGGCCTTAGACATGCTTTGCCACTTGATTCCCTTGTACTCGTCACGATTCTCAGTTAACCAAGTGTAGGGCGAATAGCATTCTGGCAAATACTTGGAGAAAACTGGATGATACTTACACTGCCCCTTTTTGACACGTATTTGCCTAAGTCTCGGTGGTCCAAGCAATACATTTCCATGCATTATCGTACGATTGCTAACATTCCCAAAAATCGCATCAAACTGTCTTGTCTCATTGGTGAACTTATATATATATGCCGAATCGTTTCGATTAAAATCTCCTTGATCAAGCAGTGGTAGAAATTTAAATTGAACAAAGTCCCAAAATTGTTGGTAATTGTGAATGTTATTAAATATTGCAATATGTCCCGGCTCTATAGCTGCCTCTCTCGAGGCCAACTGTTGACCCCACATCTTTGAATAAAAATACATTTTAGAATCGTAAGTTGTTTGAGTTACTGTGATAATATTTGGATAAGTTTTAAGCATCAATTCTCTCCCACTTAGCTTACCAATTGTGGCTAGTCCCAAGAATACTAAATATATAAAGAAATCCTGCACAGCTTCTCGTCCCTCCCGAATTGTATTATATTGCACTTTCTTCGGCCAGCTAAATAATTTAATGGCTTTCTTCTTAACAATCTTTAGTTTCGATGACTGATCTATCTCAGGTGCAAATGAAGAAAGGTCGTCGTTCATTTTATATTTTTGATTAACTATATACTTGTCTAAATCTATATATCAGCTGACAACTATTAGCAAATGTTGCTTTTCTTAAATTTGTATTCATAGCAAATGAATTTCAAATCAATCGGGATGGATTTTTTTTTGAGACTTTAAATTAATTAAATTTTGTAAATTGTTTTTGTGGTGTTTCTAATTCGAGCTATATTAATACAAATATTTTTCTTGCAGAAGTTTCAGTTTCTTCAAAAAATTTCCATACTTTTTTTTGCCTATTCCCATAAGTCAAAATATAACTTTATCTCTTGCTCGACTTCTACACCTCTTTTTCCACCCAAGTGGATTACATTTTAATGCAAGAATAAATAACTCGTATAGTTATTGTTTGCGTTTTATCTATATGCCACAATTATCTTGGATTATATACTCCCAATTTGTCAATTTAATTGTTAATCCAGCTGTAAATGATTTCACTAAACGTACTTGGTCAGCAAACATTGTTATTATTATAATTAAATATATATATTTTCCTGTCATTTCATTTCTTTTTACACTGCGTTTCCTATTAAATCTCCATCTCTCACTCTTTGGCTGGGTCGCTTTGCTTTGTCGCTTTCTTTGAGGCTCCTCTGTCAAGTTGCTTTTATGATGCTTTGTTTTCCGCGCCAGAGCTACGAAAATGATTTTGTAAAACGCGATGCCAAATAGAAAATCATCATAATTTTCCTTTATTACGAGAGTTTATATCCATTTGGCCGTATTTGTTGTTGTTTTTCGGTTTTCTGTTTCTGTTTTATTTTTATATATTATGGACAAAGTTTGCCAGTTGCCAACGTTGTTGCTTTAATTGCCATTGTCATGATGGTTAGTCCTTGTTGTTGTTGCTGCTGTTGCTAGAGTCATTGTACTGCCCACAAACGACCAAAGAAAGCAAACTGCCCCGCTCATCAAGTCAATAGAATGGCAAAGCAACTTTCCAACTCCTTTGATTTGTTTTTCATAACAACGCCATCACGGCAAAGACAAGAAAAACAGAGGAAGGAAAACTTTGAAAGACACTTGCCATACCCTAAGCAAGGAAACATTAAAAGGTGTGCTGAACTTTTGTAAGCCAAAAACATTTTTGAGTTATTAATGGAAAGCTGTTGGCCTCACTCTCGACATCTCTCTCACCATCTTTATCTCCTTTGGCTTTTATAAATAGAAGTGCTAACTAAATGTTATGTTTTCATTATGCTTAGGGAAGCAACAACTTTTGAGCCAAGTTGCAGGCAGTTTCAAACTCTATCTGCGGCTTTGTTTTCCTGCAGGTTATTGGTTTAGACAATATTTTTTACTTTTTAGTTTTGTTTTATATACTTCATGTCAACTCCAATTTGTTTGCATAAAGTGCAGTTTTTAACTAACTTGTCTAACGCAACTAATGAAAAGATTTGTTATGAGTTTTGCAGGTGCAAAAAGTGGCGGCACAACTCTTGTCTTCGGATTTATACACATAGCCAAAACAAAAAAAGAGGAGGATAGAACGAGAAATAGCTAAAAGAAACAACAAGTAGCAAAAGGTAAATAAATATTTGAAGAACTTTTTATGGCCAGGCTATTTGTTTGGGTGCAAGTTGAAAGGACTTGGCTGGCTGACGTCTTTTCAAAGTTTTCTTAGACTATTTTTAGTTGCACTGAAATTTTCCGCAAAGTTGTCGTAGAAAATTGATCAGGTAATTTTCAAGCTAATTTAACAATATCTTCTGAAATGTTCTGAGCTTAAAATGAAAAATCAGCTGACATTGTCTCACAAAACTAGTTTCTATTGAATTTTCATTGAAATTTAATACCTCTTTTGTCTTGTTGTGTTCATAGGCAGTTAGACTCTTTTTGGCTTTGTTCACAGGCAATTGGCATATTAAGTTACCGATGGAGATTTTGTTGTTAATCTGCTAAAAATAGTCTGTAGTTTAGATAATTAAGTCAACTTGAAAAGACGCTGTGGCAACTGATTGATTGACTTTATCTTTTCGTCCGTACCTTATCAACACTTTGCCTTCATTTCAGATCTTTCTCCACTTCTTCCTCTTACTATGCTGTATTTGGCTATCTTGATGGAGCGAACGCATAAAATACGACTATCTCAGGACAGAAAACAAGCTAAGAGGCTGGCCAAGAGCTAGCATTAAACACGTTTTAAGCTGCATTCACGTAGGCCGTAGCGTTATCTTTATTGATGCATTTGCTGGCAGAGCACTTCCTGCCCTTCCCCCCCCTCTTACCATTCAACGACTGAAATGTAACATGAAATTGCTAAACACGCTAGCAAAGTTTGATTTGAAATGAGAATTTCATATGTTTGTTTTTTTCTATTTCACATTACAAATATTTTATTTTGCACATTTTAGTTTTGGTATTTTAAAAATTATTGCTTGAAAACATTTTTGTAATAATAAATAAACTATTTACATTTATTTTCGTAATATTTACTTTGCATATATACAAATATTTTACATTTTAATAACTAAACAAATTTATTGATTTGCACACAAAATTTTGCTGCAAAGTGAACTTATAGAAGTTGTAATTGGAAAAACACACATAACTAACAAGTTGATATGTTGAGCATCCAATAGATTAACGTCATTCATTCGCCTCTGGCCCGTATGAGTAAAGAAGCCGTTACAGTCACCTACATAAATAAATGTGTCAAGAGTCTGATTAACAAAAGTAGCTTGGAGAGTGCTCTGAATGAAACTAACCACTTGGTTGTTATTGAGGTTGCCGGTCTTTCAAAATATTTCCATCTCGAGAGTCTTCAGCAGCTGCTCCTAACTGTTCTCAATGATAAATGGTGGCTGGCAAATCAATCATTCGGTTGTTTTAACATCAACTCGCAACTGCTGCAGCTGTTCCACTGCAATGTCACCCGCATGTTAAACATGAAACACTAAAAATTATCGCAGTTAAACTAACAGTGGAGAAAAAAAAGATTATAAAATATTTGTATAATTTGATTAATAGAAGAGGAAAAGCTGGTCAATGTATGAAAATTAATTATTTATGAACAAATGCAAATCAAAATTAATTTCATTGGAAAACATTTTCCACTGATTACAAGCTCATCAATTTGTAATGAACGAACGAGCTGGAAATAAGAATTTTATAATATTAAATACTGCGAGAGGTGGAAAAAATGTAATTTTAATATTCATGTGAATTATTCAATAAGCTGTAAATTAAAATCAATAGATTAATTATAATAATTATATTTAGCTTCGACGCTTCAATTTTCCAGACATCCAAGGCATCCTCCAAACCAAAACCAAACTACAACAAAGCAAGACAGCGCCTGTGAAAGAGAGAGAAAATACCGAAAGAAGCTGCCGGAAAGAGGCGAGCCACATTATATATGTATGTTTGTACGAGTATTGGGAGGTGTGTGATGGGAATTTTAAATTGGGTGAGCGACGACGCCGCCATTTGGGAATTCGAAATGTGGGCACACAATAAGATTGGATTAACTAGCAGATATCCTGCGATTTCGGACTGCTTTTTTACAGCGTTTATGTAATTTTTGCTATTAAAATATTTCAAACATATGCACATTTTTTATGTCAAATGAACCCAAAATTTTAAGATCGGATAACTGTTTTTGAAATGATTTTCAGTATTATTTAATTTAAATAAAGAAAAAACTATCTGCATACCATGTTCATTAACATTTTTTTTACAGAGCATGGCTCAAAACGTTCTAAAAAGTATTTTGGTGTCGGGGCCAAAAGGTTAGCAGGCTAAAACACAACACACAGAAAGAGAGAGAGAGAGAGAGAGAGATAGATAACGAGAGAGTGGGAGGGAGTTTAAGGTAGGAGTTGCAGTAAAAGTGAAAGAAAACATAAAAGAAAAATATATAGAAAAGCTAAAGCTTAGCACAGACCCGGAGTCAGGTGGAAATGGATTCTCAAAATTGGGTTAATTGATGCTTAGTGTTTTGCCAATGTGTGTGTGTGTGTGTGTGTGTGTGTGTGTGTGTGCTAAGAATATAAGAGTTGGGCGTCTGGGCGTGGTTATTTAGCTAAAAGTGGCTAATAGTTTTTCGCCAAAGCAGCATAACAGCAAACGGAAACGGAAGCCGGAAATGCGCACAAGAAAATTCACACACACACACACACACACACACACACACACACACACACACAGTTATACATTCATATATAATTGCCAAAATGGCGGCGTCAACTCGAAATTTGTTTGGGGCGTTGAGAGTCAAAGAGCATGTAATTAGCATTAAACCATTTGTCGAATTATACACACCGGGACTTCCCAGATCCGTGAGATTGGCATTCAGTGCGCCTGGTGGTCCGCCCAATGCTGTGGCAGCTCCTGAACTGGAACCAACATTACTACCACTTCCTCCAGCACCATTGCTGCCAGCTGCATTGTCCAGTGCCTGGCTAAAGTTGTTGTTGTGGCCGAGTAGCATCAACAACAGCACTAGAGGCAGTTGCAGTTGCAGTTGTAGTTGCCGCATCGACGACAATCTAAGCGACCTCATTTTGCAATTTGGTATTTTTGCTATGTGTTTGTTGTATTCCAGCACCGGCATCAACATGTTCCATTTGTTGTTGCTCGACTGTGCGGCTCTGTTGGCGTCAATTGTGAATGCTCTGTAAATGAATTTGGGGGGAGAAAAAAACAGGAAAAAAACTTCAATCGTTGAGTGAAAATTGCGTTAAGGATTTCACTGGTTTTTCATATTGATTTTCGCTGTTTGTCAATTTGGCTTTTGTTGACTGGTGTTTTTTGGCTTTGGTGTTTTTGGTGCAAAACTTTTGATAACGCTTCGACACTTTTTTTTTGTAGTATCTTATTGTTCACTAATGGCACTTTAAAAGTTGTGACTCGCTTATTGACACTGTAGGTGAACTATACAAAATTTTATCACACTTTTAAGAAAAAGTATCTTACTGTTACAAAAGTATCTCACTGTTTATTTCAAAGAATTTTAGCAGTAATTGCTACTTTAACATTTATATTGCATTTGTATCTTACAGATACAAATGGATTTCACTGAGCAAATTCAACCCAAGCCGTTGTCATCAATTTTCTTAGGCTCCGTTTTTGTTTTTTGCTGCACTTTTCACACTTTCAAATGTATCTCACTATATAAATAGAGTTTAAGTAACTGTCACTTGCAGTGTCCTGCTTTTCACTATTCACAATGGCATCTCACAGCTACAAAAGTATCTACGGTTGCAAATTGCATTTTTGGCACGTAAATTCCCTGTATTTTATGCACAGCATGCCGCGTCATTGTCATTAAACACTCGCGAATCGGGACACACCCTCTGCGCTAATGTATCTTGCAGATAAAATTGCAGAAATTGCATTTATTTGCGATTGAACATTGTTCATTATTTTGTTTTTTATTTTTTGTTTTCATCGACTTGACGGCTTTTTAAATTGTATCTCACAGATACGAATGTAATTCGCAAACGCTTTAAATTATCGATTTTATTTTTTGGTTTATAACGCTGCTACGCTTTCGTGTTGTTGCTGTTGTTGTTGTATCTTGCTTAGCTGCTTGCTCAAGTTGTATCTTTGTTTATATTTATGCATTGCACTTGCGCCCAACTGGCTCTGTGTCTGCTTTTTGTTACATTTATAAATGGTTTACAGCTCACACACACGCACAGCTGTGGCTACAATTTGTAACTGTAGCGCATTTATAAATGTGGCTCCTTCTGAGGGTCCTTCCTCTTCTTCATCTCTTCTTGTTTTCCTTTTTTCCCTCTTCAATGCTTGCCAATGTTTACACGCTCAACAACTTTTTGTTGGTCGTCAACAAACCATCATCAAGCGTTTTGCTTCTGCTGCTTCTTCTTCTGTTGCTTCGTCTTGGCGTCTTCCCTTCTACTTCTTATCAGCTACGTATGTCGATTGTCGTTGTCCTGCGGTTCCTTTTCGATATGGTTATACGACTGTATTTGATTTGTGTGTGTCGGCTCCGTTTTGCTGTATGTTTTTCTTGTTGCTGCTGGGAAAACGTGCTCACATGCGATTCTCTTGAATTTTCCTTCAGCTCGCGTCGTCGCGCGCTTTTGTTGTTTCAGTCAATTGACGCATTTTAAAAACGCATAAAATTGCTTTATGTTTGCCTTTCCATTTCGGCTTTTCTTCCAGCTCCTTTTTTTGTTTATCCTCCCCCAGTCTTGGCTTCTCCGACTCGCGTCAATTTATGCAAAGGCGCCGCTTGATGCATATGACAGAAACGCTTCTGGGCCAAAGAATTGCAGCTGCAGCGCACAGTGGGGCAGATCCTCATTTTGCGTTGCAAAATCATATCTTTTGAACCAGTGAAGATATTTTCAAAATTTAAAGGCATTTGATAGAAAACTTCATAAGCTTTAACATGAGTGTTTTCACTGCGTAATAGGCCTACTGGTTGATTCAGGGCTTTCGTTCAAAGTTGAAAAATATTTTCAGTGCATATTTTACATGTAAAATTAAAAAAAAAATTATTTATTTTTGTTCGAAATATAAATTTTAATCTTTTTTTATTCTTAAAACAGCATCGTTTAATATATAAAAGTTTTATTACGTTTATTTAAAAAAAAAATTTTGTTTTTTTGATAAATCTTGTATGATGCCTCGCATAACGAAAACGTATGAAATTGTACTGCGCTCTTCCTCTTCTATCACCATTTTTTGCGAGGTTGCATCAGTTTTCGTCCTATAACTCTCCCAGACGCAGCTGGACGCATGAAAGACCGGTTATTTCGTTAGAGAATTGATTAACGAAGACTCCTGTGGTAAGGGATCGAGTCCTTCGAGTCCAATTTTTTTTCTATTCCATCAAAGTCAAAAAATAGCCTAATTTTAGTGCTTTTTTTAAACATCGCTGGAATGAAAGGTCAACAAGTGAAGAAACAAAATTCTACGGCATTTAATTAAAATAAATGTACTTTCAGATGAAACCAAAACATAAAGATCGGTCATATAACTTGTCATCAAATCAGTTTTAAAGTTTGCATTTTAGGAAAAAATCCACATTTGTGCGCGCACTGAAATAAGGGTCAACTTTGAGAGGCTGTCACGCCCACAATTTTTACCTGATTTCAAAAATCTTTTGGATTTATAATCTCTGGAGATTTCTCTATCGAATGCCTTTATTACTTTTTTACAAACGCTTTCGTCAAAAAATGATTTTGCCACGCATATCGGCCGCCTGCCCCAGTGTGCAGCGTCTCTCTCTCCCTCTCTCTCTCTCTACGTTTCCCTTTGTCTCCTCCTCCTTCTTCTTCTTCTTCTTCAGCTGGCAGTCGTCTTTGTCTTCGCGGTTAAGTATCTGTAAGTGGTGCATAAGTGGAGAAGAAATGTTATTGATGATTTATTTGCATTTGGCATTGATATATGCTAATGTATCTTTTTGTTCCCTGCCTGCCTGACTGTCTGCCTGTCTGTTTCCTCAGGTCTCTCTGCTTTCTTTCTTAATCTAACAGTGAAAAAAAGAGGTTCAACAGGAATTTGTTATCTTTTGGACGCGCATTGGTTTTTCAATTTTTCATGCACGACGAGAAAGGAAAATTATTATGGCATTTTCAAGTCATTTTTATTTGCATTTCGTGATTTCGAATAGACAGATAAAGCCCAGTGAAGCAGCAGACCATTCATCGTGTCTCTCTCTCTGTCTGTGACAACTCTCAAATATTTGATTTAATTCCCTGACATACAATTAATCACTCTGCACCTTTTACGAGCTAAAAGTCCCAAAAAAAAAACAAGAAAAATACATAGATAGATTCGACGACCCCGTTGTGCTGCCTGAGGCCTTAGACGGTTGCGTTTATTTGTTTATAATTAAATATTATTTGGCAGCCCAAATGAGACAACCAAAGAGCAGCCGGAATGGCATTTATCAGTCATTTCACTTCCAGCCAAGTTTCGTTTCATATCATTTCAGTTTATTTTTTTCTTTCGGGTTTTTAATGGTTACAAATTTGGTTTTTCAGTTGTTTAATGGCTGACAGCATTATAGATTAGTGGCCGAAAGTTTTTCTAGTTCGCTGCCCCGCCTTTGCCCCTTCTAGTCTCTCTCTATCTTTCTCTCTCTTTTCAGTCTGGGAACTGTTTTGGCTGGCGGCAATTTTTTTTGTTTTTGTCGTCAGTCGTCTAGCTACTTGGAGGGTCTGTGTCTCGTTTCTTGCTAATGTGTTGCAGCTCTTTATGTGTGTTTTTCTGGGCTAATAGCCGACAGCCTGTAAGCCAAGTGGCCGACCAACAAATTCTGTTTCATTTCTTTCTTCTTTGCTCTTTTCTCTCTCTTTCTATGTGGTTTTTTCTTAATTTTTAGCTCGTTAGAAATGTTAGTTTATGTGACATTGGTAAAAGTTATCAGCTAAATAGTTGCGTTGATTAGGCTTAAAATCAAAAGCAATTTGATTGTTGACTCGCCAGAATTTAGAATAAATTAAAGTATCTTTTAGAGCGAGAAATTAGATAGATGAGAGTTGAAAGTTCCGAAAGAGCATTTTAGATCTTAATATTATTGGCACATTTCATTTTAAAATAAAAAAATAAAAAAAAGAATGATATAAAGTATTATGACTAGAAATTGTTTCAGTTGAGAATATACTATAGAATTGTCAAGTTGATGCAGTTTTTTCTTAGCTCAGATTAGACTTAATATTTTCCTATTTAAAATTGGCCTTTGGGTGCAAAAAAAAAAAAAAATAGCACCAACCTCTAATCTTTAAGACAAAGTGGTGCTATTATATTTTTTTTTTTTCAACTGTATATATTCAAAATGATTTTTTTACTAGATTAAGAAATAAAGTCCGCTCTTGCCACCTTTAAAAGTGTGTCTTATAATAGCCTGCATCTGTTGCGCTTGGCACTTTACTTAGCATTACCATTAAGCCACACACACTCACACACACGTATACACAATGTTTAGCATATTGATAAGTTTAACCATATGGAGTTGTTGGCGTGTGCTCTGGGGGCCTTCTCTAAAAGCTTGCCACATGCCCCATTAAAAATTCATATGCTCAACTGTCAAGCAGCGAAAAGCATTTGAATTTCAAGTGCGCAGCCGTTAAAAGTGTCAAATTGGCAAAATGACGACAGTTGATGAACAGAAATACACAACAGAACACAACAAAACAAACAACAACACCAAACCAAACACAAACAAACAATGCAAAAACCGAGAAGCAAAACAAACTTTGACGCCTTTCAGAGAATACATACTGTATATGCTTGTGTTCAGGAGCAGTTCATAAGAAATTGATATCATTTATCAAACTGACGCATACAGCAAAAGCACAGCGAACGGATCGAGCGTATATTTAGAAACTTTGGCAAATGAGGCAGTCAGAGGATAGACAGGGGGAGGAGGGGTTGGCAGCGGCACATAAATTATGCGCATGGAAAAAGTGGGAGGAGGGGGCGTGGCACACGCCAAATTGAATTGAATCAAATAAGTAAGCAGGCGAGTGGGTCCACTAAAGTAGTTCATTAATGAAGCCCAACGGCATTTGCATATAACTCCAAAAAAAAAATATATATATATATATATAAAGAACAAGACAGAAATCGCGACTTAGAAATACCTTTAAAAATTTTGAGATTAGCCCTTCATGAGTCCATGTTTTGGTTAAATTGTGAACTATATAAATATAATTTTAAAAAGTTTCATCAACTTTCTTTCCATTCTCCTAAGCTTCCTTATCATATGCCTCCTCCTTTTGCCTACTTTTAATGACTACAGGGTATTCAAAACCGTTACATAACCATTGAGCAGTATTCAAAACCGTTACATAACCATTGAGCAGTAAACAGTAGAGAAAAAATGGACGAATATCCTCAAAAAAAGAAATGTAAATTTAAATAAACAAAGTGAAGCTTGTTCTCCTACCATAAATGAATGGAAAAAGAACAAAAGTAAAATAAAAAGAAAAAGCGTAAACTGGAAAAGAAATCAAAAACAATTTCCACTTGCCAAAACTTCAGAAGTCAGCAACATGCAACATGAATATCAAAATCCGAGCGATAAAAAAAAGTAAAATACATATAAAATGTATGTTGTACGATGAGTATACAAGGGGCAGGGTTTTGTTCAATTCAGTTGAGAGAGTAGGGCTTTGTACTCGGTATTTGTATTTCATGGAACGAGTGCAGCAAATCAATGCGCCCACCAGCAACAACAACAACAAGAGTAGCAACAAGAACAACAACAACAAACTGTGGGGTAGCTAAACTATGTGCCGCGTGTCAGGGCCAAATTCTGGGAAAGAGCTTCAACACAGCCCACTTGGCAATAAAAAATATTTTCAATAATAAAGTGTATTAAGTTGTGAAGTACACACAGATACACACACACAGTCAAGTTGACTGCAAGTGAAAATAAATGAAATGTGAACCAATGGAAAAGCTTCGAAAAGCAATAAGAGTGAATATTTTTTTATATGCTACACAAAAAAAACAAAGAAATACAAAATTAAAAAAAAAAACATGTTTCTACATATACTACATGTGTGTGTGTGTATGAGCTTCGTGTAAATATAAACATTTTTTTTATACACAGAAGCAGAGAGTTACGACCATGTTACGATTGTACGTTGCTTTTTAATATCCTGTAATAATGTGGAGAGTTCAATAAGGTTAACAAAATTTAAAAATGCAAATTGTTGACAAATTTTGATAATTTAAAAAAATTTAAGAAACTCATGAAAGTTTAAATATATATATTTTAAAAATAATAAAGGGTATCCCTAAGTTGTTCACTGCGCTCTGAAACACTTTCGTTCATTGCTGTGTATCTGTAGTTGTTGCTGTCGCTGTATCTGTATCCGTAGCTGTTTCTACGAATATGAAACGAGCGCATGAATGTGTCAATGGCTTAAAACGATTTATACAGCATATTAAATTCTGACATCAATGTTTGCTTGTATGCATTGTGTGCACACACACATATGTACATGTACATGAAAAGTAATAAAAAGAGCGTTTATCCTCCATCTACTTCACTCTCTCCTTGTCATTCTCTTTCCGTGTTGTTGCGCTCTGTCAACAAAAGCTGAAAAATGTTCCTAATGAAATCAAATAAAGTGTATTCGACTGTGACATTGCAACAGTTAAAGCAATAGCAATATCAACAGCAACAACAACAACAACAACAACAACAATAATAACACTTAGCATCATCTAATAGATTTATTTGTAACATTTTTAACTGTAAACGAAATGACAGTTTGAAGCACTGCACAACAAAAAACACACACTCAAGAAATTGAAACTCATTTAAGTTTCTTCTTTTCTAGCAAAGAATTTGATTCGATGAACTTTTGAGTAACGATTGAAGTGCAAGCTTGTCGTGTGCTGCATTTTTAGTAATACCCTGTAAATAATATGAAGGGTATAGGGTAGTATCTGCCCTCTCAAACAATAATAATATTTAATGCTTAAATGTCTATGAAATTTCAAAAGTAGTTTTAAAATTAAAAATATCAATTTTGTAAAATCTATAGAATTTTAGTCAGTTTAAAGGTGCTAGTGATCAACATTTCTAACCTTACAGGGTATTGAAAAATCATTTACTGTTTGCCATTGCTTTTGTTACTCCTTATTGTTGTTTTACGCTGTTTCACATTTAAAGAGATTACATGAAATTGAAGTGGTTCGAGGGGCTTTACTCAGCTGGTTTTGGATGTTGCATGACCTGAGGCCATTGTTTGTGTGGTCGCCGCCAGCGTCAGCAGCAAAGAGTTGAAACGAATTGGATTTGCCTTGTAGCCTTCGAGTTGATGGATTGCCTGGGATTAGGGCACAGCACCATTGTACTACAGCAAATGCATATAAGGAATGCCAAAGGGACCAGAGTACGGCAGGGAGAAAGCAGCGTGAAAATTACATTGTAACGAAAAGTGTTGGTGTTGCTTTTGCTAAATACGAAAAAACAAAATACTGATGGTAAAATTTGCACACTTGGTTATTGCAATTTCTAGTTTTTCACTTTGTTCAAGAATTGTTTGCTAAAAGTTGATTAAACGTACAGATTACCTGGTTATAGTTGAAAATTGTTTTTCATTATGAAATTATTAAAAAATTGGCTTAATTTGATATTCAAGAATATAATGTGAATAATATTACTTATTATGACATTAAAATATAAAATCTTTTATGCTTATTTTATTTTACTCTAATTTGCTCTTGTTAAATATAAAAAATAGCTAATGGCAAATTTTTAGTGTTTGACTTGCGGGAAAATGAAACGATTTCTAGTTCTTCATGTTGTTTACAAAAGTTTTCAAATTAAATTGAGAATTGTTTTTAATAAAGAAGTCATATATATGCATAGAATTTATTTAATTACGCGTAGAATCATAGTAGAGTAATTTCTTATATATTGCATATTATGATTGGATAATATTAAAATAGGCAATATTGTTATAAAATTGTATATTACAAGGCGTGATTTGGAACACATTCGGCACAGTTTTGCTTGAAATTAAGCTGCAAGAAAATATTTTTTTAACAAAGACATTTAAAAAAAAAATATCCTTAAATTTTACTCACATTTGACGAAATGTTTGCAAATGAATGTGAATTTATTGTATATACTTATTATTCAATGTAATGTGTACAGTTTATTCATTGGGTAATAGTTTAAAATATTGACTAAAAACTAAGTTACGAAGTTTCATTTTAATTTAGTAAAATCTGGAACATCTCTTAGCTTAACATAAACGCAGCACAGCAAACTACATACATTCTGGTGCATTTCCCATTCTATTTGACATAGTACACGGTGTCCTAACTAGAGGTTAACTTGCTATCTCTATCTCTCTCTGTCTCGTGTGTGGGTTCTTACTCTCCCGAAGCACGCATGCATTTGAAATAACAGCCGCAAATTTGAAATTCTCTTGCGCTAAGCCAAGAAATTCGCCAAGAGGACTTTGGACCATGGATGCAGTTGAAGAAGGAGATAGAGAGAGTGTGGGAGAAAGACAGAAACTGAGATAGAGGAGCTGGTATATGCAACATGAATTTGTGGCGCTGAAATTAGCGGAACGCGTTCGGCTATGCAAACACAGTATTGTAAGCAATGCACATACATATGTACATACATACATATATACTAATTAAAGGTCCTAACTGGGTCACAAGACACGGGCCTAAAATGTAGGCGCAGATGACACACGGCATAAAGCGCAGCAACAAACGCCATTTGCACACTGGCCTTTTGCACTTTGAGGCCTATGGAGAGCTATCAATCTTGTGGCATAGCCAAACATAATTTATAACTGTGGTCCGCACACACTCACACACCCTTCAGCAGAGCGTTAAGGCTTGGCATAAGCAGAGAGGCAGTGGAAAAGAGAGAGGGAGGAGAGACGATGCTTTTAATGAGCCGCCAAAGCGTGAAAAAGCGCAACGATGCCGCCTCCCTGTGTGCGCTTTGACTTTGCAGCTGATAATTATGAATGGAGCCAACTGTAAATCAACACAAAACCAACTCAACCTACACACACACAAACGTATAGAAAGAGGGAAAGAGAAAGAGACAGAGAGAGAGTATTGTGGAGGGAGCAATGGCCATTGAGCTGTCAGCTGTGTGGAGGTCGCAACGCTGATGCAGCAACTACACCCAAAAAGCTACGCCCCACAGCAGGTAAGCAGCTTAATCGAGCTGCAACCTCCCCCCCCTACCAATTCCCGCCCTCTCACTCAATTACAACAACTGCACAACTCCCGGCTCTGTCGTTATCATTAGTTGCATCTTAGAGGCACTCAGGCCGCTTTCAAAAGCTTTCAGAGTCTGGCACAGCAGGCAATATAAACAGGCAAGTGCATAGCTAAGAGGGGATAAAGGACAGAGCAAAGGAGAATATTGGTAGATAGGTTAGAGCTGGAGCTAGAGAGGGCAGAGGACTTCAGCTTGGGCAACCGTTGAGAAGAATTTTATAATTTATTGCCTTGACGATAGTGGAACAAATCTATTAAAATGCGCATATTAAGCCAAAAGCAGCTTAAGTAAATTACGCGCTTATGAAAAAATCGAGAGAAGACATAAAGAAAGAAACAACAAAGAACACAGAGAAATGTGAGATAACGTCGATCCACTCGATGCTAAAACAAAAGTCGATGGCTATTCGAATTGCTTAATGAAGCACTAAACTTCTTGAAATAAAAAAAAAATGCTTCAAAATAAAGAAAGGAACAGCACACAGAATTATTCCCAGCGGCTAAAAGCAGAAGCTGTAATACTCTTAGAATTTATCTAAAAACATACTCTTTTTTTACTTAAAATGTCACAATAATCTGAGCAAAAATATCATATTTTAATTATTTTGTTTAGATAATAAAAATTCTTTTTCCTGATCGGTATATTGAAGTTGCTGTTTTAAACATTTTTATATAATTGTATAGAGTTAAGAACAATTTTTTTCTCGAAATTTTTGAAACTTGTCTCAATTTATTTTGGACATATTACTTAGAAAAAGATTTTGAAAATGTTATAATAAATAATCAAAAAAGTTTTCGTGAACATATTTTTCAATTTCACAAAGCTCCACACATAGCTAACTTCCCCTTAAAAATAGAGCAGGCGAACACACATAAATATACTTGGCTGCTGCACAGATTACCGAATGGAGCGGACAATAAAATTAAAGTTTGTAAGGCGATAAAAATAAAAAATAAATTAACAACAGAAAAAAGAACAACAACAACAAAATAAATAATCAGTAAAGCCATAAATAATTAGTAGAGCTGCACGTTAAATCGTATTGTAGCCGCAAAGCGGAAGAGGGCTGAGACATGTGAGGAGGGGTAAAAAACCAAGTTGAGATTGGCTCAGAAATTGACTAATTAGTCACGGTTCCATCTGGAGCCCGGTTGTAATATGCGTAAATAATATATAAAATATGTGGCAAAAAAAAAATATTTACGAAACAATACAAAACAAATCGTATGATAAACGTTTGAGAATTTTGAGAAATTACAAAAGATTTTTTTGTTTCTGTTAAATTTTATGGAGAGCTTTTGCTTGTTTCGCATTTTCCCGCCTTTGTGTTCTTCGGTTGTTTATTAATTTACGTTTTTTCTCTTTCTATCCCCCCAACGCTTTTTCTTTCTCACTTTCTGCCTCACTCACTGGGTGTCCCATTTTTGTACCTGGGCATCAGTTTATTTATGGCTTTGCATTTATTAAAAAAGATATATATATATATGTATTTCTGAGAGCTGGGCTGAATTTATTTTGCGTAACAGGTTGTCGTGTGTGTGTGTTGTTCTTTTGGGGTGTGTTGTTGTTGTGCTATTATTTAATATCAATTAGGGCCCCTTAAAGTTGCCAGCTGATTTCAAAATAACGACACGCATTTCAGTTCATTTCGTTCAGTTTTTTTTGTGAGGGGAATCTAACAAATGACAGCAATTAGAACAATATGGCAATGCGGCAATATTCCAATTTCAACGCTTTCCAATTTATGTGTGCGGTCAAATTGAAATACGTTCTGCGCTTAAAAATTCAACGGATGTGTGGCACGAGGGCAAATCGAATTGATATTGATAAATGATCGATGCTAAAGAGCTTTCAACCCACGGATATATTTCTCCATAGATCGCTTGAAATTCTGTGTGGCAATTGTCAGACAATTGATCTGTGACACATTTATGTTATTTACAGTGCTTACTCAAGAGTTTTTTTTTATAGCTCTCTAAGTAATACAAATAAATATGGTGCCCTCCATTTGATATCTTTTTTATACTTCCATGCAGTTGAGAGTACTTCAAAGGATAATTTTCGTTAATTATATTAAATTCAGAAACGGAATAGAAAAAGTTTGATATAAAATATTTCTACAAAAATTATTAAGCTTATGGTTTGTTATCATGTTAAGAAAAATATCATGGCTTTGTATCTTAAAATATCTTTAAAATATTTTTTATATTGATAAATGAAAGCAAAGAAATATCTTAAGAGTAGAGCGAAACTTAAAAATTCACTAAACTGGCCTTTGTTCTTTTGTTCGTTTAAAAATCAATTTCTGACATAATAATCACACGCTTAACATAACAATATCTATAGGAAAATGTTTAAAGCCGCATAATGATTGAATTAACAAAAACAAAATGCAGAGCTAGAACAATGCAAATCAAATGCTAACCATATTATTATAAATTAGACTGAAAATCATTTTTCATAGCAGAAAAAAACTGATAAATATGCAAATAGACATGAGAATAAAAACTATAAAAGAGATAAACTATGTTTGGGTCGACGAATTTTAAATACTCTTTCTATTGAAATGGTAAATAAAAGAATTTTAAGCTGGTTTAAATAAATACAAATTATTTGGTTTAATTGTAAATAATTGTATTCTATCGATCTGATTTCTCTGTATATTTAAGTTTAAAAAGAAGAGAACGACGGATCTTTTACAACTTTCCCTAAGTAATAGAATGAAAGAATGATGGATGTTTATTTAGATAGTTTTATAGTTAGTTATATATGCAAGTCTAGAGTAAAACATTTTTTTTTTATTCTTAGCCTTAGTATTCAGATGCCCACTCTGAGCAAGTGTATTATAAATTTCGATTCATTTCGCATAATACATAGTGCAGAAAATGTTCCACTAATTTGCGGTCCAACTAATTAATGGGGTTTGCTGGTCAGAGGCCGTTCACATAACGTGAGCCGACAAGTTTGTTGCCTTTTATTTCAGTTTATAACCATTTTCAATAAATAAATTGATTGAACTCTAATTGTTATTATTTTTTTTTCGAATCATTCTATTTTTATATTTTACGATGAAGCTGAACATTGTATAACTTCTATATTAAGTTGGTTATAGCTATAGATATGTCGAAATTGGTTGCGGCTGATTGAACCTGAAAACATTTTCACAAAATTGTGCCCACTAATTGACAATTAAGCCGGAAATAGTTTGACTACAACAAGAACAACAGCTAAATGATTGATAAAAGCGATTCGATGTCTCTCTAGGTTTTGGGGACGAGGGAGCGCGCCCAGACAGTCCCAGACATTCCAGAACTTTTACTATGGGAAGAAAAAAAAAACAAGAAAAATAAAAAGAATAAAAAAAGTAAGCGGCTAACTGATTTTCCGAGGCAAAAGTTTTAACTTATTAAAACTGCACTTGCCACATGCCGTTACCTCTGCATCACCCACTGTGCCGCATGCCGCAACTCTTCAACAGAGGCGCTCAAGTATGTTGAACACGCGTCAAGTTCCTGAGGCAAAGTTTTGCGTCAACTTTTGGTATAACCCTGAACATAGCTCGCCACCCCTATTATCCATCCCTTGGCCCCTCTCTCACTCTCTCTGGCGACTGACGGCAAAGGTGAGCTGAGAGTTCATTCGAGTGTTTGGACGCAGTCTATGGCGCGTTTTCCGTCACCGACAATGCACGCCAGACGTAGCAATAGCAACAACAACAGCAACGACAACAACCACAACATGTACAGCAACAAGAATAATTCTAATTAAAGTTTTCAATTTGAAGTTTGACTTCGCCCCCCAAAAAACTGTTATCAGAGACCGCAGCTTCCACTACGAAAACAATGCACAGGCTGCCAAACAATAGAAACGCACAATGCACAGAGAATAGAATAGAACAGTGCTTTCAGACAAACAGAAAGAGACACCAATAGAGTTGAGTATGTGAGTGTGAAAGAGAGAGGAATAGACAGCTGTTGTACACTCCATATAAGAGGCCAGGCTATGTGTAATCTAATAACAAATAACTTCGGAAGTATTAATCATATTCAATACACGCACACGTGAGTATATACATATAAGTGTGTGTGTGATGATAAAACAGGCAAGTATGTGTGTGTGTTGTGTATGTCTGGCTACTAATTATAAATTTCAATTGTGCACAGACTGCGCTTTATTACATTAAACCCAAAAACACTTTGGAAAGAGAACAGGCATTTGAATTCAGAAAGAAGGGGGGGATGGAGGGGAAAGCTTGGGCCTAATGGAGCCTACCAAGCGTGCCAAAGCCATTCAGTCTATTGAAGCACATCAGTGAACTATGAATCATACAATAGAATAGATGATAAATGCAATAGCCCAGCTTCAATGTCTGGCTAACCGTTGATAATAATTTGTATAATCAAAAGAATAATGCACTTACACACACACACACATACACACACAGCGAGTGTGTGAAATAGAGCGAGTCAGAGCGTGTGTTAGAGAGAGATAACAACTTTTGGTGGCTATCTGTTGGCGCTTTTTCGACAAAAAAAAAAAAGAAGAGAATCCACTGCTGTGCGAGAGTCGGCAAACAAAACAGAATTAATAAACCGCATTGTACACTGAGAGAAAAGTAATAAATTTATTTATATTTATTCTTTTTAATTCTTATGGATAAACAAAGTTTTTCATACTAAATCTTCATATTGGTATAGGAAGATTTTTAGCCGAGATTGATTTTTATCAAATTTGATCAGGATAATTCTGAATTCACAATAGGTTAATTTGGTTGAGATATCTTGGGAAACAACACAGTGCTTCATTATAATGCCTTTGAAGTTGCAACCCAAATGAACCAAAGGTTAATACATATAGATTTAAAAAGATTCTATGCATAAAATAATATTGTAGAAGATAGAAAAAAATTAAGCAATAATCGAAATTAAAAAATGGAAACCCTTTTGTAATTTTGACAGCTCGTTTTAAATGCAAGCATTCGCAGTGTACCGCTCACAGCAAGCCCCAAAGTGCGGGGGAAGGGGGGTTGGAAAGGGTAAGGGATTGGGTATATGACAAGCCACTTTGCATGCATGTATCCCGTCAAACTGCAAGCAAAATGATTAAAAGCATTCGCCAAAACGAAGGCAACCGCGTTGACAACAACACAAATTCCACACAAGCCTCCGCTCCACCACCTCCTGTTCTCTTCACTCCACTAGGCAAACGACAAATCAATATTTGTTATTTTTGTATGCATGGATTGTGGGCGTGTCTGGCAGGCAGACAGACAGACGAATGACGCCAACGCCGACGCCCTGACAGAATAATCATCAGCATCTTTGACGCCGCACGCATATTAAATAAACTTTAGTCAAGAGAAAAGCCAATATACAGCGAGAGTGATAGAGAGAGAGAGAGAGAGGCGACAGATTTGAGCAGTCGATACACTAAGCGAAAAGCAATAGACACCGTCAAAGCCAACGAGTATCACATGAAGTATCTCATAGATACTCACACTCAAACTCTATTCACAAACGACTCGCTGCGGGTAAATACATAAATTAGTGGCAAAGCTGGCGTTGTCAAATTCTAGTCAAAGATTGCCAAACGCAAAAGTGTTTAAGAATATGGGAATTTCTGGCAGAGATTTGACTGGATGCTGAGGACTTTTGTGTGTGTGTAAGAGTTTGTAATTAAGCGCAAAGTTTCTGTGTTGTTATTCGAGGGGATTGAGATTAATTAAATGCAGGTAATATGGGATTGTCACTGGAATGTCAGATGAGGTATTATTATTATTTAAATCTTAAGGATTGTGAAAGATCTTTGATATTATATTAAATAATGTTTAAGTGTACAAAAACTAATAATTTTACTACCAATATCATCATAAAACTGGAGGAAAACTGTTATAAATACTTAAGATAATAATCTTTAATCTCTGACTTTAAAAGTTATTATATTTATAATATATGATTATATAAAATTAATGAATTTAATTAAAAAATTATTTCTTCAGAGTCAACTTACATTTTCAATTTCCTTTGTTTTTTTGAAAGGAGGAATCCTTTCTATATAAATCTTTTAATCATACTAGTTATTTGACCTCTTTTTGTATATTTATTTTTTTTTTTTGTATTACATAACTGTTTTAAGTTATCTCTTATCCTTTTGTATTATTAAAATTGTTAAGCCTAGGAAAGAATCAATTATTTGATGTCCTATTTGAGCATTGTTATTTTACTATAAGATAACTATCTATAAGATTTTGACTAAAATCATAGCAAATATTTGCCCAAAAGTATGCTTCAGTTTTATATTCTACCATAGCATAATTAAACCCTCCTATGTCAATACGAACATAATGTATCATTTATAATTAGCTAATGCTTCATCTACTATCTGGGCTATCGTATCTAACGAATCATTGATTAGCCAAATCTAGTGGTGCCAACATCAATTAGAGCCATAGCTTTCACAGTTAGGCAACAGCAACAAGTGTAACAGTTGAGGGTCACTATAAAATTCTGGCTCAGAATGCACAGTGTAAAAATGAATGTATGCATTGGGTATGTACGTGTGTGTGTGTGTGATAGTATGTGTGTGTTTGTGTGGTTAAGTATCAATGCGAAGAGCCGTTCGTTAGAGCCACAAACAAGCGCAAACCAAAAACTGATAATGATTGTGGCCTGCGGGGCCAGCGGTCCAAAAAGCCATTGCAATAACCGGCGCCAGCTAGGCAACATATATGAGTTTTCGCTGGGATAGCTAGGACATGCATAAAGGGGAAGAGGAATAGAGAGATAGATAGAGAGAGAGAGAGAAATGTCAGAGATTTTAGATTTCATGTGCATATTAAAAGCCAGAGCAGGCCAAAATCAAACGCCGTTATCCGCCATAGACAAACAAATTTTCATGTGCTGCAAGTGCAGCAAATGGCAGTTGTTGAGTGCCAGCGAAGCGAGGGACGAGGGGGCTGGGAAATGTGAGGGATGGGCGTGGCAGTTGTAGCAGCAGCAGCAGTAGCATCATCATTAAATATCATTAACACAGCAACGAACAAGCAACGCAGAGCAATACAACAGGCAACTGACAACCAAACAGTCAAAAGCAGAAACAGCACAACAACATCTGCAACAACAGCAACAGAAACAACAACAACAATTTGGTGATATCATTAACAAGCGAAGCAAGGGCAGAGCAATTGCAAACGGAATCGCAATAACACACAGACAGCAACAACAACAACAACAACAGCAACAAACACACAAAAAGGAAGCAAAAGTGTATACAAAATGTTTTTAATTAAACGCTTCCCCTTTAGTCGCATCATCAGCGGCGACAATGTTAGAGACAGAGATAGCAAAAGACATTGTGTGAGTGAGACAAAAGAGAGTAGCTAAGTTCAAAACTTGAGATTCTGTATGTTCACTGAAGTTTCTAACTCTCTTTCTCTGTCTGCTTGTCGCTTGCCTTTGATTCATTTCACATTTCTACTCAGAATTATTGCGAGTAAGTGTGTATGTCACATTTTGTTACCAACTTTGTAACGCTACTCGAAAAGAACTTCAACTTTAAGAGATACAAGTCTTTCCGATATAAAACAAATTCTTACCGATTTCCGGTACACGCTTTTTATAAAGTCCTTAAATTCTGAACTATATTGTTAAAAGAGTTACAATGATGAATTTATACTTTATTTAAACTTGTTTGCTTAAAAGTCTGCTAAAGAAGTGGAATAATCGTTTTAAAGATTTTATAACTATTATATATTTATAACATTATATAGTACAGATATTTTCATAGAGACATCTAAAGACGAATCTATAACTTCTATGTATCGAACAGCTTTATAAATAACCTTAAATATTTTACTTTTTAAAAAAAGTTTGTATTTTAAGTAATTAAATCAAAAAATTTAACTCAAATTTTTAGAATTTTACGCACATCCATGAATTAATATGTCAAAGAAAATTAAAAAGTTTTAGTACTAATTTATTCGTAATACCTTTGGCCATAAAAGGGTACTCTGCATATTGTCAAAACAGAAAACGAAAAAAAAGATACACAAAAATTCTCGTCTCTAGTTTTAATTTCAATGGCACTAGGGATGAGGAACTAAAGGGCAGTGCAGATACATTGCCAGCTCATAGATACATTTGCTTCAGATGGTGAGCGATGGAAGCGGGGGAAGTGGGTGATAGGGAGTATGTATGTTGTGTGCAAAAGAATAAAATTACAGCAGAGATGCATCTACCGAGCTTGTGGTACAAAATGCAGATACAAGCGGACCGAGAACAGATAGACATGTGAGTTACAGAGAGAGAGAGAGAGAGAGAGAGAGTTCGAGAGAGATAGAAATAGAGACGATGCAAAGAGTCATCTTGTCCATTTCCATGACATTATGCAATGTGAGTTCGTTGATGTTGTTCATGGCAATCCTTTGATATGATTTCACATAATAATGCGCTTGTTGTGTATGTGCTGTGTGTTTGTGCATGTTTTCATTGCAGATTATGAACAGTAGCAGCAACAACAATTACAACAGCAACAACAACAACAACACAACGGCAAACAGTCGCATAATAAATGAAAGCAACAGAAAAGTTTGCCATGATTTTGTATAATTGCAGTGTGAATAATTACATCAAAATCAACAATAATAACAAGAACAGCAACATAAGTGCTGGCAGACAAAATGCATTACAAACATAATAAAAGATTACGTTCGCTTGAAAAGGGGGGACAATTTGAAATCTGACGCGTTTGTGAATCCAGCAAATGTTGTTATTTATGCGCTTGAAAAAGTTTTTAATTGATTAAATAAGTAATGCGATTAATAGCCACAATATGCGCCAACAACAATTGCATAGATACACGCCAATGATATATACTGCAACATACAGATACAGATTCATTTTCACATACAATAACTGATACGGCTATAGATACTTTAGTCCGCGTTTGCAAGTATTTATCGTATGAGATTTCAATTTGCAATATATTTTTTTATTATCGCAGTCATTGTTGTTGTTGTTGTTTGTAGCTTTGACGTCAAGTTTGAAGTGCTTTTAATTATGTGTTTAACTTTTGAATTTATGATGTGCTCTGTGTGCTCTGCGCATTTATCTGAGCACCGGCAATTGATATAATGAAATGTTTGAATGATTGCGGATTAATATTAATAAACCAGACATGCCTCTCATGCCACAACATAATTTATGCGTTCCTCAACGTTTCTTCCTGTGATTGCCACTCAATTGCGGTGCGGGAATAATCTGAAGAGCATCAAAGCTTAAAGCGCTTCATTTCACATGTATGTGCAATTGAATAATAATTAGATGTCTGAAAATCAAATTATATACATATCCTCAAATTGTTATCGATCTCAAAGTATTTCGTATAATTACATAGGCTTATCTAAATATAAACTAATAATACATGAAAATGTTAAAATTGATTGTTTTAAAGTTTCTAATCATGTTTAGTAAATCAAGTATTAATTGTTAGAAATCAATACGTGTTATTGATGCAGCCAATATTTTCTAATATAACGAGTTTTAAAAATCAAATGCAATCAATGATGGTTGATGGCAAATGTATTGTATTTATCAAATGATAAAATTCAATTGAAGTCGATAATTATGAAATTTGAAATCATTTTTTAAACAACAGAAAAATGTTTCCCGAGTAATAAACGAATAGTTCAAAACGATTGCAATTAATTAGTTAATTGTTTGGGTTAAAACAATCTATTAAGTTGAACACTGATGTAATCAATATGTATTTATTGACTTTCAAAATGCTTTCATATTAAAAATAAGACTAGTGAAGTCTAGATATAGATATAAAAAAGACTTTTTTTTTGTATATTTCATAACGCTCATTAGTTTAAGGAGCAGCCCTTTTCAACAGATGCTTAAACATTTTAAACAATCCTCTGAAAACCTTATAATTGAAAGTAAACAGAGCTTAAAGCTCAAGGAAAAAAAATATGGTGACCGTTATCATCATGTTGCCTGAGCTGTATAGCAAAGGATAATACCCGATAAGATCTGTCAATTTATCATTTTTGAAACAAGTGAAATAAAAGAAAAATAACAATGGAAAAGAATAAATCTAGTGGGGCAGTTGCTAACAGGATTTCTTGTGTTGTAAAAGCGGCGTTAAGCATTTTGCCAGCGCCAATTACGAGTGACTGACAATTGGTACAAGCTGATGCAACAAATGGACAAAACTGTCGGGAACTCGGTCAGCAAAACGGCTTTACCATGACAAAGTAATGACAGTTTACAAAAGATGAAATAAACAAATGATCCAAAGGGGATGGTGATGAGATCAACACACAACCCCATACACACACACACCTACATTCACATACACTGTAGTAATGCAAATAAAAAGTGGAAGAATGGAGACAGAAGGTCGAGGAGTCTTCTGCTTGGAATACGCATAAGCAATTTGCAGTAGCTTCAGAATTGTTGCTTGCGTTTCATTTGATTTCGCAGCAGTTGAATGAAATTGCATGTAACTTCCAAGTGAGGAGGCAGAGCGATTGTAGTAGCGGCTATCATTACACATTTATTGTTCTTGTTGTTGTTGTTGCTGTGGGTGCCATTGTTGGTCAAGCGCGCACAACATGATGATGATGATGATGATGATGATGATGCTGACGATGATGATGCTGAGAACGAGACAACAACGTTGCCTCTGTGTGTGTATGGGTGTGAATTTAATAAAATACTCACACTTGCAGCCAGAGAGACACAAAAGCAACCATGGCAACAGCCAATATAAAGGGCCAACCTGCCCCACCCTCTGTCCACACTCTTAATGTACAACAACTATTTTCAATTATTGCCAATCAAATGTTGCATTCAATTGATGTTAACATGCAACAACAGCAGCAGCAGCAAACAACAATCAGTGGCAGGAGGCAACCTGATTATGGCCAATTTTCGTTTAAGGGGAAGCTTATTTGGTTCTCTTGCCTGTAGGGCATAATGTACATAGAACGCGCAGTGGAAAGGACAGGGATGGGGTTGGGGCAACTTCAGTGCTGACCTAAGAGCCATGTAATTAGTTTGCAAGTGAGTGTCAGGATTAATCTTTGAGTGTGTGTTTGATTGTCGGCACTACAGAGAGACTGTAACACACACACGCACACACACTACACACAAACTTATACTAATAATAATGCTGTGCAAATACACTTGACTGGCGCCCATTTTGAGGACATGCGTCCTCCTTTTGTTGCTGCAGGCAAAGAGGGCGGGAGGGAATGAGACAAAGACAGTGCGCGACGCACATGTTAATTGAAGGCCTGGGCAAACAGAGGATGAGAAATCCTTGCAATTACGTCCAGCAGCAATGGCGAGCGCATAATGCAGCAACAAAACTGGCAGATTACACGGTAAAAAATAACAAAGCAAAAGCAGAAATCTATTTAAGTCTATTATCAACTTTTTCTATTATTTTTAAAATTAGTCTTCATGTATATACGTTATTTACAATCAAATCGAGAATTCAGCAAAAATAAACTTCAATTTGTTTAAAAGCATTTTTTTTTCATCATTTCCAAATATTTGTATGATTGTCTGTTTGATGAATGTCGGTTTATCTATAAATTAACGATTATAAGTTACATATCAAAATTAAATACCTTCTTGAAAAACAATAATACTATGGTTAATTTTAAATAAATTCAAGCTGACAAACTTTCAAGTTATTTAATTATGGATATATTTTAGCCATGCAGCATTTCTGCTTATGCCAAATTAGCTTTCATAATTTCATCGTTTATTTAACTTTGTTAATTTTGCAAGCTTTTTGCGCAGTGTACGTACATCTGAGCATCTGCTAATTAGGTTATGTTTGATTGTTGTAATATGCAGCCGAAATCTAGGCGCTCGCTTGTCGCCTAACCCTCAGATAGCGATCTCTCTCTCTCTCTCTCTGCAATTTCCACTCTGTCGCTCTGTCTCTTTCTAACGCGCAGAGTCTTGTATTTGGTCAATGGCCGGAACAGAGCAACTGGCGAAATTGGAGTTCGCCAATGGAATTTAATTAAGTTTTATTTGCACTAGTTGGCAAAGGATGAGCAATGAGCAATGAGGAACAAATACACACACCCAGAGAGCAATAAAGTTGCATATATCTATATATATATATATATGTTTGTGTGTGTGTGTATTTGAGTATTGATTGTCATAATTAAAAGCTGCTGATGTTGTTGTTGTTGTTGCTGTTGTTGTTATTGCTACTGCTGCTTGGTGTCTTCCACAACGTTGCACGTACTTTGTCAGTTGCTGTAAGTTCACAGCTGCTGCTGCTGCGAGTTTTGTAACTGCGCTTTAAAAAGTTTGTTGATTGAATGCAACGCTGCACAATTGTTGCAAAGGCCAGCCATAAAGTGGCCTTATGCTCAAAACACTCCCACACTTCCCACTCCCCACCTCGTCAGTCAGGCCACAAGTTTTATAGCTATTCTTTTGTATGCTCTGTGGATTAGTTCTTCATTGTTTAGCTGCAAGCGTGGCGCTCTGCAGATAACACACACCAGCTCACACACACACCACACACCACACACGCACAAAAAGAGATCAAGAAATGCAGTGGGAGTTTACTGAGGGCTAGATAGAGTGAAGAGAACGAAAGGGGGAGGAAGCGGGGCAATTCTGTGCATCATGTGATGTGAAATGCGAGTGCGAATGATAGGTGGCGCTGCAGCTGTCGAGGCTAAGTAGTGGGAGTTTAGGTGGGCGGAGTGGGCGTGTTTTGCACTGAAAGCACTGTTAACTAGCTGTTTTCAGTTTACCACATATAAATATATATTACGCTAAAGCCGCAGCTAAGAACCCGTTTTGAAAAGCGTACACTTAATGCATTATCTTACAATTGCAGTAACAAAATTATATGCAAGCATTTTCTGAAAAATAAATTTTTTCTTCAGAGTAGATGTAAACAGAAATTAGCTCTGTAAAATTTATCATAAAATTGAAATTTAACAGATTGCAGATACGTTTTACAATAATACAACTCAAATAAAAGATTATTTTTAAATCTAGAAACTTTATATATTTTTTGATACAGTACTATTTTTTTTTTTTTTTGAGCACGCTTCATGCTATTTAAATAGTTTTCACTGTCATCGCAGGATTATTAAGAAGACAAGAAAAAAAGAGTTTTTAACGTGGCAAACCCAGAAACTTTTCCAAATTCCATTTCACGGCCAATCTCAACTAGTACTAAGCAATTATTATAATCTGCAGTTATCAAAGTTACCAAATCAATTTTTATTGCTAATCATTCACGTAATGCCCGGATTTGATCCCTTACTGAACTGACACAACCGACTGCTGGCTTTATCTTAATCAGATCTTAATTACCCAACACAATCGGACAATGCTCATTCCCATTGTATCGTTGTGTTTTTATCAAACCCTAACAACCTCACAGCTGCAGTTCCGATTGGTTTCATTGGACAACCTCCCCCATTATTTCTTGAACATTGTCCACACAAATTTTGTACATTTTCACTTAGTTATTATATTCATTCTGTTATTTATTTATGTGTTGCCTGCACGCGTATACTAAGTAATATTCCCTTTAGAAGTATATTCTCTTTTCTCGATATTTTTTCTTCTTACACTTTTTTTTTTTGCGTTATGCCTTTTGTATTCCGTTGTCAATTGTTGTGCCGGGCTATTGACAAATATTACGTCGTATCCCCCATAGCCCCCCTCGGGGCAATGTCGCCTGCTCATTGCCGTTGTTATGATTATTGTCAAAGGCATTGTTGGGAGGCAGTTTTCTATACCCACAACACGTACAGTCAGTGTCGGCTGTCGTATAATACGTTATTTGCATGAAATTACTTGGATATGAAGAGAGTTGTTGTAATGGGACTATAGTAGTATCCTTCTCCCACTCCAGATCCTTGGTTTATTAGCATGCTCCAGAGATTAGACGTTGCCGGGAAGGGACAACATTTGATTTCTTTTTACCACCAACCAAAAACATGAAAAACACACACTGACAGTCCAAACAAAACCCACCCACCCAATGCAACCGACCAGGCTAATCAGCACAAATGCCAAAATACAAAAGCCAAATCGAAAGTAAAAGCAAATCAGAGAGCAAAGAAAAGCAGAGAAAACAGAGCAAAAAAAAAAGAAAGTATGTCTCTAAAGAACTTCCAATTCGAAGTTGAACTCCGCCCCGCGGGCGTTCCATGAACTGCAAAAAGACGTCAATCACAATCACGGAATCGAAAGCGAGCAAAAAAGAAGGGACAAAAATGTGAAAAATTTGATATGCCTTCTAGGTTGCTTTCCACTTCCTCTCTTCCCTGTCCTGTTGTAGCACAAAGTATATGTTGAGGTTTATTGATTTGTTTCCTTCAGCGCCTCTGCCTGGCCTGAAAACTGATATTTGGCATTTGAAATGCGAGCAGCAACATTTCATTGGGGGAGTTTGTCTTTCGCCTCTCTCTTCCTCTCTCTCTCGCTCTCTCTGTCTTCTTGTTTGAAGTCTGATAAGCCAAAGGAGCGGATTAGCCGCTCAGCGATTTAAGTGATTGTATATCTTACAGATATACGATTTAGGCAAGCGACCGATTTACCCACGAAAACAAGTGCCGAGATTTAATAGCTTTGGCTAAGCTACTAAGTGGGCGTACCAGGTGCAAGTAGATTTCGACTGAAAACTTCCTTAACTCACTGTATGTGTGTATCTCCTCACTCTTTCTCAAGTTTGTCCTTCTGTTTAAAGTGATTTGTGATGGTTTCGAGTGCTAGGAAAGTTGTTGTATTTTTGTCTTTCTTTTTTGGATTTTTGGGTATCTTGGCAGTGGTTTTTATGGTTGTTTAGTTGGCAGTTTACCTCTGCCCAGATAAGGGCAGTAAAAGTTCAAGATTTGAGCATGTGAATTGTTGCAATTGTAATGCGAGTGCGCTTAATTCACTTTCCCTCACTTCAGCTTGTTCTTATAGGGACTTTGTTGATCCTTTACCTTGGCAATCAATCGATAAATATAAGTCTTGCAATCATCCACGGAAATTACACAACTTCTTTGCGTAATCTAATTAAATACGATACAGTTTATATTTACTATTTAACTGAGAAATGTAATAGAACATGAAAAGAAGATTTACGGTGAATCAGGATTTCATTATACAATTTCTAGCTAATAAGACGCATATTCATTAAATGCAAATATGTCAAGTAGCTCAAGCAATCAAGAACAACGAAGAAATATTTCATTCTTTAATCCTTTAAAATTATTTTAATGTATGTCAAACTATATGAACAACTTCTACTTGCTTAAAGTACTCTTCAATATGTTTCTTTTCAAAAAAAAAAATAAAAAAACAACCAATTTGAAACTAACTAATCATTATTTCTTTTTAAGCCATCAACTTGTTTTTGCCAATCACACAGACTAAGTCATTTGAAGACAAGCTAATTGCATTTCAGACATCAGTTCAAATTACTTTTGCCAGTTTAATTGTGTTTTCGTTTCTATAATAATTGTGAGCTGAATATCTACACAAAATTTTGATTAACAATAAGTGATTTGTTTACTCAATTTCTCCAGCTTGTGCTACCAAACTCTTAGTAAATCCTAAATAATTAAAGACCTCTGTGAGCTTGCAATTAAGCCCAAAAATAAAAAGAGAAACAAAAATTGGAATAAAATCCCCAAATGTTTTTGCTGATATCAAACACAAATAAAATACATATTATAATGGATACGAACCTTGTTGAACAGCATCAGACATCCTTAGCTGTGCTTAATTCAAATTCCAGCGAACAGCAAAGACAACGTTAACGAGGACAACAACAGCAACAACAAAAAACACAAAGCAATTAGCCGAAATGGACGCACGAACGAAATGTCTGAAAAGAGAGCAAGGTAAAATATTTGCATTAGTTGTGAGCTGGACGCAAAAGGTGTAGCAAATATGTACAAAAAAGTACAATACAGAATTATAATACACACAACGTTACAAATACAAAAAAAATGAGAGGGAGGAAAGAAAAAAAATACTTATTTAATTTCTTTTACGCGCCGCAATTGTAATTTGTATCTGAGACTGTTTGCGGCAGCTAAATAAAGTTATAAAGGTATAAAGAACGCGAGTGTAAATAAAAGCAACACGCCAGGCAACAACAACAGCGATAACCAAAATCATTTCTAAGTATAAACATGAGTTGAACCGAAACCCGGGGGCAACTCAAACCAGAACCTCGAGGAACCAGAACCACAAAGTGCGTTGCTGTTGCACATAAAATTTCATTGATTACATTTGTTTGTGCGTTAAATGCCGGGTCTCAGGTCCTGCTCCTGTGTGTGTGATGTGGTGTGTGCCTAGGCTCGTTTCCTGTTTACACAGGCGTCGCGTCCTGTGCAGCTCTTTAACCCAACGCCACACGCAACCTAATGAAATTCATTGCCGCCCACGAGAAATACTCAAATATCGCTTAAATGTGTTGCATATCTCTGGCAGGGTTATTTAGGGTCTCGCTCTATAAACGTACATACTCGTACACTCAAAGTACCCCGAATACCCCGAAAAATATTTAAAATTCTATTTATATGCTAATACCCGCAAAGGCAACCATTGAAATATGTCGCGGGGGCGGCATAAAGCGAAAAGCATCAAAAACGCCTCTGAATTTCCCTTGCGCATGGCAAAGCATTAAAGCTACTTAGCATCAGGCGAGCGAGCGAGTAGGGAATCTCTCCTCGCACAGTGGATCCAACAGCTGTGAACAGGTGTTGAAAACAGGCCCATAACATTTAGTCAATGACTGGCAGTAGCTCTGGCCAACTGCCGCGTGAAACGGAACAGGTGTCTGACCATTCCTCTCCTTGGGGATGTTTAAAGATTTATTTAGTGCGTCGCCACACATAAATTAGCCAAGAATTAAGAAAAACGTTTGTCCATTCGATTTCAGAAAAATAAAATCGTTTGTGGGAGAATATGTAACATGTAAGCTATTGAAATTTCTAAAAAAAAAAAAAAAAATTATTTAGAACGGTTCTATTTCATGGACAATTAACATGTGGTATTACTTTAAAATTCAAAATACATTTTTAATGAAAAGAGTACAATACTTTAAGTTCTAGAATTTGAACTTAATGTTTTTCTTTCTTTTGCTAAATAATAATTTGATTCTTATTTAAGAAAAATAGAATTTTTATATATTAAATTTCTTAGTATTAATTTAAAGTCCTTGACAACAAATTGACAATTCTAAAAGTATAAATTTTTGATTAATCAGCGCTCTTATTTTTCATAAAAATGTTAAATTTTTAGGGAAATATTATTTATATTTAATCTTCTTAGTATTAATTTAAAGTCCTTGACAACAAATTGACAATTCTAAAAGAAGTATTAATTTTTGATTAATCAGCGCTCTTATTTATCATAAAAAATGTTAAATTATTAGGGAAAATATTATTTAAATTTAATCCCAACAATTTCCAAAAAAAAATCACAACGTTTCAAGCCATTTAGTTGAGACCAATTTATATTTAAATTTTACATATTGCATATATAAAATGTATTTATGCAAGTTAATTTACTTTGGATATCTTGCAATATTTGCCACCACTGTAAACTGAGTCCTGGCCAACTAGCAACCAGCACCTGGCCCAAATGTAGGCAATACTTAAAAAAGAAATAAGCACTCAAAAGCAAAAAAAAAGGAAAAAAATTCTTAACAGCTCTTTTGCGCTCTTTTCTGCCACTGCACACACACGACAACAGCAGCAGCAGCAACAACAACAACAATAATAATAGCAACAACAACAACTATAAATGGCATAGAAACAGGCAACGAGGCATTTTTTCCTGCATTTAATAACGTTTAGGTTGTGCCTCTGTGTAACTATATCTGAGTATCTGCATCTGTGTGAAAAGTGGGAAAAACATGGCACACGGAAAATGAAATGAAATAAAACAAAACAAAACATTCAAAATGATATGGGAAACACACCGAACCAGACACAGACAGACATACATACCTAACATCTACATATGTATAACTGAATTTTTACCCATTTCTTTTCATATATTTTTTTTCTTTTCGAACGCTCGCAACGCATTAATTTCACTCACACTTCGGAGCAGCATTTCAAAAATATTTAAGGCAAATATGCAATAACGGCATGTTGGGAACAATAATATTTGTCTAGGAGCGGAACAACACCAACAACGACAAGAACAACAACAAAAGGCATGAGACCGAAAAGGGCCCAGAACTAAAGGGGAATGCGGTACCGAAGAGGGATGGAGACAAATGCAAAGAGGGAGATGGAGAGGTGTGAGCTGAGTGTTGTGAGAAGCACGCGCATAAAAACGAACTTTCCTATCGTCGCTGTTGTTGTTGCTATTACGATAGGGCCTAGATGCAGGGTCACCTCGAAACGTTTGTTTAACAATTGAAATATACGTACAACAACAGCTACAACGCATAAGTGCAGTCCTAGCAAATGCACTGAGAAAAATTTAAATGTTGAATATTGAAAGATTGAAAAAAGTAACTGAAAACGAACTCAAACTTTAAGTAGTTTGTTTCTTTTTGAGCATATTTAATATAATTAAGTTGCTTTGACAAGGAAAAAAAACTTTAGAAAGTTAACTAAACTAAAGACATTGTATTAATTTAAAAAAAATATTTTTTTTATTTTGTGCAGAAAATGTATCTGATTTTTCTTGATGAATGGCATAATTTAGAAAATCTATCGATATATCGCTACAAAAATCGAAGCTTTGAATATCGTTTTTATCATGTTATTTTTAATATACGTACAAACCCAAAAATTTTGCCGAGTGCAACTCCAAAAAAACGTTTCTGGCCAAAGTCTGTTTGCATTTGTCTCTCGTTTGCCTTGATCCCTAGACCCATTAGTGTGCCTAGTACACACAGAGACACAGTAGCTGCCGAATTCCACTCCCAACCCTCTCCAATAACAACAGCAACAGCAAGAACAACAACCAAAAAGAACAAGAACATAAAGAGGACCGTGTCATGGTGTTTGGGATTTTTCAATGTGTAAAACTACCTGTCGCTGTTGTTGCTACTGAAACTTGCCTGCCGCCTGAGCCACTGGATGGCTGACTGCCTGGATGAATGGTTGGCTGGATGGTTGGACTGGCCCCGCCTGGCATTGCTCTGAGCCAGGCAAAACTATCTTTTAACACGCACAACGCATTATACGAGCACCTTGCATGCACACGTCACAGCCAAAGAGAACAGAGAACAGTCGGTTCATTTGAAACTTGCCCCAGACTGTGGCATTGCGAGCATTTTCCCCAAGAGTTTGATTTTTTTCCCTCTTCCTCTGTATGTGTGTGTGTGTGTGTTTTTGCTGCGTAGTCGCCGCGTGTTTTTTATTCCTGCCACACCGTCGCGACTCTTGACTGCCAACTGACGATTCTCCAACTCTTGTGCTTTTGGCTGACGACATTTGTTGTTCTTGTTGTTGGTTTCTTCATACCAATTTCCTTTTTTCTACTACAATTTCTATTTTATTTTTTGTTGTATTTCTTTTTTGCCGCTTTCCACTCTCCATTGCAATGGCTCTGGCGTATTTTGGTTGAGCTTTGCTCGCATTTGCGTTGGCTTTTCTTTTCAGTTTTTATTTCAGTTAAGTGAAATGTGCATAGCAATAGCAGAAACAGCAACAACAATGACGACAAAAGCAAAAACTACACTGCAATCGTCAGTAGTTGGTCCTGTCTATATATGTACGTATATCTGATAGTCTGGGTGTGTGTGTTCCTTAAATAAATTTAGCTTAGTTTTTGAATGGTTTTTGCACTTGAGAGGTTTATATTTTGCCATTGCAATGCAGCAGCCGAGTACTCGTATTAGATTTGCATCACTTGAGTTGCCGTAAATGCATTTTGGGGCTAAGGGGTAATCTCAGACTGGCAGATTTGTGTGTGGAGAGACACACGAAGGGAGTGTGTGTGTGCGTGTGTGAGTAAGTGCTACCAACAGTTTTTCGTTTTTCGTTTTCAGTTTTCAGTCTTGTGCTGAAAATTGTTTGGGCGTGTGCACTTCAAACTTGACAGCGCACAGTTAAGTGAGTGCAGATCAACATTTACTAGCACGATTTAAATTTTTTCACAGCATTTAATTTTTTATATTTTGTTCTTCCACATTTTAAATGCGTATCACTTTTTCAATTGGCTCTGTTTATTCTGAACTTTGCAGTTTATTCAATATTTATGTAACACCAATAACACTCAAAATTTGCATAACATTTTTATATACATTACATTGCGAACTTAAATTTTATTTATATATTGTTAACAAAATGTTTTGCTTGATAGATCTGACTAGATTTATACATAATAAATAAAACTAATTTATATATTAATACGTTTCGAAAATATCAGTCAATGTGGTAATCTAGTGCTCTTAAATAAAAAAAATCTATTGTATATATGAAAATTCCACTTGAGAATATCTCCGATTCTTTTGCTGCAAATGGAAAATGTAAATGAATTTTCCACTCAGTTATGGATTTTTTTGGAGCAATCTGCAGATACATTTGTATCTCAGTATCCAATGCAGCAATCGTTGAGACTGCCAGCAGCAGCTTCACCTATGACAAATTGCCTAAACGTAGCTTCAACTTGCCACTCGTGTTGGGTCGCGGCGCGTCGCATTTCTTGCAACGAAATATTGCAATTTATGCAAAGAAATGCAAGTGGCGAGCGCTACAGCTACTACCCCTCCTACTGCTCCTTCTGCTCGGGCTCCCCTCACTTGGTGCGCCGCCGAAAGCAGTAACCACCACCGTTTGGCTACTTTTTATGCTGCCGCAAACAATTCAGCATGTATTTTTTAAATGTTGCCCATAAATTGTTGTGCTCGCAGTGCGTTTCGTTTTGCAGTTTTGCCCGTTTTCTAGCATATTTCTGTGCATGCCTTTGTTACAGCAACAACGATAACAACAACAATAGCGCCACGCTTTTCTTGTTGCAGCTACTGTTGTAATTGTTGTTGCCGTTGCTGTTGCTGTTCTTGTTGTTTATGTTTTCATTCGCTTCATACATAAATACATGTTGATATACAAGCGCAAGTACGAGGAGTATTTCATAAACAGCTGCCTGGGTGGTGTCCCGCTCTGCCCCTCACTCCCTTCTCCTCCACACACACCCCTTTGTGCACCCCTTTTGGAAAAAAAGATTCGCCCTAGGTGCAAAATGTAACCAACACGAGCAGCTCCATGATACGCTGCGTGCCTCAGGAACCGAACCGAACCTCATATTGAAACTCCAAAAAGAAAACCCAACGAAACGCAACCAAATACGCGCATATTTTGAGTCATGAGTACCCCCAAGCCCCCCTCCCCGTTCCATTTGCAAAGCCCAAGCCGAAGGAATAGTTCCAACATTGTGTTCACCAGGAACATAACACATAACAACTCCCTGGAGAGTATTTATGCGGCTGAGCTGGCAAGCATTTCAGCTTGTATTTCTACGTCTACTTCTACTTGCTGGTACGTTTACATTTTTACAGCACTGTAAGCGGCATTTGCCATGTTTCCCAAGCATAAGAGCAGCAAATATTTCGCATCTTTTGTTCTGTTCTATTGTAATAAAAGAAGGGAAAAAAAGCTGTCTCTGTTGATTTTTCTACTTATGTGCGTGTAATTTGAGACTTTCCGAGTGCAGGTAGCAAGAGGGAAACTTCAAATAGAAAACTCCCTTTATGAAAACTCTCATCTAATACTCATCATCGTGCACATCATAAGCCATAAGACAACAAACATGGGCTGATAACATTTTTTCGTTTTATGATTATCTATGTCTGTGGCCAGAACATTGTCAAACTCCATTTGCATTTGCTGAAAAAAGTTTTTCCTAAAAATTGTTTTTCCCCTAGCCGAGTCAAAGACAGACTAGGCATCCATCCATGCTGCTATCCCATCCATCTATTTGCCTAATATATCTTCATAGTCGCCAGTTTACGGCCCAGAGTCAGGACCTGGCTATCTACCCCGTGATCTGCGTCTTTACTCTCTGTTTGCTGTCATCGTGTGCTGAGATTGGTTCTCTTCTATTTATTCTTACCCTGTACTTAAAACTTTAAAGGGTCTATGCATAGCAAGCAGAAAGAGTCATGTCCGACCCCATAAAGTATATATATATTCATGATCAGTCTAAACAACCGAGTAAATACCTACATCTTAGAGCCTTCATTAGCTAGAGATACCAAACATTATGAATCTATAAATCCACAAATATTTTTTACTTAAGTATGCATCTGTCCAGATCTTATCTTTTTTAAGAATACGTACAGAGTTTCACACAGTCGTGTTTGCTCGACTACATTTTTCGAGTTTGTAGCAAGCTTCTGTATACTAATGTCCTCTTCCTCGTCTGTCAGTCTGACAGGCTTGCTCCTTTCGTTTGTGTGCCTCATATTTACGACTCTGTGAATGTCTCTGCAGTCAGGCAGTCAGTCAGTCGAGTATCTCATGCCATCATCTCTTAAACGATGGCGGCGGCAATTCCTCAAGTGTTTGGGCTGCTGGTCGTCGTTCGCTCCACTTGAAAATTTGGCATCAAATGTCAGCATCAGCTTCGTTTGTCGTTTGCATGCCGTTTTGCGCTCGATTCTCACTAGTTTTATTCTTGCTTTATTATTTTTGTTACGGCTTCGACATCAAGTGGCAACGGGTCGACGCCAATGTCCGTTTTAAATGAATTTTTTTTTTTTTTTTCAAAAATAAAAACCAAATACTTGTGCACGTACGCCGTAACGGATCCGGGGAATGGGGCACGGACATGGATAACGACAACTACTTTCAATTCCATCTCCTTTGGAATAGGAAACGCATCACGCGTTTGCCGGAGCTGTCACTGAGTCGACAGCAATGACGACGGGCTTCCTCTTTATTGCAACCACTATTTTTGGGTTCTTCCAACGTCTAAGAACTCTAACTCCAGCTTCATGTCAAACCCAAAACTCTTGACTCTAGAACTCTCAACTCAATTCAATTCTTGCTCTGTCATTTTTAATGAATCGCTTAATTGTCATCCAATTGAGTTGAGCATGGGTTAGATAGTTCTTAAAGGCCGCTTCAGATACTTTAGGGAATGAAAAAGTTATGTAATATGAGTCGGTTTCATTTCTATTGCTGCAATTTGGGCATTGTTTTGATATTATGAATTAGATTTTTTATCTTTATTATTTCGAGTTCCAAATTTATTTTTATAATTATGAGTTTTGTTTTTATTTTTTCTTTTTGAGTTGATCAAGGTTGTTCTCAAATTACATTTTTGTCTTTTCTTCTGTTTTAAAAACATGAAATTGTCCTTTTTTTAATAATCAGGAAGAATACCTCATTTCATTCTGATTTCCATATTTTCGGTTATGGCTTTTTAGAGTCCCCAAATATATTTTACAGATTTCAATTCTATGCTTTCTACAAGCATCTTCATTAGTTATTCACACAACTCTTCACAGTCCGACACTTGAAACTTTTGCTGCCAACTCTTAACCAATTCTTAAAAAAAAATAAACTTGTCTAAATGCTCTTCAACAAAACGGAAAAAAAATTTAGAGAACTCTACATCTTAACTGAATAAAAACCTATTTTCCCATGCTACGCAGAGGCGTCGCATCAACATCAAACATCAAAACTACTTGCACAAGATGAAATTACTCAAAAATAACTTCAAGTGTCGTCGTCTTCGTTTTCGTCGTCGTCGTCGTCGTTGGTGACGTCTTCGTCTTCAATGGTCTCCACTTCATTTAGAAGCTGTTGTTGTTGCTAGCCAAAAGTGTTGGAACACTGTGTCCCTCATCTTATGATTGTTTGCTTTTTTTCTCGTTTTTTTTTTTGGGAACGTTTCTAGCTCACAAATTCTTAAATAGTTTTCAACTCAATTTTGTGCCCGATTTGCGTACGCATCTTTATTATAAAGACTTGGCACAAAACTCCTAATGACAACTGGCCAACTGACTGTCTCTCTGTCTGGCTGACGGGTCTTTGCTTCATAAACAAATGAAATGAGGCCCGCAATATAATTTTAACTAAGCGTGATATGGCACACTTGGTAGGGAACTCTTGGGGTGCTGTCCTTGTCGGCAACTTCATCATTTTCCTTGCATGATTCGGCATAAAATTTCATTCACACCATTTAATTTGGATGTTGCTGCTGTTATATTGTTGACATTTTCCGTTCAACATTCGACGCACGGACTCCAAGCTGAAAATGGTGGCACACGCAGCGGCAAATTGTGAGAATTATAGTCAAAAAGGGAGGGAGCATGTATCTGTATCTGTTTCGGTGGCATGACACGAGGTCTCTTTCAAATGGCTGGGAGCATATGTGGGCATGACACTCATCGACATTTCATCGTCTCTCTCCCTCTTCCGCTCAAGAGGTTAACCGCTAATTAAGTGCAGCATAACATGCGTTTTTATAACTCAAATTTATGTTTGGTTTTTATGTTCCGAGTTAGTTGTTGCTGCCGGGATCAATCAGCATGGCGATATATTTGATATGTAATTAAGACAAACGTGATCTCGACTACACATATAACTGTTTATTTTGTATTCTCTTTATTCCGTACGGATTATATTTATTTTTATATGCCAATGAACATTTCTCCGGCCGCTCGCTCGCCTTTAAAGTTGATTTCGTTTTAAGTTGTGCTTTTGCCTCCATCGGGCACCGAGCAATGAAATTTGATTGAGTTTTAGTGCCGCATATGATTAAAAATGGGAATGCAACTGCAACTGCAACCAACTGCTGAGAAAAGAAAGACTTTCCAAGGCTTCTGCTTGTGCATACATATCTTTTTTTGTACTTTTCTGTATTCGCTTTATAGTATTTTCCATTTTAATTTTTTTTTTTCGTGTGCTTGTTTTTTTGATTAGCAAAACAGTTTTCAGTCAGTCGCCCCGCTGTGTCAATGACAGCTGCGAAAGCCACACAACTCAGTATACATTTAGAATGAACATGTTAAGGGCAATTTTCATCATTAGCAAAGTTTAAGCCATATTTAATGATATATTGATAATTAAACTATGAGAAAGAATTTCAAATATATTTTGTTTTAGTTCCTTATATTTATAGTGAGCACAATATATAATTTGTAAGTGGATTTTTCTATATAGCAAAAGATATAGTAGTGCGGTGTTATCACGTAAAGAATCTGATCATCAATTTTGTCACTTACTTAATTTAATTTCCAAACAATTTAAAAATAATTTCAACTTTCACCCACTGTGGGGAAATAACCGTTTGTTTTAATGGGCATAATAATGCATTTCTTAACGCAATTGTTTGAATATAGTTTTTTTTGGGATCAGAAAGTAATTATTTATAACAAAGATATTTGATTGTATTGATTTTCAATTGCAAAAGATGTTACAGAATTTATAATCTAGAAAATTAATATGTTATTATTATTACATTTCTAATTTGATTTCCAAACAATTTAAAAATAATTTCAATTTTCATCCTCGGCTAAGCAATTCATTTACAATCCTGGCATCCCCACGTGGTCCCCTTATTTTCTTAACTGTAATTTAAATTGACTTTCCTTACGTAACAGTTCACTCTGATGCGTTTTAAGCAAAATTTAATTCGAGCGTCTAATCCCGGTTACAGCCAGAGGAAGCATTTCCCCAGACTAATCTTATAGTCGCTGTCGCTGTCGCTGCCCTACTTAGAATAATTTGAAAACTTTAAGAAACTTTTATTTTGTATAGCGAAACTGCAGCTGCGATGTGAATAAAGATGGAACCACCTCCCAGGCTTTTTGAGTGTCCACTGGTAATTGTATCTAGCTAAAAGTTGCAATGACCGTAGAGTCCAGTCGTAGTCGACAAAGTCCTAAGTCGACAGTTGCTTGGCCAGTTTATGCCTACGGTTATCACATCATTATTCAGGCATCAACATTTTCGCAACTGGGCTGCCGGTTTTCTTTTGGCCTTTGTCAAAGTTAAAGTTAAGCCACTTGAGCGACATTGTTGAAATCGGTAATTTGCCTGCCTCAACCTCAACCTCATCCTCATCCTCATCCTCAACTTCAGTCTTAGTCTCAGTCGAAGCTTCAGTTGGAGTTTTAGACTTCTCGATTCAGCCTTGTCGCAGACGTGTCCATAAAAAACAAAAAATACAAAAATACGCGAGGCTAACGACTTGAAAATCCTTATTAATCACAATACCCAGAAGAAGAAGAAGTGGAAGAAGACTCCGTTGCCAGTTCGATTGGCAAGTCAGTGGAGACTGTCGCTCTGTTGATGTTGTTGTTGCTCTCATGTGGCTGCTGTGTGTTGTGTGTTGGCCATAAAAAGCCAACGCTGCCACTGATAAGCAAACGGGCGACGACATGGTCCAAACTCGCCCCAATCCGAAGCGAAACTTCAAGCCAAATAAGCCAATGGACAGCGTTGTTGTCGTCGTCGTCGTCGCCGTTGACTGGTCGACTACTCATTTTCAATTAATTAATCCAACAACATTCCAACACTATTATCTCGGCATATCTCAAATATTTTCTTTAATTACGCAAAAGAGAAAAAAGTGCAACAAGACAGGCAAAGTGTCGGAAAGGGGGTTGGGGATTGGGGGATGCGGCAGCTCGTTTGCCTCGTAGGTAGAAAACAAATCTGACACCTCGAACAATCAATACATCATCATAAGCATGGCATGCAAAAAAAAAACGAATACTAAATACACACACGCACACACAATTACAGACATGCCACGGCTGGCAGCCTTCTCTTCTTCTTCTGCTCTTTCTTCTCCTTCTAATGCAACAAAAAAAGGAGTAAAGAAAAAATTTATGCCATTCAAAATTAGCAAAGTGTTATCTAAACGCATAAATTACATGCACGTACAATGGTGGCAGCATCGAAGGAAGTGGGTGACGACGCGACGCGACTCGGTTTTTGTTGAGGCGCCCCAGCAGGGACAGTGGGTGCAACAGAGATCTTCACATGCAAATTGACTGTGCGGCACAGTCTCATATGTTTGTGTGTGTGCTGCGATAAGTTGCAAGACGTTGCTGAAGAAGCTGCCACAGCAGAGTCCACAGCAAAAGCAGCAGCAGCGGGCAGACTGGCAACTAGTTCTCTAAAATCATCCTCCTGGTTTGGTCTTCTTCTCCACTGCTGTGTCTGTTGTGTGTGAGGCACTGCGGCATAAACGATGCCAACAACTGATTGTGACGGGAACTAAGCTCGTAATGAAAGCATCTATACCAGGCGTACAGGCTCCAAGCAAACCAAAGCAGCCAACTTGGCTCAAACAACGTCCATGGCCAAAGACAAGCCAAGTACAAAGACTTCAATAGACGATTCAACGCAACGTCTGCTCTACCCTCCTTCCTTCATTTCTCCCTCCCTTTCCTAACCCTCCACGGCTAGTTGGCCCTGCCCGCAATGCTCCTAGACAACAACAACAAAAACAACGTGGTCATGGTGACGGCGACTGCAGCGGCATCGTTGACGCTGTATTGGACAATTGGCCGCCGTCGCCGTCATGTGTAGACGATGTGTTGCAGTGCAGTGTGCACAGTGGAGCAACACTTCAAAATAAATTAAGCAACAAATTTATATTGCCAATTGAAGCAGTTAGAATAATGCAATAAAAGTTAAGATAAATCTGAAGTGGAATGAGTTGAGAATACGAAGAATTACAAAATTGGAATCAAGCTGCAGAAAAATCAAATTAAAAGCTAGAGAGTCAGCACTATAAAATTTGTTAAATATTTTAAGCAGATAGGAATAAAAATTAAGTATGTAATAAATTTAGGACGTAATGACTTAAGAAACAGAAAGAAAAGAAAAAATTAAAGATGTATTTGAAAAGTGAAGAAATAGAGCAAGAAAATTGGCGGTAATAAATAACAGAGAAGATAAAACTTTTGAAAAATGTAAAGCGCAGAGGAGTGTAACAGTAAATATAAATTAATACCAATTTTATCCTGGAAAGAAAGACTTTATAGTAGTGATGTAAATCTGTATAAACCTTTTATTATATTTATACAAAAGATTTGAGATGTGTATATACTCGTATATTTGAAAATAATACAACGAGTTACAAATATCAAGTCATAAACAAAAAAAAAAAAAAATAAATAATAATTGCATTTGAAATTGATTTACATCAAAAATTAAACGACTGAATTTAATTTTGCAAAAAAAACTATGATAAACACACTTTCATATAGACCGATTTAATCAATTTGATAGATCGTCAATAAAAAACTATTGGGTTCGATAAAATTGTACAAAAATATGACTAAAATAAGAATTAATATTATGGAGAAATACTAATAGCGCTTTAAAAGTTTAATTTTATGCTTCAAGCTTTTATTAAAAATGTATTGAAAATTGCTTTCACACCACTGTGCGCAGCAGACACGCAGCCAACCAACTCAATTCGATTCAACTTAACTTAGTTCAACCGCTTCGGCTGCGCTGCGACAGCACTGCGAATGGCGCATGGCCAGGCCAGGCAAAGTGGAGGAAAGGGAGAAGAAAGAGGAGGCAACGTCTTGGTATCCTCACGACTTGGCGAAAGAAGATATAAGCACGACATAAATGGTACTTTATATCTGCAAGATATTATTTTTCCAAACATACACACAAAGTTTATGATTTTTTCTAGATATTTTGTCATCTTTATTATCAGACAGGCACAAAATGAAAGAGCAAAAGAGAAAGAGAGGGCGAGATAGGGGTAGGGAATAAGAGATGCATGCAGCATAGCATAGCAAAAGGCATAAAGTAACCAAATAAGCACAAAGCTGGGCTAGTGTCATGGGAAGAACGACGCCTGCGTGGAGAATTGGCCATTGAATGCCATAACCAGAGCCAGTCAGAGTCAGAGTCGGAGTTAGAGTCAGAACCAGGTGAGTTGCAGTTTGAGTGTCAGAGCAATGCCTGGACATAGCAGTTGCCTCATGTCTCATGCCGCATGCCGCAGGCAGGTTGAAAGCAGTTGCAGCTCTTGCAGTTGACCAAACCAGACACCACAATGGGAGCATGGCATTGCAATTGTGTGGCAAGTGTTGTGGCATGGGCTACTTTGCACTTGTCCCATGAGCAGCAAATCGAACTGCACTTCTACAGCCTGTCCCAAGTTCCTTCTCGTTTTTGCCTACACCCTGCTCTGCCTGTCCCAAGTCCCTCTCAGTGTCTGTTTTAGCTCCTGTCGTTGCGCCCTGTTTGTTTTCTCTGTGCGTCATATTTACGATTTTGCCTGTGCACATAAACAACATTATTTGCCCCGCATTCTCCGCAGACTTTGGCCTGTCATAAACTAGTTTCACACACATCTATATCCAGCAAGAAATATATATAAGTTGGCGCTCGGTATATACTCTGACTATATTAATGCGTGAGCACACATACAACAAGGCTATCATCTCCTCAACTACTTCACCCTTCGCTCTACATAGAAAGAAAGCATCGAAAGGTTTTTCTTTAGCACACACATACTTATATATATATATATATTACAAAAGACGGCGACCGTTGTTGCTTTTGTTGTTGACTTAGGCCCACGCTATGGCTCATGTATAGGGCTTCAACTCAACTCAGCTCAGCTCAATTCAACTCGACTCGATTCAACTGGAAGCTCAAAATGAAAACCACAAAACCTGAGCTGGCATATTGCCGTCTATTGTCTTTTATAGTTTCCTGGTATGCTAACACCACTATCAGCACCACCGCCACCGCCACCGCTTCATGTGGTGCAATACTCTCAAGTGTGTTTTCTGTGGTTTTTCTTATTTTACACCAGCCAATTCTCCCTCCCACCACACATTTTGGCAGCGGTTCTTCTTCTTAGTTTCTCGTCCCCACTTTAAATATGATTTAAAACTTTTGTCTGTGGCATGTGACCCACATTTAGATGGCCAGGGCTTTTGGGATCTTTGGACACTGAAGCGCTCCTCAATTGATTCACTGCAGCCAATATATTAAATGTAATAGCATTTGGCATGAGGAAGCTCTTAAATTTCGAAAATGCCAACATGCAGTAGGAAAAGCTGCAGCTTTAATGAAATTTAAAATAACTGTGGAATTATGGAGAGATTTTTCACAAATTTATAGGGAATTAAGGGAGCACATAATGTTAAAATAACTATCAATGAGTGTAAAGTAATTCAAGCATAGACTTGTTGGTTTAAAATTATTCACTAGAAAGTTATTATTTTTCAATAAACCAACAAAAAGCTGACAACTTTATGCATACTCAAGTCTAATTTCAAAGATTATAAATAAATCAAAGCAAAGCTAACACGTTTATTAAAACACTTCAAATTCTTCAGAAAACAGCAATAAATTAAGATACTGTCTATCCTATAATGACAACTATCAAAACACCTGACTTGAGAATAAAAATATAAATCAAATGCCAACAATTTTAACGTTCTATTTTAATGTCATTTCAAGAAATAATAGTCCCAATGTGAATCAAGTGAATTCATTGAGAAATGTGGGAATATTTCGGTTCGTGATGGTGCCAAAAGTAAAATATGAAATCAATAAAATTTGTAAGCCTAAAATGAAATTAAGACCTGCAAAGCGTGGTCTATTCATGTGGGCTTCCACTTTTTCGCTCGGTAACCATAAAGTGCCCCCATGGGGTTGAGTAGCTAGCAAAAAAAAAAAAACGGGTCTAGCTTTAATGTGCCACATCAAACTTAACGACGACACCTACTTCAGTTATGGTTTATGGCTACAGAAACAAAAGGCCAAACCTTGGATTTTTTGGAGCGATGCCAATTGGTAAATACTCGTATATATGCGCAGATCATAATTTACACAGTTGTTGCCTCAAAGCCTCGTTGATACATGTTGCAGCAATGAAATTATGCGAACCATAAGCATTAAGACAAAGATAGAAGAAAACAACTTGAGCGGGTATCATTAAAACAACAGAAACCTTAAAGTAACCCCAAAACCAAACCCACGAAGCTTCTCCAAAAGTCAGGCTTCAACTTGGACTCCGTTTCAGACTGGAACTTGGGATCTGAGAGTTGAGAAATATACGCAACAGCAGCGTAACGAAATTTTATTTGCCTTTTTTTTTGCCGCCATCAACGCCAAGGCAAAGATGTTATACGAAAAAGAAAAAAAAATGAAAGAAAGAAAGAAGATAATACAGTTGATAATAATCCACAGCAATGTAACTCAATCTGCTTCTAAGCTTGGCCAATGCGATACGCAAGCAGCAGGACACGACGGACAAGCACGGAGGATTTTGCAAAAAAAAAAAAAAAAAAAAAAAGAGAACAAAGTGTAAATTCCAATCTACAGAAAGTTAAATACTCTTTTTAATGCGACAGTTGCTAAAAATAAAGGATTAAACAGGTTTTAGTTAAGAAATGATTGCTACGACTGCGTTTATCTATGGCACAATTAAATAATAAATAAACCGAGAATTGTTATAGCTGGGAACTTTGAGATTGAATCATAATGTAGAGAGATAATTTGTTGGGAATCTAGAGTTTTTATTTCAGATATATTCAGTCTTATTCACATATTTAAAAGAAATTCATTGTGTAATAATTTAAAAAAAAAAAATTTAGCAAAATAAACATTTAAGAAATAATAAATTAAATATTTATTTAGCTCAAAATGTAAAGGGTTTTTCGAAGAAATTCTGCAAGATGATCCTTCTGTATTATATTTATTATATATATAGAAAAATTCTTTAAATGTTCCTTCTTAATTTTGTATTTTGTTTTCTTCATTAACATCAAAATTTCTTATAATTTCTTTAACTCAATTTGAATATAATCTAAAATTTTTGAAACTTTTAAGTTTTTTTACAATTAATGGGAACTAAATTATAATAAGTATTAATAGTAAAGTCTTTAAATCCCATTATTAATTCTATTTTATTGTTAAAAATGTTTTTTCTCGACTTATTTCAGACATATATATATATTTTTGAAGCCATGAAAAAGCAGACTGCCAGGATGCTCTCTGATAGAGTATAGAGATACAAACGTATACATTCAGAGACTGAGTGAGAGGGGGGATCAAATAATGTGCATGAATGATGAAATGCAGCTAAGGTTGACCGCCAGAAACTGACTGCCTTTATAGCCTGAGTGGACTGACTCTTGCCGGCGCTCACAAGAAGCAGAAGAAGAAGAAGATGCAGCAGCAGCAGCAAACGTTGCAAACGATGGGACGCTTTTCGTTTGGACAGAATGGACAACATCTGGACGAAGGCGGCAGCGGCAGCGGCAGCGGCAGTTGAGTTGGCCTGCTATTAACGTCCAGCGCACACATGAAACAAGATATTTTTACAGTACCCTGGCCATGGTCTCTCAACGTTATTATAGCCCTCCTGCCTTGCTTCGACTGCAAGACGGGTTTTGTCAGCTCGACTTTGACTCTGGGGCGCTGCAAGTATTTAGCCCGGTACCGAAAGTGTACAGGAGGCTTATAAGTTTGTGACAATGTGTGCAACAGACAAAGGGAGGCAACTTTGATCCTACACAGCTATGCAATTTTTAAAAAAATACTAAGACACTCAGATCACGATTTTTTTTTTTTAACTTTTTTTTATATTATGTTTGATGTATGTATTTGAAAAATGTCGAATTACAAAAACCATTTTAAAGATACAGCCTTGAAATTTGTCGCACATGAGAATCATCATACTCCCAAAGTATCCTTAAAATTTTATAATGATTGGGTAAAAAGTCGGAAAATATTTGAAGGACAACAAAGAAGAAGAGAAACAAAGCAAACCAAATTCTGCAACTTATTTGTAATTCTACCAGGTACCGGGTTTTTCACAGTCAAGCACACTCAATTGTCGCATTATTACTTGTTTTTTTTTTTTCGTGCGCTTGGAATGGATCTTGGTCTGGGCCTTCCCGCAGTTATTGTACATCTTTTCAGAGTATATATCGTACAAAACGACACACGCTGCATGCGTTGCGGTCTTGGGAGCCGAATGTCGAATGCCTCTTTCGCACAGGGATCCACAACAGCGTCCGGCACGGGAGACTTGGAGACTTGGGACCGGTGTGAGTAATAGGCGGCGTTGCCGTTGTAGTAAATGAGCTTACCAGGTGATACCAAAACACAAAAGAAATTATAGTAATCAAATCATTTTTATGTTAAATTATGATCGACAGCAGGCAGGCGGCAGCAAACAGGGCACAGGGTACCGGGAACCAGGGTTACAGACATAAATGTACCTCTTACAGATACATACATATATATATATATATATATACGTATCTTTAAGATACATAAAAGAGCGTGGCATGCTATAGTGGTTTTTTAATGAAACTCTATACTAAATAGCAAATTGTGGGCCAGTGTCTTTTGGTCAGTGCTTTTATTGATGTGTGTTTGCGTGGTGCAGTGTGGTGCGATGGTGCTCTGCGGTGTAGTGTAGTGTGTGTGGTACAAGTTGTTACTGCCTAGACTGTAGCTAATTATCTTTTGGATTGCAACAAGTTTATTAATGTTTATGTGCCTGTTTTGCTCCGCTTTGCTGTAGCTTGGCGGTGCACCGCTTACTCTCAATCCTGCACCGCTCGTGAATCGTGGTGGCGTTGAAATTTATTGTTGGGTTAGTGCCTTCATTGAGGTGCGCCGCATTTTGCGCGATTTTAAAAGGTTTCAATGAACATTTATTATGATTGCCGACGGTCCGCTGCTCTACACTACAATCCAGGACATACCAATATGTCTTTATATGTACTCATACATGTCTTGTGTTTGTTGTTAATATATCAAACTAGAGCCACACACAGAGACACAGTCAGACAATTGAATCAGCTTTTTATAAAATAAATATGCATTTGTTTTTTGATTGGTTTTTTTTCTTTTCGTATTTTTCAATAATCTGCACTTTAGTCATCAATAAATCATGGAAATTTTATGACTGAGTGTTTCAGATGCAAAGATTTGATGGCTTTAACCATTCATAATTGAACCATTAGTTCACTGAAAAGTTTAAAACAAAATAGTCCAACAATATTGATTTTAATATGAAAGATAAATGTATATATATAAGGAATGGCTTTTCCATTATTTTTTTTCTCGTGTTCAGCTTATGTAGCTGGGCTGCGATTTTAATTAAATTTGTGTTATTTAGAGCGCAGCAAAAGTGCGAAATGTGTGTGTTCGTCTGAGGCGATCGATTGACACCTGCGTATCTCACCTGTGTGGCATCCGTGTAGCAATCAGTCAATTAAATGCGAACAGCAATTATTGCCATTAATGGCAAATGGGAAAAAGATGAGTGCATTGCATGAGCCATACATGTGAGTATGCATTAACACATTCATTTCTCGGAGACTGTATGGGAGCTTACAAAAGTGGAGCAACTTATGTAGGGATTTTTAGAAAAAATAAAGCGGAAACACTTAAAGATTGCGTAATTGAATGCTTTACATTATCAATAAATTTATGTAGGTAAATTATACTATCGATGCCACTTTTAGTAAATAAAAGTTAATTTATTATATGAGAGAATATTAATAATATTCACTCGATTATGAGCTAAATATTAGTGCTTAAAGAAATCTTCGGTGATTTTGAAGAGTTTTTGTGTGAAAATTGATATTACTTATTAATTGATGTAATAAACTTGTTATAAGAACTTGTAAAACTACAAATCTGAAAGGGAAAAGCAGCTGAATTACATATCGTAACTTGATTAGCAGCATCCACTTATAAAAATTTATTCACAACTTCGCATTGATTTTACTTACATATAAGCTTCGATTATAGAGAGATCCCTTTGATGAGTAGTTGAGTACACTTACCATCTGTAAATAAAAAGAGAGAAGAAAAACTTAATTAGTGAAAGCCAATCGTCAAATAGGGGGAAGAAATAGAAACAAACAAACAGCAAATTAAAATGCATTCAGCTGAATGAAAGAGAACCCAAAGATATGTACTGCTGATAAGGTGGTATTCGGTAGTCCAGTTAACAACAACAACAAGTAGAAGTCACCGGGAATGACTCCCTGATGATACCTGTGCAAAGGTGGGAGACAGGTTGCAATTGGAGCTGCCGTCACGTAGTTGGCATCGCCTTGGCATGTGACGTCACACACATACACACAAACACACACGTACACGTACACATTTTAATGGCTAATTAAATTGGAAGAGCATCCAGGCACTGACACAATTACAAATTGCACTTAAATACTGCATAGCCAATGGTCATGGCTGCCATCGCCTTTAGTTTCCCCTTTCTTCTTCTTTTATAGGGCGCCAAGATCTTCTGGATGAGTTGAGGTATATTAAATAATTAGACAATGAATGCGTTTGATGCATTTCAGTAGCAAGAGTTATGTTCGTTCATTCTTTGCCAACTTAAACTTAATTAGTTTATGGAGAGAAGCAATTTATGGAACTCATTCCATTAACTAATTCCGGCTATTATGTGAGTAATTTCATAATTACCCAGAATGTGACAGCTGAGAATAGTCAACACACTCTAAGCTCAGTTCCTGTTTTACTTTTTTTGTTTTTCAAAAAAGTTCAATTTAATTCTAACTCCAAGTTGATTATTAAAGATTCTTCTAATCTTGAAGAATTTTATGTAAATATTAAATCTAATCTCTGTTGAGAGGCATCCTTATGCAAAAGACACTAAGGAAACGCACCTTATTTCTTTATGCTCTTAGAAAAATATTCCCATTTCTCTTTTCAGCTTATTAACCATATCATAAGCCTGTTGGCTTTAAACATTTTGTCGCATTCTTGTGCTTAAGTGATTTCTTCAGTTATAACGATCCATTCATAGACTCATTTTTAGCTGCTCTCAGTTATTGTTGAAAGTAATTCCATAACCATAACCATATTCATTTTATTTACGCTTATCTACACCCCACACAAATACACACACTCCGTTCGGCTGTAAATAATCAATAAATTATTTACTTTATTATCAAGCTTAATACACACGACAGTTCATTAAAAATCAATATATGAAAATGTTGAGGGGAAAAAGTGAGACAAAAAAGTTCATCGGTTTCGGTTTTCGGTTAATATCAAAGAAAAATTCAACGTGTTAAGTTCTACGCTGCTAAATCGTTTCCCAAGAAAATGATCTTCTTCTATACATATTTTAAAGCTACACCACAACAGGAAATGTTTGGCAACCTCCAAATACACACAACATCGTCTCTGTGTGTTTTTTTTTCGGTAGATTCTAATGCCAACACTTCACTAACTCTCTCTCTCTCTCTCTCTACTGCTGAACTACCTTTCTATATATAGCTGTCTCTTTTTATTGCTATTGCCTGTCTGGCGATGAGCTATAGTATCTCTAGTCATGTGAGAAATGTTGTGCATGTTACCCGACAACTTTTTTCATGATAATTAAATATTTTTAATTGCTGTCTTGCACAAAATGTGCTGCAGTAAAACGAATGCGAAAAATTATTTCCATAAAAGTGCAAATCATGAAATCTTTTGCCTCAAGGAGTAACAACAACAAAAACTACAAGAACGACAGGGACAAGAACATAGCTTTAATATTTGCCATGGCATGCTCATGTAGATACATATACACATATAGGAATGTATCTCAGAGATGCACACCGAACATTTTTGGATATCAGAGATTTAGTGCATTTTTCTATATGTTATATGCGCCTAGCTCATGTTCTGCCATTGTGGACAGAATTAAGGCGCAGTCGCCGTTGCAACTTGCAGTTGCCGTTGCCCTCACCTCGGACACATAAAAAAGAAAAGTTGCAACAAGAATCTGCCACCAAAAGCTACAAAGAAAACTTTGTTTGTCTGCGCTTGGCGCTCTCTTATGTTTATGTCTCTCTGTGTATGTTTGTGTTTGTGTTTGTTTGTTTGTTTGCCACTGCCATAAAGCTGAAGCCAGTTTTGTTTTTTAAGCATACGTCGGGCCGTGTTGCAAGCCCAATCTTTGTTGCCTGCAACACCGACATAGACACAGATACAGGCACAGCTTCCTTATTGTTGTTGTTGTTGTTGTTGTTGTTGCTGATGCTGCTGCTGCACTTAATGCATTTTTCAGTAGATGCTTTTTTCATGAAAATATTTCGTGAAATTATAACGTTCGTTCATTCTGTTCGCAACGACTTGGCCATGTGCGCTGCATTGCGGCCTGCACTTAAAAGTGTGAGCCAGGTAATCGTATTTATAAGATACAGTTCCACAACGAGTGTCAGATACTTTGCTTGGGCATTTTAGTATGTGTGAGTGTGTGTGTGTAGTTGCGGCAGTAAGTCATCTTAAGTTTGTGAAGTTGTTTTAGAAAAGTTGCATATGATTAGCAAGATTTAAAGGTTCTAGATATATTTTCAATGAGTAAGTGAACAAATAGCTTAAAATGTCCTATTAATTCTTTTAAAGGTTCTATTCAAATTTTTAAGAAATACGTTTTGTTTTAGTTTAAGAATATTTATTGAAGATAAAGCTCATAATTTTCATATGTGGGGTGTCTATTAATCCATTTCCAAAATATGGAATTGAATTTGTTATTTAGCATACTTTCAATTGTACTTGAGCTTTATTTGTATTTCCTATATTTTATAGATAAGATTTATTATTTTCTAAATTGATATTTTTTTATTCCTATGAAAATGCATAAAAGCTTATTTATTTTTCTGTGCAATATCACTAAGATGGTTGAATGGATTTTCCCCCATTTTATCCCAGCTAGAAATGCCAATTTTATCATTTTAACTTCCCCTCTGCAATCAAAGGGAAACATTGTTATTTTTAGATTCCCAATTACTTCTGCATAGCTGCACAATTATAGCTTTACGATTTCGACCAAGGATTAATGCAAATTTCTATTAGGCAAATTGACGCTATAAACCGCGAGCTTTTCAATGCATTCAATCGGTCCTGTTAAACAAAAAAAAAAAAAAAAAAAACAAGCGACCTTTCTAATTGAAAATCCTCACGTTCTAGCTATTTGTTAAACCCATACAAGACCCTTTGTTAATAGAACCCTCTATCGTAAATCGTAGCTCTGCCTACAGTTTTCAACCACCTACATAAGAGCGTGAAATCGGCTTTATAGGGTAGAATATTCAGAGAAGGGGCAAAGATAAAGAGAGTGAATACAGAAAAACATTCCAATCAACGGCTTAAGAATCCAAATAACCGGAACCCTGTTGAAAACCGAGACAATGTCATATTGTATTATGCTTTTGGTAAGGGTTGTATGAAGGGTTAGTAGGAACAGAAAAAAAAATAATTAAATTTGTGATTGTTGTGAAATTTATGGACCATCATTTGAATATAAGCAAATATATATTTTTATAAGTACAGGGTGCAGTGCATTCCTGTCTAGCCCAAAGTTTTTCCATGAATGTATCTCTTTGTATATGGTTATGTATCTGCACTTAACACGCATTCTAATTGCAGCAGGCGAGGAGTCAAGCCAAAAGAGAAAAGAAATTATTAGCAACAAAAGCTTTTGGAGGCAACAAAGCCAGAAGCTTCAATTCATCTGGAGGGACACATCCGAGAGTTGGGGACATGGCGTGTGAGTAAATGCGACCGAAACGGAAGGCATCACAGGCGAGACGCATGAATGAGCGAAACGGGAAGGTTTTGGAGTTGACTTTGGGTTGGGTTGGGTTAAGTTTGGAGCCGAGAACTGGGAATCTGGGAGGACTGGGAGGACTGAGAGGACTGGCAAAAGCGTAGCAAAACGTTTGCACGTTGAAGGCATAATAATAAAAGGTTAAAAAAGGCGCAAAGAAGATTAAATGCTTGAGAAGATGCAATATTTTCATTCTTCTTCATCTCTTCCTTCATTTTGTTGTTGTTGTTTTTTGCTTGCCCCTTCTTGCACGGTGATTCTGTGTTGCCAGTTATGCAGGCGGGGCAGGCAGCGATTGCACTTATGTTGCCTGTTGCAGTGCGCCTTGTAATTGCACATCATGTAGCTGTTGCCGTTGCCGTTCCTGTTGCTGTTGCCGTTGGTAACAGCCTCTGCACTGACTCGAGCTTTGGATCTACGTCTTCTACAACTTCAACTACAACTCGGGCAACTCGGCCGCCTTTTAGTTAACTATTTTGTGTTCAAGTTGAAGGCACATGGTAATGGCCAATGTTGCAGCTTGCTCACATATTAATTGCCGCACGGTTGCGCGCGCCTTTTGTGGCAGCTTCACTTTCCTCTGTCCCTCTCGCTCTCACTCTCTCTTTCCCAACCGGCACCTGGTACTCGAATGACTCCACTTCTTTTGCCCATCTTCCCCATCATCTCTACAGTGTATTTTCTGTTTTTTTTTTTTTGAGGCAGGCACGCAATCCACTGACTTTGCGCCCCATGGTCCGTTTCGGGTTTGAAGCACAGTCGGGTTTTTATGCGATATTTAAACAAATTGCTTGTAGAATATTTGTGACATTTTGTCATGGGGCTCGGGCAAAGTTATGTGTGTGGAGTCAGTGGAGGCGCAACAGAGGCGGCGCAGCGGGTAGCGGCTTTATACTGAAAATTGAGTACAAGTTGCCTTTGAGTTGCATCATCAATCATTGCACACGTTGAATGATGTTTTGTCACAGATATGCCGACGGCAGCAGCACCACCACCACCACCAGCCCCAACAGCACCACCAGAGCAGCATAGCACAAAAAACAAGTCAAAATATTTATAAAAGTCAAAATTGTCAAACACACACACTGAAGGTGGAGACAGAGATAGAGTACATGTTAGGAGAATATTCGTACCACTTCTTCATCTGCTTCTTATACACTTGCAGAGGGTATTATAATTTTCTCACTAAATTTTTAATGCATTAAAGTAGTAGTAGAATTGTAGTAGTAGTAGTAGTAAAATAGGAGCAGACTCTATGAAGCATATACGAATATTTTTAATCAGAACGAGGAGTTTAATCGATATCTCGACTAAATTAATATTGGTGACTTTCTCATATAGTAACGATCAGTCGAAAATTAAATACGACTCGCAAGGGTATCAAACCTTCGGTGAAGATAACGCTGCTTTCGCTCTTTTTTCTCTTTTTAATTTTTTGGGTGTGAAGGGGAAGTTTTCACGGGATTCGATTTCGATTCACTTGGGCCACATATAAATCTCAACAATCTTTTTTGCCTCATGTTGCTGCTGCTGCTGATGTAATTAATAATCCAAAGTTGCGCCCGTTTCGTCGTTTTGAGCTTGAGAAATGACGCTCCACAGAAACTTCTGCAGAAGCAGCGGCATTGATTGGAATTCTATGGTACCCCAAAAATAACAACAGCAAGAACAACCCGAACACTAACATCAGCAAGAACTAGTGCTATGTGCGCAATGGCAAAAGTATTTGTAATTTTCTAGATGACTGTCTGTTTAGTACTGTCGTTATTGTTGTCCTCTTATTGCAAATGGTAGATCCCCAGCGTTTTGAGTTACGAGTAAAAGAAATGGAGAAATTGTCGTAATCTAAAGTTTAAATAGTTGAAAAACTTGAGACAAGATAAATGGTCACGCAGACAGTGTGAGAGAAGCTCGAAAAGAGGAAGAGAATAGAGCATCTTTAATGATTTGATAGGTTAAAGTTGCCATCAGAGTCAAATCTAATAAAGATAATTTCTTTAGAATTGTAGACTATAATATATGAGTCAAATAAGTATGCAGCACATTAATTCTTTGGAATAATGAGGATAATTATTTATAACGGAGCAACAAATAAAATTCTACGAAATTAAACTAGAAAAGTCGAAATACTATTAAAAGAAATTGCATAATGCCAATAAAATTATTTTATAACCTCCGAAATTAGAAATAAGCATATGAGTTACCAAAAAAAATGTTATAAATAAAAGAAAAATTATATGAAAATTCAGGAATGCAAATTCTATTTATAGCATTTTTTAAAGTTGAAATCATTGGATCTAGAATAACTCGTTTCATCAGAAACCTTAAAGACCTTAAATGTGTGAAGAAAAGCACTTCAATCAATAGAAAATTGAATAAAGTCCGTTAATCGTTAATTTTCTCCACTGTATTTTCAACTTTTCATACAAATGTAACTCATTTTGATGGTCAATTTTCTCTGCTTTCATTTTTGTTTTTCCGCCGCATTCAAGAACAATTTGAGAAACCCAAATGCAGATCCATTTAAAATGTAAACCAACTTAAGACTTATTTTGTCAACATTAATTACTGACCACAAAAACTTAGACTGAACTGGGATCAAATAGATGAAGAGGACTAACAGGGTGAAAAAGGCCTAACCATGTCAATTGTATGACATTAAAATACGCAGACAAAGTAAACAAAAAAGCCGAAAATTGAATTCCAAGAGCGTCAAGCGTCAGGAAAGCTAAAAGAAAAGCAACCGACAAGTAAATACCGCAAATAAAATAAATTAAATAAGAAACTACCGCTGTCAAAAGGTTTAACATTTCACTTAAAAACAGCACACGAAGCAATGAAAAATATGTCTGAAGAAGAAGAGGTTGTCCCCATCCCCTTGTCGTTGTCTCTTTCCTCTCAGCAAAACAAGGCATAGAGTAGACAAGGCTCCCAGACACAAGACACTTGGATTTGGGCTTTGGTGTCTTTCTCTCTCACTTTGAACGGCTCAAGAGTTGAACAACAATTTCCAAGAAAATTAAAACATGTAAAGACATATCTTTTCATCTGACAAACATGGCTGGGACCATACATATATGTAAATATACATATTTATTTGTATCTTGTGTTGTAGTTGTAGTTGTTGCCGTTGATTTGGCTGCTGTGCTGTGCGTTGTTGTTGTTGTTGCCTACATTTAAATTTAACTCTTTTGTTTTTATTTTCTCATTTTCTGCTTTCTGTTTTAGGGAAACTTAAAGCTCAAAGCGAAATTACACAAATGCCTAAAATCTCATAAATACTTCAATCAAGTATGTCCAAAAATAAGTAAAGATATTTAAGCACACAAACACACATATACGCACACGCAAAGAATTCTACGGGCGACAGATGCTGTTGTTGTAGCTGCTGTTGGACAAACAGCAAACAAAAGCCCAAAATTCTGAAATCAGAGAACGAGCATGGAGTATTAAAATCCCCAAATCGTACCAAAAACTGCTTGTCTGTTGGACTGGCATTTTTGATTGTCTTCGTTCCACTGCCTGAGATACTTTTTACCACCGACTTTGACTTTTAAGCTACATTTTACTTATTCGCATCCACATTCGTATTCGTTGTGTATCTTGTCATGACATAAGAAATTGACTCCACTTGAAAATCGAAAAAGGAGTGCAACACAACAGCAAAAGAAACAGAAACAACAACAACAACAGCAGCATGGACAACAACAATCGAAATTAAAAAGTAAATGCAGCCATAAATGCAACATACCCCAAGCCCCCAAACACTGTAGAGTTCAGTTAAGTCGAGTTGAGTGGATTCGAGTGTATCCAGCGGGCAAATGAAGTGCCTTCAACTTCTCACTGAATGTTGTTGTTCTTGTTGTTCCTTTTGTTGTTGTTGCTGTTATTATTCTCGTTGTTGTTGAGTGCAAGCATCTTCCAGCATAAAAAGTTGTTTTTGATTTGCAGTCGAAAAGGAGGCAAAGGCGTGGATGGACACTTTAATAATAAATGCGAGGGCTGTTCAGGGAAATCATCAATTACACACTTCACTGGCGATAAAACAAATGATAAGCTACATATATTTAAAAAAAATATATTAACGCCAAACATTTAACGAAAGACACATAATTCTTCATTATTTTAAGTGAAATTTGAAAGCACTAAACATTTTACTATATTGCCGATTTCGAATAAACATAAATGCGTGGAATTATTATTAATGTAAATATGATACAAAAAATATTTATATTTCAGTATATATCAAATGTTAAAATATTATTGGGCAAGGATCTTTAGTGTGCAATAAAGTATTATTGTAATTAAACGAATAATACTTTAATTCTCAACAATAATATATTTAGAATTTACCGAATTATCAGTTTAATTACTTTTTTTTTGTTTTTTGTTTATTTTCAACATTATTTTCTTAAATTTTATAACTTTTTTTAAACGAAAGAATTTACTTACACATCAAATTCCTTTCTTACCTTTATTTTATATACATATTTTTTTTAGGACTTAACCGGCATTCTTACATATCAAACAGCCCCCTTGACCAATAAATGCATGTACATACACAACTTTATTGCAATGCCACAACACAAAACCATCTTTTTATATGTTTGACCAACCTAGACAACTTGAGCATTCTTGTTTCTCTTGCACTGATGTTGTTGGTGCTGTTGTGGCTACTGTGCTGTTTTTTTGGACAGCCTTTTGGAGCTGTGCATCCTCAAAAGCCCTTTGACTCCAATGCGACTGATTCACCTTTCCTTTAAATTGTTGTTGCAGCTCCTCTTTTTGTGTTTTATTCTTTTTTTTTTGGAGACAAGAAAATAAAACTCACATGTGAGCATTTAATTTCAACAACTGTCGCTGGGACTACCAACAAACATCAGAGTGAAATACCAATACCAAGATGCCAACATACATACAGCATCAGGCTACCTTTCTGCTACCCCCCTCTTGCCCTATAATGCCCTGTGTGGCAGACTGTGATCCCCAATGCAACAGCAACAAAGGCAGCAGCAACGGCAACATCGTCGTCGTCGTCGTCGTCGACGCCTGACACCAACGGCCCTCATGTTGGACACTAAACAGCGGGCGCTGCCAAATGACAACCAAACTACATGTGAAGTACAACAGCAACAGCAGCAGATACAACAACAACATCTGCAACGACAACAACAGCAACAACAATGCACAAGTAACAGTGGGAGCCGCATTAATATGGCCAAGGTAAAGGGTATTTAAAAGCAGCCAGAAAGGCACACCAGGCCCAAAAGGTACGACAGAAGAGTCAAAAAGACGACAAAGTCGTTGTTGTTGTTGTTGTTGTTGTTGCTCTCGTTGCTGCTGCTGCTGTTGTTGTAGTTGTTTTTTGGGGCTCTGACTGTGTGTGTGGGTTTTTGAAACAGGTAGTTTTTATTTTCTTTATTCTTTGTTTTTGGCCAACATTTAAGAAACACGCTGAGCCAAGAGCAAGGAAAGTAAAAGCCAGAATTTTGTATATTCTCGCTATTCAGCTACCTCGCCCTCTCTTTCTCTCTCTCTCTCTCTCTCTCTCAATATCTGTCGTTCTCTTTACTTCACTCTGTTTGAAGCAGTAAAAAATTAAAACAGGCTTTAAAAACATGACAGCGCACAGAGCGCAACCCTGAAATTAGTTGACAAGGATGAAGAGAAATAAAAGCCAAAGGGAGGCAAAGGGAATAATAACAACAACAACAACAAAATGGAAAATGGGTGGACTGCGTGCTGTGTAAAGATTTACATAATGTGTGGAAACATCGTCGTCGTCTTCGTCGTGTGGGAATTTCATTAATGAAAGAATTATGAGAGGTTACATAATGAGGACTGTCTGCTTCTCTGCTTCATAGCTACAGAGAGATGGCAGATAATGCCAACATTTCAAATAGATATCTCTTCCCTCTGTGTATGTGTATGTGTGTTTGTTTCATGCAGGCTAATAACACTGCGGGGGTGTTGCCGTGTGGTCAACAGACTGTCAGAGAGCCACAAGAGCCACTGAGCTGTCCATTGTTGTAGTCAACAAATTAACAAAGTTTCCAAGGAATTGTGTAATTGAGCGCATTAGTTTCGTTTTTTGGGGTTAAACCAAGGGCGAGTCGTTCATCACGTGCTGCTCCAATAGTAATTTCACAACTCTCAAGCTAAATTAACCCAACAAAAGGAACACCGAAAGAAAGATAGAAAGATCCTAGATAGTTGCATACTTGACCCGTATTCAAAAGTATCTCGAAATTAGTAATATAAATCTTAACTTTATAATTATGAAGCTGTACATTTTTGATCTATCTGACATTCTTCTTGATTTATAGAGCATGAATTTCACTTTAAAAGATAAGCTTTCTTTTCTTAACATTTTTGTCAACTTTAACCTGAATTTCTAATTTATAAGGCTAAGTAAAATTATATTATGTCAACTTTTTTGCATAAATATTTTTTTAATCATTATGAAAAGTCTCCTGAATTCTGTGAAAAAGTATGTTCTTATTTAGATCAACAAATATTTACTAAATTACAATTAAGTTCATTAAATCTTACAAGGAACTAATTAATCTATTGACTTACATTTCGTTTACAAATAAACTATTTAAAGGGACAGTCAAAAATGATCTAAGTAACAACTATAAACCTCATAATAATTTTGGAGAGTCAAAGATCAAGCAAACCAACAAAAAATACACCTTGCCTTAACTAATTTGACAAGTTTTAAAGAAAATTACCATGGGTAAAAAATTAGCATGGCAAATCGAGAAACGGTTAATCTGGGGACACAACAAGAAGCGTCATAAGTAGATGTCCAATTTGTGGACTCTAAATAGAAGTCGAAACTGAAACTGTTGCCAATTTCAAATCGCAATACGCACCTGTCACATAAATCACCGTCCGAATGTGATTTATTAGTTATTCATATTAGTTACCATGCGAGTTCGAGCTAACTCTCGAAGGCTGCGGCAACTTCAACTTTGTGTGTCCAAGAGTGTCCCGGAGGGGCGAAAAAAATAAAATGAAATAACAGACACAAACATGCGGTAATACATAATAAGCAATATATAAAACATATGTATCTATGAGATATATATACATGTGTACTGTGTGTGTGTTCATTCCAAGTCAACAAAGTCCAAGTTTTGCCCAAGTCTTACAGCTGCACGAATATTTTTTATATTTCTTTTATTATATTTTTTTTTTTTGCATTTTTTCTCTTTTTTTTTTGATTTTTTGGTGGTGTGTAAAATATTGAAATTGAGTGCAAACTATTTGAGCTTCTCAAGGCTGTTGTTGTTGTTGAGCATCTACAGAAGATACACATACTCTCGCACATATACCTCGTAGCTACATTATTAAAATGATATAAAGTAGCAGAGGCATGAACTAAAATCGACGTTGTCTGCTGTTGGCAAGGCATTTGTTGCATGTGCTTCAGCTATGGCCAATGAACCGAATGAAAGAAAGAATCTACTCGCACTTCGATGTGATGTAGATGGTTGAAGTAAGAGTATGTATGTCTAAGGTAGCAGCAGATGTGCTTAAGCCATGGATAAGTATCTACAAGTTGTTTGGCTAGTATCTGAAGCGTTGATAAGTGCTAAGTTATGGGACTTAAACGAAGTTGCGCACAATTGCAAACATCAGCGATGAATATGATGTGATGTAGTAGCCAACCAGCTATGCCAACTTAGAGCTTAGTATATGGCCAGGCTAAGATATTTTACGATCTGGCGAAAGTCTCTCAGCTATTTACGGACTATCAACTAAGCTAAATCTATGCTCTTTAACTGCTGGAATGTGAATGTTAATAATAATTTAGCATAAATCAGACCTTTAAAGAGTTTTTCAAGAGCCGCACAGGCGTGAAAACTTTTGTGAATATTTTAAAGTCAACTTTCGCGTAACTGCAGCTCATTTCGGCAAGATAATGGAAGAATAACTAAGCTTCAAATAATTTTTATGTAAAGCTTTCGGCTTGCAGATGAAACTTTAGTTTGATATTTATAACTTAATAAATTGAACTAAGTGTATTTAATTGGTTATACAATTTTGTAGTTTTTACGTAAATAATTTAAAAAAATATTCCCCTTAAATATTCTTTAAAAATAATTAAAAGGATAATAGAAGAGCAAAAGCATTTGGTTTGCAGATGGAATCTTAACTAAATAAGCATATAATTTGGCTTTAAAATAATATTTTTTTAAGTACTAGTGAATATATGGATTCCAGAATGAAAGGCTTTATTTTCAATAGGAATTTCAGGTCTACATTTTGTCTATTGTATGCTTGGTCCGCGTATTAATTCAAAATATAATATTTAAGCATTGTATAGAGAAATATTGATATTAGACGAATACTAAGAGAGTGTCTAACAAGGTTTTGGCAGTATACACGACACGAACTCGTAGCTCGTAAAGATTCCAAATTATAAGTCGTATAAGTACTTAGTTATGACCATAAAAAGAGGCAAGCGAAAAGGCTGAAGACAAAACGCTCTGGAACACAGCTAACATCAGACAGCAACTTTGCCGACCAACGACTGCTGTCAAAGTCATTTGGCGCATAATTTTTACAGCTGTCTGAGACCCGTACCGTAACCAACTTCATCCCATACCGCCCCATCTCCACACATATACACACACATATATAAATATATATATATATATACAGTGTTGGCTTGCCGTAACCCGCATCGCATAACTTTTATAGTCGCCGTCGGTTCGTTGCTAAAATATTCTAATTGTTTTTAACAATTTTTGAATGCGCCGTGTACGCGGCGTCATAAATCTTTAGCCTTACTGCAGCATCAGCAGCCGCAGCAGCAACAAAAGCTGTGGCAACAATGGAATATGATGAGGCCAAGGCAACAACAAGAACAACAACAACACCAATGGCAAAGTCATTGGCCAAGACAAATTTGCTTTAAAGCTCGCCAATAAAAGTTAACAACGCAGTCATATATGCATACTTACAAATACATAAAGGGAGCTTTCTATCTTTTTACTTTTGAGTACGACAGTGATTTTCTAGTCAAAGCCAAAACCCATTCTAGACTTTTAAACATCGTTAAACAGAGCCTACGTACATACATTTACATGTTCATGTATCTGATCTGTTGTAAGAGTATTTTTATATGGCAAATAACGCTTCATATGAGCTACTGTAGTACGGATTAGGTTCTAACTAAAATTTTATTTATATGTATTACATCCCACTCATAAATGGTAATAAGAGCCATTTGGATTTAATCATCCAAGTAATTGCGATTAAAGCTTTTTAATGTGCTTTATAATTGGTTTCTATATATAAAGGATATGATACTAAATGCCATTCGCTTATAATTGTAATAGTTATATTATGTAATGGCTACAACAGCTTCTTAGAACAATAGTATCCACTTGCTTATACAAATAATAAGTAAGTAATAATAAATAAATAATAAGTAAAAATAAATAATAAGTAATAATTATTTTTTTGGCGTAGTGCTTTTAAAGTTCTTACATCTGAATTAAAATCATCTGTATATAAATATAACATTTGTAAAATACTTCTGAAATTGAAATGTCAGTTTAGCTTTAAAATTAATATGTTTCCAATTTGTTTTTTATACATGGTAATAGTTTAAAAATAAAAAAAATTAGTTACTATATATATATTTTTTTAATTTAAAGTGCACTTTTTTCTGATTATAACTAATTTAAAAGTGGTGTCTTTTCATATTAGTAGTTAAACCATAGCAGTAATTATATTATAGTGTTACTAGTAACACAAATAGTAAAAACATTTTTTTGAATATTTTATGCAATTGATTCTGCTTTAAAATCTTGTTAATGTGCTTTTGTCATAAGTAGTTAAGCATGCAGATTGGATTAAGTTAATTTGTTAATATTTATTATATAAAAATAAAAGTGAACTTGTCTTTAATGCTAAACTTAAGTTGTCAAGTTGTTTTATATTTGTTCTTGACGTTTTTTTAATTTCCTTTTCTCTATTTAAATGTCGATTTAGCTAACGATACGAATGGCTTTAGAAATGTATCCAGAGGGGCGAATGCGTGTTTCTCATTTGAACCAACTCAACACATTTGCCTCTCTTCACCCCCATCTCCGCCACAAGCAAATTTGATTTTGTTTTGTTTTTCATTTGTGGCGCATTTTCCATTTCATAAAGCAGCCATCAAGCCGGCAGTTTATGATTTAAGCTTGCAGCATTTACAGGCCTACTCACTTGCCACTTGCCACTTGAAAGCTGAAGCTGGAGCTGCTTATTAGCTGGCTGCTTGGCCTGTGGACTTCCTTGAACGCGCCAAACTTCTGAGGCAAGTGCCGTTTGACGTCGACGCATTAATGATTGTTAGTGAGTTGTGAAATTGCTCTAACTGCACTTGGGGCAGCAACAACATCAGCAACATCAGCAGCAGCAGCTTCCACATCATTTGCCAGTGGAGTGAACAGTTTTCGACTGTTTGACTGTTCGACTGTCCGACTCTTGGACTGCCAGCATGTCCAACAACGTCAAAGTCTTTCCGGCAGCCAATGCTTCGACTTGGCTTTGACTTCAAGAGTCTCTGTTGAAGCAACCCGTTCCCGTTCGCATATTAAAGAGTAAATTTTTCAATTTCACAGACATTAAACGCGGCTGCTGTTGCTGCTACTTCTCGACTTGACTACACTTCACTTGCTTCAGTTGCCCTCCACTTACTGTACCCACAAACTTAACTCACTAGCCTCCCCTCGTCCAGTTTACCTCATCCACCGTCTTTGCCCCCCCTCCTCTTCTAAGACACAGTCTGAGCTAAACGTTTTTGCCTTTGGCTATTTTTAGATACGGTTGCGGCTTTTGCTTGCGCTTCGTCTTGCTGTTGGTAACTAAACATTTTTGCCATTAAATAGTTTGTTAAAATTTGCCTTATTAGATTATTAAATTTTGCAATTTAAGCAAAAATCGTTTTGGCATTTGAGGGTGGCCAAAGTCTATCTTTTCTCACCCATACTTCCAACTTCTCCCTTACTCTATGCAGCGATAAAGAGATAAAGCGCAGATGTAACACAGTGCTTAATATATCTTATGCGCTTAGAATATAATCTAGTAATTGCAAATGATAATCTTTAGATTAAATATTAATTTATTAAAAAAGTGTTTATTATACTTAAAATAATTAACTGATTGATATGAAATTATTTTTTTTTTTGGTTTAGAAATGTTAAAATAAATTAAAGGAAAATAATATATTATTTTTAAATATAATTTAAAATATTTGAACAAGAACATCAATTTTGGATATATGACTGAAACATTTATATCATTTTACATTTTCTAAAATTAAACTGATTCTATTTTTCTCATTTTCCTATGTATGTTCAAGGATCCTTAATTGTGCTTTCATTCTATACGAAAAATGTATCTTCAATTTTCTTTCTGGCTCTTTCTTAGCATCTAAATCATTTTTAATCCATCGTTTACTTCTCTTTTATTGCAAATTCTAGCCAACTGCTAACTAATAGACATATACACTTTTCTACATATCATAATGCCGAAAATGTACATATCTGCAGCAATGTTGCACAAACTCTTGCATAACTCTTTTTTCACTGTGTAACACAGGGTCAGATTGGAGAAGCTTAAGGGGCAAGAGAGGCAGGGGCAAGTAGATGGTTCACTGGGTTCGACGAAGACGTCGACGAATTTCACATCCAACATTGCCCCCTAGAGTGCAGCACGCTCTCTGGTCATGTCCTGGCTACTGCTCCTGTTACTGGCAATCGATGTAAATATGTGTATATACATGTGTGTGTGTATATCGACATGTGTATTTGCCATGTGAGTATTTCAACGTGCTTATATGTGTGTGGCGCTTTTGTTGCTACTGGCCATATGCCAATTTTCGGTAAACTAACTTGCCTAAACTCGACAAGCAAATTGCCTTCATTAAGATACATGCTTGTGCTACCTACAATTTAGATACATACTACAAATGTGTGTGTGTGCTTATTGGATCGAACCATCTTTCTATATGTGCAGTTTACGGGTACTGCACTTCTTTTTCTGCACTTCTCGATTTTTAAGTCCCTGTACTTAGCAATTAACAAGGGTCAATATAGAGTAAGTTTGTTAAAAGGGAAGTATGCATTACATGCAGAAAATGGCTCAGCATCAATAAGAATCTTATATATGAAAAAAAAAAATTACACCTACAAAATTTACAAAATATTATTTATTAATAAAAAACTTTAACTTTCAACTCTTATAATAAAAACGTTTAAAAAGAAAATGAATTTCAGTTTTTCTTACTCACACAGAACATTTTATAAAGTCTTAATTTTATTAACTTCATTACTGTTATCTAATATTATCTTATTATTTAATAAAGTAAGTACAGAGTCTTCCGTAGTCGTGTTGCCTTTTCTTCTAGTATTCTTTCATTATTACAACGACGATGACGATGGCTTCAATTGGGTCAGAGCCCAACAACAACAAATACAGCAATAACAAGCAGAAGACAGTAAAGTTAACCCACAACAATTTCAATAGATACATGAACGTTCCTTCTTTGCAAAGGCTCCAACTAACGGAAGCCACTTAAAAATACACCAAGCTACACCCACGACTTTCGTGGCTGAGTCAAGTCTAGGCAAAAGTGTTTCAAGAGTTTAGAACCGTCAATAGAACGCCTCATCCTCAATACATCTGCAGGGCCGCACATTAAAGTTAATTTCGAATCGCTTTTAAATTAGCTTAATTCGCTGAAATAAAACTGACGCCTACGAAACGAGAAAAAGAAAAGCAAAAAAAAAAGCCAGAAAGCAAAAAAGCCAAAAGAAGCACAAACTTGAAATGAAACCAAAACGGCAGCTAAACATTTAAATGTTGTACAAAGGCAATAACAATAACAACGGCAGCAGCAGCAGCACAACAAGAAACTGTAGCTCAGCACACATACGTGAGAGATACAAAGATACACACACACTACTTTGTAGATACATTCTGGCTGCGCGTGCTGTTGAAGGCGCAGCTTACAAAAACAACAACTCCAACAACAACTGTACAACTTTAAGATACATTTTTGGACTGCGACTGTCGATTGCAGACGGCCACAAACATTTTTTTTAAACGCTAGAACGCCTCTTCACAACACTTTCCACAAAATGGTTTAAAAAAAATAAAAGAAATAAAACACGAAACACCAAAAACAATTTTTGTTTCTTTCTTTATTTTGGTTTTTGGTTTTTTTTTTTTTGCTGTTGCTGCGGTTTTTTATTGCCCTTTGTTGGTATTCAGTTATTTGTATCTTTGTGCGTTTGCAGATTCTTTTCAACAATTATTTTGGCTGCTGCTTCTTTTGTATGATTTTATTGCTTTTGCTTAAAGTCACAACTGCAACAAAATAAATGAAATTATGTTGAAATATTTAAATATATTGCTGGCAACAAAATGGAACGAAAAATATACCAATTATCAATTAAGTCAACCCAACGCAGTCTGAAAAATGTAATAAAATACAGAGCGACGACAATGGCAGAAAAATAACAATTATGAGTGCGCCAAAGAAGAGAATGAAACGATAAGACACCCTATACAAATTTAAGAATTTTTTTGGCAGAAAAGGTTTATCTGCAATTTTTTTCCATATAATTAATTTATATAAAACATCTCAGATCGTTCACAAAGATTATAATGTATTCATATCTTTCCAAATGCAACACAACTTTATTTCATCCGGCTTTACCCATTTTGTTTTATATTTATGGATACAGGGTATTGAAAACGAAAAAGAGCTTGAAGCCTGCAGATGAGTTTGGCTCGGTATTCAGTTTCGGGTTTTGATGTTGGTCAGTTTCCTGTTGCCGCGCTCATAAAATAATATGAAAGAAAATATACAACAGACGCGCACGCTGAACAAAAAGATAAAAACATTAATTATTATTAATTGCCCTTTTTTCATCTCCTGCATTTTTTCTTGTTTCATTTCTTTTCATTTCTGTAGCCTTTTGTTTTATCCTCTGTCTGTACCTTTGCTCCACACTCACATCCTTTTGGCAACTGTCGTCGCCGTCCCTTTTGCCTTTAAGGGCCTTCTTAAGTATTCCTTCACTTCATCTGTTTCCTTTTGTTGCGTGTGATTTAAGAGCTAGCGGCAATTTCTGGAACCGCCCAAAGTTCTCACTAATGTTAAGTAAAACCAGTTCTCAATGTTGAAAAAACATACTTCTATATAAGCTAATCGAAATGACAAGTTTTTAATTTGGCCAACGAATTTGTTGGTAGAATGTTTTTAGAGTCTGGGAATCTGGTTTAGACGCAACTTTTGTCGCGTGGGCAGAAATTTGTACAAATTGTTTAGTTCCATTTTGGTTAGAGATTAACTTTAAGCAGAGGGGGAAGGAGTTGAAAGACAGACAGACATAAGTCCAACATATAATGCAAAAGCTACTTGATTATTATATTCTAGTTTATACGCATAAAAACTAAAGAGATTAATGTGTAAATGTCAAAAGATGAAAGATCTTAAATTGCTTAATTTTTTACATGCAGAGTAAAATATTGATAGATCTAATAGAATAATTAATGAGTTGTCGTTTTTAGAATTTTAAATATATATATCATCTTGATAAAATTAAAAAATTTTATATAAAATATTTTTTCTATTTTCTATATTAAGCTGCATTTTACAACATGAATAATTAAGTTTCTTAGTACTAAAAATTTTTATCAATCTTAAATCTGAAATCACGTTTTATTTTCCCTTTTTTTGAGCTCTTCTCTTTCCTTAATCTAAGTAATAATCTCAGTTCCGTTTGCCCAACTCAATCACAAATATACACCCAGGATTTTTTTCTTGTAGATTCGATGACTACATAAATTGAACATATTGATAACTTGATTAATGTCAAAAATTTTGCCATTGCTGTTCTAGTTTTATTTTCTCCTGGTATTTTTCCACAAAGAAACTTTACAAAGTTTTCTAGTTAGCAGGCGATGAAGAAGACCAAAAGAACGTTCAACCGAAAATTGCCAAGTTATCGATCAGCATAAAAAAAACATGAAAAAATTGAAACTTAAATTGCAACACTTTGCCAAAAAGCTGAATGTTCGACAGAGCCTCGAGGACAGCAATGTCCTCGTCTCGCCTTGCGTTCCTCGTTGTCCTGTCTGTCGTGTCTTTTCAGCGTGCCTTTTCGACACTTTCGCTTTAATTAAAAACTTACGCAGAGTTTTCTCTCTTTGTTGGGGCTTACATGGCAAGAGCAAAATATGCGTAAAATATGCCAAGCAGACAGGGAAGCACCACAAACAGGAATTCCCATAAAATGCAGCTGAGCAAATCTAGTTAGAGCTTCAGCTCTACAGAAACAAGCCCCAAAATAAATAGCTAAAATCCTCAAAATTATACCAACTCTAATGTGCTAAAACTTGCATGCTCTTAGAAAAATGCTTATGAGAAATTATATGCAAAGTAATTAAGAGATTTGAGAAGGAATTAGCAATTGAATACATACAAGTGTTTAAAAAAATAAATGTATTTATTTAAGAACGTAAAATTAAGTTAAAAATGCAATAATGAAAGAATTTGAATTCATAAAAGCTGCAATAATTTATTGTGATCAAAGAATCAAACTGAAACCAACAAAGGTAACGGTTCCAGTACGTTCGGTAAAAGATTCTATTTCAGTTTTCTTTTTTCGGTTTCGGGATCAGTACTGTCTACTAACGGTACACCAAATCAATTTAGGAAAATTTTAAAATGATAAGGTGTTGTTTTATAATAATTATGACATCAAAGTAAAAGTCTAGATCCAGATAAATGCAATTTTTTGAACGAATTTTATACATTTTGAATGCCGAATAAATTAAGATGCCAAACCATGATCAAAATGACATTCCGCTTAAAAATCGGTAAAGTTTTGCCAATGTTATGATAGTTCGAAGTTGGTCACACCTCTGACCTAGCAACTTTACAAGTCAAAATATTTCTTAATTTTGACTTGATTTTTTACAAGAAAATGAAAGGTCTAAGAATCAAGTTTAAAGTTTCGTTTTATACTAATTACGATATAAGGAGTTGATTTAAGTTAAAAACTTGAGATTTAAAATTTTGAATATTTGTAATTTCAAAGGGGGGACCCTTACCATTAACGTGGAACCATGGCTTTGATGGTCGAAAAAAAATTAAATTTTTTAAATGCAAATATTTAAATGCAGAATGAATTATGAGGCCAAATCAAGACAAAAATGACTTTCTAATTGAAAATCGGTTTAGTTTTGATCAAGTTATGACAGTTTGAAGTTGGTCAGACTGCGGATTTAGCCATTTTACAAGTCAAAATATTACTTAATTTTGACATGATATTTTACAAAATAATGAAAGGTCTCAGAATCAAGTTTAAAGTGTTGTTTTATACTAATTACGATATAAGGAGTTGATTTTCAATTTTCAATATATCAAAGGGGGGCCCTTACCATCGAAATCGAATCATGGTCGAAAATAATTACATTTTCTAAGTGAACAAAAATTGATTACAGAATGAAATCATGATTAAAATGAAAATTTTACCACAATTGTACCGGTACAAGCGTTTCGGAGAATTAATTTCGGTTCCGGTTTCAGTTTCTGTACTAAAAATGAAACGGTTAGTTTTGATTAACTGTTCCGATGCCGGTTACGGTGTTATTCCCTGATGTTGATCAAAATCTTTTTTTTTAATATGCTTTAATAACCCTTGTTTTTTTTCTGATAGTAAGATTTAATTTTTTACCGCATGCTCTCAATTAAAATCGTATCTGTAACATTCAAATTTAATTCTAGCTAATCTGTAAGCCATTTGAGTATTTGTTCTCCAGTGGAATGAAAATAATTGTTCGTCAAATTTGATTCTTGAGTTGTAGTTCACAAAGATTAATCTGAACTTTATCCATTCATTCAAAAAATCTTGCATCTGCTTTGAATCTATTCCATTCTTTCAGCGCATTTTCTACCCAACTAGTAAACTAGTTAACCAAATACATATATCTTCTTTGAACAGACGCCTAACGAGACTCAAAAAAACAAAACAAAATTTCACCGCATGCATTTTTGTTAAGCAAAAGTTTTTGCATATGGCATAACCAAAACGACAGTGCATAAAATATATGCTTTTAACAACAAATTTCCATATACTACACAGAAAGCAAGAGATAGAGACAGATAGATGGGGATGGAGATGTATCTATGTATCTTCATGCCTATTACTGAGTATCTGCTCTGTGTTGTTGGGTGTGTATTTTGTGTATAAATTTGCGTATGCATTTTTATTTTTTTTTTAATTTTTTTTTTTTTTTTTTGGGACAAGGGACTGTTTTGTTTTTGTTGTTGTTGTTGCTTATGCAGAAGGCACACAGAAAAAAAGAGTGGTGAAAATACAAACAAAGCCTTTTTGTCTGGGAACATGTTGTTCTTGTTCTACTTGTTGTTTCTGTTGCTGTTGCTAAGGAATGTAAAAAATGTTTAGACAAATTAAAAATAAGGGTAACCAAAATATAAATGAGGTACGGAAAGGTTCTACTTTTTGTGTGGGTGCAAAGGGGGTGAAGGGCGAAAGTGGGGTGAAGAGGAGTGTGTAGTTGGTGCTAAATTTGCTGCGTTGGCAACGCGCAATTGGGTCAAGGTGTTTGTTGTTATTGTTGTACGTGTCGCCTGGTTTTGGTTTATTATGAAAATTGCGGCAAAAACAATGTGTTTCTTATTTTCTTAGTTATTATTGTTGTTGCTGCTGCTGTTACTCTTTGCGGCTGTGATTATGTGAAACAAAGCATTTCATTCTATCAGAGACAACTAAGATACTCTTTTCATAAAAAACTATACATTTTTTCCTAATTTAAAAAGAACATAAGGTTTTTAAAATTTTATATATATATTATTAATACTGTTTTAAAAAAATAATAATATGTTGGTCATTACTAGATTTTTATTTATTTTAAATTTAGTTTTTTCTTAATAGTATGTCCTCTAGATTCTGATACTCGATATTTATATATGTATATTAAATCCACTTCATTGTGCCTCTACTCCCTCCACTGACGTAATATACATATGTTTATGTTTCATAGGATACACTTTCTCTCTGTTTTTCATGCTTTGCAGTACTTGGCTAGAGCTCCACCCACACATGCATAAAATATGAGCATGATTAAAGTGTCCATAGCATGTTATAGCTTAGCCAAGTGCTAACAACAACAACAACAATGTGCTGCAGTTTTTGCAACTAAAACTAAAATTATTATGGGAAATTTGTACATGTTGAAGGAGGCGGCAACGAATAGCGAATAATCAATAAAAATAAAATATATCACACGTTGAAAGCAAACGCCTTCACACCCCTTCCTCCTCAGTGTTGCCATCATAAAGGGCTCCATTTCCCTATTTCAGTGGGGTCTCTCTAGCTATCTCTTTCTCTCTCTTCGAGTTGCTCATTTCGTGTTCATGTGCCATTATACAAATATAATATTCTTACAATTTTTTTTTTCTGTGCATTTTTTGCCGCTTTTGTATTTTTGCCACCAGTAAAGTAACTGGCTGCCACACAGCTACAAGAGCAACGGACACGTTTCACACGCACGCGCAGGGGCTGTCAGCGGGACGAAGGGACGACATCATGTTGCTGGGAATGGCACCCTAGTTGGCTTGGTATATTCCTTGGTTGGTTTAGCTTGGTTAGTTGCCTGCTTGATTTGCCTGTCGTGTTATTGAGCAAATTGTACATTGTAAGGCACAAGTTTCGTTCTCTTTTGTACAGTGGAAATTTCATATCAAAAACGATTGACAGTCGTTGCTAAATAACGTATAAGGGTCAGGCATTTAGCACATTTCAAATGCAGTCAATATAAATTAATTGCAAGTATAATAAATTAATTAGACGTCATATGTAGAATTGACAAACAAAATTGCAAAAAGTCGTTTTACATAAAAAACGATTGACAATTGCCAATTAAAGTACAAAATTATTAAAAATATTTATTTAGATTCTTGAATTAAAATTGGCATTTTAAAATAATTTTTAAGCTAATCCACGCGAAATTTACTGCTGACGTTTTTAGCAACAACTGTCAATGTAGTATTGATAATTTGACATACTTAAGTAGTCAATTTTATAATGCATTTATTAAGTAAATTTTTTTTAATTTTTGTGCGGTTTGAGTAAGGACCAAACTTCAGATTTGCTTCTCCATCGAAAAAAACACTTTTAATGGCGACTTTATTCGGCATCAAGACTTAGCAGGAACTTTTCCATTAAACGGTAAAACCAACCCTAACTTTCTTTATATAACCATTATCCTTAATCCCTTTATAAGCCAGTTATATGAGAATTTTTTCATCCTATTAAGCATACAAATATATTTTCTGCTTATGTTGCTTATACTTGATGTTTACTGTACTAGACACTTAACAATTTCAGCAAAATTAAAAAAGGGACAAACATTTTACATATTTCTATACACATTTCATACACTCACACACACACAGAAACTGCAACTTAGAGTGTTCTTTGTGTTGTGTCAGATGGCGTTGATTTTGTTGTTCAGTTTCAGTTTTTGCGTTCTTTTTATTTATTGTTGTTGTTGTTGCTGAACTACTTCGATTATGGCCCTGTTGTTGGCTGTTATTGTTGCCTGTTATTGTTGCCTGTCGCAGCGCTGGAATTCATGTGAAATTTTGAATGCGCCTTTTGTAGTATTTTGTACTCGCATTTGAGTGTTGCGCACACTTGAGTGCACACACAATAATGTGGTGTACAGTGGTGTAGAGGGATGCCTTTTCACACGCCCCAGGATCACTGGCAGGATATGCCACAAAATGTTGCTCATCTACACACACATTTAGGTGTATATGTATATAAAGGAAGCTATAGTTACACTAAGTAAGTGTGTTTTAGCATCATCGTCGTCATCCGTGGCTGCTGCGTGTTAATTGCAATTATGCAATGCTGCACATTCAAGCACATTGCATCCTGTCAGTTGCATTGATGCGGCAAGTTTCTCCGCCGACGAACCGTGCAAAATTATTGTGACACAATTTTATGCGTTTCACGACGACAGGATTCACATCCGCAGCAACAGCTATCGTAGCAGCCGCAGCAGAAGCAACAGCACCACCATTGGCTTCCTCATCCTGTCATCGTATATTGGCAAGTTATGCCACATGCCACATGCCAAGGCAAGCAACGACAACGTTTCTCTCCACATGCCAACTAGTTATGCGTGCACAGGAACACTCTTACAGAGAAATAATGCTAACTTCAACTCGACTCCCTTCTCTGCTTCATTCCATTCCCAATCACTTATCCCCTGTTCCTGTTTCTGCTCCTCTTACTTTCCCTGCGCAGGCGCCTTGCTCGTCCTTTTGCAAATGTGTCTGCATTTAAGTGCTACCCGAAATTGCCTTTTTAAAGGATTTAACGCAAACACACACTCACTACACACACGCATATGTGGCTAGCTGTCTTACTCTCCGTCTGTCTGTCTGATTTTCCTTGACTGTTTCTCTTTGTGACATTTTCTTGCTCGGGTGCCTTTAACACTTGTCCCTCTGCACAGTGATTCTTTTCGTTGACCAAAAATAAAAAAAATTTAAATTCGAAATATTCATATTGTCAGCAGCGAAAACCAATAACTAAAACAATTGCATTGAAAATTTGGTTTTAAGGTAAGATTATATATCGTGGTAGTCCTAAAGTTAATTTTGCGTAGTCATCACAGATTAATAGAAAATATTGCTTAAAGTTTTGCGTGACTTAAGCAAAAGTCTCATTTAATGCGAAATGTATCCACTTTGACATAAAATTTTAACACAATTCGCATTCTATTTTATATAGTGAATAAAGTGTGTGTGCTAATTTATAAGATAAAATATTGTTTTACAAATCTCAAGAAGTGTTTTTCTAGGAAATATATTTTATATATATATATATATATATATATATATTTTAAAATTTTTATCATTTAAACTAAATTTCGTTTTACCTAAATATTTTTGACCACTCTTTTCATATAACCAATCCAATGTGCTCCTTTAACATTTTTCCTCTCGCTCTCTCGCCTTTTACGCTTGTCAACGTTTGCAATCTTCCTTGTCGTCGTTGCCGATTTCAGCGCCATTTTCTTTTGGATATTCTCAATTGATGCATCTATGTTCTCAGTTCTCATCCTGTAAGACTGTCGTCCTGTCGTCTATGTTGGCATTGAGCCAAAACTACGCATTTTGCAAACTCAATTCGTGTGATAAACTAAAATAAAACTGTGCTCGTAATTTTTGGAACAACTCCTTCCTCCCGTCATCCATTGAATAAACTGCATTTTCACTTTCTACTTGCCTTATTTTCTCAATTTTCATTCAAATTTTTTTGCATTTGCTGTTTTCGTTCTTCACTTTTTTTCAACAAACTGCATTTACTAGTGTCAAAGGCGCTTAATTTAGTTTCAGTTGTTTCTTTCTCCTTCTCTCTTTCTCCCTATATTCATCTATTTTCTTATGTTTTTGGCATGTAATTTGCTGGCTTCGTTCGGAAATTGCTTCTGTTTTTTCTGTGCATTTTTCATTCTCTCTCTCCCTCAATTTTTTTCCACTTTTCACTTATAATTGGGAAATGCTTCTTGCGTGTCCGCGCTCGCTTTGCCAATTGATCAATAATAAAGGCTGCAACAATTAAATATTAATAGCCCAAAGGGGAGGGGGCGGGTCATAATGCAAATGATAAGTTCTTTTAACACGCTTTACTTACACATTTACAGTTAATGCGCTCATTTTCCTCCATAAGTTGCAATGCATTTTTTCGTGGTGTATTCCCTACTTTTGAATGCTCTGTAGCAAAAAAAAAGACCTGTAAAATTGTAAAAGTAAGAGAAAAGAATGGAAGTATTGTAATTACAAAATTTCATATTCAATTATTAAATATAAAAAAATTTTCTGATTTGTAATACTTTTTCAATCATTTTTTAATTTAAGAAAAGTAATTCAATTTTTATGTTACAAAACTCAAGTATTAAAGTTAGCTTGGAGTATCTGTTAGTCAGCCACTATCGACTGCAACAGTCTTACATTTTTATTTTTTTTACTCACGTCTATCTTGTATAGCCGCAGTAATTAAAGCGCATTATTTATGTGGTGTCAAAGTGGGAAAATGGAAAAGTTGCGCAACTGTTACCACTCATATAAAAAGTATCTTTATTATAAATATGTATGTTAAATGCACCAAACTCTCAGCAACACCAAAAACAACATGGGCTGTTTTTAATCAGCTAGTGAGATAATTATTCAGGTGAAAACTCTGAAGCTGTCCACAAAATTAAAACTCAATTGATATTTGCTTAGTTATCAAAAATATTAAAATTGTTTGTTTATAAGAATCGATTTTTGTTTCATTTTATGGCGAATACAATTGAGTTGTCAGGTAAACAGTAATGGGTCTGTTTACAGGTAAATTACGCTTGATGGATGACAGTGGAAATGAGCTGGCAATTGGTTTCTAATTGCAATTACTTATAATTAAAATTCTAAATTATCCTATAAGAGGAATAATTTTCAAAAACAAAAAATTAAAAATACAACTCGATTTAAGTTAGAACAAAGTTCATGCAGCAATTAAAAACTAAATTTCCAGTCATCTATCAATCTTTGGTAGCATTTTTCAACAGTCTAATCGAAGATTGAACTGTTAATACTTGAGATTTTGTTGCCACCAGCAGCGGCGCTTGTTTATTTTATGTTTTGCAGTGTAAACAACAAATTAACAATAACAAAACGAAGCATAAATAAACCGAAGATGCATTTGCTGTTGAGGCAGCTGCAAGTATTAAAGCCGAAACGTTTAAGATACTATACTTTACAATAAACAGTTGAAAATTCATGAAATTCGGCCCCCAGTGTGACAGAGGAAATAGGAGAGAGGGGAGAGACTCTGATTTAAACAGATGCAATCCATTCAACGCAGTTGGTTCCTGTTCGCATACAAAAGCCATTAATTGGGCACAGACGATGCGGAGTCCATTTCAGTAAATTGCACAATGCAGCTGATAAAAAAGTTGCAACAACTTCGTACTCGTAAATATGGCGACCACAAAGTATAATAAAATTTAAAAAAAAACTCGTGGGAAACGGAGACGCCTCAGATTACATTGCCTGCCTCTTATTCGCTTCATTCGCAAGTAACTAACATGACAAAAGTCCAAAGCACGACAAAATGTTTCAAGGTGTGTTTCAAATTGCAAGGAAATTTATAAAAGAGACACCGCAAAAAGTAACAAAATACGAGTGCTTTATTGCGAAACAAACATTGACAAGGCAATTGAATCATCATCATCGCATTGGGGCACATCATTATTTATACTTTTTTCATATTTTTTTTTTTGTTTTTCATTTGCCACTCATTAAAATGCTGAGCACATGCCACAGAGTTTGACTCAGTTTTAGAAACTTTAAACTTTATCTAGACCATTAAGTTTTACAAAGAAATTTTTATGTGCAGCAAATATGTCAGCTAAGTGCTCTGGATCCGTATCACTTCTAACGCCGAACCGCAACCAACGAGCTGACTCAGCAAAAATGTACAAATGGGGAAGAACAAAAATGAAAAAAAAAAGTCAACAAGCAAACAAAACAGCAATAAAACACGGCCTCAAAGATACTCCGCACAAAGCCACACACACACACGCGCACACACAACCACAATGTGTGTATATCTGTTAATATATGTATTTTTCATAAGCGCTTAAGAAAATTACACTATGCAGCACGTGAATATCTATCTATCTGCAATATAATTATTCAATGTGGAATATCGTTCCAATTTTGAAAACATGTTAATTTCTTCTTGAGTCTTTTGTCTTTCGAGACATTTCTTTAACCAAACTGAACTACTTTTAGTAAGGTAAAAGTATCTAACAGATACTATAATTAGATTGAACAATTTTTGCTACGATTCCCAGATTCTATATATTTAAAATATGATCACAGACTTAAAATGTCTACCAAACAGAGTTTCATAAGAACTATATAATTGATCGTGTTTGCATCGTTTGATTTATACAGCAGTTCGGTTTTAGCTCAGTTTCATTTAGATATATTTTTTTAATTTAGTATTTTTAGTTATAAAATTAACAATTATCTTGCTGCACAGTGTTAACAAAAGACTTGAAGTTGGCTACGAGTGTTTTTCTTATACTTGTGCACACACAGTTCTAATTTGCCTGGGTCATGCGTTGAGGTTAATGAGTCATATCATCATCAGCATTCTCATTATCATTATCATTTTGAGCCGAAAGAAGAGAATAAATAGGGACAGAGGCAGCGTCGCATCATCATTATCAAAACGAAAGCCGCCAATGCGAGTCAGCAGAGCTAACGAAAAAAGTGGAATAGAGGGGAGCGCAATGCGAGGGGAGATATGATGAGGACAAGCATTAAAGTCAAATTTCTCTCGACACTTTGTTTTGTAATTTAGACGCAATTAAATGTAAATAAATTCACAATTTAGTTGTAATTTTTGCTGCTTAATTTTCAGTTACAGTTTAGTTTATTCTTCATCTATTTTTTTTACTTTGTGTTTTTTCACTCGGTATTGTTTTTTTTTTTTTTGTTTTTTTGGTCAGCTCTTTGAGTTTGCGTTTGGTTTGTCGTTTGTCGCTGCTGGTTTGGTGACCCGATTTCCGCAATTTAATGACTTTTGTTTGGCCAGCGCATAATTGCTGGGAAATGTGCAAGTTACAAAGCGACTGGCAGAGAGAAAAAGAGGGAGAGTGAGAGAGAGAGACAGCTAGATTAAGTGAGAACTGTTCAGGCAGGTAGGGGAAGATGTTAAGTGTCCATCAGCGTTGAATGAAATTGTTAGACTTTCTTTCTTTGCGTTTTGTATAGTTTTTGCCTTTGTTTGGATTTAGTTTTTCCACACACATTTCTTGTTGTTAAACTCTGTGTGTGTGTGTGTGTGTGTGTGTGCATGTGCTAACGAGCAAGTGATAATTTTTGGCGTATTTATTGACTTTGTGTCATTGTGGCTTTCAGTATTTTTTTTCCATTCTTTCTTTGAGTCACATCATGTTATGCCTTTATTCAGCCGGAAATGAGCCGTGCCCTGGGCTGACAGCGGGTTCAAGGTTGTCGTCCCTCGCTGATATCTTTGTTATTAGCCAAGACGATTGCCGATAAGTAGCCCTGGAGAAAGTAAAGCCAACCCTGTATATAGACTCCGGCCGGGAATGGGGGTCTCTGTTTGTTTAGGTTGAGATATGTTCAGCATTAGGCAGGAAGTCGATAAGAACTCTAAACTATTTATAGCTACAAATTAAGCTAAACGCAGTTGAAGAATTGAAGGGGCAATAAAAACAATATTGAGATGTACAGAAGTTTTGAAGTAGAAAACGAAATTGCTAAACTGAATTTGATTTTAAAAAAAAGAAGCAAATGGTTGAATCAAAAAAATGTTGTCATTGAAATATAAAAAATTTATTCAGTTAAGAAACTTGCATAATGTAATAATATAATAAAGATATTTGAAATTCTGTTTATGCTCACGCTATTATTTGGCAATACTAAAAGGTAAAAGTCAATAAATATTAAAGTTCTGCATCAAATTATAAGTTGACCATACAGATAAACTAAATAAAGAATATTGCTGCTCTGATTATACCATGAAAAGTCTACAAATAGTAGCCCACTTTTATTTTTCTTCACCCTTGTTAACACTATAAGTTTCTCTCTACTTGCCCCAAATTTCTCCCTCCTAAAAATCTGTATTTAAGTCAAATACGTGTTGATATCTTAATGGATATTAATTCCACACGTTTTTTGAGTATTACACTTACATATATTTTAATTTATGATACTTTAGCAACTACTAATCCCCCAACTACTTTAAGTCTTTTATCAACAAAACAGTCTAAATATAAGAATGAAAAGAAAAAGTTTAAATATGCTGTATCCATTGAGTATAATCCTATAGAAAGCCAACGACCTTAGGCTGTTGCTCCTGCTTGTTTTTAGTAGGTGACCCTCATCAAAGTGATAGATCCCCATCGAGCTGAAGACGAGTTGACTCGACTTGATTTGAGTTGAGTTCTAAGCGCTAAGCCGACTTCGTCCCACTGTCCCGCTGTACCGCCGGAAGCGCCTGCACCTCTGCCAGCCACAACATTAGCATACAAATGTGTCAGAACAAACAACCAAATAAACGAGCGACAAAAAACTAAGGATAGAAAGAGCAAGAGAAACTCAGAGTCTTAAAGTATGAAAAAAAACCAAAATAAAAAATAAAGACAGCGTGATTTCTTGACTAATTTTTATGACACTTTTCACTTTATGACGTCGGGGTCTTGGCTAATTTCAAAGTTGATTTTTCCCCCACTTTTTCGAATTTGTATTTACCTTTTAAGACAACTCTTCGATGAAGATTTTTATCGTCGGGCGGTAGGAAGGTGTCGTCATAAAAATGTTTTAGCCCCACTATTAAAAACAATAAATGTCAAAATTGTTTGCTGCTCTACAGTTGCCTAATAGAGGTGAAAGAAAAACGAGGAAAAACCGGGGAGAAAGACTGGACATGGGGACAGTACGCTCTGTTCTTTTAGCCATGCAAATCACGTAAATTATGGCCACGGCAGTATAATTTCTTATCGCCCGAACATGATTTCAAATGATAGACTGAAACTGCGGACGAACGCATGTACAATGTACATGGGCAAAGATTTAGTGGGCGCGACAAGTTTCAGTTTCTCCTCTGATCCCCCACCACCACCTCCCCCTCTATCACGTTGTGCGGTTTTGGGGGTTGGGGGATTGCAATTGCCAATTGGCAAACTCTGGCAAAAATGGGCGCAACACGCATAAATTGAGAGCGCCGTCGTTTTTATCTAATCCGCGGCATCTGTGCGACGGGACGACGACGACGGCGACGCGTACATTAGTCCCGTCCCCAGTTCGGCCTATTGGCTGGATCTGCTCCGGGTACCGACGACAATCGACAGGCAATAAATCACCAAAGTTGCCACAGAAAATTTAACGCCAAGTCGGAGCACACAAAAATTTATGTGCAACCGATAAAAATCGGAATCGGCATCGGCATCGACTCCAACAACCAACATTAGAATAAATTGTCAGTCCGTCAGTTGAATTCGGAGTGATTCAAGTGGAGTTTTTCTTCCCCCTTGCAAAATCAACTGAAATTATGCACACAATTGCAACACAGTAATGACTCGTTAAGCTCACCTAATAAGAGTCGATTTAAAGTTTAATACAAGTGGCAAATACCATTTAGAAAATATATTTTATATGAAATAAAATTTCCTGTTCTTCAAACAAATATAAAAAGCAATAATACGATGGTACTTAACTTAAGATGGTTCTTATAGCCGTAAATTAAAACTAATCTATTTCGAACTCAATTTCTTAAGGTTTTCGGAAGTTAAATGGCTCAATTAAAAGTTCGATCCTAGAGAATTATAGGTCTGTATATTCTAGAGCTCCCACACATTCTAAGTAGATTAAATTAAACTATAAATTAAATAAATAAATGATTTTTTTAAATGTTTGACGAAAATTATATGATAAATATGGTAGGATATAATTTGGTTTATTACATCATTCTGATCAAAATATCTAATGGGGACGGAAACGCATGTTGAGAATTGTACAGGCAACAAATATACACTTTTAATACAAAAAAAGCTGTTTAAACACAGAGAAAATAGTAAATAAACTTTATATTGTAAAGAGAATATTGTGGTATTTATCTCAGTTTTGTGTAAAGAAACTTGACTTTAGTTAACAGACTTTCAGTATATCTTTCCCCCTCTTAAAATCTTTAATACAACCTCAATTTAAAGAACCCTCTTAACTCTCTGTGTTACCAAGCTTCAATTTGTAAGCAAGGTTATTTCTTTATATTCTTTTAGTATATTTTGTATGCATATAAGTTTATATGAAATGTTCAAACTATTTTCCATTAAAGTGAACAATGAATAAAACGCAGTCAACTCTTATTTTCATTTATTGGAACTGACATCGAGGATTTGCATGAATAGTGAATTAAGATGGAAAAACCCATGGAAAATACGATGAAATCATGCAGGCAATTGAAGCAATTACAATATTATTTTTGTTTTTGTTAAGTTTTTTGTTTCGCTTACCTCTTTTGTTCCAGTTGTCTTTCTGTTAGTTGCTGTGGGGTTGGGGTGGCGTGGAAATTGTGGAGTCGCTGTCGCAGACGAAATGCGACGTTAAAAGCACGTTCCTTTGCAAGGACAATAATCTGACGCGTCGTCGTCGCCGTCGACGTTGCCGTTGCCGTTGACGCCTTCGTCTATCTCTTTGTATGTGTGCGCGTGTGTGTGTCCGATGTGCCGTTATTGGCGGCGCGTCGACGCTGCTGGCGGAGTATAATCCAATAATCCAACACGAATGAGCGTGTGCAGGCAGAAATGGCAAAAAATAGACACAGACAACAACGACAACACACCAACACACTCACACACAACAGGAATAACACTTTGCCGCTTTGTCTTCTTCTTCTTCCTATTATTTTGTGCGTGCGTCTCAATGTGTCTGTTTGTCTGTGTGTGTGTGTGGGTGACTGCGACGCAGCCGCTTATTTAGTAAATTAAACTTTTCACTTTTTGCAATTTAGCCACACAAAATAGAAAATGGAAAATGGGCAATTTACTTTCATTCGTTTTGGTTTTTACCCAATTTTCACAATACACAGTAACAATACACAAACACACTCAACAATAAACAAAGCAATGCCGACGCAAGCGTCGCTGCAAGCAGCAAGCAAGCCTTAGCTAAGCAAAGCAAACCAAGCTATCAACAACAACAACACTAAGCAACACCAGCGGCTGCGGCTGCGACTGCGGCGTCGGCGGCAACAACTTTGCCGTAGTACACAAAAAAAATTCCTTTTTCGCTGTGCGATGAGCGTCTCTGTCGTCGTCGCCGTCGTCGCTTTAGCCGTCGCCGTCGTCGCTTTAGCCGTCGCCGTCGTCGCTTTAGCCGTCGCCGTTTTCGCCTCCTTTTATTTGTAAATGTATTTTTGTAATTGGTTGTTGTTATGTATTCCACTCTACTTCTATTTCATTCTTTTATTAATGACTTTTCACCTATTTGCCACAAAAAACACCGTCGCCAGTCGCCGCGTAATTTCTTTTCTTTTTTTTTATTTTGCTTTTCCTTGACACTCACCGTAATTAACAGCTTACGATTGAAATTACACACACACACTTTGCACACACTCTTAAGGAGTAATTGTTGCAAATGATACGACGCTCATTTGATAAACATTTGAAATTTTTTTATTCGATTTTCCGCATAAACACAACAAAATTTCAATAATGCGACCGGTACACGCGCGCACACAACCGTTCGAAGTCGCCGTCAAATTCAGACTGTTAAATAAATGTTATGGCAACTGTTATACTCAAAATGGCTAAGTGTGTTTAACAGCAAACGGTTACCAATAACATTCTAGCCATAAAATTGTTCATAAAAACTATTTCTAATAAAGTTCTGTGAATAAATACATGAATGGCTTACAATATATATAAAAAATATATTCTATTAACTCAGTAAATTTTTGAGTTTTATTTGTAAGTTTCATAAGATTAATTAAATTAAAACTAGCATTTTTAGCTATTTCTACTTATCATGAGTGTTACTCTCTCTATAAGCGTCTGTTAACTTAACAGAAGCGCGCTCTCATAATGTAAGACCATTCGCCGCTGTACACGGTATTTTTAAAAAGGAAAATACCAGGTGCGCATGGTTGCACAGAGATGCCAATTTGAGTATGCTGCAATTATTTTTGTTTTAAATAAATATAAGTAAAGTTAATTACATTTCAGATATAATCAAGCTATTTTATAGTATACAATTATTCAGAAACTCAGACAGTATAAAGCACGCATCATGTCTTTCAGATATTTACAATAACGTTATTGTGGTGTTAGCTGACAAAAGCTGGTTGATTTACGCCATCACACAAAAAGTAACGGCTACACAATTGAAAATTTATTCAAATGATTAAACTTGTTGATAAGTACTTACTTACACATATGATAACACAAAGCGAATGAGAAAGCTTATAAAAGTAATTAACATTATTGTTGTAAACGATTGGATAGAATTGTAATTGTGCTATTTCTCCAACTATCATTTATAGGCTATGTATTTATATAAAAAAAGTTACGATAAGATAACACACACGTATGGACACATAAATATTATTAACAAATGCGCAACTTTTTGTGCATGTGAAAAAAATGATTAGTTGCTGTTTGGTTTTGTTACGGGCAAGTTCTACGGCCAAATTGTGTGTGAAGTCGAAACAAACATAGAAAAGTTGCACAATTAACGAAATTGGGAGAGAGAGAGGAATATCTGAAAAATGCCGTCATTTAGCGGCTCGCTGTTGTTGTTGCTGTGTCTCCTACTGAGCCTGATGCTGATTGCAACAATAACAATAGGTTTGTATTTGCTGCTTAACGGTTGTTATATAATGGTACAGAGAATTTTGAAAGACTCTCTCTTGCTCTCTTCCGGCAGATGAGCAATGCATGCACTCCATTGATAGCTGTGATCGATGCCTCAATACTCACCTCGACTGCGCCTGGTGCACGGATAAGGTGAGATACTCACCTCACTCTCTCTAGCTTCCTTCTAATGCTCTTTCTGTATCTTTCTCTTTGTAGGAGTATCAGGTGCGCTCTCGCTGCCTGTCACGCTCCACGCTGCTTCGCTTCAACTGCAGCGAGGTGCATATCTATGAGAATCAACCACAGATGGCGCTGCTGCAGGAGCGTCCCCTAAAGGACTATGAGACGCGGGACGAGCAGGCGGTGCAAGTGACACCGCAACGCGTATTTCTTAAATTGGTCAAAGGTGCGTTATCTTATCCATGCTTATCAATAGTTCCCCTCTCTCTCTCTCTCTCTCTCTCTCTCTCTCTCTCTTTTCTACATGTGTTCGCTTATACAGAAACACATGTAAGAAGTATTACCTAGAACACATAGCACTAACCACCCCAATCGAGTTTTTTTGGACTGTGGAAAATTGTGTCAACGTTTTGTTTGCTTTGCCGATTTGTCACACATCATTTTCTACAGTTTGTTTTGAATGTGAGAGATTGTGTGTGTAAGAGAGTGTGTGTTTGAATGTATGTGTTGCTTATCTGCAATTAGTATGTCTCATTCCAATTCTCCATATCTGGTTTGTTAGTATTTATTAAGGCTTGGGAATCCATAGCGTTCATTGAACTCTCTGTATTACTTAAGTGTTAAGTACAAGCCACTGATTAAATACCTATTTTGGCATTTTAAGAAAAATCTAGAAAGAGAGAACAAGATCAAATTTATTGAGATTATATTTTGTACAGATGCCTGGGGAATAATACTAATACTTAGGTATTACATTAGAAGCTATTATATTAAGAATGTAATCCCTTTAGGAATTTTTGAAACAATAACACAAAAACATGATTCCGTGTGAAATAAATACTTTATTACTTAAACGAACTTGTTGAATATGTTGAATTTTTGTCTGGAATTTTAAAATAAATGTAATATCATTCACATAATCTGTTGTAAAGAAGTACTCATATTTTAAAACCAAAAAAAAAAGTACCGTCAAGGGAAAAACTGATTAAATTTGGTATGTTTGAATTTGGTTCAAATTTATTATTACTTTGGGCAGGTCAGCAAAGGCACATTGTCAAATTGGTAGTCATTACGAAGGCTCATCCCAGCTGAGAGATCATTGAATTGATGACCATTAAACTGAAAATGAACACACAAAAAACGAGAATAGGGGGCAATGCGAGTTGCAATTATACGATGGGGGAAATTGCAGGCTGAGGGATTATACTTTAATAAAAAAGAAGGCAACCGTTTGAAATGGGTGCGAACAACTCGAAGTGCTAATGAAGGGTTGCTATGGTGGGCAGGGTTGGATGCCAAGGAATGTGGAAAGTCCAATGTACAATTTCGAATCTAGAGCAGACAATGCTTAACTACTGCTGCCAGTTTTTTCCTTTTCCTTCCAATAGTATAACAGTCTATAAAACAGCTCGTAAACGGGGGAGCAGTTAACTCTTGACTTTACAACTGTAGTAAACCCCTTTTTATACTCTTGCACAGGACATTATAATTAAGTCGCGAAGCAGGACTGGATGATACTATAACGTTTGTGTATTATTGATCATATAGTTGGCATGGACAAGATCCGATTCAAATAATGATTTAGGTTAAAAAGTTTCTTGTTTCTAGACACAATTCAAAAAACTCGTTATTTGTGTATTTATTAATATTTTATACATTAGACCAAATCTTGTGTAAATTGAACTACTATATTATATAACTGTTACGGGAGTGATCGTTCCATCATCATAAGTCCTTCATTTTGTAATTCGTTTATTTAGTAATATTTATTTGAAGATATTTCAAGAAAACTTGTGAGTTTTAAGCTTGATAATATTTTTTAATGTAATACGAGTATATATTTACATTACAGTGGCCTTTAAGGGTAACAAATCTTCGGCATGCCAAAGATAAATTTTCTTACTTGATGTATTTCTTTATCCTTACCCCCTCTCTCGCCCTGCAGGCAACACGCAACGCCTTAAGCTGAGTTACCGCGCGGCACGCAACAACCCCCTCGATTTGTACGTGTTGATGGACCTCACATGGACAATGCGCGATGACAAGGACACCCTGGAGAAGTTGGGCACGGAATTGACCAAAACGTTGCACAATCTAACAGATAATTATCGCCTCGGCTTTGGCTCCTTTGCGGATAAACCCGCAATGCCAATGATTATGCCACAGCTTCGGGAAAATCCGTGTGCCGCCGAACGGGAGATATGTGAACCAACCTACGGATATCGTCATCAACTGAAGCTAACTGATGATATTAAGGCCTTTACAGCTGCCGTTGCGGGCAGCAAGATTACTGGTAATCTTGATAACCTGGAAGGTGGCCTAGATGCCCTCATGCAGGTGATTGTCTGTCCCAATGAAATTGGCTGGAAACAACAGGCGAGAAAGGTCGTCATCCTGGTCACAGATGGTTTCATGCACTTTGCTGGCGATGGATTGTTAGCCGGCATTGTACAACGTAATGATCGCAAATGTCACTTGAACAAGGCCGGTGAATATACGGGCTCCCTGGTCTATGATTATCCTTCCTTGGAGGAAATCTATCGTGAGTTGTTGCGTCGCAAGATCAATGTCATCTTTGCCGTTACGGAACAGGTTTTTGGCACTTACAAGGAACTCAGCGGACTAATGCAGGAGATCAGCAATGTGGAGATCTTGAGTGCAGATTCATCCAATATTTTGGAACTGATCGAGAAGAGGTGAGTGCTCTTATAAATAATAAGATAATAAAAAAGTAATAATTCGACACTGATGACACAATTTTTGCTTTCAATACATTATTTGACGAAAATTCTCAGAGTTTAAAAAAAAATGCACTAAAAAAATGTTAAAATTTGGGAAAACATGACTTGAAAATTTATTCATGATAATTTGTTTAAGAATATTTCTTTATAATTAAATTTTTGTAATATCTCTATATATTTAAAATTAATTTTGATATTCTTTCTTAGCTATGAAAGCTTTGTAAAGCGCACACAATTTGGAGACAACAGTCCCGATTTTATAGAGATGAAGTATTACACGGATTGTGCCGGACAATTTCCCAGTTTGCGACAACGAAACTACTGCAACAATGTGAATCTGGGCAAAGAGATTGAATTCTATGTGGATGTAACGCTCAAAGATTATCCGGAAAATGGAGTGCTGGTAAATAGAAATGGAAAATATTTTAAACTATACTAAAGCTAACACTTTGCAGACCCACAAGATACGCATGGAGGAGGCATCGTTGAGTGAATACATCGATATCGATGTGGAACTGCAGCGTCCGTGTCCTTGCGTCGAGGAACCACAGCCGGAAGATGAATACGGACGATTTCAGTGTGATGACAAAGGATATTTGAATTGTGGCATGTGTTTTTGTGATGAGGGATGGACGGGCACATTCTGCAACTGCCCCACGGATCCCACAAATGCCACAACCAATGAGGCATTGCTAAAAACCTGTCGCATGCCCCTGGACAAATTGGGGAAGAGTATCTCCAGTCAAGTGTGCTCCAATCACGGCGAATGCGATTGTGGAAGCTGCAGCTGTGACCCAGGCTATATGGGCAGCTATTGTGAATGCCTGGAATGCTCCGATTGTGATGAGGAGCGTGCCGAGTGTTATTGCGGCCAATGTGTCTGTAAATACGGCTGGTCGGGCACAAGATGCAACTGCAAGGAGTCCACAGATGGCTGCACTGGGCCCACTGGGGAAATCTGTTCGGGACGCGGCAGCTGTGATTGTGGCGTCTGCAGTTGCCAGGAACCTTATAAGGGCACCTTTTGTGAAATCGATGCTGAGAAGGATAATAAACTTTGCCTATTCTACGAGCCTTGTGTCACCTGCCTCATCGAGCAGAAGCAAGGCATCGAGGGTTGCAAGAACCTCAGCGAGATCTGTTCTAATGCGGAGTCCCATGAACGTTTCACCTACGGATTTGTCGAGGAACTCGATGCGGAAATAATGTGTCTGGTGCGGATTGTCAATAAACATGGCATACAATGTGATAGCTACTTTGGCTATCAGGTCATCGATCATGCCAATTATCTGGCCATTCAGGCCGTCGAATGTGAGCCGGCCAATTATTATGCCATCTTTGGTTCCATCTCATTGATCACATTGCTTTTGGGTCTGTTTGTCATCTGGCTGGTCTGGTGTTGCCTTCGCATGAAGGATGCAAGAGAATATGCTCGATTCCATGAGGAGCAGGCGAACAATGTGAGACAGGAGAATCCCATCTACAGAGATCCAGTCGGACGATATGAAGTTCCCAAAGCATTGAGCGCTAAATTCGATGAGAATCCGTTTGCCAGTTGAGTCCGATCTCCTAATATCTAACTTGCAATTTACGTTTAGTTTAGTCATTGGTTTAAGCTAGCATTAGTTAGCATTTAATAGGGACAGCAGGTACCAAAGCTTTAGCTTAGACACTTTCTAAACTGTCTCTAAAGTTAGATAAGCTTAAAATTCTACATTTGTTTTTACTCTTTCTTTTTACCTATAAATAATTGTTGCTCATAATTAAAATTAAATTCGGTAGAGCTTACAAATTTGACATAGATTTTAGCTATTTAGACATGCATAGAAAAATAGTGAGCAATAAATGTTTTAAATCGAGAAAAATAGAATAATGTCTCGAGATTGCGCTTTTGGTTATGTAAAGCTTAACTATTATATTCTGTAAAATTTGATAATCATTTACCTACAATTTTAGATTGATATAATACATATCTCTCGAAATTGTACAAAAAATTATTTTTTGAATAATATTTAAGATTGTTTTCAAAGATCCTTCCAAAATTATTAAGGTCGCTGTATTAAAAATAAATATAAATATTATAATCATAAGCAAATGAAACAACATTTTTTATATTTATAAATTTTTGTATATTTTTTCTATATAGATTTTTTTAGCATACATTTCTATCGATAAATTATTTATATAGTCTTATTAACTAATCGTTCGTTGCACAGAAAATGTTATTAGGCTCAAAAATATAAAAACCTCCAATTGATTTTATTATTTTGGACAATTAATTTATATCAAGTATCAAAGTATTTCGATTTCTTAAGTAAGAATTTTTTTATAATTTTTTAATTAATTGTATTTTGTTAGTTTTACCTACGGCAAAAGTCGATTATAGAAATCACGCGGCCTAAGCTTAAAAATGTTGACCAAAATAAAGAACTTAACTTAAAAATAGATTTAATTAAAGACTACAACCGAAAGAAAATGCTATTTATTTATTATTAAAACTGACTGATTCTCTCGCTGTCTCAGTAAATTATTTTTTTGTACAAAAATAGCGAATAGGCATTTAAAGAACTAATTGCAATCGCTTTATGGAAGCGGCGGTCTTGCATAACTAAATGTAATATCACTAGACTCGTAGCTTAGAATTAGTAAATGTGCTTGTGACCACGAAAGCATCCTCAAAGCCAGTTAGCTTTACACAGAGTGTGGGGCAAGTGGAGGAGGGTTATATAAAAAAACACACGAAAAATGCCAAAAACACAAATTCAATTACACACACATAGCTCGTAAAATGCAAAAACAACATTAATGTAGAAAGGCAGTCAAACACTGCTCTCCTCAGAGCACCCTCTCCCCCAATGACGGTGTCCGCTGGATGAGCATCGAGGGTGATTTGGCCGGCAACGTGACGCTGGCGCTGCTCAGTTCAGCATCGAGAGCGGCCATGTCCGCGGCGGTGGTGGAGGAAATGATGCTGCCATTCGCCTTGCCATTGCAGCTTGAACTGGAACTGGAGCTGGAATGAGAGCTGGAGCTGGGCAGGCCATGGGGAGAGGCATCGGGCACCAGGCGACGCAACAAACCACCCACACAACCCCAAGGGAAGGTCCTGTAAATAGGCAACAACAAGAAAAAAAGAGAATGAGAAAAAAGAAAGGTAAAGGTAAATGTTATGCATTATTAAAGTGAAACACATTAAAGCTAAACCATTAGCCATGGACAGACCGAGGCAAAAAGGTAACAGGGGAGAGGGTAACGGTGCCACATTTCAGTTGCTGCGATTTATAAATATGTAATAATTCACAGTTTGAATAGTCATCCTGCATTGCACTCCTCTATTCTTATAAGTTTCCATTTCCATTATTGAAATGGGTAACGAGGTTTGGGGTTAATTTATAAGACAGTCAAATCTAATTGGATTTATTTATGGAATGGTTGCATTATATTTAATTATTTACAAAGTAACTGAGTGTATTCTGTGCAGCTTTAAGGAATTTTAAAGTGAAAGGGAAGCATATAAATAAAAACTTAAAAAGATATCATTGGAGTTAAATTAATTTAACTGCGATTATGGCATCAATATTTAACATTACCTACAATGTCATCCAATTTAATTCTTTTAATTTTTAAGAGTACAAATTTCAACAAAGCTTTAGCTAGTTATAAAGTTAGTAAATGTTAAACTATCACAAACATTATTAACGTTTCGCAAAATATTTTTATTTTGAAATTAAGTTTATTTTTTGTTAAATTTCAACTTTAAATCATAAAATTAATGCGTTAAATTAATTATTTTGACTCTATCATGAAATATTAAGTTCGTGTGTCACATAAAATCACAAAAATATTTAAAAAAAGTTATACAAACAACTAAAATAAAATTAATGGTTCTAAATATAAATATATTCTATAGATTAATTTTTTTATTAAGGAATACTATTGACAGCTGTGATAACTAAATTTCTATGCTTTATCAAAAAGGTTTAATCAAGTTGTTTTCTTAACAAATTAAATCTTTGAAACTTGACTTCAGCTCTTGAATTCTTGATTATGCAAATACTTAAAAGTAAGATGTGGTTATTGGGTCTCATTTAAGACCCTCATTATTATATTATATGTGTTTACATACCACTTGAAGGACAGCATGAACTTCAGGAAACCAGGAATAACCGCAAGTTTCTCGTTCTTCTTAATCGCCGAAATGACACGGTCGGCCACATCGTTGGAATTCAATGTGGGCACCCATCTGTAAGCCAAGAAGGCAAGCATTTAAGTTAGTACATGCAACGCCCTTAATCGCAGTAGACTCACCTGGCATTCACATCGTCAAACATGCCAGTTGCCTGAATGAAGAACGGGCAAATGCAGGTGGTTTGGATATTCGTATGTCCAAGGACTTCCAGCTCCAGACGCAGCGCCTCATCAAAGCCAACCTATAATTATGTGTGTATATAGAGTGTACAAGTATGTAGTAAACATCATTTAGCTGGCAATGTTATTTTTGCTTACGTACCGCTGCAAATTTACTCGCACAGTAATCGACCAATTTGCTAATGCCAACATGGCCAGCAAGTGAGGCGATTGTCGCGATGTGTCCTCGTTCATTCTCGATCATTTTGGGCAGAAATGCTTTTGTGGTCTGTGCAACAACAAACAGGTGGTTAGTATATATATATGTGTATGTATTTGTATACTGTATGAGTGTGTACAACTAACCCAAAAGTGTGACATAACATTCACATTGAACGAACGCTCAATCAGATGGTCCGGCGTATCCAACAAATGCAGGCCAGACACAACGCCAGCGTTGTTAATCAGCAACGTAACCTGTACAGTAGAACAACACATAAAATGCAATTTTTTAAATTCATTAATTTTTATTATTATTTTTTTTTTTTTTTTGCTTATTTTTATGTTCTGCCATAAACATTTACATGACTTCTGAACACAGTTATTTTCTAGCTGCCATATAAATTCTGAAAAATAATTATCTTTTTCACCACAATTTGCATGTCGAGGAAATTGTGCAACTTGCGTGCTAGAAACATTAAAAGAACTTTTCAATTAGTTGAAGCTGCGGTTAGTTGGCTTTGATTTGATGTAACTGACAAAGCGAAAGCCTAATAAATATCTGAATTTTCATATTGTTTAAAAAATTGCAAATTTTATAGAAACTATTTATTGGAATAAATTAAAATGATGTTTTGTATAGAAGCGATATAATTATATATATTCTTAGCTATTGGGATTTGATAAATTTTTTAATTAATAACTTAGTTTCTTTCATATGATTTCCCTAAATAATATTAAAAATTCTTGTGTTTAATTATTGGTTTCGCTTGCTGCGGAAATCGCCAAAGTTTACTGATTAATTAAAAATACTTTTGGCAAGTGAAAATTCTATGCGTTTTATATTTGCAAATACATTAAAACTTAGTAAACTAACATTAAGAAATATATACAACTGTAACATGTCAAGGTTAAATTGCAATAATGCAAGCTAAACAAAATATTAAATATTATTTCGACTATAATAAAAAGCGTTAATTCAATAGCTTATGTTGCTGTTGCTAGTTAACAAAATTTACAAAAACAAGCAGTTATCATAGCAACAACATTGTGCAAAACAAAATCAGGCCACCGAGAGTTCAAGTGCACCGAATAAAGGGGTCGGGTGCGGGTCACACATTGCGTATGCGCAATTCAAATTTGCGAGCACCGATTACAACATTTAACGAGGCGTGCATTAAAACAACAGTAACAACAGGCAACAGGCACAGCGCCATAAAAAATATGAAATGTAATATTTCAATGACCGGGCGACAAAAACCATCAACAGCTGCAATATATAATAAAAAAAACCTTAACAAAAACAATTATAATAGCAACAAGAAAAATATAAAAAAAAAAAACAGCGAGTCATCTGCATAACGCATGACGTAGTAAAATTTAAAAGTTTTTGGCTTTTTTTATACCCTGTTTTTGGTTAATCGTTCGTATTATTAAGTGATAGAAATGTGTGTTACACAGAAATTGAAAATATTCGCTTATATAAAGTAAATTTACTTTACTAAATCAATAAGATGTATCTATACATTTTTGCTATGTTTGTTTTGGATAATTCGTGAATTACGGTTATAGCCAAAATAAAAAATTAAATACTTACAAAAATATCTTCAAAATCCCATTGTAAAAAGTTTTAAGCGTTGTTATTCTTTTGTAAAAGGTTCTATATACTAATTAAATTTATAGAGTATTTCCCAGTCAAGCATCCCCATCCTGAACTATTTTTCATATCTTTTGTACTTTTCTTAGTTCGTTTCGGTTTCAGCTTTTCATTAAATAGCTCGTTGAAGCTCTTAAACTAACTATGTATATCAGTTGATGTGATATTTCGTTGCGTTCTACACTTTTGATTGTTTTGGTTTTTTTTTATGTTTTATGCTTGAATTTCTTGCATAATTATAAACAATGTTGATATATGTTTTCATGATAATGATATTTAAGTTCTCTTTCTATAGTTGCAACAACTAAACTTGTCAGAGCGTTTATATTTTATTTTAAAATTGGTGCTGCCGAAGCGTAAAATTTGTTGAACCCGCCCAATGCTGGCATATAAATATTCAGTTGATGTTTAGAAAAATTAGCTTACTAAAATTAACCAAAATTATAGAATGGTGGAATTTTAAAAGCGTATATTTAGTTTTAAGTGCACCAATTAACAAATCAAATATTGTTTTACTTTTTTAAGTAGTCGGGAGTTTAAGAAATTGATATGATAATATTAAAAAAATTTACATATTATATTTGTTTTTTATGTCGACTAACAATATTTCAGTCTTTTTTGCGTTAATTTTTTATTTGTATTATTAGTTTTGAAAAATAGGTTGAAAGATATTTTAAATGATTAAGAGTTGAAAATAATTACTGTTCTGAAATAATTGATTATGTACTCGAATTTCTTAATTTATTAAGTTTGTAAGAAATTTTAAAATTCCGAATTTACTCATATTTTTTATCATTATACGATTGAAAAAAGATAGCGTGATTGAATAATTTAAGTAAGTTATTAAAGACCTTTTCTACACATTGAAAAAATTTCCTTTAGAGAATATACAAACTTGTATTAAGTCATCCAAATTTATTTAAACTTAAGCCTTAACCTTGTTTAGGGTGCTCATTAGCACCAAGTTTTAATTAGTCGGACAATCTAAGTATTTAATTAGCAGTTAAAGTGGCAACTTTACCCATATATATACATATTGCTACCTATACTAGTACAGTTAAATTGCTTGGCAAAAGTTTTGAAAGGCTTTGATTGTAATAGAACAAAATTATGTTGAATATCGAATATTGAATATTTGGCATTTGATTTTCTTAACTGCAAAGTTTCGACACCTTTGCAAAGCACTGCTAATCACATTAGCAACCATTCACGAATGCATTCACAGTGATAATGAATGCCATGACACGCTTTTTAGTCGAATGCTGCGATGTTGCAATGCTCGTACATATTACGACTGTTCAACTGTTCGTTGCATCGTTATCGTGGCCAGTCGAAGATATCGCGTCGAAGATTTATAAGATGCGTCTCGAACCGGAGTCACAATTAGTGCCTGCAATTTTTATGCACTTTTAATGTGGCCCAAATGGGCGCGGCTCTGGACTCTGTCGTTGCTGCCCCATGTAGCTCGTGCCGGTTGCGATTAATTTGAATGCCTCAAGAGCAAGCCAGCTCTGGATTCAAGCTCAGCTCCATATTGTGATTAATTGCCAGTTGCAACGCAAGTGGCAACCTGTTTGAAGACCCGTCCGACTGATCTTTTCATTTCTCAAGGTTGCCATCGACGACGAAGAAGATGCACTCATGCATACGAAATTATTTACCTCTTTCTCTTATTTTTTTTCCCGACTAAATTTATGACATAAATATGCATAAATGTGTTGCTCGAAGGCGTGGCAACTCGAGAGTGTTGGGCCTACATGTGTTTCTAAAAGGGTTCTCTGGCCATTAAACGCCCCTCAACAAACAATTATGTACAAGAACCGACATCTCGACTATTTTGTCTGCCACATAAAGCGCTCAACTGTGAACAGCAATTACTAGAGTTTTATGCTTCAATTGTCCCATGCACGCACCTTTTCCCCGTTCCCATTTTGTACTTACATCACCGACTTCTTCTCTGATGACATCGGCCGCTTTGTAGACCTCTTCCTTCTTTGATATATCCACCACATAACCCTTGCAATAACCGCCCGCCTCTTCCACGATCTCAACGGTCTCCGCAATGCCTGAAAGATTGTGTAAATTATATATTAATAGAGCATGCTCTATCGCTCTCAATCCCAATATTTACCTTTTTTGTTGATATCCCAGATGATGACTTTGGTGCCCATTTTGCCAAGTCTTTCGGCCAGCAGGCGACCGAGTCCATTGCCGCCACCTGTGATTAATGCAATGTCCGTATTGAGTTCCTTTTCGGGATAGCCAAAGGCTATGTAATAAAGGTCCTGCAAGAGGCAGATGTAAAAAAAGGTGTTGATAATTATAAAGGAAGTGCGTAAATTAATTATTAGTTAAGAGTTATAAAGTGTGCATTTTTCTGCAAATGACTTTTATCTGAGCTGCCGATCTCAGCTTAGGATAATTATACATTTTCGCTAATTTAAAAAATATTTTAAGGTGATATTTTGTATGCTCACAATCAACCACCAAACTCATAAATTACAATGTGGCTTTTAGCTGACAACAAACGCAAATGTCAAATGTCATCAAGTTTGTTGCCTAAGTCTTTTGTTTTCGCCCATTCCATTCTACGCGAATTTCTTAAGAGCGTTTGCTGTACAAACGAACTGCCAATATTGGAGTAGTACACTTATGTAAATTTAACTTTTACTGAAGCACAAAACAAACAACAACATAAATGGGCAAACAAAGCGCAGACAATGCGAATTGTCATGAAGTTGACGGTAGCGTGTTAATAGACACCAAATTTGACGCCTCCGTGCGGGCAAAACACTTGAAATGTCTTTGTAAACTCTTTTAACTCTTTCGGCACTTTTTACGTTTCTTGTGTTGATTTAGTATCAATAAGCTGTCCAAATTTATGACTCGCACGTCTGCATTGTCGCATAAAGATAACAAAAGGCGACCAGCAACAATATTAACATAACATTTTTTACATTTTTGGGAAAAGCAAAATATAAATAATAACAACAACAACAACAATGAGAAGAGGGCAAGACAGTAGCACTTTCCTCATCGCTTGCGACCGGAGGCAACTCATAAATTTTGTTCGTGCCACACGCGACGACAACTTGGCCAGCAGGCAATGGGCTCTGATTTTTAAGCTGCCACTTTTTCGGGGTGCAACACCAACCTGCCAGCCAGCTCCTGTCTTAGGGGCCAGCCTGGCAAGCGTGTCCAATTATTTTGACATTAACAATGAATGTGGCGCAACGTGGCTGGCATTGTTATACCCTGTACTTATATGTCTAAAGATATGTGTAAGATGATTAACACATTGCGCAAGCATGAAAAATTAAATTTCTTAAACAAATTGTTCATCAAAAAACCAATTTTAAAAAGAATTTCAAATATTGGTAATAATTTTACTAAAACTTAATAAAAAAATATTTGTACTTAAATATTTATTTTTAATACTATCTAAAACCATTTAAGGGTATAATACAGTCGTTCCCATTGCCAACAGGTCTTTCTTGTTGCTTTAATACTTTGGCCCCCAAAAACACAAGAAAACATAAATAATACGAAATTTCATTAAAGGTAACATGTTGCTAGTGTCTCATGAAACTGAAGATGATAATGATGATGAGTTGCTTCTTTCACTTGTTGCCTTGTTGACAGACATTTTGTCACATAATTGAACATACAATTTGCTACATTTTTGTTCGTGTTGTTTTCTTTCCTCTTTAACAATAACAAGGGCAGGAAACTGGCAATTATAATTTATGCACAACACGATAATAACTTAAATATATATCTGCTGCGATTTATGTCATGAGATAATTTTGGTTCAATATTTACATCACCGAAATTTTGATGCTGCCATCAAAATGAAACGTATGCTAAAATTAACCATGCAAATCAAATCAATCCATTTAAATAGCTTTGATTTTAATTTTACAATTTTGTTGTCAGTTTTATTCGAGGTTCATACAAAATATACTTCTGCATAAATATTCTCACCACGGAAGCTAATACTAAAGGCGAAATTCTTTAACTTTTGTTGTTCTGTCCGATTCTACGGCTAATAAACTCCAACCATGACTTTGCGTATGTAAATTGTTGGCAAAAAAAACCCCAAACAAGACTTAAGCATAAACATACATAGATGTATATATGCCTTGTCATTCTCAAAAAAAAATAAAAGTTTAAATAATAATTTTTCACTTTGTAGCATTTGTAAGACGAAAACACGCTACGTCAGCATCGAACTTGAAGGGTTTATTGGACCGTTTTATTGCTTTGTTAGATTGTCTGATGGCCAAGGTTGTTTTGATTGTTTTGACCTTTGTAAAAACGGAAAAGTACCAATGTTTTATATGTAATATTAGATTGTGGCGAGTTGTTTCACATATAAAAAATGCTTAAATATTATGAAATTTTATTGAAACTTTATGGATTAGTGCAGGTTATGGAAATGATTTAACTTGGAAAACAACTATAATAAATAAATTTAAATATTTATAATACATTTCGAGCCAATAGACAAAAATAGAAAAAAAATTCGACTACAATCAAATATCACTATATATTAATTTCTTAGCTTAGAGCTTATACAGATTAATTTTTTTTTTTTTTGATAAAAATATTAGAAGATTGAGTTGCAGACTTTAGAAGCCACTCGTAGACTAGAAGTCTTCTTTCTCAGAGTACTTGAAAGAAACAAGGTAAGTAACTCAGTATTTGCAATCAAGTATACTCCCCCATTCTATTAATTCTCTGCAAAAAACTTCCACTTTGCCAATTATCTTAAAAGCGTCTTTCTCATTATCATTAGCTGCTCATTAGTGTTGTTAAATCTTAAACAAATATTTATACACAACTCTAAGAATCACTGAATCTTTCTAACGGTAAAATAATTAATGTATTTATGATATATGCAGCTTGCAGAGTTGACAATCAGCATTAAGGGAAGGAAATCTTGCGCCATTATGCAAATTCAAACAACAACAAAAATGTCGTTAAAGCGCAAACAAAGCAAACTATTAACGAAGTTAGCAAGCTTGATTATAGCATCTAAAGGCGGCATTTCCAACATCGCAGGAACGAGTAGTAATCAAATGTTTGTGTTGTGTTGTCTCAGATTGTGTTGTGCTTAGGCAAAGCTAATGGCTACATGAAAACTTGTTTGCTTCGTCCGGCGGAGAATTGCGAAAATTCAAAATCTAAACAACTAACGTCGACCAGGTGATTCTAAGCCAGCTGAAAGTGAAACTGCCAACTAGTCAGCGTCAAGTGTCTTGCCCAACAACAACGTTGTTGTTGCAGTCTCTATACTCTGCATTCGACTTCACTTTATTCGACACGATCCGACTCGAGTCGACTGGAGTCGATTTGGCTTCTCGATAGCTGCCTTAATTGGCCCGACTATGCTTTGCAAGTAGTTGTAAGAAGCCTTATTTTGAGCGTTAAATGTTGAGCGCTTTTCAATGAGCTTTTCAAATACAAACGACTTAAGACACGAACTTGCATTAGGCACCACTGTTGCAATTTTCATTTGCTGCTATTCATACTCACGGCTCAGTTGTGACCTTCCTTACCAAATACTTGTGGATACATAAAATAAATAAACATAAAAACAAATGAAAAATGAGGCTCAAAAAGCGATACACCGATAAAGAGAGACTGAGACCCAGAGAAAGAGTTTGAGAGGCGAAGACTGAATGCAACAGACACCGCTACGAAACGCCGATACTTGCCACAGTTGCACAGTTTTCCTAAGCCCGAACTTGAGCACCATAGTAAAATATAGCTAATAAATCTAGTAAAATACGAGGGTGACTAAATCATTTGATAATTTTCTTTAAAATTTGTTGAGCATTTCCAATATTTTTTTCAATTTGAGCCTGAATGACAACCTACAAAATGTTATCCCAAATTAATGGCATTAAATATGAATATTTTGTTTAATTTGAAACAGGTTTACGACGCAAACTACCCATGGACTACACAGCAGCTACAGAGACATGACGCGAATTCAATTTGGATGCCGTCACAGCACACTGCCCGTTGCATGAGGTCGTCTTTTACCTGTATTACAGGTGCTCAATGAATTCAATTCAATTAGTTTGTGTGTTAGTTTGCCATGTTTTTGTGTCCATGCTAAAAATTAGCACCCACGCTTACCGGCAATATTCGTACAGTGTAGCCCGTATTGATGTATATGTGTTAACAGACATACATAAATAAATCAATAATGTTCTATGCTGCTGATGAGAGTTTTTATATAAAAAAAATTATATTTATATAGTTGACTGTATATGAACTTTAATGTAAAATAATAAATTTATATGCAATATCTCACCATCAGAGCAACTCTTAATTACATATTTCGTGTAAGCATGTGTTTGAAAAAAAAGAGTTGTCTAAATCAAAAGTAGATTTCAAGTAAATCTTAGCTATACTTTCGTCAGATATTTTAAAGAACTTTATCATACATGTTAGCTATCAGCAAAGTAAAGGCGTAATATTAAGTAATTCTTAAAAAAAAAACCCAAATCTAAGTTATATTTAGTAATTAATCAATATCAGTCAAGTCTTAGCTGTACCACAATCTATTATCTCTAAGTTATATAATTATTTCAGAATATTTTAAGGAAATGCTCGTCAAGTCTTCTATAAATCTTAGCCATATTTCTTTATGGTATCTCCAAATATTACCTCAGTTTCGCACTATTTATAGCACTAGACCGACACACTCCCATAACCCACTTAACATAAAAGATAATCCAAACAAGTGAGCCAAGGCCGTTGTGGGCTATGAACCTGCGCTTTAAAAAACCTCCACACAACGACAACATCAAACAAAGCCCAACATTATGCTCACATATGCAATATTAAGCTGTATACAACTTACATTACTGCTGTTATTGTTGCTGTTGCTTGGCCAACACTTTCGATTTCAATTGCGTATACTTCTTTTATATTTTATTTTCAGCTTCTTCTCTTGCTGGCATTACACACACGCCTCAAAGAGATACGCGCAGCCAGGCAGGCAGCAGGTTGCCCGCGAAAAAAATGTGTTTGTTGCTTGGAATTGCTTGTTGTTGTTGTAGTTGTAGCTGTTGTTGCCACAGCCGAACCCACAACTAGCCACAAGCTAATAAAAACTGGCTTTGCAGCGCTGCCAAGCCGGCAAAATGCAAAAGTTGAACTGGGTCAACAAGCCAAAACGCAGCAGCAAACCGACAGCGCAGTTAGCGCAACGACTTGCGGTTGGGAATAGTGTATATAATTTATATATATTTTTTTGGAATTGCTCTCCTTGTCTCAATACATGTTGCTGAGCAAATTCCAGAAGCTATGCATGCCTACAAGCGCCAAGTTTGTTGCTTAAGTCATTTGTTTTTAATTGAATCAGAAACGCAGTGCGACATAAATCAGGCTAATATTGGCCTGAAAAACAAACCCCTCTATTAGCTCAATCAATCAATATACAATTGCAGCGTCTACAACAGCAACAACAACAAATCACAAGTCATCGTTCGTACGTATAAAAAAATGATTGTACATGCAAATTCGTTTGGATTGTTCATGACTCGTTGATGTTGCATTCAGCATGCAAATGTCAACATTTTTAATGGGCACCGCCTCAGCCTCTGTTTGCCGCACTCCCCCGCCCACTCTTAATATCTCTGTCCCTCTCTGTCGCTCTCTCAATGCAGTTGGCATCATCGACGCTAGTTAAGCATTCAGGCAAAGAGAGTTACCTCGCTAATTTAATGGCACTCATGCATAATAAGAGTCAGGCAAATCCATGATATACATGCTATATATAATGATCATATCTCAACAGTCTCACACACAGACTACAACGAGCCGCAAAAAGGTTATTTTTTTTTTTAATTTTTTCCTTGTTGCCAAAGAGAAAATAATATAATTATGTAGCACAACAAAAAACTTGAAAACTCTTGTTGCTTATGTAATGGCAGCGAAATTTGTTTATTATACCGAGCATGTCAATTTTTTTTTTTACCACAAAACAAAAACGGCAAACCCAACAAATTTGCCCCTAAGGCCTAATAGCCAAATTCTTTGTTACCTAGCCATAAATTTCAATTGTGGACTTTAACGCCAATTAACAAATTGTTTGCGGCCCTTTTCTATGGATCTCGTAACTGCAAATCATGATAAAGCTTTGAAACGTTTAGTGTCTGTCAATCTTAAATGCGCAATCTAACAAATGTTCAAGCTCTCCGGGCTATACGGGGATTTCTATTTACTTATTTCTACGCTATTTTTAAATTGTAATTAGCACTCAAAAGAATTGTCTAGTCAGTGCTAAAGTATATTAGATAGATCGATGCATAATATTGATTGAGAAAACGGTGAATAATATTGTTAAACGTATATTTTAAATCCAAATATTAGGCAAATAACAGGTTGTTTATTCAGTAAATATTATTCTATTTTCCAGAAGTATATATTAGTACGGACTGAAAATACTAGATTTGTGTGCTGTAGAATTTTTATTTTATACATCATTTCCTTTGTTAGCAAAAATATTTTTGAAAATTAGCCATTAAATTTATTGAACAGATTGGCCTCTAAGCAAACGGAACAAACGGCAATCGTGAGAAAAATATATATAACAGATCAATTATATTATTAAAAAACTATATAATCAGACGACAGTGCTCTGATATCCAGTTTTATACATAAAGATTAAAGATTGCACATGAAATGATTGTGCGCGTGTCGATGGCAAAACCATAAAAGGTAGATGAAGTTGCAGACTTATTGATAAACCGTGAACAGATGTAATGACAGTCGTCAGTCGTTGCTCGTCAGTTATCAAGGGCCAAGAGCAAGAGCAGAAAATAAGCTAAAAAACTTGTTTCGATTTAATTAATTTATCAAGTCAATTTGAGAAACTAAAAGTCAAGCGATTGAGATTTCTGTAGAGTGATTAGAGTCTGTTATCGAATTTATGATTATTTTAATAGTTTGAAAATTTCTTAAAATATTGAAAAAATGTTTTATAATTTGCTTAAGGACTTAAAAAATAGGACTTCCCTATTCAATACTATTCACGGAAAGACAGGTATGTAAACACACAATGCTGTTAATTAACTAGCTAAAAGTAGACAACGGAAGCCGTCAAGTTCAAATCTTGAATACCCGAAAAACAATAAATAATTCAAATTTGTTGAAGCTCAGTTGTAAACAAAGGCACACAAATGCCCTGTAGGCTTTGGTGTGGCCCTACAAAAAATCAATTCGAACCTCAAATGCCACAAGTTTGACATTGAACTAGTCAAATATTAGTATATAGTTATCTATGTATATATCTATAGACATAAATCTATGAATGTCAGTTGAACTCACCTGGAATATGTAGCCAATGCTGCAAATTATGAACCAGACAACATCCGCAAAGGCATCCCAGCTATTCCAAAGCGTTTGCCTCAAACTGAGGGCAGCTGGTGTGGGCGTGGTCACGCCCACTGTGCTACCATTGCCATTTTGCAGAGCATGTCCGTTGCTGAGCGGTTTGAGGTCCGCCTCTAGATTGTTGTTGTTCTTAACCATTTTGAGCAAATCACTCTAATTTTACACTTTTTATTTTTGATTTATTTTTATATTTTATTTATCTGGGCACATTGAATTATTTTCGTGATTTTTATTGGTAAATCTTTTGTTTTTATGTAAACGAAACACGGGCAAGCAACAATTACATTAACAATAATTATAACAACAACAGCAGCAGCGAGTTAACGAAATTTTTGCCGTATTTGTTTTTGTATTTTACTGGGTTGTCTTTATTATGTTTTTTGCGTTTCTGCTTTTTGTCTCTGATTTTCCGCGCTGCACGTCCGCTCGCGTGAGCGTAGCAAACGAATTTGAACGAAAGGAATGAATTTCGACTTCTTATTTTGGGGCGCTATTGGATATCGCTGTAGACGTCGCTGTCGACTTTGTCGCCGCTGTTGTTGTTGCTGTCGCTTCGCAGCTTGAAGCTTAGCTGTGTGACGTCACGAAGCTCAGTTTCAGTTTCAGTTTCAGTTTTAGCTGCGAGGCTTCAGCTTTAGCCTTAGCAAAAGTTTTACACAGAGCTTGCGTTCTTATGTGGCTTTACGCTAATTGCTTATTTCGTTTTACTTTGTGTAATTTAATAAAAAGCTCTAACTGCTGATGTTATTATTATTGTTTATTTCAGCTGTTGTTATTTGTATTTTCTTCATTAGTTGCAATTTGAAGCGGCGAAAAGCTTTAACAAATTTACAACCGGCTGCATTAAAAGGCTTTTATTTATGCAATCTCATTAGCTTGGGATGTATTAACTGGGTGTGTTTTTAAGCGATAAAGTGTAGTAGAACTTAAGCTTTTTTTTTACTTGAATTAATTTAATGTTTAACCTTTAGTGCTCATTAGATATCTTTATGAATTCCCATTAACTGATTATGAACTTATTACTTAAGCACATGGGTTTCAAAGGCATCCAAAACCAATTATAACCATTTTTACTAAGTACAGGGTATCAAAACAACTTACTCTATAATGTGTTGAGTTAATGCATACAAACTGCACTTAAATATATAATTGTGAATATAATTATACATTATGCACTTGCCCATAAGTCTTTGAGTATCTTCTTTATCTCCAACATTTCAATGCTACTTATTTCCCAACACTAACAGTCGACACAGATCTTTCGACTTTCCACTAAGGGGTTACATATAAAACATTACTTAAAGACTGTAACCATCATTTCAGTGGCCCATCAATTGTGGATTATTAGGCTTATTATCATCTTGCCTGCCCAAAATCCCGTATTGGCACACACTTTACTTTCATTTAGTCTGATGCTAATTTACATATGTGCTAAAGCGTATTTTGCCTTAATTAAACAGACCAAAACAGTTGTTAAATGAAAGTATAATGAACAGAAATTATTGACAATTTTGTTTATTTACAATTTATTTTTACTTTGTCTCCTTCATCTAGACATCCGTTTGTTAGCATAATATTCTGGTTTGCAGACAACATGTTTTGAGCTGTATACCCTGTATCTAATAAGCAGTGTAGTGTATAGATAGAGCTTACCTTCTATTTAATAGGTATCTGAATAAATATTTAGTTTTCGTCTTTTTTTTCATGTCTAAAAGTCTTCACATCTGTGCTGTTGTCCAATTGAAAGTTAAAAAGTTAGGTAACAAAAAAAAACAGAATTTAAAAAGTAAAGTATTTGTGTATTGGTATTGATAGCAAGGGTATTTAATAATCGGCAATCTGAAACATTCTAACTTTTTATCATACGCAATTGTGAACAGGCTCAAAAACAAGTTATGCAAATTAGAGTCCATGTTGTCTAATAGTTTTAGCAGTTCTTGGCGATTTGGTCACAATTCTTGATTAAATTTTATATTTTGTTTGTCTACGAGTTTTTTTTCTCTTCCATTTTTCGTTTTGCTTTGGGTCAAAAACCCACTAAAAAATGTAAAGGCCATTTGATTGGTCAGCTGCAAGATGATGATGCAAAAAAATGCATCACATCAGAGGGGGCGGGAGGAGGCGTGGCTCTTGGCCCGCATAATGAATTGCAAAAAAAAAGATCCACGCGATAAGCGCCGATTTTTGGCAGACACTCGAGACTGTTGAGATTCGTTGAGTGTACTTTAAAAAGTCGAATTTATGTAGTGTTATTCACTTAATTTCCATATTGCCATTTGATTTTTGTAATTTCACAATATTAATGAAGCGCAGACACAACAACAACAAATACACCAAAAACCACACACAATTCGCGACGTTCTTCAGTCATAGAAATCGATAAGGGTTCTTTTTATTTGTATATCTTTTTAGTAAATGGCTGCGATTAATGCATGATATATGCAAATTTTGTATTGTTTGATTTTTTGCCATACTTTTTACTAACTGCTTCGATTTAATATGATTATTTTTAGCGTCCCCTTCGCTTTGGCATCGCAATGCGTGAGAATGACATTTGTGACGCATGCGCAAAGACGCTCTCCACAAGAACAAAACCAAATGCGAGAGAGAGAAAATGGGAAGAGAGAAGCAAGGCGGACAAACAGCTGTGATTTAAGCATTTCGTTTGTGTCAAAACGAAAGTGGGATTAAAAGGGAGAGCGCGTTAAAACAGCTGTTCATTGTAGTGTTGCCATATATTTTGATGTTTAAATGCTGAATTAATTTGTTTATCAAACATTTATTGCTAATACGCCATTTAAAAAGTTTAATATTTAATTATCAATTTTTTTTTTTTTTTAATAATTTCCGCTTAATTAGCGCAGAAAAACAACATTCTCTATTCTTATTTATTTCCTTTTCTAAATATTGCATAAACAATTTAACCTCGTGCCCTGTTGACCGCTTGCTAAAAATATGTTAATCCACGAATAAAGTTATAAAGAAATAAGACAATTATTGAAAGTGTTCGACGAGAAGTTACTCTCTATTTTAATATAAAATTACTATCATGTTTAGTAAATGTTTTGCTAGTAAGAATTCAATTGACAGATTTTAATATTTAATTTCATTGTTAAGTATGCCCAATTTATTAATTCCCTGGACTATATTCAAAGAAAAAGTTTTGTTTTTATTATTGCATTTTTAGAACATTTAATGGTATTCAGATTTATTTTTGATTAAAATTATGATTGTAATTGGCTTATTATAATGTTATTATGTTTTAAAATACAGGAAAGCTTTCAACTTATTTACTTCAAATTCATTATTTCAATATGTAAGTTAATTTTATCGTATTTATTAAATACCTTCCCCGTGCTTACAGGGTATAAAGAAATAGTCTAAATATGCTTCATTTGTCTGACCTTGTCTACCACAAAAAAACCCGTTAGAACCTCACATCAAAATTAACGTAATTTGTCGAATGGGCCATTTGTCAAAGATTCGAACGGCGGCGTCAATAATCGCCAATCGGCTCTTTTAGCCGAACTTTAACCTATTTTACTTCCTCACACACGGATAGACACCACAATAATAACCAGTTACACAGATGTATGAGTATCTCTAAAGCTTTAAGAATTCTTGTTTGTGAAGAAAAAACACTTCCGCCTAACGATCCATGGAACGTGTTTAAAGCCATGTGCGGCACTGTCAATTGGATGATGACTTGGACTTCCACTCGGATTGAATTTTTTTCTTGTTAAGTCTCAAATTAATATATTTTGATTTTTATATTTTTGTTGATTGCCATCTGATGGCCCATTTGATTAGAAGAGCATAGCATGGTTATAATAATTATAATTTATAGAATATTAAGTATGGCAATAGCTATAAGCTTGCTAATTATTGACGAACTCATAAACCATTTCTTGGCGTTCATTCTTGATGTATTCAAGGTCATTATTGCTTCGAAATCTTACTTGGAATTCATCGACGTCACACTCAAAACAAACTCAAAATGTGTTAATTAAATTGCAACATTTAATGTTTACTTTGAATGGAATTTAAACATTTGACAATTAAAATCCATGATCTTTTCAAAATAGAACTCGTTTTTAAACTCTGCTTTTAAAATAAATTATATTAATTGACAATATTTTTTAGTTTGACAGACATTAATGAAGTTGATTCTTAGTTTCTAATGTTATATTTTTAAACTAGAGTTAGTTAAGAAACAAAAGAGAGAGCTTTTTTTACTATTTTTTAAATAATATACCAAAAAGATTTATAGGTCGAGATTTTGCTGGTTATTAAAATAAATCTATCAAATCTATCCGGTTCCAAATATTTCAAAATCATACCTACCGACTCGCTTCTCTTGAACTATATCTTAGCACGTGATCCAAATGACATTGATTTTTAATTATGGTTTTTCTTTAAGGTCACGTCAATTACGACTAACACGCCTCTTGATTTATAAAACAAACTATAAACTTCAAAAAAATTCAAAACCAAAAGACAAATGATGAAGCTGACAAACTGATAAGTTAAAAATAATAATAAATAAATAAGGCATGAAAAGACAGAATTTGAATAGGGCCCCGAAAACTTTTCCAATCAAATCTAAAACAATTATGTAAATGTTTTGGAAATATTTTGTAAAATTATATGATTGAGGTGTGTAAGCTTAGGACGCGTGGAAGATAAGTATGCAAAGAGGTAGATTTAGAAGAGAATTTAGCAAGGGAGTGGAAAAAATAAGGTGGTTGACCAGTTATAAGCGCCAGTCTCTGCATATATTATTGAGACAACATTTTACAGGGTATACATTTTGTTTTCACATTTAATAGAGACATTGCCAAATTATTGTTTTTTATAAAGCAGAGAAAATGCCATGAAACCTATTTAAAGTTTACTTTAACAACCTTAATAAGTCAGCGCAACTCGAGACTTGAGACAGCTAGCTCATTAAATGTGCTTTTAATTAAATTAGTAGGCAATAATAAGTAAAAAGGCCACACAGACAACTGAGGTTGTTTTTAACACATATAAAATATAAAATAAATAAAAACCTACATCACACTTGCGGTCCGAGCTATAAACAATATATTACCCACATATATCACAGGTAACTACTGAATGTACCAAAAATAAAAATGACTTAAAAGTTTGGGTAGGAAGGTCGATTGCTGAAGTCGTTGCTTTGATGAGTGCTAAGTGACCGCAGCCTCTAAAAATCAAAGCTCAAAGGTACAAATGCTCAAGTCTAACAGATATTTGATTATGACTTTTTTCGCCTCCCAGCTTTGATATGCATTAAATTGATTTAATTTTCGAGTAATTAAACGGTCGAAGTCGAGTCTCTTATTATGCTGTCTGGGCATATGTTTATAACTTGCCCAACTTTAAAGTGACTAGGAAAATCCAGTTTATTATCATAAGACACATCTTGAAATAGAATTCTGCGTAGTTCTAAATATATATTTGACGTACCTTTTTTGATTAGCACAATCTAACTTTTGTTTATATAGAATTTTAGCATACACTGAGTGTCAATTATAAAATCCGACCATTTTTTTATATAATTATTTTTAGTGATGGTGTCATACGATACGGTAAAGAGATGTGCGTTTTGTAAGAGTTCTGTTATATTTAAATATATGACAAACATGAATCAGACATATTTATTAAAATAATTATTTTTGAACGATTTTCTATTTGTCAGGGGAGTCTTAGTATTTTAGTAATATAATTAATATTTTATCTTAAAGATTAAAAGTTCATCTTTTAAATAGACTTTAACATTCTTTGAAATAAAATAGATATAATAGATGGGAAAAATCATTCTTATAACATAGATGTGCAAATTATCCTTCTCTTTGCCTTTATTTTTCAGCAAATTGACCTTTGCTTCATTATTGACTAGAAACTCAGTGTTGATGACACCTTTTATCGTTGTTGAATAGCAAATAAGCCGGAACCTGCCTGCTGCTATTAACTATTTCATTTGACGGCTAAAGAAATGAATGCTTAACAAACGAGTTTTTCTATTTTTTATTTGAGTTTTAGAGAACTTTGTTCGATTCCAATCTTATTTATGCATTTAAGCTGAACTTGATCTAAATGAAACGACGGCATCAAATTACAATTAGATGAAATGACAAAAGAAACTTCAGTTTAAAGAAGAACTATATGTAGATTTTACTGCAAGTTTCAAAAGTTATAAAACTGTCTGTTAGAACTATATTCAGATTCAAAATAAACCTAATATATTTGAAAATTAATAATATGATTAAGAAAACTACTAAAAGTTTTTCAATTGCATAAAATAGTTGCGCATTTCAGATAAACAAATTAATGACACTTGACTCAACACTCAGGCAACATCAAATTAACAATGTAACCACCATGGCCAAAACAAAGAGCAAGTGGCACAGAGCAAACAGCACGGTGCAACCAACTGTAAACGTAAACAATCGTCAGTGCGCAGGACCAACGAATGCTCTGAAGAAGCTCTCGTGAAATGGTCGAGAAAAGCTTTCGTGGGCCCAAAAGGAAAAGCTTCAAATGAACATTCAGTCAATTGCAGTCAATTTGAGTGAACGCAACGTATAAATTGATAAATTAATTGTTGTGTTGTATTTTTTGCTCGTATTACGTGTTGAGTGCGGGGCATAACGAAACAGTTGGCAGCAATTTTAGCCCATTGTCATGCCACGTTGACGTAGCTAATTAAAGACAATGCCAAGCCACAAGTGACACAAGTAACTCAATCGCCACTATTCTAGCTGAGCACTTAAAATATATATATATATAAATTTTATAAAGATTTATAAAAGTTACAAATGCAAAATACAAATCAAATTCAACACTTGAGCTTGAGGCTGGCAGGAAGCCAACAAACGTAACCCAGCTAGCAGCTAAAAGCTAACAGCTAACAAAAAGCAGGCTAACACACTCGACCAACAATGTCGAGCGCCAGGTAGGCCAACACCCCGCGATTGTCATGTCATATTCAATACTTACTTACAATGATTTCAGGGCCAATCTTTTGATATGCCACTTTAGACATCATAGAATACAGTTTATATTATGATTTATCCACATGCTGATATTTTGTCGTGTAATCAATAAATTGATTTTTGATTGCTGTTTGTGCGGGATTTTCCTATTGGCTTTGCCTTTAGCTTTCCCATTTCCCATACTATATTTCCCCATTGCTTGTTTTATGTCGGCGTCACACTGACTGGCGCTGTTTGCGTCTGATTATGCTGTTTATTTATTTCTATTGTTTGAGTTTTGGCTGCGCTACCCTTTCAGCTGCCAACGTTGCGTATGTGTAATGTGCAGCAGCTTGCTTTTGAATTGTATAATAATTATTAATGCAGTTTTGCTATTTTTTAAGCTAAATTAAACTTGAATAGCTGAATAAGCTTTATGACTACATATTGTTTATCAAACTTAAACCAAAATTAATTTTCCTAATTATTAATATTTACTTAAAAATATAAAAAAAATCTGCAGTTTATTTACTATTTTTGTTATCATATAGCGTTTAATTATTTATAATTATTGATAAACTTTGTACATAACAGAAAATTTACTTACTTTTTTAACTTCTAAATATCAAAAATATGTGTATTAATACATAGGTAATTAAAATTTGTTTGTCTGAAGCTTAGTTTTGTCAATTTTTCTGCGTTTGCTTTCTGATCACGCACTTTGCCAAACTAAACAACTAAGCTTACAGCCCACTCAGGCTACAGGCAGTCAGACAGACAGTCTGGCAGGCATGACTGACACTTCAGAATACCGTAGAAAATGGATGGATGTGTTTTATTTGCGCATTATTTATTTGAGTGTAACGCTTTACTATCTAGCTGCTACTATAAATAAATAAAAGATTGTGGTAAACTCAAATAAAATGCGACTGCAAAACGACGCTAAAGAAATTAAATTATTATTGAATTAACCTAAAAGATGTTGAGAAAGAAAGGAAAAATTTATTTGGTCAATTTGTTAAATGCTGCAAAAAGAAAACAAGTAGCTGCTGTTTAGCTCTTAGCAATTACTTTGGCAGTCATGTAATTAGGGATAATCGAGCGTCTAAAATATGCACAAATTGTGCACACAATTATAATCAACAGCTGATTGTCCAAAATGGCAGAGCATGAAAGGAGAGTTTCAGTTACGAAACAGGATACGCTGACGGACACACAGAATGTTCTGACCGAGCCATAAAATGTAAAACGAGAGAACGTTAAATGAGTCATGAGGCGGCTGGAAAGCAAACAAGACATCCGAACCCAATGAAAAACCCCCACCCAAAAGCCCTCCCGCAATAACCGACTCGCCGAATTGGCGCCAAAATGTGTCTGGTTTAAGCCCATTGTGTGTGTTCTGTTAACCGCAACTGTCCTCGTCAATGTATTGGTGACAAAGCCACAATGCTTTATCGCATCAACAAATTCATTAAGTCTTAATTGTATTTCAACAATTTAATTAATTCATCGCATTTGCTTGCAGTTTGCTCGACGCACTGTGCAGTGGCAGCGGAGCTCGCCTGGCGATGGGCACCACTGTAATTACCTACCTAATAGCCTATAATGAGGCTGCCGCACCTGGTCTGCTCTTTGCCACACTGCTGGCCACCATCTACGGAGCAATGGCAGGTAGGTGAAACAGACATCATCTTGGGGATGGTCAATCATACTGTGATGTTGATTTTATATCGATACAGAGAAACTATATTTAAGTACAAGACAAGAGAATAACACGCTTAATTGTACTTATCGTCAATGTGATTCTCAAGTATTTTATTAATCTAAAGTTTTTGTCAATTTCTGATAAATTTAAACAATTATGTCACATTGTGCAATTCTACTCAATCTTTGTAAAATTCAAAAATATGTAGTTAATTTCTACAGTCACTTTCCTTTTCTTGAGGAAATTTTACATTTCAGTTTAAATTAGGCTAAAGTAGTGGTATCAAAAATTATTTTTTTGTTAAAATTTATTATGTGTTTAAATTTAACTGGTTAGTATCGATCTTGTTGATATTCTGAGTGCCAATATTTTCGAGTATGACGAAATTTTATTTTCACCCGATAGCAATATCGAAAATTTCTACTGATGCCCATCCAAATTTCAGCTTAAACATAGGTATATTTGAGAACTAATAATTCTTTGTAATTTCTTTTCCCTACAGCACGTTGCAAATCTAGTCTGCGCAGCCTGCAGATGCCTTATGTACGAGCTACTAATAAATTTGATTTTGGCTGTCTGTTCTTGGCCACCTGGATGGATGCTTTGGCCGCGATGTGTGCTTGTGCAGCCTTGGCTCGAACGCTGAGCACATGTCTGGATGCCATGACTGGTGGTTTGGCCAGAATTCTGATACTAGGTGCGCTGTGGCTAACATTTCGACCACCACTGTTGTAACATTAACAATTCATGTTGCCTACTTTTAGGCCGCAATTCACCAGCAAACGAACCCTGGCCTGATGTGCTTGGCGTTGCCGTTGTCATTCTGGTCACAGCCATGTTTATGCTGGGTCTCGAGGTCAGTTCGTGCATCACAAATGTTCTACTTTAACTCCTGACTTTAACCCCTTCTTTCCGTTGCAGCACTCGAAGGCCTTTAGTTTCATTATGACACTTGGCATGTTTGGCTTGAATGCAATTCTTAGTGCCGTTGGCTGGTGGCGTGGCGATTTTGTCGCCTGGTCAGAAAACTACTTTCAACCAAATGGCATTAGTAGTGTAAGTGGATCACCTACCCCCCTCCCACCTTTTTGCTTCCTCCCATCCCCTTGATAAATTCATTCTCTGATAGTCTGCAAATGGGCGTGTTATTAGGTCAGTGCACTCCGGGCCATTTCTTTAGTTTCTCCTCCTTTTTGTGTTTTTGTTTTTCTTTGTTTTTCTATTCTGCTTTTTTTTTCTTATCGATTTTTGACAGTATTGTTGCCAAAGGCTTTCGTGACTTGGCATAATTGAAGCCACAGGATATGAGCTTTTGATTATGACACGTAAAGCAAAGTTTTTTTTTTTTTACTTCTGACTTGATTTGACTTCTTATACACTTTCGGCCTTAAGATAAAAATAATCTTTATAAACTTTTTAAAATTATTTTTGTCTATGTATTTATTTATGGCTTTAACTTAAATCAATACCTACATTTTTATCTTTATTTTAAACGATATTTTTATACTAATCTTTGTTTTGTATTTTTATATTTATTGTAATTATTTGTTGTAATTTCTGGGTTTCCCAGCAATAAAAGTAAAAATTTATTTTTCAATTCGTTAGTCTTAATGTGTTAATTTTTATATATATTTTATTTATTTTTTTTCTTTCTTTATATTCCTTCGCGCCAATGTATGTATGCTTACTACAAATGTATATATTGTAAATAACACATTTCATCACATTTATATCATAAAATTTTCTTTAAATACACGTATATATGTAGCTCTGTATCCTCAAAAGCTTTACTTTTTATCATTATGCATAGACATCTTTATTTTTAATTACGTGTTCATCTGGTTGGATTACCGGATTCTATATACATTTACAGTTATTTCTGACCACCGCACTGCTCACCTATGCCTTTCCCTGCATTTGGTCCCAACAGAATCGGTCTGGCCGCCATACAGCTCTGCTGGTTCTCGCTCTCGTGAGTATCTCGCTGCTCCTAACCGCCGTTTGTCTATCCACTGTGGTGCACTACAAGTAAGTACAATATGCATAAATTTAATCAACTCACCTGATTGAAGAGTTTCTCCAATAGATCCCGGGAGGATTACGTCGCAGTGCCCCTTTTTAATATATTAGATGATACTGGATTTCACAAACTTGTGCCTGCATCTGCGTGCATGATCCTGTTGACCAGCTCGGCAGCGTTTCTAGAAATCTTTCCCGAACTGTATGGCATTGTAGTGCGTCTGGCGACCTCCGAATGGCGTATACTCTCCAAGCAAATCAGTTACGAGAGCTCTGACAGCGGCAATCCCGTGTTGGCCGTCTTTATAGCCGGCAGCCTTTGTGCCATGTTGGCCTTTGCTTGTCCCCTGCAGCATCTTAGTTATACGCTCGCTGCAAGTCACATTTGCTCGGTGTTTCTGCGTGCCTTCTATTTGCTATACACGCCATATCGACCCAAGTTCATGCAGCCGAGCAGCAGTGATTCCTCGCTCTCCTACAGTCGCCTCTCCACATCGCCTATTGCCAAGAGTCACAGCAGCAGCAGCAGCGCCGCCCCCTCCAGCTCGAGTCGATTGAAGCGTAGTCTCTGGAGCATTGGCTTGTCCAAGCAGAGCGGCCCAAAGAAGCCAAAGAAGAAGCAGAGAAATAAACCAGAGCTGGAAAAAGAATGGTTGCTCCTAGGTGAACCGACTTCGCCTTGTCCGCAACGCGAGGGCAAAGAAGTTGAGTCCACTGTTCTCTCAGATGGCGAGCCGCCGGTGAGTGTAATAAAAGTTACAACATAATATTTAGAATAACACTTAGCCAATAAATTAATGTATTACGTTTATTTAGTTCTTTAGAATCTAACAGGATTAGGCGTGTAAGTTCTTTAGAGAAAAAGGAAAATTATATTTAGAAGAAGATCGAGTGAATTGAGGATAATTATCTCAGGATAATTGATTGAAATAACATTGCAGAAAATTCTTTTAAAAAAATACTTTGAAAGTCTCCTAAGTTTGAGAGGAGAATTTCCTGAAGTTAAGCCCCGATTAAAGGTTTAGATTTCATTTTAAAAGGTTTGGTTAAGTCTTGCAAAGTTCATAAGGAATACGGTCTTAAAAATTAACTAAAGACTCTCAATCTTTGGTGTAGTTAAATTGTTGGTCTGCTCCTTCCGGAATTTCTTATATCTAAATTTGTTTATTTTTAAAACTTAATATTCTTTCTCCTTTCTTTTCGACAGCCTTCCGACTTTGAGTATCCTGATAAGTTTGACAAAAGCGACTCGGATACGTCAACCGATATAGATGTCATAGTGGACGAATATAGGCAGAAGATAAAAGTAAGCCAAGATTTTCAACGTTCTTCGCAAGATCTACTAATTTTCCAATCGCTCTCAGGTAACCACAGCTGGACCCTTGGAGCGCAGCGTACGAGTGCCCACTGTAAGCTCCTGGAGGGTGACCATATTCTCGATTATTGTCATCGGTTTGGGCATTGCACTTTGTGTGGCGGGTCTTGTGCTGCGCTGGGCACCTGCTGCCTTCACTGGCGCCATTGGGGTCTTCATTGTGGCCATAATGATGGGGATTATACCGCAGTATACGGGCAGTGTCATCAATGTGAGTCCCGTGCTCTGTGGAATGTCGCTGCTGCTCAGCGTGATCTTCTTCTCGTCGTGTGCCGTGCATTCGTGGCCAGGAGTACTCGTCTGGCTGTTGGCTGGACTCATTCTCCTAATGCGATGTGATCGATATTGTTGCAATTGTTTTGAGCACACAACTATCTTAAATGCCCAGCTGATACCCAGTGTGTCGGGTAAGACGTCCAACTCGTCTGGAGGAATTGTACAAGCGTCATCTTCCACAAGAATTAGGATGCCTCGACCGCCTAAGGGTGTGATTGGTTTGCCACAACGTGTCAGCGGGATTAGATGACAATCAGAGTCCTCCTCCGAGGAGGGGGAGGACCTATTTCATGAGGATTTCAATGTACGCGATTTCGATGAGGAGAATGCCGATGAGGATTGCTGGACTGATTAGGATTCATTGCAGCCTATTAAAGGACGCCTTTTAAATGTTAGCTAGTCTTTTAAATATTTACAACAAGGACAAATGTCGCCTCAGCTTAAAGCTAGTATTACTATATTATTACACAAAATGTTCGCCTCCATTTCTAGTTAGTTTGTATCTATAAAAAGCAGCTATTTATTGTTAGTTCTATTTACGATAGATCTAATAAAAAAAACAATACAACTTGGCTGAAATGCAAATCTATCATGATGTGCTTTTATATAAATTCACTTTATCTGTTTCAATTATAATTATTAAAAATTAAAAGAATTAGTTTATTAAATTTGTTGATATATAATTGATAAAAAACATAAAATATTTTACTTCTTAATTTGATTAGTAAAACATGTACGTGACTATCAGAAATTCTAAGCTGCATTTTTAGTTTAATTTTTATGACAATATAAATTAAATTTGTCAGTTATTTTTTGAATTAACTTGACAATTTTGCCCGACTACAAGAAAATCAAGTAAAATTTGAGGTAATTTATATGTCAAGAATTTTTCTAGAATCATCTGTCTTCAGATACTCGACAAGTTCAGCTATTATAGACAACACCTCTGCCTTATAAGCTGTATCATTTGCCATAGCCAATTCTAAGAGTTCACTACGTTCCACATTCATCCAATAATCGAACTTGATGCTATCCTTTTCCCTCAATTTCTTGCTAAAATCTTCCGGCATCTTAAACAATGGTAAGCAAATGGCACTCATAATCAATCCAGCCAAATGTCCACGTCTACAGTCCAACTGAAAGTCCTCTCGGCTTATTTCCCCAGCAGGTATACCGAGTACTGTAAACCGAGCTTGTAGTTCATTAAAATAACAGTCCATGACTTCCTTATAAATGGAACGTCGCCTCTCGATTGTGGAATTGATGTACAACAAGAAGTGAATATCTATAGCTGGAGGACTATATGTAGAAATACCAAAGTCTACAAATAGACAGCTCTCTGAAGCAGAGCTCAGAAAGATATTGCCCTTCGAGAGATCACGATGACAGAGGACATTACGCAGCTTTTTCGAAGGTTGAGCAAGTTTTTCCGCTTGAATAAGCATTCCATAGAGTTTGTTTTTTATAAAAGACTGGGATTTGCTGTCTTGGAACTGACCATGTTGTGCAGCCAGATAGATGATGGCCTAAAGATAGTAATGCAATATTGTTCTATATAGAAATTATTCTGCATATATTCTTACCTTAACGCCTGTCAAATACCAATCATTTTTGTTGCTTAAAAGAAGTTCAAAGAGTTCGTCTTTATAGCGTTCACCTATAGAGAAATGCTCATCTCTTTCCCATGCAATGCCGGCGGCATGCAGCGTTGCCAGATGTCGCAAAATAGAACGATAATGTGCCATCGTAAACATCTCTTTCGCTGGCAGCTGACGATATTTAAAAGACAGGTCTTCCAAAACCAATAAATCATCGCGCGCCAGATAACAATCGGCAAAAAGCTTACATTTGGCTTAAATGGTAAAAAGATAACACTCAATTATATGAAAAACCTGACAGCTCATGACTTACCATATCTTTGTAATTTTGGTAATATTTTCCTATAAATGCCACACTCTTTTTTAAGCACACCTTTGCGCTCGCAATCAGCGCGGTATTCTAGATTTTTTTGTGGTAGTGTCTTTATGAAACTTTGGTGTATATACCTTCCATCTAGTAATACTGGTTCAGTTATTATACGAAGAACGTAATACTCCCCGAGAAAACCTAAATTTTTGGTCAGTTGCTCCAATTGTATCTCATTTATGGGCAGATGTCTTCCATTTTGAGCTTGTAGAATTTTCAGACACTCGTCGGAGCTGATGAGTTGTGGTTCTGTCATCGTCTGAAACCTTACTTCTGTGAGCTACTGACAGTGTGGAACAACTCTGATAAAATGTAACCTAAGCGATAAGAAAATTAAACAATATATATACTCACTTTAGAGATTTCGATATCTTGCTTATTTATTTAATGTATTTCTTTTGAGTATACAGACTTTCGTGCTCCATAAGATAATCGACAAGTTCCTCTATGGGAACCATTATCTTCTCTTCATAACCCGGCTGTAATTCCATGACTCTCAGATAAAATTCACTGCGATCACAATTGAGATAATAGTCGAATTTCTCAGGTTCCTCGGTGCGCATTCTATTTGTGATTTCGGCGGAGACCTTTGTCTGCGGTTCGGTCAAGGCCCACATTATTAAGGCAACCAGACGACTGCGTTCGCATTCCTCCATAAAGTTATTCCCACTAATTAAACAGGGCGATAATCCAAGTTGTCGGAACTCCGATTGCAGACATAGATAATAATGATCAATACAGTGCTCGTAGATATCACGTCTTCGACTCGGCGAGGGTATAATATAGAGCAGGAAAAGTACATCCAATAAGGGAGAGCAATACTTGGTCAATTGAAAGTCCACAATGCAACAGGAGTTTGGCAAGCTGTCTGTTGGATTGGCGAAACCAAAGAAGATATTGCGATCCCAAGTATCCCGATGACAGAGCACATTTCTTATAGTTCTCGAAGGTTTAACAAGTTCTTCCGATTTGGTCAACAGTTGATAAAGTTTCTCCTTGATGAATTTTTGTGCTATATCCGTTTGATATTTGGGATGTCGTCCAGCCAAGAAAACGATGCCCTATTTGAAGATTTTATATTAGTAAAATTCGCTATAAGAGGAGTAGTCCATCACCCACCTTTAAGCCTGTAATAAACCATTCGTTTTGCATGCTCAAAAACAATTCAATAAGCACATTTTCGTACCGCTCTCCTATATTGAATTGCTCCTGCTGTTCCCAGGCTATACTAGCCGCATGTAGGGCAGCCAAATGTTCCAGAGCCAATTCGTAGTGCTTTAGGGTATAGCTCTCAGTCGGTTTGAGATGTCGATAATGTTGTGCTAGATCCTCCAGCACCATTATATCATTTCGACTGTAGTAACATTTTGGATAAAGCTTGCGACTTGCTGACAAATAAAATTAAACTAAAGTCATATTTGTTCAACCATCTATATGTGATGTTTAACTCACCATATCTTTGCACATTGGGCAATATTTTCTCATAGATAGTTGCTTCCTTACGAAAAACTCCTTTGCGTTCACATTCGGCTCTTTGAGGTGCATTTTTATAGGGCAAACTTTTCACAAAGTATTGTAAATTCTTCTCTACTTCAATCTCTGAGTGTTCCACCTGTAAATGGAGCTTGTAGTACTCGCCCATATATCCCATAAGGTCTTTAGAGCCCGCAATGAGTTGCCAATGCAATAACACCAAATTGTCATCGTCTTCTTTTAACTGTAGTGTTCGTAACGCTATCAATCGACATTCCTCAGAGTTCAGTAATTGTTCCATTGCTGCTGCTGTTTGTGTCTAATGTCACATTTATACTAAACAGCTTTCAGATTTTAAATGAGAGGCAAGACGCTGATACGAGTGTTATTAAGTGATAACCCTTCAACTTTCTAAGACAGACTTCATGCTGTGTCAACACTGAACAAAAATTATCAAAAATTCAAACCAAAACTCAAGTATCTGACAATGAGGTAGAACTCATGCTGTTTCTACACTGAAATTATTAAAAATTCTTGTACTTAAAAATTGTATCATATCTCGTGAAACCATTTTTTTATATTTATTACATTATATTTCATTAAACTTGAGTTTGATAGTTAAAAAATTGTATCCATTTTTTGAAAATCAAGATATCGAGTGAACTAAATATACTAATTTCTTTACAGATTTTTACTCTAGACTTTCGGAATTCGTAATTTTGATAATTTCAAAAAAACATTTTTTTTTTTTTTGGTTTATCAACGCCGGTGATGGGTTCAGTTTCGTGCAATTCAAACAAAATGAGGTAGTAGTGGTAGGTCAAAATAGTCTAAAACAAAACACAAAACTTTAATCATGGTTTACAAATACATAATACACATTTATTCTGAGTGTATTGCTAAAATTCACGTGTTCATTTATGCTCTTGAAAACATTTCTAACAATCTCTGCATTACAATTTAATATAAGAAGTAAGTACTTCGAAGATAAGAAAGCTTTGTAAAAGCAATTTACAAAAGCTGATAAGCCAAACGTGTTTATAGATAAATACGTTGGGTGGCAAATGAAACTAAAAGATAAGAGCATAATATTTATTTAGCTTGCTTACAGTATGTCAACTCCAATAAATCCTCAACACAATCATACATATAACATCGAAAATCGTCATGTTGATTCATTAATCTCAAGAGGCTCTCCTTGCGATCCACATAACAAAAATGATGAAATTCCGCAGGTTGTTCGTCTTTGAGTTTCTTCAGATGGTTATCGGGTAAACGTATCAACGTTGCTGAAATACAATTGTAGATTGCTCCAAAGAGAGCTAGATCTTTTAGGGATTGATCAAAGTCAGAACGGCTGAGCTGTTCCGCTTCCGCATCAATTCCCATGGCTTTTAGTTCGGAAACCAAGTTGTCGTGATAATAGGATATATTGCGCTGTTCCATCTCCTTACGATCTTTGGGCTCCACATTCATATAGCTGGCCATAAGAAAGTCCACAGCTGGCGGCGCATAACGACAGAGTTGGAAATCGACAAGAATACAACCCACATCCTGTGGACGTTCCTTATGATAGAAGACATTGCTACTCCAGGCATCTCGATGCAGAAAAACATTGCGGTGAACTGCAGATGAATTGACCATATAATAAACTCTGTCCAGACAACGAGTCATCTCATTTTCAATGTATTCCTGAGCTGCGGCATCATTGCAAACTAGGGGATGTGTGGCAGTCACAGCCAAGATAGCCTGGAGCGAGAAAGAAAAGAAACTTATGATAGAATCGCAGGGAATGATCAGATATCTCTAACTATAACTTTTAAATTTAATTTGCTTCCCAGCCCGAAAATATTCTAGGCAGATTATTTTTATATGAATTAAGCACTCACTTTTACGCCAATAATCCACCATGAGATATCTGGGTCAATGGATTTTTCCTGTAACCACTCCCTAAACTTTACTCCAATTGTAACTCGATGACTTCGCTCAAAGGCCACGCTGCTGGCATGTAGAGTTGCCAGGGCCTTAAGAATGGGTCTCAGCTGGACTTCGGTAAGAAAACGCGTTCCTGAAGGTAGCGATACATATCCCAAATCCTCAATGTTTTGCATGACAAACAGATCGTCGCGGTCGAAATAACATTTGGCGCACCACAAGTGTTCAGCTAAAATAAAAATCAACTTATGAAATCTCATATTCAATGTAAAAATGGCAGAAAATATAAATATTAATAAAAAATATTTTATGAAAATATTGCAATATATTCAATTAAAATAGTTTATTTAATTAGTTTATTACAATTTATGTTTGATTTTTAGTAATAAATATTCACATATTGATATTTAAATATTATAAAACATTAGGTAATACAATAAAAATGAAAACATATAAAAAAAGTACAATATATATCATAAGTGTAAGCAACCATAAACTTAATCATTTACAACCAGAGCTTGCAATTAAGTATCAACAAACATTTTCAAAAAACAGAAAAAATTTAACAATCAGTCTCTCTCTCTATCTCTGTGAACAAAACCATTGTCGTTTTTTTTTTTTTTGAATAACACACGAATCTCACAAAAAGTAAAACATGACCAATGTCATTGCTAATTAAGTATAAAGAGAATTCTGTGTGTTTTCTGTGTCTGTTTTTCCAAAATTTTGTCAGAAAGAAACAGATTCTTTTCCTGACAGTATGAAAGTGTTAAGACTTAGTTGCTATCTCTGTTTACAACTTACAGAACACCTTTAACTCGTTGATCAGCGTTTCATAGAGCATCGCCTCCTTTTTTAAAATCAACGCATTCTCATCATATTTACACCTATCCGCATTATGGTACACCATAGATTTGACAAAGAGTCGCTTCGAGCGCTCCCCTGACTCATTTTCCAGCTGATAGTTTAGTATGAGATGAAAATATTCCCCTACATAGCCCACCTGCTCTATGGCAGGCACAATTTTGAATTCTTTTAAGCATCCCTTTTTATTCTCATCTTGCAGAACAGTCTTCAATATCTTTTCACATTCGTCAGTAGTAAACAAATCCAAACGATTCGCACGTGCTAAAACCGGACCACTATCCGCTTTATTCATGATATTAAAATTCCTAACTGTGCACTGCTCGGTAGACTGTTTCATACTATTTCGACTAGTAACGTTTTTATATATTGGAGAAGATAGTGCTGTTATACCCTAACCGAATAGGTTCGTAGGCCTTTACAGTTAGTAAACCATGTCAACAGATTTTTATTTTACAAAGGTATCCATATTTTTCCTTATGTACTTTTACTATCGCTTATCCAATATAAAATAATATTGAGTTCCATGCTTTTATTTAAGTTAAGTACAGGTATAATTTATTATGTCTTAAATAAACTTTCTAAAAAATCTGTCAACAAATCCTTAAAATATTACTTTTATTTCATTAAGGTGCAAAATTTTATTATAGTAAGAGTGTATAAACTGCGGTGTTCCTTTCAATTCACTTTTATTTCTATATGCATTTATAGTATTATCGCTCTCACAACTTGACTGTAATTATTATTAGATTGAAGAGACCGAGAGTAAATTAGATAGTGAGAGAGTAAGAGAAAGAGAGAGAGAGAGAGAGAGAGAGAGACATGTCAATTACTACCACAACACATTTTCATTGCTTCTCTCTTTAGATACGCTACTCCAAAGTAAATTTATATAAAGGTGACGTCGTCCGATGTGCTGGGTCCCATATTTGAACTCGCTCTCATAAATACAATATCAATTTGAAAGCTAGAGATTTGATATTTGATACACGTAGTAAGTACTGCCATTTCGATGCAAAAATAAACTCAAAAATAATTTATGGAAAAATTAAACGAAGTGTCAAGGCAACAGATGAAGACTATAATGGTGTAATTATATACATGAATTAATTGATTTTAAATTAATGTACGTGAGTAAAGATAGGTGTTAGGGTGCCCATGGGACTGGATTAGAGTATCTCGCTGTTTTTAAATTGATTTATTCATTTTTTTTTTACTCAAAGCACATTCATCTCATTCGGGGTAGTAGATGTAGTAGCAAAATTAGGCATATCAACATTTATTTAAATTCAAGAATGTCTTAAACTTATTCAATGGGAAACACAAATATTTTTTCAACACAATCACACAAAACTATCAATATTTGACAATATTTCAGAGCTGTGTATTTTGTTTGTATCTGAGTGTATAGTTGTAAATTATATTTTTGCTCTTGAAAACATTTCCGACAATCTCTGAACTAAAATTAGTTAAATAATATGCCTCGTATTTTCGCGACAACACAGCCTTAAAGTTGCAGTTATCAAAAGCTGATAAGGCAAATGTGTTTCTGGGTGGCAAATGACACTGAAGATAAGACGAAAAATCATTTAGCTTGTTTATAATATGTCAACTCTAATAAATCCTCAACACAATCATACATATAACGTCGAAAATCGTCATGTTGATCCATTATACCCAAGAGGCTCTCCGTGCGATCCACGTTACAAAAGTGATGAAATTCCGCAGGTTGCTCGTCCTTGAGTTTTTTTAGGTAGTTTTCAGGTAAACGTAGCACAGTTGCTGCAATACAATTGAAAGCGGCTCCAAAGAGAGCTAGATCTTTCAGAGATTGGTCAAAGTCAGAACGGCTGAGTTGCTCCTTTTCCGCATCAATTCCCATGGCTTTCAGTTCGGAAACCAAGTTGTCGTGATAATAGGAGATATTACGCTGTTCCATCGCCTTACGATCTTTGGGCTCCACATTCATATAGCTGGCCATAAGAAAGTCCACAGCTGGCGGCGCATAACGACAGAGTTGGAAATCGACAAGAACACAACCCACATCCTGTGGACGTTCCTTATGATAGAAGACATTGCCACTCCATGTGTCGCGATGTAGAAAAACATTGCGATGAACTGCAGATGAACCTATTATATAATAAACTTTGTCCAAGCAACGCGACAACTCATTTTTAATATATTCTTGAGCAGCTGCATCATCGCGAACTAGTGGATGTGTTGCAGTCGCAGCCAAGACAGCCTGTCAAGAGGAGAGATAAGAATGAGAGAAAGAAAAGGAGCATAAGAAAGGATTTGGATATGGTAGATCAGGAAATATTCAATGCTTACTTTTACGCCAGTGGTCCACCAAGGAATATCGGCATCAATGGACTTTTCATCTAGCCACTTTCTAAACTGAACTCCAATTGTGACTCGATGACTTCGCTCAAAGGCCACGCTGCTGGCATGTAGAGTTGCCAGGGCCTTGAAAATGGGACGCATTTGTACTTCGGTAAGAAAACGCGTTCCTGAAGGTAGCGATACATATCCCAAATCCTCAATATTTTGCATGACAAACAGATCGTCGCGGGCGAAATAACATTTGGCGCACCACAAGTGTTCAGCTAAAACAAAAATCAACTTTATTTATTTTATATATCTCATATAAATATTAAACATATTTAAAATTATAATAAATATTCATTTATTTATTTAAAAGAATGTCGAAAAAAATACTTAAAATTACAATTAAATTAAAAGAGTTTGCAAATTTTGTATATAAATACTATAAAATTTTGAATATTACAATAAAAACTATAATATGTATATTAATTAGGTAAAATATGTACATTTAATGAAACTAAATAGTTAATACACAACTTACAGAAAAGCTTCAACTCGTTGATCAGCGTTTTGTAGAGCATCGCCTCCTTCTTTAAAATCATAGTTTTCTCATCGTGGAAAGACTTATCCGCATTCTGATACACTACAGATTTGACAAATAGTCGCTTTGAACGCTCCTCTGACTCATTTTCCAACTGATAGCTTAGTATCAGATGATAATATTCCCCAAGAAATCCCACCTGCTCTACGGCTGGCACAATTTTGAATTCTTTTAAGCATCCCCTTTTATTCTCATCCTGCAGAACAATCTTCAATATCTCTTCGCATTCTACAGTCGTAAACAATTCTAGACGGTTCGCACGCGTTAAAACCGGATTGTAGTCTGCTTTATTCATATTATTGAAATTCTTAAAAATTTTGCGAGCGAAAAAAAACTCTGCACTGCTCGCTGGACAGTTGTATACTGTTTACACTTACTACGTTTTTATATAGAAGATTTCGTTGTTATACCCTAACCAAACCAGTTTGTTGGGCTCTTCAGATACTTAAAAATAAGCACTGAATATGTTTTTTATATAAAATCATTTCCAGCAGCTGTTATTGAATTACTTCTTAATCTACCATGCCTTTTACCGAGCCTATAATAAATTATATGAAATGCCTAACAATTAAAAAATATAGCAAGAAATATAAAATATAACAAAATGATTTGGTTTCAATAACTTTTTATTCAATTTAAATGCAGACATTATTTATGAATAATTCGATACATTTTTTTCGCAATCCATATATAAATGACTTTCTTAAATTTTAGACAGTTTGACTCTGCATTCACAGTTAGAGTATATAAACTGCGGTGATCGTTTTAATTCACTTTTATTAACTTTATGCATTGCTTATCGCTCTCACAGCTCATGTGCTAAATGACCAGTAAGTACTTGTACACGCTTATCATTAGCTCGAAGAGAGTGGGAGCGAATTAGATAGTGGGAGAGTGATAGAAAAAGAGATCTATAAAGTAAGCATAGCAATTTCCATTACTTCCACACAGCACAATTCCATGGCTTCTCTAAAATCCACATTCTCTCGCATATAATTCAATATGATTTTACTTCGATCAACGTATTTAAAGTCGTTCGTGACATATGACGGTGGCACCTTAATAATTGTGGCAGCCACAGCGCTGTAGACAACGCCAAAGAGTCGAAACTCTTCATAGGATTGCAGCAGTTCTGTATTGGATATTAATTCATCCAACATCAAATCAAAGTCCTGTAAGTCCTGCCTCAGCCAATTGTAATAGAAATCAATGCATTTAGCTTCAAGACGACGTCGCTCTTCGACACTCAAGTTCAAATAGAGACTGAAAACTAAATCAATGGCCGGTGGTGTATAGCGACAGGTCTGGAAGTCAACGAGTAGCACTGCATCCTTCTGATTTGAAGGAAAAAATATATTTCCAGACCATAAATCACGATGGCAAAGCACATTTTGGTACTTTGTAGAGGGCAAGACCTGTTCATAAATCCGCTGTAAAATCTCAGTTAAATGAGAGTTAATAAAATCATGATGTCTGCTGGTCTGGTACTGTGGTAGACTTCTGATCACGGCGAGAATGGCCGAAAGACCCGTTGTAAACCAGGCTATATCAGCTGCCACCGTTATTTCCGGCAATCGTTCACCAAACTCAACTCCAATATTAATTTTCTGTTGCTGCTCGTAGATTAAACTGGAGGCATGAAAAGCCGAAAGCGTGCGCAAGAGTTGAAAAAGTTCTTCCTCCTTTAGCTGCTTGGCTGGAGCACTTTGATAACCAATGTGTTTAATATTCTCAAGTACGCAAAGATCGGAACGTGTATAATAACAATTGGCACTCCATTTGATTTTGGCTGTAAATTAATTTGAATATCATGAGAAATTATGTGACTAGGAAGAACGGGAGTAACGTACAATATTGTTGCATTTTAGCCAATAATGTTTCATAGAGCCACGACTCTTTTTGAAAGATTCTCTCCTTTGCGGGCTCATCGCTTTGCTGAGGCAGCGCTTTAACGAAAAGTTTCGCTTGTTGGGCATTTTTTACATCGGTCTAAAAGTATGCAATATTTTATTAAAATGCTTTCAGATACATTAATGCGTTTAATTAAATTGTATGGCAAAGAGAAAATTAAGTATATTTAAAGCAAAATAAATAAAAGCGTTTTTATAAGTTTCGATAGATAACAACTATCAAATGACATCAATATAACAATTATATAACAAGCAAGGAATTTTTTTGCTCAGAAGATATTATGGCAGCCTAAAAGTATGCACAGTTTCTTAAATTTCAATGCATTGGGAAAATATCTGGCACACTACAGTTGCTCAAGTACATGCTTGGTAAATATGATTAAATAAATATATGATATTTAAATTATAAAAAAAAAAACAATTTATCTGTTTAAAGCCTATAAATATAAAAATTGTAGGCAAATGGTTTGTAAAACAAGCACTTGAACAAATGTGTTTCTCAGATGTGAGACATTTAATTTTTCAAACATCTTTTAAACGTACCTAAATTCTTGAGTAAAATATTAAATATTGGAATATAATTTACTCATCAATAAGTTAATTTTCATATTTATTTATGTCATATAACTTAATTTAAATATGCATTAATTAAGATTCAATACAATATCAATTTTTCAAGTGGTACAAGAATCATGTGACATTTAAATGTAACTGAAAACAGTTTGTTTGCCTCTTTTATCGGCTTATGGCAATGCAAATCTTATTACAAGAAAATCAATAATTGTTGAGTTTAGTACTCAACTGTGACTCACGAGAGAAAATGCATAGGTATATATTCACTTGTTAGAACATTTGTTATCATATGAAAATTTCTCTTATATGACAAGTTCAAGCAAATGTCACTGCGACAATAATTGTGTCAACAATGATTTTCAATCAACTTACAGTGCAGTAGCATAGGGTTAATGCATAATAATCGCCAAGATAACCAATCGCACTGGTATCCCTTTCTAAATTGTAATGTCTCAGTTTCAATTGATCACTTTGTGATTTTAAAAAGTTTCTTAAGATTTTCACACATTCTTCGCGCGTTAAGAGCATTTTTATTATGTATACGTTGCATTACGTATACGTAAGACGAATTTTACTCTCTGTCTCTTATAGTTTTGCCCCTTTTTTCAGTACAATTTTCCCCGTGTGCTTGCACTGCGCATCGCGATTAAACTGACTCAGTGTGAAAATTGTATGTAGATTTTTACACTCTCTGAGAGGCATTCGGTTTTGAATTCGGTTTGCTTAGTTTTTTGTTATTGGATTGTGCAAAATATAGTTCGGTGTGATAAGATATAAACGAGTGTTTATGGATACGGTTTTTTTTCACCAATTACGTAAGACTCTCATAAAAGAGTGCATTCTTTTTTAGTGCACGGCTCTCAGTAAATTGTTTCGTTGCTGTCGACGATTCTCATGCATATATGTGGTATAAGGGCGTATCGTCATATAGTAGATAATTTCCACAAAACTGAGCAGGCTAGCACCAACAAACAGGCCTGTTGTACCGCCTATGGAAACTGCGATTGAAGAAAATCAATTACAAACTGCAATATAATGTTGTACTACTCAAAAACTTACCCACCAAATCCAATTTACCTCTCACCAAATTACGTTTATAACGCTCTGTGGGCAACTCTATGAGGGCAACTTCTATTTTCGATACTGGAGTCTCTTCTCCATCGATATTATCCTTGCTGTCAGCCACCGTGCTAATGTCCACCTCCGTGCAGGAGGGCAAGCAATCACAAACGAGACCCTTTCTACCACGACGACGCGCCCATTCGGCAATGATCACCGATAGATCCTCATAGTGGCGATTGAGACACTCGAGACCATCCATGTTGCACTTTTGCCAATCGGGGGTATTGGGAGACAAGTGACTTGAGCAATTGCACAACTCCATTTGCCGATCCTTTCGACATTGAACGGTACAGGCACTATAGCTATAATAACCATGCACATCGAGAATATTCTCATCCGGAAAGCGACAATTGCGTTGATGAATGCTCGTCTCACGAATCGCCTCATCGTTCTCAATATCACGCTTCGACACATAGCGACTGTGATGATAAATATTCTTAATGTTTGGCAGGGTATTAAATTGCTAAGATACTTACGTGAAAGATATGTACGGTCCCACGACTAGAAAATCTGTTTTGGGTGTTACCAAAGTGGGGACTTCTTCGGCTCCCAATATGAACACCTATTATTTATGTATAGTAAGTTGAGAAAATAATAATTAAATCAATTACTAAATTTTTGCTAAATCGAATGATATACAGTTAAGCTTCTCTATAATAAGCTTATCTCTTTGATAAATTGTTTTCAAGAACACATCTTATTCGTATTCTAGACAATCAATTACTAATAATTAAATTTTCAAAGTAATAAATTAATTTTCTGCATTTTTGGCAATTCACCATAGAGAAGCTCGACTGTTGTAATATTGTAAAATACTCACTGTCGCTTCCGTAAGTAGTTCTATTTTGAGAGAACCCGGTCCTGTAAAACGATTGGAGTACATATTGACCTTAGGACCCTGGTTTTTGCTGTACGAAGTAATAAAATTAAAAATTCAATAACAATTATTTATACATTAAAATATGTTCTTAGTATTCTGTGTACTAAGAATCTTTGAATTTCATATTATAAAATTGCGTACCATATACCCTTACATTTATTTCAAACTCTCTTTTGTAAAAATGTTAGTTTATTACGTTATTTGAAACTTCTGTTTTTGTTTTAATCAAAGGGAAATTGAAGTATTTTGTCTTTAGAAAGGTTAAACTTTATTAAAAGCAGTAGAAACTCTATGTGGCGAATATTTCTTTGATTACATTTTTCTTCGTGTTGGTTATAGAAGAATACAACTGCAATTTCTTCGACTTACCCGGCTTGCATGGAGTTGATGGCATAGCAAATGCCCAGCTCAGTTTCCATGCGTTGAAAATATTTGCAGCACTCGAAGGGCTTATTATTCCACTCGCAGTTTCGGATGGCATTGACACAGGGGCTCCTAACTAACTGGGCATAATACGAGAAGTTGGAATAGAAGCAGGTAGTTGTCGAATCCTCTCCTCCACACTCATGTACCGTGTGATAGGACTCGCCACGAAAATAGGCAATCTCACTGAGCACCTCCTCCAAAGTAAAATCATGATCGGCGCCCCAGAGTCTGTAAGAAATTCAACTCATTAACTCAATATTATTTATAGTGTATTATTTTTACTGTTCAGCAACTTCCTGTATGCGATCCATGTTCTTAGATTCACAAACAATAATGGCCGGAAAATTGGTATCCCAATCGCGATATGAACTTTCCACCACAAAGCTAATGGCATTATTCTCAAAGGCAGCTGCGAAATGTTAATAATTCTTAGAGAAACATCTCTTTACTGTTAACTACCCACCAAGCGATGCTTTAATAAGCAACCAGGAGGCATACCATGAGGCAATCAAACAGATGACCCAAAAAATGCGCTCCAACCAATTTGCATCCTTATCGACTATAAAACGGGCTCCATGCAACGTCGAATTCTTCAGATATTCCTCAATGCTCTGCTTTATGCGCATTTTGTACCTATATCCTTCACTTACTGTCAGCTACTAAAAGGACATTTGAAACAATCAAAGCAATTCCTTTGAACATCTTGATAAGGTTGGACAACAGCTGTTGCCTCCACACGAATTTCCCACAATTATCTAGAGAGATTAACATAATGGGCAATTTACGTTGTTACTTTTGGGTCTTTGGCTTTATTATCTAACGTATTAGTTTTGTTTGCCTAAAGTCTACAATGGATGGGGCTGGTTTAAAAAGAACATTGTACAATTCATTTATCACGTGTTAAATAAATACCAGTGCACTGCTTGACAAGCGCCAAGCATTAATCTCTATCAAAATATTAAACTAACTTAATCTGCAGTTGGTAGATGCTTAGCAAGATTTACAACTTCTGGTTTGTCAGATTGGGAAGTTGAAGAAACTGAGTATTTGCAATGTGTCATGACTTTTAATTAATATTCAAATAATTTTGTTCATAATTTTGATATCGTAAGATTTAAAAAGTTTTAATATTGTAAATCTAAGGTCCTAAGAAGCACGTGATTTTTGAATAATATATTTTTTAGTATTTTTTTTTTTTTTTGTTTTTTATTTGGCTTTTCTATTACTTGTTTAATATATTTAAAAAATAAGTGAACATCGATTTATTAGAACCAAATTTTAGAATTTTCCTTCATTAAAAATATCTGAAGTTTTTTTCGTTCAAGCTAAACGTTTCCTCATGTGAATATGTATTGTAAATAAAGAGGCTTCCCGAAATTTACGTCTTCATGGATTAAAACATTTTTTTTATTGTTTAATGAAGGAAGCACTCTTATGCCAACTGACCGTTAATTGCTTTATATTATCTGTGTAGCCTCAAAAAAGACACGGCTGATGAAATGTGGAATACACCGATAAATGATAGAGCCTATGGAAAGCTCCATAGGTAGGTGAAACTTAGTATAGATTAAGGTTATTCCTTTGGTTACGTTAACTTCTAAGAAAAGCTGGGTTGGCGAAATGTTTCGGAAGATATTCGATGTTAGAAATAACGGATAAGAAATCCAAAAAATTTAATAAAATCACAATTTGCTGCTTTTTTGGTTACCTTATAACGTATAATACCAATAAAGTTCAGTTATTTCTACCTATAAAATTATATTTAAAGAGAGCGTATTTAAAATTCTCCATTCATTGATGTATATCTTATCAGATTTTCGGTTTATAATGATCTTGCGACAGATTTCCAAAAGCGTGTTACACAAGATTAAGAGAAGTATATAAATAGATATTCACTTGGAATTGTCGAGACAGATTATATCGAGATGGCAACGGCACTAGAGCTAAGTAATTCTGAAATCCAGGGACTTTGTCAAAATTATTTGAAAAATAATGAGCTTAATTCAAGTTTCAAAATTATCAGTTATAAACTGCAACCCACTTCGGATGCACCCGCCGGATTTTTGGGAAGTCATTTCTATCTGCAAGTTACCCTAAAGTTGCCGGAGAACGAAGAACCAAAGCAGCTGAGATTCTTTTGTAAATCTGCACCTAAGGGAAATGCATCGCGTATGGAATATCTGGAGAATATCGGGGTATTCCAGAAGGAGATTGCCGTCTATAAGCATGTGCTGCCGGATCTTCAAGCATCTGTCACGGAGATTGCACCCAAGTGTTATTATGCGAATAACAATCTGTTGATCTTTGAAAATCTCATCGATCAGGGATATCGCATGGGATCTGGAAGAGATGGTGTGCTTAACTATGAGCAGCTCCATTGCTGCCTCAAGACATTGGCTGCCCTTCATGCCGGTTCCATTATTCAGGATCTGAAGAAGAAGGAAAGACTTCCTTTGGAGGAGAATGCATATCCCTCCAATGTGCCAGCGGAACACATGCGAAAGGTTAACTTCAATCAGGCCTGTGAGGTCTACAAGGAAATCATAAAAACGCTGCCCAAGTATGAGAGTCAATTGGATTTCATATTGGCCAACTTTACCAAACGCATGTCTATTATCTTTGAGTTGGCCAAGACTTCTAAGACCCGGCTTAATGCCACTCTCCATGGCGATCTCTGGGCGAATAATATACTCTTCCAGTATGCCAAATATGGAGAAATTCCACTTCAGTGCCGCTTTGTGGACTTTCAGTTGGTACGGTATGCTCCCCCTGCCATGGATCTACTTACAGTGCTCACTATTCCGACGACTAGTCAATTTCGTACCGCACATCTCAACGAATTGCTAGCAGAATATTATCGATTTATGAGTGAGTTTCTGAAACGTGATGGCTTAAACATTGCCAACATTTTGCCAGAAGCTGAGTATTACGATTCTGTGGCAGAGTATCGCATAGTTGGTCTTATCGAGAGCTTACTGTTCTGTCATCTGACCATATTGCCACCCACCTTCACCCAAGAGTTGACCAGTTCCTCAGATGGTTTCAATGATTTCTTTAGTCGCAAACGCATCGACATTTGCATGAAAGCCTTCCAATCGGACGAACCTTATAGAAATCGCATTATCGATATGCTGCAGGACTTTGTCGATAACTTTGTATTAAAAACGTAGTCAATATTTATCGATGCTAAAATACAAATAATTATGTTTGGAAAAACTTAAAGCTGTACTCTGTTTAAAAAAAAAATACTTTTACTTTTTATTTTGAAATTTGGTAAATATTTAAAAATCAATTTTAAAATCAATTCAGAGGCTTAATAGTGAATAAAGAAACATTCCGCATGGGAATTTGCTAAGTTTAGACATAGCAACGAGAGTTAAAATTTATTTCAAAACATAAATCGAAAATTTATAGACCAATTTAATTGTTCCAAATAAGACTGTGGTAAAGCGAAATCAATTTAGAGGTTAAATACGGACAAAATTACGAGAGTTCAAAATTATTTGAAATAAAAAATTAAAAAAAGTCTAAAATACTTAAAATAAATTAAACTTTCCAAGCTTAATAAATGTATAACAATGCACAATTCAGTCGAAGTTCAAGCAATCAAGAAGCATTATTTATCCTGATCATTTTCAAACAAATTGAAGTCTTAGGAGTTAACACAGATCTGTTTACAAAAGTAGAAACAACGCAACAAGTTAAGTAATTTCCCCTACAGTCCGTTTACTGGTTGTCACAGCTTTCGATGCTTTTGACGCTTCGTTAAGTTTTCGTTGTGTTTGTCTTTTTTTTTTTGGTTTTTGGAATTCGAAAAGTTTTAAGCTGAAGTTTTGGTGTTGTGGCTCTGCCCGTTACTAGCTTCGAGTACTCAGTTTAGTTGCCAAACGGCCGCGTTCATTTCAACAACTTGTTGCCGATCTTTCAAACCCGACTTTAAGTGTTATTATTCGTAGCTTAACGGCTTTTGTACATACACGTACCACGATTAAGCAGCGCAAAAAGTGAAGCGCAAAAGTAAAGAAAATCTTAAGAAATTTAAAAAAAAAATTAATATTAACTTAAAATGTGAGTTTGAGTGGTAAATTTGTCTAATGTGAAATAATATAAAAGTGAATATAACACTGAAATTAATATTGTACCAATTTTTTAATTGTTTTCGTCGATTTTAATAAGAAAGCATTTAGAAAATTATGGTTTGATTAAAATATAAGCATTATTAAAACATTTCTACTAGTTTAAAAAAAAATGTGATTTACATGAAAAATAATAAGAAATCGTGTTGTATTTAATATGAAAACGGGAACATCAAATAAAGAAATTTATTAAAAAAACGTTGTTTTCTTTATACTTATGATCTAAATAAGTATTTGATTTAAAACAGGCTGTAAACATTTGCCGAAAAATAACATTGCAAATGTCCCCCGTCAAAACTAATGCACAAAGCGAAAAGTATTCAAAATATTTGCATTTGTCAAAGCAGGTGAAGGCGTATTGCAAATAGCCATAAACAATTTGACCCATCCCAACAAAAACAACAGCACCATAAACATAAACAATGACAAGCGTTAAAAATTAAATTTGACAGTAGCTCACGGTACATAATTTAATTTAACGGTCACGTTTTTTCCAACAAAGTGATCCACAAGAAAAAACTATAAACTAATAAAAAATAGTACTGCAAATTTTGAAATATTACTTTTTTTACGGCAAGAAGGGGTATTTCGGTTTATTATTGTTAAAATCAATTGTCGCACGTCTGCAATCAAATGTCGTAAAAAACGTTAAAATTGAACAACAATTTAAGCAGCTACTCAGTTACGACTTTAAAAACTCGTCATGCCGAAGGGAAATTACAAGAACTGCATATCAATATTGACCATAAAACTATAAGACGGTGGTTTTGACCATGAAGCAACAGTAATATTTTTGGTAAAATTTCGTCATTAACTTAGGTGCGACTGCAAATGAGCACAGGGAAATTTGCAATTTGATTTGATAGTTACATAATTATGTCATTTATATTATTACCACAATATTTTTAAACAATTAAAATTAAAAGAGGATGTTAATAATCACAGACAGAATCAAAATAAGAATTAATGCAATATGGATTTCAAATTCTGTAATAATTAATATTAATAAAATTTTGTATAGATAAAGAAATAAAATAAAAATAGATTAACCGTTGAGAAATTTTATGATGTACAATAAATCTTTTAAACTCAGACATTGCTGTATATTTTAAAACCGTATTGAAATGAAATTATTTTTGTAGTGAAAAACACACAACTGTTAAAAATTAAAAACTTTGACCTACTTATTTTGGAATTGAGAAATTCTATTTATTCGAATGAGAAGAGACTTACAAGTTCCCTTTGTATCTAGGAAACGATTAGTTTACTTATAAAACATGACTAAACAGAATAGTTTGCTTTCAATTAATAAAGGATTACTTTTTAATAATTTCTGCACTCTGTATCTTTCGGTCTACTTCATAGTACGGAGTCTGTTCCATTTACAACATAAAGCAGTTCAAATATTGACAAGATTTTTTGACAAAACCATTACTATCAATATTATCAACAGTTGACAGTTCCTTGCCCCTCCTCAGTTGCATATTCGCTGCATATTATGCAACTTAACTTGGCAATCTCTGAGCGCCCCCAAAGCTGGAATGTATTTGTTGTGTTTATCTTCTTTCAGGTTTTTGGAGGCATCTTTTGTATGCCACAAACTGTGATTGTGACTGTGACTCTGTCACATATGTGAATTCTGTCCGTCTGTCTGTCTGCCTGTCTGTCTTTCCGCCTGTTTTTCAGATGACAACAAGACGTCTTGTTGGTTTTGATTGGGTCAATGGAATCCAATTGGAATTGGCGCTGTTCGTCGTTGCAGTTTTCGTTGATTTGCGTTCCGAAATTTGGGTCATCCGGTTAATTGGCAAAGATTGACGTATTGTTGTTCTACAAAGTCGTCTACAAATTTGTTTACAACTTTACAGCACACACAACTAGACACTATTTTTTGTGCATACAATGAGGAAATAGTTGCACGCATCTTAAATATCTGGAAAATAACTGGAAGCTGCAATTTGTAGCCAAGTCAACGATCGGCAAAGAGTGAAAGGTCGAGACATGTAGGCCTTGATATCACACATGGCTTAAACAAAACTCATTACAGGTTTTGCTTCTTCTTTTTGGCAAGTGCTCGTAAACTTAAAAAAGAGTGTACCCCTTTCTGTTTTACAGTTACAAGGTTGACCCTATGAGGATGTTGGTTAGCATCAATTTAGTAAAATTATTAAAGTTAATTATGCGTTAATTAGTAATTGTTTCATACGCATTTCGCATAAAAACTTTCGATAGTTTAAATAGTTTAGCTCACATTATTCTCTAACTTTAGTTTTCAATTATTATCTATTATTTGGCGTTTTATTAGAATGTAAATAATTAGGTATGCGTAAGATTTTTGTTTAACTTAAAGTCCATTCATTTTTAATTAAAACAACTTAATTACAATAAGCATTTTATAATCTTCAACCCCAGATTAATTGATTAAAAATGGTTCAACTTTGGTTTCTGTTCAATTTTTTTTTTTTTTTTGGATACAATTTGAAATTCCAGGCTTGAATGGCGATATAAATTTAATAAAACATTTTATGATAAAGTCTGCAAAAATATGTTGTTAAATTTTGTACAATCAAGATGTAACAAGAGATCTGCATAGACTTATATAATCTTAACGTACGCTTTACTCACACAAAGCGAGAGTAGATGATGAATTGGCAAAAGAAGGGAACATATAATATGCAGTAAATGCAACTGCCTCAAGTGGCAATATCAAGTCCAAAACTTACATCATCATCATCGTCATCATCATGATTATTGTTATTGTGGCGCATCGTATACTGCCGGTTATCCAATTAAAAGCAAAGATCAGGGATAGTTTTTCAGCAGCAAAATGTGGGCCGTTCACATCTCGTCGATATGCAATAATGTTTTTCTTTCTTTTATTTATTTATTTTTTTTTTACACATTTTTTTTTATTTTTGTTGTACGCACCAAAGCGACGAGGCGACGCAGCACGCGACATGTAGGAAATGACTGTCGTTCGCCTAGTCACAAGACGACGACGACGACGACGACTTTTAGCCAACCTGCCAGATACAACAAATACATAGATACACATACTACACGTCCATATAAATATATACATAAGACAAGTCAGCTGACTTGGTTAACGGAGCGAACCGTTAACTAGTAGTTGTCCAGTGTCTGGAGTGAAAAGCGGTCATATAGGTTTTTAGGCGTGTTCCAGCCTCATCAGGAGGAGGCGGTGGGGGGGGAGTGGTCACATACGCGTATATGCGTGACAGGCGGAAACTTGTAATATCATATGCACGCTACACTTACGCAATGATCATAATACTAATAATAACAATAATAATAATTCCACGACAACAAGTGAAAATGCCTTGAGGCGTGATCTTATTTTGCTCATCTTTCTCTTTCTCTCTTATTCTCATTTTTAAGGTGCCGCCCGCCCTATTCATATATCTTGTACCTAGTTATTCTTTTTATTACCTTGACCCGCAACATTGCGGCACGTCCGCAGCACAACTTGCAACACGTTGCCGTCTTGGAGAATGCCGCCTGGGAACAAACATTACCGCCACACTTTCAGAATCCTTTTTATAAGTCGCCACGCGTAAGACATGCCCTGGCCAAGTCCAGCTGGTTTGGACCCGGTGAAGAAGTCGTAAGAAAATCGCCAACTTTTTATTATAATTTTTAGCTTATAAATGCCTTTGCAGGTTTATGAACGTCAGGCTGAGAAAATTCCACGCATGGAGATCTACAATGTTCTTTCTCATGCTGGTCTCATACCACGTCGCCAGTATTTCTAATCAAGTCTAAACATATTTCAAATTGTTACATATTGTATATATCTTTAAAAAATGAAAAATTAAAGAAAATAAAACTATAGTCAATAATTTAAGCTTAAATCTGAAATTTGTTTTTATAAAATGCAAGAAATTATCCAGTTTAGATGATATATCTATAATTTTAATTTGAAACTGTAAGTAAACCAATACGTTTATATAATGATATCAAATATAAACATACATTTTATTCTAATTTAGAACTCTCTGAAAACTTCTTACTTTCTAAGTATTATTCTATTATTATAGTATTCAGAAATTTTTATATATATATTTCTATATTTGTTACTATTTCTTATTCGGATCCTACTCAAAATTCCTATTTCCACTCCTTGATATAAACCTACTTCAGCTTGTACTACAATTTCAGCACACTACCTATTCCCATTCATATCAAGCATATCTTTTTTTTTAAAATAACTGCATTTTGTTTATATATTTAATACAACGGTTACTCATTGTGGGTCGCATTTTTATACAAAAAATCAATAATATTTGTTACAACAACTAAATTATATAATTAAGTTCGCTGAACTGTCTGAACGGTGTGTGTCAAATAATTCTACCATTAAAAGTCCAGATATACGGTGAACTTTGCAGCCCGTTGTAATCTCGCATCCAGCGTCAGTTGCTCTTCTTCTTTAATATTGATCTTCTCCAGTGCTGAATTTTTCTCCAGTAATATTTTTCTCACCTCCGTGGTGGATTCTTCGTAGTCTTCCGCCTCCTCCTCAGCCTCGTGATCATCCAAGTCGCTGCCAGTGTACCCATTGCCATTTAATTTACCGTTGCTGAGCGTCTCTTCGGCATCGCCATTTTGCTGCGCTCCGCTCTCTGAAGGCGTTAAGAGCGATTTTATGAATTCGCCGCAGATCAGGCTCATCGCAGGCATCGTGTGGGCGGACAAATTGACAAGCTGAAATCGAGAAGCGAATTGGAGGGAACATTAATTGACATTAACCTTGACAAAGTTCACAAAATTGTGTTAGTTTTCTTGCTTTCGTTTTTTTACCCTGTACTTAAAATTGAATAAAATGGGCATATTACATCGGAGTAAATTCTTTAGAACTAGAAGAATTAACAATGATAACGTTTAACGTTTTACTATACATGGTATGCAGCAATACCACTTGATTTTTGCTAAGGTTTTAGGTTCCTTAGAACTAAAAGAATTAATAATGATAATGGGTTAATATAGGGTATCTCCTAGTCAAATACTCTTTCTTGGAGCAATTTCACTTGATTTTTCTTTAGGTTTTTGGGGCGCTCGCATAGATTGTGTTTCAAGATCAGTGATTCAAATATGCGTAATCACATTTAGTTTTTACCGAGTGTTGTTGCTTTTATGAGTTTTTCAATGCCATTGAGTTTGGCAACTTAAACTGTAAAACCCAAATTGAAGTGGTCAGGTCTATTAACCTTCGCACATGCGTCTTTTACAGGTGCCATTTGTAAATTTAACATTTTTTGCATGTTGTGAAAATGGTCAACAACAAATTTTAGGAAACGTAATCATTGTCATTTATCAGGAGTGTTACAGAAATTTAAATCAACCGAAAATCAATAAAAAAAAAAAATTTATACTTAGATTTTATTTGCTTTGATCAAAATAAAAAGTAATTCAAATATTATAGTCAGATTTTAATAAAATTTCTCATAAATAATAATTTTAATTGCTGAAAATTAAAAAAAATAGATAATTTTAAAATTTTTGAAAAGGTACATTATGGTGCGGTTCTTTGTCTTGTATGTGTACTCCATGTCATTGTTTATTTGATTTAAAAATTAAAATAAATTTTATTTGCTATCTTTGAGAAATTTGTCACTACTTATTAGAGTTTTTCTGATGAAAATATTAATTAAGAAATTATTCAGCAGGAAGTAGACTAAGTGTCTGAATCCTAAGTGAATCAGAGGCCCTAAAAACTTTTAAATTTCAGCTTGAGAAACCAACGAAAACCAGATGAGCAAGTAAATCGGTCAAAATATATAGGCTACATCTGTAAGTAGGTATGTATTTGTATAATATAATTAAGCCAATAAGCGACAAGTGCTCGCATAATAATTATTACAATGGCTAAACCTACGCTCTTCTCTCCTATGGGAAATAAAATTGGAGAACTCTGCGTAAAGTAGCCACAACAAATGCAAATGCTGCGAACTATATATTGAAAAGCATAATATGATTAAAAGAGCGGAAAGAGCGTAAAAGTACGCAACAACAAAAACTAGAATAAATATGTAACAGCTACGCATAAACAAAACAAATTGAATTACAAAAAGCCAAAGAGAGAGTGCTAGTTTTGAGTGACGAGAGCGAGCAAATGAGCGCAAGATCTATTGGAGTGGGCGTCTGCATTAAATGCAGCATAGCTGTGTATGTGTGTGTATGTGTGTGTGTGTGTGGGAGAGAGAAATAGAGAGTGCACTTAACAATAACAAACCGAACTTTACGAGCGAAGCCTCGTGTATTAGAATTATGAGAGCGCGTCACGCACGAAGCTGCTGCTTCTGCTGGCGTCGCTGTGGCAGCGGTGCGGCGTATAAATTGCATTGAGCGCCAACAACCGTTCAACATTCCATCGTTGTACTTTGCACATACAACAACAGCAGCAGCAGCAGCGCAGACAGAGCCGGAGAGAGCGTGACTGAAGAACAAGAAGGCAGGCAAACGGAAGCGCGTGCCGCAAAAGTTTACGGAAATATAACAACAAGAAGCAGAAAAGAGTTCACGACCCACGAACCGAAAAATTGACAATAAACTCTGAAATTGTTTTTACATAATTGAAGCAAATTCCTGAAAAATATTTAACAAAAAGTGCAACAAAAGTGAAGTTAACAAAGAAACAAAAAGGCAAAACACCGCAATGTGGCCCAACTTTGTTGCTGTTATTTCGCTGCTGTGCATTGCATTACTCGCTTGGGCGCAAGCTGGACCCGTGCCAATTGTGAATGAGGTGAGTTGAAGGCAAAGGGGCGGAAGGGAAAGGGGGAAGTGAATGGAGTGTCAAGCGAAGAAGGAAGTCCAAAAAGTTTACGAGTTCAGCCAATTTATTTAGCACAATGACATTTCACTGTATTCCGGGTACAGACTTTGTAGAATATTGTAAAAAAAAAAAATAAACAAAAAACAAAGTTTCATTACAACAAAGTCCAAAGCTAATTAAAAGATTGCTTTCTAATTGGCAGCACGACTTGGGCGGCTGTTAATCAGCATGACTATTTATAGGCCTTCATTTAACTGTTTCGAGTATATGATCAGAATTATTCCACTTGCTTATATAATGTGAGGAGTGGCATTCCTTATCAATTTCTCCTCCTCAAAATACACGAATTTTTTATGAAATAACAAAGTGATTAATAATTGAGTACAATCTGTATTTATATATAGATTAAAATGATCTTTGACACAAGACCAAAAAAGCATAATAGATTTCCCTTTCTAAATATCCCTTTTGTTAACCAGACCTATGACAATACTGTTGCCAGGCTGTTGTAACCCAATTGAAAGGCAGCCAGAAATATGCAATACAATCGAGGTTCACGCTTTTAGAGAATGGCGTTATTAAAATCAATTGAAATTATTTAAATAGACTTAAAAATAGTGCTCAGAGCTAACACTTTGGGTTTTTACACAATAGAATAGAGCAATAATTCATCATAAAACTATCAAGAGATCTGATAAACAGGGTGATCCATAAAGTTTTTAAGACAAGTAATAATAGATATTGAACATTTTTGATCGTTAAGTAATAATGGAAGATAATAATAATCAGAAATTTCGACACTAAAATTTTACCTAGTGTAGAGGATTTTTTAGAAGATAGTTTTAATAATATTCTATACTTTTTTAATATCAGCAACATCAACTGATGCCCAAGGTTCCCCAATGGCATTGCTTGCGTTACTTTAAACACGATGTTCTAATGATGCGACGTTGCCGACATTTGCGGGTTCCAACAGCGCCACGTCTTGGAGATGTGCTTATACGCAAAAGGAAGAAATAGAATTGGCACCAGCAAGAAGAAGAACAACAACTGCACACGACTGAGCTACAATACGAATTACAATTACAAATCAATTTTCAACAGGATTTATAACAAGACCAAAGCTAAACCAAAAAAAATATTTATAATATAATATTATATTTAAACTAACCTAATCTTAAGACTAACCACTTGTACTTCATAGGTCGTAAGATTTCAATATAAAGACAACAAGAATAAATAAATTTATATAAGAAAAGGAAGAAAGTCGAACAAAGAAGTGTTATCTTATGATTGAATAATACGCACAAGTCCAAAAAGGCAGAGAAACTTGGATACGATTTCCATTAAAATCTAAGCAAAAATGCATAGCATACATTTCGGCGCTGTATAGTAATAAATAACTCAGCTTTTTAAGTTGAATTCGAAATATTTGGAATTCTCACCCTAACTCATCGTAATGAGCTGAAGAATAATAAAAAATTGTACTGCATTTTTTAAAAGGTTTAAGCTTTTAAAATAGGTTTCTCTTGAGTATATTTTTAGGAAAACTTACCGCATTTACTGCACTGTGCACACCACGTCCCACAATTAATGGACCGCTTTTCTGTGCAAACTCTGTAATCGCGTCCGTCTTTTGTCTGGCCACAAAGGTGCCAAAGGTGGCATATTGCAGCAGCTGATCCCCGGCTGGTTGCTGGGCAAAGGATATAGGAGCTGGGGCATCATCTGTTAAGCTTTGACCAGGCATTGCCAAATATACAATCTCCTTGTCGTGGGTAAGCATGTGGAGTGTAGACTGCGCCTGCCAGTCTACATTTATGGAGCTCTGTTTGGGCTGACGACGTGGCAGCCACACAAGACCATGCAACTTGGGCAAGTTGCTGCGTTGATAGACGGGCAGTGGCACATTTGGTTGGAAGACGTGCACTACAAAGAGAAAAATAAAAGAGGAATTATTAAGAAAAAGAGTACAGATATAGTTGCAGATACCAGTGTTGGGTCCAATTATTGCAATGCATTAATTACAATACTCCAGCATTGTAAAAAAAATTCGAAGGAATAAAGTAATAATAATAAAATTCAAAAAACCTGGGTTTGGCATTAAATAATTATAACAAAATTGTACAGCTATTTAGAATGGTAGCAAAACGACCGCGGAATGAAAAACCCCATATAAAAAAACAAACCGCGAAAAATATGTTATAAGAAGTTTTTCATTCCGTGGTCGTCTCGCTTCCAGTCAAAAAAGCCCTTTAGCAATTAATTTTCTGAACAAATAAAATATTAACAAACTCGGTATTCCTTTTCTTATGAAAACATAGTTTTGTGTTGTATATATATGGCTGTGTTAGACCTAAAGATCCTTGTAATCATCAATCTCCAAATCCTTACTTTTTTTTTTGGTTAACAAAAAGTTAAGAATAACGCTTTTGGGCACAACTCTGTCAGTTACTCACATTCATCATTGCGTGTGACGGCAGCTATAAGATTGGTAAGTGGATCAAAGGCCAACTGACGCACGGATAGCTTGAGGCCCGCCTGAAGACGCAGCGTCATCAGATTCCAGATGAGCACACGCGTTTCTGTGCAAATTGCCACAAGATGCGCCTGCGCGCCAGCTCCAAATTGCACATGTGAAATCTGCGCAGAACTTTGAAGTGGAGTCGCTTTTCCCAAAGGTTTAGCCGGCTTTGATTCCCAATGTTTGCGCTTGATAGCCGGAGTCGTTGCCGGCTTTGTGGTCTCATCTAATTGTAGCACGCTGAAAAGTGGCAATAGCTCCTGTCTCACCAACTTTTCGTAGTGCCACCGGCGGTTTTTCAACCGTACCAGGCGTAGTTTCGCCTTAAAGCGTTGACACGGCTGAAGGCGATGCAATCGTGCCTGGAGCGCCTTGAGACGCTTTTGTGCTGCCAGAGGATCCACGACACAGCTTTGTAGATGCGACTTGAGACGTATTTGACAGCTGGCATGGACGTTGCACTCAATGCCAAAGCGTCGCAGCAATTGCAGCTTTTGATGGAGTCCAAGTTCGGACATTTGCATGATGTGCTTATAGACGGCTTCCTTGACTGTCTCCTTAGGTGCCTGCTCTTCGCTGACCTTGCACTCTCCACTCGGCGCACTCGCCATTAATTTTCGCGCCTCTTGAATCAATTTTTGATCGTTGCTGTTGAGCAGCGTTTGCAGCAGATTCCAAAGCTGTTGACGCTGCTGTGTGAGCTCCGAGCGTGTGCCGTTGACGGGAGTTTGAGACAGACGCAGTTGGGCCTTAGACACGACACCATCATAGCCAGCAGAGGTGCTCAATGCGTGCAACAATCGCAGCGATCGTGCATCAAATAACACCAAAGTATGACCATAACCTGCGGCCAGAATTGAACCATCTTGGGAGAAACACATGGACTCCAGAGACTGTTGCTTGTAACTCGTTTGTGCCACACAATTCCACATGATGCCACGTTTGTAAATGTTCTCCGAATCTCCAAGAGTCCACAGTTTGATCACATTATCCTTTCCAGCGCTGGCACAGCGTAAGTTGTTCACCTGAAATTGATTCGAGAAGATGATGGCCTGGAAGCCATGCTCGTGTGGCAGCTCAATGTTGGTGTTAAGCTGGTAGCTGCAACAGAAAAGAGAAAGTATGGGTAAGATTCTAAATATTTGGAGCAATATTATCCAAAACTTAAGCTTAATATTTAGTGATGGCGAAAATATTCGAACTAAATATTCAATAGTGGTAAAAATGTTGAACTGTATATTAATGGTTGTTAAAACTCCCAACTAAAGATTTAATTTATTTTTATTTAATTTAATGAAAAGATACACCAAATATTTGGAGGTTGTGGAAAATTCAACGAAATATTTAGATCAATTTTTTAGTACAATAAATGGCAGTAAAAATTTAAATTGAACATTTAGGGCTCTTGTTATATTAAATCCAATATAAAGTGGTAGTAAAAAAAATATTTAAAGGTGGTGAAAAGTTCGATAAGTATTTACTACTGTATAAATAAAGTCCACCTTTGTTACCGATTACTCACGTTTGTAATTTCTCATGATATTGCCAAAACTTGAGTCGCAACTCTGGAAAGTTAAGCTGATCATTGTACTCCTCCCCGGTGGCCATCCAGTTAATGTTGAATGCGGCACGCGTGACACACGTATTGTAAATGATGCTCTCATGTTCATGAGAATTCACATTAGAATCCACCACACGCAGCTACGTTTATGAAAAAGAAAGTATAATTAGCTAAAGTTGAAATTGGTATACAAATAATTTACATTATAGAGCAAACTCTTGGTGTAGGCCGAGTAGAACTGCAATTGTCCAACGCGTCCATTGAGCACCATTGAATTTGTGCGTGGATTGAGGCACAGTCCAAGTGGAAACATGCTTCTTCCTGTTTTGTCCTGCAGTGCATAGGTGAAATGTTGCAGCGACGATTGAAGCCTCATATCGCTGGGTCGAACAAACTGCAGGGCATTGTCATCGGTGCAGACAAGCACATGCTCATTCCCATCACTGATCACAATGTGCCTGATAATGGCAGACATGCGTGGCAGAAAATTTCGCTCCTTTTCATTTGCCAGCGACCATTTGACGAGCACAGCTTCAAGGCCAGCACTATAGAAACTTATTCCAGTTGGTGAAAAGGCAAGGCTCGTTACGGTCGTGGCATGCCAATGATATTCCGTACACAATACGGTCGAATGTTGATCAAACTGACGCCAGACGACAACACGTCCATTTTCATCCCCAGTGGCTGCCATTTCTTCGTTGGGATTCATACGCAAAGACGTGATCATTGCTTTTTTTACGTTCTTAAAACGCCAAAACTTCCAAGTCTCATAGTTGAGAAAGTAAACGTAGTATCCTTGTGCTAATATGATAAATTTAAAGACGCCTTTGCTGACGTCCACCAAAGGTGTGCGAATCCTGTAAAGAGAAATGTGCAACAGGTTGTTTCAAATGTTATGATTAAGCAACTTGTAGAGTCATTTAAAACAGAAAATAATTGTTATCTTTGGCATGACGATTGTTAATAATCGTGTATTCAATTTTTACCCATGTTTATATGGCAGCTACATGTTATAGTCAGATTTTAGCCAAATTTATTCAGAATCTTTAGTACGATATTAGGTATTCTATCTGTTAAATTAGTTGAATGTTCTGAAGTGAATTATACGATATAGTAGCCAGAGTTTAACCAAATTTGATCAGCATGTATTAAACAACACCATATGCATAATTTTTAAAATTGTTTGAGATAACTCAAAAAATGCAATGTAGGTAATGTACTGTAAGTGTCAAAAGGACGGACCTATTCAAAGTTTTATCAAGACAGCTTAGAGACTGAGTGATCAGTTTGCATAGATATATATATATGGAGAGAACATGAGTATATCAACTTAGTTCGCCGTCATTTACTCACTTCAATTTCAGGCCACAATTGATGTCGATTGGAGTGCCAGTAGTTGTGTTGACCACGAACCAACTGAGCTGTTCCCCGCTCTTCCGCTTGACCGTCACAAAGGCGCACGCGGTGTCGCCTCCTTTGTATAGATTCAACAGATTGCATGTCAGTATTTGTTGATTTTCAATGCCCAGCTTTATGTCGACACTCTTCTGCAGGACTCCCGTGCGCCAATGCCAGCGAAGGAGTTGTCCTTTGATGGTGCAGCCCAAGAGCAGCTCCGGCTGCTTAACATCCAGCTCCAAGCTGATCAATGGCGACGTTGCATCGTTGAGCTCACGTGTCAACTCTCCTGTGCTGGTAACAAACACCTGCACCTTGAGGCCGCAACGCACAAAGATGAATCTAGTTCAGTAAATTAAATGTTTAACTTATGCCATAAAACGACTATAGTTTAAAGTTATAACTAACCTGCCCTGCTCGGAGAAAACAGGCGCATGTTGAACAATGTTACCGCCAGCCAAATGCTGCAGCTCTAGTCTGTCTTCATCGTCGAAATTCATGGCTGTCCCAATTGTGCAGCCCTTTAGCAGCAGAATCAACTGCCAGCACTCTTAAATTCTATTTGTTTTTAGCTATAATAACTTATTTAATGCAAGTATTTTCATACAGAATCACAAACCGCACGTGTAGCTGCTTTCTGTAGTGTTGTTAGACGCAACTGCAGCAGTGCTGTTAAACATCAACATGTTATCGATTTTGCTGCAGCCAACCTCACCGCGATTACATTGGCGCAAAATATATAAACATTGAAGCGATATAATTTTTGGTTATCGAATATAATATTATATATATAATATATCAAAAATATAATTTCTGAAAGAAAAAAAAACTAAACCTATGAAACGGTTATAATTTTATATAATATAATTGATATGAGATACAGTTTAAGTTCTTATGCAATGTATGACAGTTGTTTATGGGAATCAGCTGATTTTATAATTAATTTCAAAGCGATAAGCGTATTTCATACAGTGTAAGCCGACTTAAAATATAACTGATGGTTTGTAAGGTTCCCGTTGAAGTCAGCTTACTTTCGCTTACACCGTACTAAGCTGTCGTATAAACTTGATATCGGTGCTGGTAAATGTAAGATTTACTTTGTAAATTGGTTTAGATATCGATAGCCGATACACTTCGGTATTGCAATCTATATTTTAATAAAATATTGTAAAATTTCACCAAATTATGTGATTTTTAGTTAAATTTGATGAATAAATTAACTCGTTAATTTTTGATTCGCGAACTAAATGAGTCATTTAGTTCACTATTCAGTTAAATGAACTATGAAGCTTCAATTCAGTTGGTATGAACGATGAAAATTAATTTCCTTCTGATCATATGGATCTGTTTTAGTTGTTTCTTTTTTAACAAAAATATTTGAATGCAGAATGTATTTAGATCATGATCAAAATGACATTCTGCTTGAAAATCGGTTTAGTTTTGATCCAGCTATGACAGTTTGAAGTTGGTCAGGCTGCGGATTAAGCCACTTTACAAATTAAAATTTTTGTTCAATTTCACAAGATTTTTTACAAAAAAAGTGAAATGTTTCAGAATCAAGTTTAAAGTGTTGTTTTATACTAATTACGATATAAAAAGTTGATTAAAAGGGGGGACCCTTAGCATCGAAATAAATATATAGTAGAATCTAGAGGACATTTTTTTTTTTTATGAATTTAATAAAATTTGAATGCAGAATGAATAAAGAGGCCAAATCAACCAAAATGACATTCCACTTGAAAATCGGTTCAGTTTTGATAAAGTTATGACAGTTTGAAGTTGGTCAGACTTCGGAGCTAGTCATGATTTTTTACAAAAAAATGAAAGGTCTCAGAATCAAGTTTAAAGTTTTGTTTTATACTAATTACGATATAAGGAGTTGATTAAAAGTAAAAACTTGAGATTTAAAATTTTGAATTTTCAAAATTACAAAGGGGGGACCCTTACCATCGAAATCGAATCTTGGTCGAAAATAATTAAATTTTCAAAATGAACAAATTTTGAATACAGAATGAATTAAGAGGCCGAATCATGATTAAAACGACATTCCGTTCGAAAATATATTCAGTCTTAATCAAGTTATGACAGTTGGAAGTTGGACAACTTTTTGACCTAGCAACTTTACCACACCCGTACCGGTACAAAAGTTTCGGTATTCGGTTCTTGAAAGAGAATTTTTATTCGGTTACGGTTACGGTTTCGGTGCGGTTCCGGTTCCGGTGCTATTACCTGGTTTCAGAGTGACCTTTTCATGTTGAATTTATACCGCGAGCCTCAGCCCATTGAAAATAGTAATATATGGTGTTTTACCTTTTGTACTGCATCTCAAAAAATAAAAAACATCAAATTTATATGTTGTCATAAGTAAATAATGAAGAAATTCAATTCCATCGTGGAACTTCATATATATTATTCTAATTGTAATTTTGTGAAAAGTTATAATATTATGCAGAAAATGAAATTTCAGCTGACCTACTGCAAAATGACCGATATATGTTAGTTCATCAATGATTTAAAAAGTTCACGCGTTCATTTCGATGATTCGTTCATTTAAACTTTTTCAGAACGAAACTGCACAACTCTACTAAGAAGTTGGCAACACTGAATAAAATATTGTTCAATTAATGGATAAACTAAATTAATGGTCAGCACAAAGTAGGCAGCACAACTTTAACTGCTGCCACGTGTTCGTTGAGAATCGGAAATAGAGTGAGCAACCTGAAAAGCCAATGAAGGGTAAACAGCACTCCACAATAACAAAAGCAACAACAACGACAGCAACAGCAACCAAAATTAACATGTGCAACGTTGCATGCAAACAGAATGTAAACAACTTGCGGGCAACGAGTTCAGTTCTGTTAATAATGCTGCTTCTGGTGATTGTTTGTGTGCTGCCCGTGGCTTTAGCTGAGCCCCTTAAAGTGGTTTATGCCGTGAATGCGGGGGGAGAGGAGCACACGGATCTGAATGGCATTAACTACGAGGCGGATCCATTGAACGTGGGCATCTCCTCCGACTATGGCAAGCATCTGCTGATGATTGGACGTGTCCAGGAGCAGGACGAGGTTCTCTATCGCACGGAGCGTTATCATACGACAACATTCGGCTACGATTTTCCCGCTGATGGCGATGGCGACTATGCACTGATCATGAAATTCTGTGAAGTCTATTTCGATGCACCCAATCGCAAGGTCTTCGATGTGCTGCTCAATCGGAAGCACACGGTCGTCAAGCAGCTGGATATCTACAATCAGGTGGGACGTGGCTCGGCCCACGATGAGGTTGTCTACTTTAAGATCGTCAATGGTCGTTTGCACTATGAGTACGAGGGTGAGATTGAGACTTCGGATGTGCGCAATGGACACTTGCGTCTGGACTTTATCAAGGGTGCTCTGGATAATCCCAAGATTAATGCATTTGCCCTGCTCAAGGGCGATGTGACACAGCTGCCGCGACTGCACAACACGGAGGCCAGCGAACGACGTGCCGAGCCGGAGGAGGAGGACAAACCACGTGCAGTGCGACCACGTGACAGTCAGCAGCATCAGGAGCGCATTGTGCGCTACAATGATCGGCAGACGCAACGAGGCTATGACGATGACGATGATGAGGATGACTACGATGTGGAGGAGGGGGAACAGCAGCAGGAACCGCATGCTGACCATGTGCCAGACCGACAGCAACAACAACAACAGCAGCAATCGCCACAGAGCTCGAAACGTACGCGCAGTGGACCACGTCAGCCAAATCCTTATTCCATGGATGATTCATCCATTCTGATGCCGGTCTTTATTGCGATCGGAGCATTCATCCCACTGCTGTTTTGCCTGTGCAAGCTCTGATCCCCATGGGATCCATTAAGCTGCCCCAGGGGGCGTTCGTGTTGATTTTTGTGATTTTTATAAAAGACTTAATTGTATAATTATCGTTTAGTTGTACGTTAGGCATACAATCGTTCTTTGTTTTTGCCACCACACAAAAACGCACAAATCTCTCTCTGTCTAGATACATATATATAACCATATATATATATATATATATATAGACATTTATTTAGTCTAATTATGTGTTACTTTTTTAGATTCTGACTTAACGCCCGCCAGGCTCGTTTACTTAAGCTTACAATGTACTGAATTTAATTAATTTTTTTATTTTCCGATTTTTATTTCATTTTATTTTCGGCATCGAAAACTTTATAATGCAGCTTTGTAGCAGAGTGCTTAAATCTGTCAATTTAATTTATGGAAACGATATGAAAATAAACCTTGTTTGTTATTTACAAATTGTTTGATATTAATCGTAATTAGGCAAAGTAATGATCTTAAAAGTGTTTCTATAATTTTCAAATGGTAGAAATCAATATACCTTGGACCTTTTCGACTTAATTAAATGTTTTCTAAACACTTATTGAGCTTTGCTCCACTGATTCTATAAATTATTGTATTGAATATCTTAAAATTGTAATTAATGATTACCAGTCTCAATGAATGAAATACATGATAATCACTTCCACTGCGTCAAATTAATATGAATTCAATAAGAATACTTTATTCATACTCAAGTCTGAAAAATTTTTCTCATAAAATGCTTGTTAACATTTGGATGATGGAAAATATAAAGGTCACGATAAGTCCTTTAAGCCGTGTTAAATCTATATTCAATTCTATCTCTAAATATAGATGTTTAACTACAGCTTTAGGTATTATATAAGATTCAGATATATATTATTCAGACTGAAGATAAAAAATATCTGAGCTTGGGACCTTTTTTTACTAGATCCTTTAAGACAAGTTATAAAAAAGAATGATCTGATAGATACATTTATATAAAATAATATATACTATACTTAAAAATCAATCTACATATCTTATCATATTTCACATTCCAATTGCAAAATGTGTGCTGATAATGATAGCAATAGTACGATACAGCTGAGAAAACAACTCCATTAAAATACTTGATCATATAACTATGATAATATATTAGTTATATTTATGTACTTATATTTTCTACATTCCATTGTACATTTCAAAGGCCTATTACATTGTTACCAGAGTTCAAGTTCACTGCAATTTTTTTGTTTTTTTACTTATACAGACGCACATTGAGAACAAACTTGTTCATATGCGAGTTCCAAGCACACGTTTAGCGATTACGTGATGTTAGTCAAGTGAATTTTCAATCTGGGGGCTATTGTATTAATTTGTATGCAGGTGTCGCAACGGAAAGTCAACAAATTCAATAAAATAATAATTAATAAAGAACTTTTTATTGATAGATTAGCATGGGAGTAGACTTTGAGGATTGACAGAAACCAGATTGGCGGCTCATATTTACAGACAATAAAAATCAGAGCAAAATATATTAGGTAAAAGTATAAAATTGTATCTAAATGTAGATGCTAATAAAAGTCTGATAACATTCTCGCAAACACTCACATAAAATGCACTTAACAACAAGTTTTGGGGGAAAGCCTGTTACAAAACTATTCAAAATGCGTTCTAAATCAAAAATGCACAAATTAACTATATGCTAGTATATATAATAAAAAGTGCAATACTCGGATGCGCAATCCAACCTTAATTATAGTTCAAATCTCCCAGTTGTTGGGGAGTCGCTTACAAAATAATTAACAGCATAATTGGGCAAAAGGAAAAGAAATTAATTCTTATCCTTAAAATCGAATCTCATTGCGCTGCAGCTGCTCGTAGGCTGTGGGCGTAAGCAGCTCGTAGCGTCCTTTGGGTGTTTGATAGTACAGTGCATCCTTGACCTGGTTGGGATCGTAGCCCTCCTTTTGCAGATCCACCTTGCGCAACTTAAATGTGCCCGTCAGATCCACTTTGGTGAGCAGTCGCAGTATCTGTGGACGCGCATATGCAGGCAGAACTTTGGCAAGATTCGCGGCAAATGCATCCAAGTCGAGTTCACCTTGCGGATCATAGATGGCAGCCATGCCAGCGCGTCCTTCGGTATGTGGAATGGTGACGCCATAGACCACGGTGTCCTTGTAGCCAGCCACATTGCTGACCTGCGCCTCCACCTCGCTGGTGGACACATTTTCGCCCTTCCAGCGGAATGTGTCACCCGTGCGATCCTTAAAGTACAAATAGCCCTTCTCATCGGCCACCAACAGATCGCCAGATAAAAATGCCATATCTCCATGCTTAAACACATCCTTGACAATCTTCTTGGCCGATGCCTTGGCATCCACATAACCCAGAAATTCGCGTGATGGATTTCCCTTCACAATCTTGCCAATAAAGACGCCCGGTTCGTTCGGTTCGCACAGCTCACAGAGGCCATCCTTGTTCCTTATGGGCTCACCAGTATCGGGATCGGCGCGTATAATCGAAATCGGATAAACTTTAGGTAATATGCGGGATACAAAACCAATAGCGCCCACTGTATTGTCATGGTTCATAATATTCGCATTGCCCTCGGTGGCACCATAGAATTCACCCACTTTGGCAATGTTAAAACGCTCCACGAATTGCGGCCAAATCTGTGGACGCAATCCATTTCCATACACCAAACGCACACGATGAGCACGATCATGGGAAGAGGCTTTGGTAGCCAGAATATAACGTGCCATTTCACCAATATATTGACCAACCTAAGGAGAGGATTAATATGTGAAATATTGTATTTTTAAACTCGATTTTTCAATTACATACCGTCGCATTAAACTTGGCGCAATCCGCAAAATAATTAGAGGCCGAGAACTTCTTTCTTATGGACACTGTGGAGCCAAAGAGCACAGACTGTCCCATGCACATGATGCCACCAGCGGTATGATATAGGGGTAAGGGTGTATAAAAAATATCATCATCCTTGAAGCCCATCGTGTAGTGTATTCCAGCGGCAATGAACAAATAACTACAAACGGAAAAATTATTATTAAATTTGATATATTAAAATATAAAATTAAAAAGTTTCACTTTTTGAATTATCAGAGATAAGGACATTGAACAATTGACTAATTAAAAAATATTTCGACTAATATGTATGAAATAATGGAAAAAAAAAAAACTCAGAAGCTCATATGAAACGAAAATTTATTAGATAAACTAAATAGTAAACAAAGGAAAATAGCTTGCAAATACATTTAAAAATTCTAGGATTTTCTTCATACAGTTATTTCTACAGAAGTGTTATAATTTGAAAGAACTATATTTTTTCTATGCTTTGTGTTGAATCAAATAAAAAAAATAATTGCATTTGTAAATGTAAGTACTCAAAATATGATCAAGCTTTCAAATTTACTTGTGAGTGCTGGTACATTTCTAAACACTCTATAGATTATGAGCTTATAGAGCTCCAGAAATTTATTAAAGGATAGTATATAATGAAAAATTAAAATAATGGGGCCATGACTCACCGTGAATGGGAGATAACTGCTGCTTTAGGTAGACCCGTTGTGCCCGATGTGTAGATATAGACGAGCTTGTCATGATGTGCCACTTGAGTCTTGCCGGGATTCTCAGCGCTGGCTGCAGACAAAAGTGTATTTAGATTCTTAGACTGCTTAACGGCCTCCGATTGTGTGTTATTGTTTTCGTTGTTGTATTGGAAGAGCTTGAGATTGGCGGGCAAATCTTTGGTTACTTCAGCGACAGCTTCAATGAAATCCTCGCCATAGATGAGAGCATTGCAATGGGCAACTGTGATGCTATGCAGCAGCGATGGACCACGAAGATTCGTATTGATCAGCGGCGTGATGACACCAATTTTGGATAGACCCAACCAGGTGGCAACATATTCCGCACGGTTCTCCAGCAGCAGACCGACAACATCGCCCTTTTGATAACCCTGTGCTTGGAGTACGTTCGCTATACGATTGGCGTGATCGTTGACCTGACGGAATGTCCATTTCTGGGTTTCACTAATCACAGCCACCTTGTCCGGATGCGCACGAACGTTCCTCTCGAAGACATCGGCAACCGTGTAGTTGAGACGTTCGTGTTTTTTCGTGTAACGCAGCAGTTTTCCATAGGCCCACAGAGCACTACATGGGATGGCAAATTCCGGAGGTAATCGGAAAGAGAAACAATTGAGATTAGCGATAAGCTTAACATAACACATATTATCAATCCATCTGCTTTGAGTTGCGTGTGTTTTATGGTCGATTATTGTGCAAAAAAAAACCAAAATAGCCCTAAATAAGTGGAGCACTCACGGCATAGTCCGTGTCCCAGATAAGGCTTAAAATAAAACAGTAGCAAGCATTTCATAGGGGGCAAACTGCAATTAAATGTGCCTGGGAAAGAGTATCGAATTTCGGGGCAACTTAATATTGTGTGAAAAGAAACGGAAGCGTAATTGTATAATCTTGATATTTTTTATAACTAGATTCTGATTACTTTTTAAAGTTATTTTAACTTAATTTTTTTAAGTAAATGATTTAATCGTTGAATAGATTTAAAATATTAATATGATTGTTCATTTTATTAAAAACCACTTTTCAAAGAGTTTAATATCCGAACAACCAGTTTAAAATTCAAATAGATGCATTTACACATTTTTTTTCTTAATGAAAATCAAATGAAATGCGGATTAGAAAGCTTAAAGAAAGCATATATAGAGCATATCGAAAGTTAATTAACTTAAAGCTTTTAACTTATGGTCGGCCTCTATTTGTTACCCATTTTTTTGAGAGTTTCAAGTGCTGCAGTAAATGACATCAATCAATTGAGTTTAAATATAAACATTAATCTTTGATTTTTCTTTCTTTTTTTTTTTTGCAGCAAATTTGATTTGCTCTGCACTTAAAAGTACTTTGCTCTTGTTGAAGAGTATAGCATAGTTGATAAGATTACTTGAGCAGTTAGGGGGATTATTTTCCATAGCGACATACTTAAAAAGTACAGGTATTTAGCTTTTGTAATTAAATTCTAGAAAGGAAAAAGAAACAAATTCAAGTTTAAATTATGCCAAAGTTTTAAGTGCATTGAACGGCGATTAGAATAAAAAAAAGCAACAGCAACTTGGAATTGACATGCTAATATCAGGTATACTATACTATGTTTATTTATATGAATTTATTTGTAGAGCCGATCGTTGCTTCAACTTTTGCACTTTGCGCCATGTGAGTGTTGCGATACAGAGTCCACAAGGTCATCAAGAAACGACGCATAGCAAATGTCCGATCTTAAGAATCTTGTTAATGCCTCAAAAAACGAGCTGACCTTGTTACTTGAAACTCAATTTAACTCCATTTTGTTGTTGTTATTGTTGCATAAAGCCATAAAAACGATTTTCTGCCAACATCATGCAATTTTTGAGTGATCAAATTTTTGGAATCGACTCAATGTCAAGCAATTCATTGACAGCAAACACATAATGCAGATATCATTAATCTATAAAAGCTTGAAATTATAAATAGTATGCCCTTAAAATATAACTTTGAAGAAGATGGAAATATTGATTATGGACTATGTATGATAGAAAAAAATTAATCTTGATGTACTAAAGTACAAAGATTGAATAAAGGTGGTACAGAGTATATAAGATTTATTTAAAGCTCAAAATCTAGCAGATTTATGGTCAACAATTTATTTCTTGCGTTTTAACAATTTTGGAATATGTGTCAAACGGAAATTTCCATAGATCAGCGCCCTCACTTGCTTACAGTGGCATTTATAATTGTCATTTCCATTGAATTAGTGTTATGTGGGCTCTGCTAATCGCTTGGCAACCCTAGCTAAAGACAAACAACAACAAAAAGTGCTACTTCCGCAATTTTAATTGAATTCAAATACAGACGAAGAACGAAAAAAAAATATAATAATAATGAAATGCTAAAAGTCGGTATATGACGACGTTTTCAAGAACAGTTTGTTCGTTGATCGTATAGCGTTGTCAGTAAACTGTGCCAGAGTCTCGGCAACACCCCGCTCCCCTCAACATCCCCAGCTCAATACTGAGTGGCAGCTACAACTCTGTTTTTTCCGCCTGACGCAAAGAGCGGCCGAGAGAGAGAGAGAGAGAGAGGGAAAAAGAGAGACAAATCCGAAACTAAAAAATTAAATTAGTATTCGTTGGATGGTCTCTTCACGCATTATCGCATGGATTTGTTGGATAAAAGTGAATTTGATTTTTCAAAGTTTGTTTTGGTTTCTTTAGCCACCTACTGGCATCGATCGAACACGACCTTGAACCTGAACAAGTCAATGACTGACAATAAAAATAAACTACGATAAAAAATATTTGTGATATAAAAATGCGTTACTGATATGACACATTCGTTCCATATGCTTTGTTTACATTGCAATTAGTATGATAGGGAAAGGAAAATCGCCGAGTTATATGAAAACAATCATAAAAGAGAAAACTTTATACCACAAATTTTCTCAAATTATATACATAAGCTGCTGCTACTGCAGATGGCCGACCCAAATAGTAGGAGCAAAACGAGTTTTTCTATGACTTTCAGCTTGTTATGCGCAGGGTACAATGGGCATCGTAGACATTGCTCTTTTGCGGTTAATGAATATGGTATGTCAAATAATTGTTTTGACAAACAGATATTTTTATTTTTTTTCAATTTTGTTGTAAAAGGTAATAATGAGATTCTTTGTGTTTAACTATTTTAAAAAATAAAGATAGTATGTGAACTTTGTCTAAACAATTAGTGGACATACTGTATACAGAGAAGAGGGGACACCGAGTGCCGGAGTGCCGGGGATCGTCAATGGATTTACAAAAGAAAATGTTAATTGTATTGAAATGCACACCACTTGCGGTATATTGTAAACTAATCAACACGCTCTCAAACGCCAGAGATAGAAATGTAAACTGTGAACGAAACTCACGTTAAATCTCGTTTGGCTGTTGCTCCCGCGATGTAGAACCAGCGCCAAGACCTTGTTAGCAGTAAAGCGATGAGCGCACCGAGCACCGCAAAAAACCAACCCATTGTGTGGAACGTGTAGACGACGCAGGCGAATGCCAAAGCGAATGCGACTGTCGCGCAAAAATAACGAAATACAACTAAAAATCTGTCCCGCCGTTGTCGTTTGCGTTGTTGTAACGATCGATAGCTAAGCGATAACGATTGCCGATGGTGATGATCAGCTGAGGCGGTCGTAGCACTGCGCAGCTGTTCAAGAATTTGTGTTGCCAGATCGATCATATATTTGAATGCAATTAATTATTTTAGAATCATACAGATTTTACTTACATTGGTGCTGTAAAGCGCGCAGTTATCAATATTAATAATCACGTTGCTGTTTACATTGTTATCCAGTAGGCTGTTGTGCTGTTAATAATTTTTAATTATTTTATTTGTAAATTGTTACTGGTTGAGAATATCGTTTGCGAACCAAGCTGCCACATCGGGCTGCTATTGTCGCTGTAGTAGCGACGCCGCATATATGTTCGCTCTTAAAAGCTTAAGTCTTTTGTTTTGACTTGCCGTTATTGACTTTTGCATTGAATTTCAACTTTTCAGTATTTTTTATTAAACATATGCAATACTTACAGTTGAATCCCGCCTTTGTTGATTGCTGCTGTAATTGTTATACCGCAAGCGCTGATAACGCGTTTCGTTGTTTTGTCACAAAAATCCATTGAATACGTAAAAGGGCAGAAATTGTCGGCGAAAACGCACAACTTTGCGAAATAGCATTTTCTTGTGTTTGAAGTGTTGTGCTAGCAACCCCGTGACGATTTTTAAGAATAATAATATTTAACCAACAACAGAAATGTTTGTTTGTTTTGTTTTATAACAACTCTTGCTCAAAACGCGAGTCCTAAGCTTTTAAGCTGTTTTGTTTGAGCTTTTACTTACTTGTTTGCTAATCGATACTTTTCTTCTATGTGCGCCATATGACCACATGCGTTATCGATAGTTTATTCTTGCTTTTGGTATTTAAATTCGCGCCATTTCTGCTATAAAACTATCGATTATCGTAGACAGCTGCACGCATCAGCTGTTTGGCTTAACAAAGTGGCAACGCTGTCAGCAAGCAAAAGCCGTATCAACAACGAAATAAAATACAACGATTTATAGTCGCAGTTTCTGTACATTTGGAACTCAAAGCAGCCGCGTCATGAAAATATTATGCGAGGTGCAAGTGGTAAATCGTACAACGCAGGCAAATCGAACACCGAGAGCTGTGAAATCAACACTGGCCATTGGCTATAAACAAAGTGCGCGGGATTCCAATGGCAATACCAAAAAGGAGCTGGAAATGGTGTTGTTCACTCCTCAGGTGAAGACTGGCACGCGGTACAAGGTGCGCGACAACATACACTGCGTCCACACCAAATTTGTGCTGGACGGCAAGGTTACCATTGGTTTCAAGCAGCCGGCAGAGAATTTGTTAATCAAATGTGATCCCATACAACTGAAGGGTTTCCTACAGACCCTCAAGTTGGGCATGGAAGGCAAGGATGCCATCAATCTGAGACTGAACATAGCTTCGGCAACGGCCATACCACAAAAGTCGCAGCCACAGCAACGCATGACCATCAACAAACGCAGCGAATATCCCATCAAAGGTTTCCCGCGCACCCTCAAATCGCTGACCATCAACAACATACAACTGATGAAGCTTAGCTTCGAGATCTGCACACTACGTAATCTCACATCTTTGGATGTCAGTGGCAACAAGCTGACAAAGGTGTCTTAAATGTTATTATTTCAAATTTACCAAAAATTTTCATAAAGTTGTCTCTCATCTACATAGATTCCTATTGAATTGGGTCGATTGCCGCTGACCACGCTGCATTTGAGCGGCAACTCTTTGGGCGAGCTTAACGACTGGTGTTGGCTGCGTGGCAGCAAGCTGAGCGAGTCCCTCTGCGAGCTGGACTTGTCGGCCAACGGACTCAGTTACTTTCCACCTGCATTGGTCAGATACGAGCGTCTGGTCACGCTTAATCTGAACCATAATAATCTACGTCACCTGCCATTTGCCATACGTCGCCTACAGAAGCTGCGTTCGTTGCATGTGTCTAGCAATAAACTGGAATCGTTGCCCGCTGCCATTGAAGATCTGCACATTGATTTGCTGGATGTTTGGGGCAACTGCTTTAAGGGTTTCAATGTGGAAGCAGTTCAAACGCAAGTCAAACGGACTTCGGCAGTACACACACCTGCCCCGCTTTGGTTGCAAGCGGCACGAGTTGTCTCCAACCATAAGTTGCCCTATTCGGCGAGCACATTGCCAGCCATACTCATTGAACTCATCTCGGAGGCGCCCAAGTGCCTCTGTGGTAAATTGTGTTATGCTCTGGAATCACAGGATCTGTTGAAACGCGTAACGCAGCCGAAGTTTACTCATATCAAGAATCTGACCTATAGTCGCGAGCATATGATATATTCCGATGTGATCATCTGTGGACCCAATTGCTGTGCCTATCAGCAGTTGAAGGCTCTTTTTAGTATTCTAATCTCTTGAGAATGTTTAAAACGAGTTGTTCTCTTTTGTTTAATGTATTCTATTACCGTTCTAAAATGAGATTCCGTTTAAAAAAACATATACTTTGTATTGTTTCGGTATGGATATTATATTTATACTGGTATATGTTTTTTATATGGGCATGTAACGGTTCAAATTTGAACAATTGTTTCTTAGTAATAGCAACAATGAATTCCATTCCAATAATTAAAACGAATTCAGTTTGTGAGATCCTTTTTTTAATTTATTATATAAAGTGACTGATACTAAACACTTGTTAAGCTACATATGCCAATAAAAACGAATTTAATAATGATACAAATAATATGCTGTTGAGTTTATAAATCGGGGTCCGAAAATAACATTTAAAGCCATAAAAATAATTTTTAATTCTTATTTTTCATTTAGTATTTAAATGTTTAAAAATATCACTTATTTCTTATTTTAAATTAAAAGTTAGCATTTTTAAGTAAATGAGGTTTATTTTAAAACCAAAAACAAGTCTTGTTTCGTAGCTCTTGTATTTAAATTGGTAATTTTTATTTTCTGATCCATTAAAGGACGCACAATTTTTAAGTTAAAGTGTTGAGTGCTGAGTATTTTGGTCTGTTGGAGTGGAAAAGGATGCTGACGTTGAGTAGGAGAAGAGTTGGGAGTATTGTTTTTGTTAATAAGCAAACCCCACGCTAGACTTCACAACTGTGCAATGATTACTTTCCATTTTAGGGGCTTTGATAAGATGAAAACTCTTGGGCCGAGTGTAATCAAATTTTGTAGCATACTTTGCGGCTGCATTGAAAGCAGCTGCGAAAGGACTCTCACTTGGGCTTTACTTTCACATACGCATAAAGACATTTACACGCACAACCACGAGCTGTTACCCAGCAATCCCTCCCCCAAACACCCCACCCCTCTGGGTCGAGCATTGCTTACTTTGTTCTCATATAACATTTGCTCGTTGTTTTTATTATTAAAAGCTTCGTGCGTATGTGACTTGCATAAATGCTACGATGAGCATGAGTTTTTATCAGTACTGAACTGACACCTAAACAGTCCCCTTCTACCTCTCTCCATCCTCCGAACACATGCACACACATGAAGTCCTTGGTGCTATCATTTTCTAAGCATTTTCTTTTCAGCTTTATCAAATCAAAACTCCGAAGCGCTGCCACTTTTTTAAATAAGCATAAACAGTGACAGTCTCCAAGTTCTATTCTCTCTTCCCAAAAAATCTCCACCATTCCCCTGTCTACATCCTTTGGCAAAAACTTAATGTGCAGCTGGGGAATACGGTCGAAAAGAAAAATAAGCGAAAGAAGGCTAAGGATGAGCCATGACTTGTGGCCAACTGAATGTTGGCCTAACTATAAAAATGTTTATCAGCATGTGAGCAAAAGGGCAAAGAGGGGCTAAAAGGGGGTGTCGCTACTGCGCCTAAGCAGCACAAATCCAATTTTGAGCAGCGTTTAAGTGTCCTGACTGCGTCTGTGCCACTTCCTGTGCCATGAGGAGAGAGGAAGCAGAAGCTAAGATTTCTGCTTCCTCTCTCTTCACACCAAACAAAGTTAAATGTCATGTGTATGTGTATGTGTATGTGTATGTGTATGTGTATTTGTGGGTGTTGGCTTGTGTGTTCACGTGTATGTCTAATCTTTGTCCTGGCCATGACATTGCCAGTTTTCTGTTGCCAGTGTGTGCGTTTGTGTTCACAAATATTTAACTTGATTTTCCATTTGCTTTTCTGATTTGCAGCTCATTTTCTTAAATTGCGCCTAAAGGGCTGCAACATGACGTACACAAATAGGTTGATTTAAATTTGTTAATGTAATTTCTAAATTTTAATTTATAATTGGCTTATTTTAGAAAAATAATTTAAATTAAATTGTGTTAATCTTCGTAAAATATTTTTAAATTTGAAAAATGAAGCTAATTTTCTAAGCTACGATGAAGGCTTAGCATTACTTAAATATTCTTTTTTCGTTTAAAATTACAACTATTTACAACTTATATTAATATTGAATCTTAAATCATTTAAATAAATTCTAAATTCAATTAATCTTTTATCGACTGTTGACGTTAATTGACTTTAAATAATTAAATAATAAAGAACAAAATAGATAATTCTTAATTGATTTTAATTGCATTAAATTAAATTAGTTTTCCAAATGCAATACATATACTTCAAATATTTAAAAGTAAGAAAAATGTAGAGTCTACTTTAAGGATGGCCTTAATTTTCCGTACATTCTCAAAAATTGTACCGTTATTTTCTGTACTTTTGGCAAAACTGAAAATGTTCTTTTATTTTATAAACATGTTAGATTTTTGAATAATACATAAATTCCATTTATTAGTAGACATAAAAATAAAAAGGAAATATCATGAAAATTCTTTTATAGACTCGAAGTATTCCCCTTACCAAACTGTCTGACAGTCTTTAATAAAATAAGCACAACCCCCAATAATTTGCACAACACAAACTTGCGTCGTTGTTTTCCCCCGTCAAACACGTAAAACAAAAAGATGCCAAGTCAGCTGCGACTAATGGGGGGATAGGAAGTGATGGTTGGGGGTGTCGATGAGGTATTGCTGGGGTCTGTTTCGGACTACCATAAAGCGCGCTTCAAAGGCAGTAAAAACTCCATTAACTGTCATCAAAAATGCATTTCGCATGCAGCTAATGGGACAGGGAAGCGACCATCAAATAGAATAGAATGAAATGGCGCAAATCAAAACACATCGAATAAATCAAAGAGCACCGAAGAGAGCAACCCAAAAAAATAAATAGAAGAGAGAAAAAAAATATACCAACTCCGATGGGGTAACGATGGGCAAACATTTTTATGGTTAATCAACGCAGCAACCATGAAAAAGAAGACACAGGAGAAATAGCAGAGGAATCCCTTGGTATATTCCTGGCAGCAGTTGGCCACATTTTTATGCATGGCCAGAGCACAAATTAACTTTCCAATTGATAGTGGGAGAGGGGCATTGTCACTCCCAGCACATTACAAGCCAGTTTCACTGTGGCATTAAATTTATCCCCAATTTGCGTGCAGCGATCCAACATTTTATGCCTGGTCGGTGGGGGCGTCTGTCGCTCCACTTTGGCTTATCAAATTTTATTAGCAGGCCAGCAAATTGTTGCAAGACGACAAATAACTAAAGGGGCGGGGAGCGACGAGCGGGGAACGGGGGCTAAGTTATGAGCCACCCCCAACACGCTGGAAAATGCAGTCGAGTTGGCAGCTTACCCAAGGTACGCGTATGATTTGTCGCCGCTATCAATTTCTAAGCATTTTAGCCGAAAAACCAACCCCCCTTTTTTGAACCTGGCCAGAAGTCGCTTTCTCTTTTGCTCGTTGGCACAAAGCTAGAAAAACGACCGGAAAAGTGCAAACACACGCGAAACTGTCGTCGACTTTGGCCTAAGCATATCGAGTCTACTATGTAAGTATACTGGGATACCAAACCCATCCCATCCCATCCAATTCCATCCGATTCTAGATACCAGTTTTTGGGGGCTTGGTTTTCGCCGCGTGCACGAATCCAATAAAAACGTTTTGATAGGCTTATAACCGGGTTTTTTCATGTTGCCACACCAGTTACAATCACCAGGGGGGAACTGTAACTCTCCCTCAGTATACAATATATTTGTCTTGATATTATTTCAAATTTACTTGCTAACTGTTACAGCAAATTGTGATAAGAAGGCGCTAAAAATCGATTAACTTACTTTAAGGGATTTAAAGGCTTAACGAATGGTACAAAGCAAATGATTTAATTCAAAAGGTAGAGCTAAAAAGTATATTGAGAAATTGTGGAGAAAAACGAATTATAAATTAAGAGTAACTACTTTAAAAAAATATAGTCTTAATTGTATTTTAAGAAATGTTAATGTAAACAATAATCATATGAGAAGAGCGAGAACTGACAGAATGTACTTTGGGAAAATATGGAAAATTATTATTATTATTATTTTTTTATTCGACAAAATTACGAGAGCGTATTTTAAGAAATGTAGGCGGAGTTTTAACCAAATATAATATATAATATATATAGAATATAAGATATAATATCAACAAAATTGTCTAAAAATAGAAATTCAGAATTGAAATAATATCTTTTTAACAATAACTTAAGTCAAAAATAAAGTCAGAATTGGGAAAAGCTGAAGGAACATCAAACAAATTTCAACTTAAAGGAGATGTAGTTTAAATTGTCAAAAATAACGTTTTAGCTTAATTCATAATATCCCAATCCAGAAATCTGTAGCGTCATTTTGACTGGAAATGCGCCGGAAAGTATGCCATGAAAAAGTTGCAAGTGAAGGTCTATTCCTATTTAGATAGTTCAAACAGCAAGTGGAAATTCAGTGATGCGCACTTATGATGAACAAATGCCAATCTTTTTTTACTACTGCAATCTTCCTGTTCCCCTCGCCATTTGCAACCCCTCAGCCATTTGCCACTTGCCAAATCGTTGCTCAATCTCTGACCTCCGGCTAAAAATGAACTCAATCGCAAAAAATTGACCAAGAGCAGAGCAACAAATCAAACAGAGCAAAACAAAAATGCGAATACATTGGCAAAAATCAATTTTCAATTTAAATTTTAGATGCCCGCTTTGTACCCTCCCATCTGTTACTCTTGCTGCCCCTTACCACGCCAATGCGCTTGTAAGATAAAAAGTGCGTTGAAGCAAAAAATGTAAATAGAATGGAAAGTTTACCCAACGCAATGAAAATGCTACAGGTTGTATGAGCCCTTATGTTGGTGGCTAAAGCAGGACAGAGGCAACGGGTAACCGTCAGTCGATTTCAAAATCAAATATTGCCGCATAAATCTGGCGAAAGAAGTTTTCTTTTTTGCGGTCAATGCAAAGGCGTATTCAACTTTTTGATTTGTATATATTGAATTGTTGGCTCTGTTCTGGGGTTCCTTTGATTTTTATCGCTGTTCCGAGTTTCTTTTTTTATTTGTAATTTTTGTTCTTCTTTGTGTATCTACGAGTTCTGTTTCATTGTTGGGACTATCCCGCAAGTTGATTTTGTTTGCCTAACCCTCGAGTGTGTTGCGTGCATTTCATTAGCATTAGCCGTCTCGATGTATCTTTGAGATACACACGTCTAAGTATAGTATATGCGTTTCGGCAAACAAATCAAAACTGTCCAGGAAATTGCTTTCCCCACAGTCGGAGGTCTTTTAGCCAATCTTGTATATAAGTAAGTATTTACTTAATGTAGCTTCACTATATTTAAGACTGGGCAATTTTACACACAAACGGACTTAATATTAGATACATCAAACATTCGGTGCATTACAGTTGCGAGTATTATAATTTTGTCATTAAATATGTAACGATTTAAAGAATTTCTGTTAATTTTAAGAGCTAAGTTTGTCAAATTTTAGATTATATTTTATTAATATAAAATATAAATTCTTCTATTGCCTGTTAAGGTATTTAGTATTTGTGAACCTTTAGATAGCATTAGCTACTGTTACTTAACTTTACTTTGATGCATCTACATAACTAATAATTCATTTGCTTGTTCAAATTTAATAACATTTCATTAAATTTATTACAGCCTGTTGCCTGCAGAGTCATCCATTAGTAGAGTTATTGAGTTCGTGTCCTGTCACAGGAACTGGATACTGAAGTTTCTGCTGTATTCACTTTCTTCATTCTATTGCAAAGTTCCTGCGAAATTAATTCATTAGCATTTTATTACTTTGACGTTGTGATGCTGCAGCCAACATTGAAGACTCCCCTTGGTTCCCTTTCTGCACCCTCTCTTACCGTCACCCCTCCCACCGTTCAGCAGTCTTGTCTTTGTTTTCATTTGCCGTTACTTTGATGTGTAATTAAATCAATAATCACTTTCGAGTCGTGCATCAGGCAGTTTATTAGCTGATTGAACAAAGACGGAGACATCATCGACAGGTGACACCAACTAAGACAATGACTAAGTAATTTTGGATTTTAGTGTGCATTATTTTTAAAGTACAATTCAATAATTTGGAGCAAACTATGCGTAAATTTAAATAAATTCATAAAATTTATAGTGTTCAAAATAAAATTAAAAAAATAAGACTTAAATTAAAATGCATTTAAATGATCAATTAATTTAGAATAAAATTGTAAGCAATATGTACCTTTTTAACATTTTACTTATCAAAATTCCATCACCTACGCCTAACAACCAAATACAAGAAACAGTTTTTAATAGTGAAGTCGGGCAATACCCGCATTGGATTACTATAATATTATATTACTCGGCTACTAATTTTTAAAGGTTCACATGATACTGAAGTCATTTAAAAAGCTTTTACAATTAGTTCCAGATCAAAGTATGTAACAGGGAAAGCTTTTAAATAATCTACATTTTAAATTATTAAAAATCAGTTAAAGCAAGGACAAATGTTCAACGTAAGCTTAACCATAATTGAAAAGTATTAAATTCGCAAAGCATAACTACAAGTATTTTGTGAAGGACTTCCATTAAAATGTATCCAAATAGCTGAACATATTCCCTCTCATGTAACAAATTTAACCCTGTAGGGAATATACATATACACGTATACAGCTTGACTGCTTCGCAATTTGAATTTAGAATTGATTCTTTGAATTCTTGAATTGCAGACATGGTCAAAGAAGAATTTACTGTAATTGTAATGTATATGTGTGTGTGAGTTGCGTATTTTTATTTAAATTTTGTTCAATGAAAATAAATTCTTATTTAAAGGTAATATTTCATGCTTCTTCCTGCTATCCTGTTGTTATCCTGTTATCCTTGTTGAATTCCCTTCGCTGGCGTTGTGTATCGCATTACAGAAGCGGAGCGAGTGGCGCGAATATCCTGTGCCACATTCAGCTGTTGCTTCAACTTGTGCCCCGTCTTAGCCTTATCGGTTGCCTTATCATTGGCCATGCAACATAAAACAATAAATATTTTATGGCCTTTTTGCTGAGCGCATAAATCTCTTGAAATTGATACTTACAAAAGTGTGTGTGCTGTGTTGTGTTGTGTTGCGTATGTGTGTGTGTGTGTGTGTGTGTGTGGCAAGCAAAGCAGGAAGAATCGCACATTGCCACATTGACACACTCAGAAGCTGCTACTCGCATATTTGCAACATTTATTTTTTTGTTGCTTACCCGTGGGAGTGTACAGTGTACACATTACCACCCCTCTCTACTCACCCTTTCCGTCTTTCTATCTACCTTCCTTCTTCCCTTTTTAGCCAGACTCTTAAGCTACCTCAGCTTGCAGGATTTACACATTGATTCGTTGTGTATTTTGGCAGTTGTTGCGTGCTTAGCAGATTGCGTATTAAAGCCAACTTGTAGAGTGGCTAATGGTTAGAATTTTTGGCAACACGTTAAGGCCATCAAAGCTGAGCTTGTCAGTTGGCTAAGCGTGGAATTCAATGTAATTTGCATGCCAGTATGGTAACAGTTGATTACATCTGACATCGGACTTGGTGTACTTAAGATTTGATACCAAAATAACAACAGGTAAATATGCATTAAGAAAAAAGGACACACTTGAGTTAAAAAACTTCGACTAAGTGATACCCTGTGACCGCGAGATTTTTAATTGGGAAAATTCAAAAAATATTATTATTTTATAAATATATTTAATACCGTTTCATAAATAAAATAATATTTAAAAAAGTTAAAATTGAATTTCCTTTTTTTTACATCAAATAAAAGCCTAAGGATTTATTTAGATAATAAATTATAATCAATAAAAATGAAAAAAATGGAAAATTTAATTTTTAATTATTAGTATTTATTTGAGTACATAATTTTAAGGCAAAATCTTGATCACAATGACATTCCGCTAAGAAATCTAAAACATTTTGGCAGGGATATGACAGTTTGACGCTATCGGGAACTTTTTATCAAAGGTATTTTCTAGTCGAGCAGTCTCTGCTACCAAAACATGGTCACAATGCACTAAAAAAGTCATCACACATTAACGACAAGGTCATAAAATACTGAAAAAATACCGTTGTTACATTTGATGCCCAATTAACGTATTTACCACTTCAAATTTAGCCATGCACAAAATTTGTATAGCTCTAAAAGAGAGAGAGTAGGAGAGAATGAGCGAGAAAAGTGAGAGGGAGAATAAATAAGAGTGCGCCAAAGGCAGAACGTGCCACAAAGCACAAAAGGTTACAGAGCAGACTACCCCACACATTCCCTCTTCTTTCTATTTTCTCCGCTTTGCCGTGACTTTCCCACAAGAAAGCGAAACATTTGTCGCTTGACTGCAGTTTGGAGTTGGAGAGAAGAAGGAAGCCGCTATGAGGAGCTGCACTTCATTAAAAACCAGCAGGAATTACGACGGTCGAATAGAGAACACCCTGTTTATAGATTGAAAAAGTTGTAAATTTTTTTTTACCTATGATTTGGTCGAGAATATCAGGATGTTCAAATCGAAATCACACTATTCTATCCTATCTCTAAGTTTAAACATTTTTTTCTCCTTCCCGCATAGGGTACGGGAGTTTTAAGGTAAGTGATAAGGTAATTTAAAAAACAAACACCGTTTTTATATTCATTGCAATATGAATAATATTCACACTTTCCCTATCTAAATTTTACAGGGTATAAAAGGATGGCTTAGTGAGAGAACTTTGTCGTTAGGCGACTAATGACTTCAGCAATTACAAAACACAAATGCAAAAAAGACTTTAAAAAAATGAGTGATGTAATGCGCGTAACACGATGCCCTCTCACTCGCTCCCTCCCTTTCATTCTCTCTCTCTCTGACTCCCTCTCTTTCTTATTGTTGCTTGTTGACATAACGAATACCTTAACATTATTTTTTTAGCTCCCTTTGCCCTCCTTGCTTGTGCACTTCCGCTCCACTTTTACGCATTACTCGCATTGCGACGCCGCGCCGTTGAGCGGTTTGTCGAGTTAATGACACTGGCAGCTGGAGCCGTCACTCCGTCACCCCGTCTTCCCTTCTCCCCGTTCACCCATTGCATCCTGTACCTTTGCAGTGGTCCTGTCAACGTCGTCGAGGCGTGCAAAAATCATTTTTCTCTCACATTTTTTACATCGCCCTTCAGCAACATTTTATTTATATTTTTCATTTTTCACATTTCTGCGAAAATTGCCTATTATTGTGTGTGTGTGTGTGTATGTGTGTGTGCTTGTGTTTGTGTAGGGATTTCCTTTTGACGTTGTTATTGCAATTGTTGTGATCGCATTGAGGACTCAAGGTGCCTTGTGTGGTGGCAAGGCGAATTCCATATATTATATTATTTTGGCTTCTGTCGTTGACACTTAATTATTTGTATAAATAGGCGCAGATGTTAAACTGTTAAAGGGTAACAACGATTATCTGACAGCTGCGGCATGTTCTCAATTGTTGCATAAAAGTCAAGGGATCACTGAATTGGATAACTACTTATCATATTAATAAGAAAAACTTGCAAATTGTAATACCAAACGATTTTACAGTAACTTAATGTATTGTACATTTATAAAATTGCAAATGCAATGAAACCTTTTAAAAGTAATTTAAATCTAATTAAATAAAATAAATAATTATATTTTTTGTTTTATAATTTTGCTTAGATTTCTTATCAAAAATTAAAGAAGTAATGAATAAGTCTAAGAGTATTGTAATTTCTGTAATTATTATTTATTAAATCTGTTTTATATTTTAAAAAAGTTTGAAGTAAAGTGCCTTATATTTTAAATGAATCTTTAAATTCTTTAGGTTTATACCTTGAAAAAATATTAAGTCTCTTCTCAGACTTAAGCTTAATCAAGAGCTTTTCTTATGAAGCTTGTTTTTCTGACAGTTAACAAAAGTTTCGAGATTTGAACCAATCTGTTACTAAAACTTCTGTTTATCTAGGTCAACCAGCTCCAAGTACAATTTCATGAGCTGCACAACTTCAATCCCATGTTGAAAGTTTTGCTGACAAATAAAACGCTCAGAATTCTTGGTCCTATTTTTCTAATGCAAATATCAGTGCACTTCATCAATCCTCATTCCGTTTTCTCTGGTTTTCTCAGTGAGAGAAAACTTTGAAGCTAAGTCCATTTCTCATAACTATTTTAAGTTTTATTTCTCTAATGGGTTGGGAGATTTTACAGTGGCTTCTGTGACTATTTGACAACAATTGTTTGCGGCTTGCGGGGACTGCAGCTGTCAATCCCATGAGCCAAATTAAAAATGCAAAATGTCCTGGACATCAAGTGGCTTTTTGGTTGCCCCTCTGACAGTTGTTGGCCCAGATGCTTTGCGGAACATTTGGATCGTTGAAATTGTTCGAATGCTAAACCACATTGTAAATAACGCGAAAATCAAAGCATGTCCAAATGGGAAAACATTTAGAAATGCATTTGTAAATTTGTGCTACTCTTCAATTGGCAACACTTTGGTAAGGAATATGTTGAGGATACAAAAATTTCAAATTTATTTAAAAAACTGTGAGAATTTAATAATACAGCCGAATAATAAAGACAAAAGAAAAATGATATATTTTTTTTTCATAATAATTGTAAGTTAAACAATAAACTCAGGAAATGTTACAGTTTTCGAACAGAAAAATAAAAACTGGATTAAATAGTTGTGATACGCTTGATAATGTCATAAAAAGTTGAATAACTAATAAAAATACCGCATAATATTGCAATCAGCATGTCATAGCAACATTATAGCTTAGCAACATATTGCCAACGCCATATTTTATGTTTGAAGCAAGCGAAAAGTGTTGCAGATCAAACAAGTTTTATGCATTTATAATGAGACAAACTTCTGGTTGACATTGCATGTTCAATGGCTATCAGAACTCGAGCTTAGCCAGCGATAATCATAACAATAACATGAGTTAATGAACTGCACATTGTCTTGCCTCTTATGCGTATTTGCATATTGGTTGATGTTGTTGTTGTTGATGGGTTTTATTGGGGAGTGAATAACTGTGTGCTACTTAAATGCAAAATAAGCTAAATACTCATTTCATAATTGAATAACACTCAGTTGTGTGCATGGACAGAGTCTGATAAGCAGCAATATTACTGAGTATTTCCCTCTCTATTCAAAATTATTCAAAGATTGAACTAGTCAAATATACAAATATATTTTCAATGCATATTATTACATTTTGCATATTGCTCTTGTTGGTTTTGTGTGCATGCGTGAGTGTGTGTAAATAGACAATTTCTAATTTTAATTTGTGTGTGGTCTATGAATAGTTCTCAATTTGATACTAAACTATTATCACGCCTTTGCCACAATTTGTCGGTCATCGAAATGTTTACAAATAGAAAAACAATAATTCATAAACATTGTGGTTTAATTTGCACTTTGATCCGAGAACAATAAAAGTAACAGTCATTTTTTTACAATTTGATTGTTCATTCATTGATAAGTCTGGCAAGATATAGGGTATATTACTAAGCGAGCATGCCTAATTGAATTTCTTTTGTTACTACAATTATTTTCAACGATCATTATTCATAATTTGAATTTTCACAACAAACTTTGTATACTTTACTTTTGTATAAAAATAAAGCCTTATCGACGAAATAAATAAACCTACAAATGAAGAGACTAAAACACATACCCCGATTATTAGGTCAGGTCTCAAAAACCAGTCTGAAGAGCAGCGATAAACTACGTCATAACTATGACATAGATGGGCAATTCGAACTTTGGATATACTCAACCAATATGCAGTCCTAATCAGCCCAAAAAAAAACTAATGATTTAGAGACGAGTTTGCAGTATTTTACTTTCGGACAGGTTAGGCACACACCTTAACAAAAGGTGTGAGTGTGTGTGTGAGAAGTCATCAAAAACTTGTAATTAATATTTAAACAAAGTTCAATTCAAGGCAGCCCACAGCAGCAGCGACTTCAGTCTGAAATCGTCGCCGGAACGAAACACATTAAAAATCCACGTCAAATTATCAATGTTTATAACTTTTACATAAACTTTTTTTAAAAGAAAAATATAAAAGTGTCGGTAAGAATCGTTGAGTTATTTATAAATATGCACTTTTTGCTTGGCAACTTGACAATGTTGGTTGTTTGTGAATGAGTTGCTAGGGGAATGAAAGGTCGCCCAATGACGCAGTCGGAATTCACATTTGGTGGCCATAAGAACTACGGAGTTCAGAGGTCGCCGCAGTTGTGTTTTGCAGATAAACCTGCCCCGAGAGTCTCGTGCGTAAATAGTTTCAAAGTCAAGACTACTATAATTGGAACTCAAGCATAACGAGCTATACTCGAGCTATAATCTTAAGCCGGACCCATGGCTTATCAATTTGTGACGAAGGCATAGCCGAGGGTTATCATCGCACTTGACCAATATTTATTTTCACATTTGTTGTTTTTTTGCTTTTGGGTTTATGGTGATTCAATTGAATTGAAAGTATTACACACTGATATGAATACAATTACAGTAATCACTCGCCAAATTAAACTGGCTCGATTATTGTTTGGCATAATATGTATGAAATTTCGAATGGTTATATAACATTTTTCAGATATTTGTAAAAATGAAAATAAAACTGTATAATGCTGTATAGTGATCTGGTTTTAAATGTGATTTTTCGATAAACAAAACCCAACGTTTTTTATATTTCTTTAATTAAATTAAATTAAAAGTATTTCAAATCTAAATATGATTGTTGGATTAAATTTAAGAGCTGTGTAAGAAAAGTGTGTAATTTATCGAGTGACTACTGTATAAACAAGCAAGCTATAATCAGCATAATAGCATATGTACTACAGTTTCAAATAACATGACAAAGTTTCGTTCTCGCAGCCCAATCAACGGATCAACAGTCAACTTTTGTACTTCACAGCGATCACATCTACAATTTATACAATACACTATATAAACACTCTGTGTATATAGAAAAAATGACATTAATAATGCGCTTTAAGCAGTTGCTACTCTTAACATTGTGTCTGGGTCTGGTACTCGAGTGTAATGCGGATTTATCATTTATATTTGGAAACACGACTTTATTCAATGTGAACTTCAAATCGCCGGCTTGGTTGGGTCGATCTCTACCCGTTGTTAGCAATATTCGCATTGATAATGATGTGGATCCAAATATTTTGGTTGATTCTCATTTGAATACGGTAAGTTAAGGAAAAATAGTTAAGTACCGCAGATAAACTTTCTTCAAAGTTATTATATATAATCAAGCAAATAAATAGTTTTTATAAATCAACCATAATGATTAAAAAAATCGTTGAGTGTAATTCATTAATTAATAAAGTGATATCATCAGAGTCATTAAGTCCTGTAATATATATATAGCAGCGAGTGAAGATTAAAAATTGTAGTGTAATGAACACTAATGTTTTGTTTAAATTTTTCATATTATTTTTCAATAAGTAATCTTTAATGAAAGTCGATTCTATTTGTCATAATGTAAAGCGATAGTAAAAATATTAATAAAACGTATTGTAAGTAATCGTATAGTTAATATAATCACAAAAAGTTTTCTAATTGTAGTTTTAGTAAAGTTGTAAAATCAATCTACTCATCATAAGATTTTTTGATATTCCTGAGTTAACTTCTGGTTATTTTGTTTACAGTACGGTCTTATTCAGAAATACGGTTATCCGGCGGAGAATCACACTGTGGTAACAGATGATGGCTATATATTAACCCTACATCGTATTGCCAGACCCGGAGCAACTCCAGTACTCCTCGTGCACGGACTTTTGGACAGTTCTGCCACATGGGTGATGATGGGACCAGGCAAGGGATTAGGTAAGACGATGACTGAAACTTACTGAATTAACCATTTTAATTCAATTTCTGATCTTCATTAGGTTATCTGCTTTATGAGCAAGGCTACGATGTCTGGATGGCAAATGTGAGGGGAAATACGTATTCGAGGGGGCACATAAAGTACACACATAATCATGCTAAATACTGGGATTTCACATTTCACGAAATGGGCGTCCATGATATACCCAGTTCTATTGATTTTATACTCAAGAAAACTGGCTACCCACAGCTTCATTACATTGGACACTCGCAGGGAACCGTTGTCTTCTGGATTATGGGCAGTGAGAGACCCGAGTATATGAAAAAAATTATCTATATGCAGGCCTTGGCACCCGTTGCATATCTGAATCATTGCAAGAGTCCCGTAGTTAATTTCCTGGCTGAATTTCACACTTCGGTGAGCGTAAGTCCCTTTCCCTTCGATTTATAGTTTGTCAACCTCTTGTTGATTCAAGTTTCTTTTATTCTACAGTTTATATTGAAGTTGATTGGCGTACATGAATTTCTGCCTCAAAATGAGTTCATTGTGATGTTCAATCAGCTGATTTGCGATGAGACTACAATCACCAAAGAAATCTGCTCGAATGTGATCTTCCTCACGACAGGCTTTGATAAATACCAGTTGAATGAGACCATGTTGCCAGTTGTTGTGGGGCATGCCCCAGCTGGTGCCTCAACCAAACAGATGCAGCACTTTGGTCAGCTCCGAAGATCTGGAACCTTCCGCCAGTTCGATTATGGTTGGCTGCGGAATCATTGGCGTTATAATAGCATTACACCTCCCGAATACAAACTGGAGAATGTTAAGGCCAAGGTTGCATTGTACTACGCTGAAAACGATTGGTTGGCCCAACCCGATGATGTGGAGGCTCTAAGTCTTCATCTGCCCAACGTGGTATCCCAATATCTAGTCGACTATCCGAAATTCAATCATCTCGACTTCATTTGGGGAGTAGATGCTCGGGATTTACTCTGGGATCGCATGCTAAGAAATATGCAATCCATTGATAATGAACATTTCAGGGACAATTTAACTGCCTGAAAAGAGTTAGTGTAAGAATCCTAAACTAGCAGTATGATAATAAGTATATAATAACTATTTATTGATTGTGCAAATCTTAGAATAATCAAATAAAGTGCATGTGATAATGTTTATATATCCCAAAAACATTTGGATTCTTTTGATTGGTCAAAATACAATTTTTTTTTTTTTTTGAAAGTCAAGTTTAAAATTGAATTGTTACTTGTTTGCAGAGCATATCCTAGTCGAGTACAACAGCTTACAATATAATGTCTTATTAAATTAAGCCTAGGAAAATGAATTTTCGCTTAGTCGCACACAGTTGGATAATGAGCATTATCTATAAGTATAAGTGTAAATTACAGCTTATTTGGTCAAGTATGGTCCAATTGGATAAAGTTTTTTTTAATGAAAAATTATTTGTAATAATAATTTGTACACAAAGGGAAGCGGTAAAACTACTGCCTGCCTCAAGTTCTGATCAATTTCATACAAAAATGGTCAACTGACACAAAAAAAAAAAACGATGGAAATAGGACCTGTTAACAAAAAGTGTGAGCGAAAAAACGCTTGTCTGACGGAAGCTTTTACATTTTTTATTTATGTAGGAGCACAAGTCATGTTAATTGTTAAATTAGATTATGGGAAAATCTACATGAATATAGGAAAAAATTTCTCCCTCTCCGAATGATGTCTATTATATAATCCCATAAACTAAGAGAAACCTAATCGATATGATGAATTGATTCTAAGTATAAGTAACTCGATCAGACTTCGGCAAGATATACTTTAGACGATCTATTATGGCATCTAATATTATATTATAATATATAAGTTACGTGACATGTCTATAAATTTATTTTATTACTCCATTTTAGAGCAGAATCGTGCAAATGAATTACGTTCCACACTAAAGAACTAGTATATAAGTAAGCTCTCTCCATTTCGCCAAAAGTTTTGCAGTTAGACAGACGAAACATTTCCCGGATATGTCTTTACTAATTGGCTGGCTAATCTGGCTGTTCCTTGATGGAATCTTGGCTCGGACACAGCTTGATCCATCTGTATTAGAAGATTCTAAGCTGGATACGGTTGGTTTTCGAAAAGATCAACTTAATATATTACAGAGCTGTTTATATATTTTCATTATTTATATTTAATTGTCCAAAGTTTGAGCTGATTCAAAAGTACAATTATCCTGCGGAGAAACATAATGTAGACACTGATGATGGTTATATAATTACCATTCATCGCATTCCAATGCTCGGAGCGATTCCTGTATTATTGATGCATGGACTTTTCGACGCCTCTACCACATGGGTGATGCAGGGTCCCACCAAGGGGTTAGGTAAGTAATGTACATATATCTATAATCTTTGGAAATTGTATATGTGATTTCCCCAGGTTACTTGCTTCATGATCGGGGCTACGATGTCTGGATGGGAAATATAAGAGGAAATACGTATGGCAGGAAACACAAATTTCTTAAGCAGCATCAGCCTGAGTTCTGGGATTATTCCTTTCATGAAATAGGCATCTTTGACATACCAAATACCATTGATTATGTGCTCAACAATACGGGCTACTCCCAACTGCAGTATATTGGGCATTCCCAGGGCACAACGTCCTTTTTTGTAATGGGCAGTGAGAGACCCGATTATATGTCAAAGATCATCTCAATGCATGCGATGGCACCCGTTGCCTTCTTCGAACATACCAAGAGTCCGGTGATAAAATTTTTGGGTGAAGCTCAAACATCATCTATTGTGAGATATTTTCAACTAATATTATTTAATTCCTTCAAGTCTTCTTAATTTTTATTTAGATAATGAACAAGTTTTTTGGCACCCATGAGTTTTTGCCAAGATCCGAGCTTACAAACACGTTTAGCAAATTCATTTGTGCCTCTGATTTGACTCAGCCGATCTGTTCGAATATGATCTTCTTGACGACAGGATTTAACTCAGATCAGTTAAACCTGACCATGTTACCAGTGTTTATTGCCCATGCTCCAGCTGGAGCATCAACCAAACAAGTAATGCACTTTGGCCAGGTGCGAGCTTTGGGTGGACTACGAAAATTCGACTATGGGCTCGTGCAGAATCTTCAGCGATACAAAACTGTGACTCCTCCGGAATACAATTTAAGGAATGTCAGGGCCAAGGTTTCTTTGTATTATGGCCAAAACGATTGGTTGGCACAGCCCGAAGATGTCAAATTATTGCTTAATAAGTTGCCCAATGTCATATATGATTATCTCAGTGACTATCAGAAATTTAATCATTTGGATTTCGTTTGGGGTATTGATTCCTGGGATTTGATCTGGGAACGCATTTTTAATAATATGCAAGTTCATGATCTCTCGATAAGGTACGGATCGTGGAATAAATAATAATAAATTGCAAAGAATCGGTTCCGGTACGTTACGAAACAACTATATCGGGAAAAGGTTCTATTTCAGTTTTCATCTTTAGGTTTTGGTATCAGTACCGGTACCTTTTGAAACCTTTTAAAATGATATGGTATCGTTTTATAATTATTATGACATCGAAGTAAATATCTAGATCCAGACAATGACAATTTTTTGAACAAATTTAATAAAATGTTAATCAAAATGACATCCCGCTTGAATGTCGGTACAGTTAAGTTATGACAGTTCGAAGTTGCTTATGACCTAGCAACTTTACAAGTCAAAATATTTTCTCAGAATCAAGTTCATAGAGTCGTTATATACTAATTACGATATAAGGAGTTGATTAAAAGTAAACCCTTGAGATTTAAAATTTTGAATTTTTGATAGTCGAAAATAAAAAAGTTTTCTAAATAAACAAAATTTGGATACAGAATAAATATAGAGGCGAAACCATTATTAGAATGACATTCCGATTTAAAATCGGTACAGTTTTGCCAAAGTTATGATAGTTCGAAGTTGGTCACACCTTTGTACTAGCAACTTTACAAGTCAAAATATATTTTTGACATAATTTATTACAAGAAAATGAAAGTCCTCAGAATTAAGTTTAAATTGTGGTTTTTTATACTATTTACGATATTAGCAGTTGATTAAAAGTAAAAGCTTGAGATTTAAAATTTTGAATTTTCAAAATATCAAAGGGGGGACCCTTACCATCAGCATAGAACCATGGCTACGATAGTCGAAAAATAATAAAATTTTCTAATAGAACAAAATTTGGATACATAATGAATTAAGAGGCAGAATCATGATCAAAATGACATTCCGTTTGTATGCCTCTGACCTAGCAACTTTACAAGTCAAACTATTTCTAAATTTTGAAATGAATTTTTACAAGAAAATGAAAGGCTTCAGAATGAAGTTTAAAGTGCCGTTTTATACTAATTACGATACAAGGAATTAAAATTTTGAATCTTTAAAATTTCTGTTAACCTATTAGATTTTTATTTTGCTACTCGATATAATATTACGCTATTGGCTACATACAGTTCGTTGGCAACGGATCGATCGTCGGGCGCAGTTCTAACAGGATTACTAGTAACTAGTAACTATAGTTACTTGTAATAGTTACAATATTGGATAAGCAAAGCAAACTAATTCGATAAGGATAATTTCTTAAACAGTTAGTACATCGTTTACAACAAAAGCGGAACTAAAAAGCGTTGTTTAAATAATAATGCATCTAATGGCAAAATATAACTCATGGGACATTTATTTATTGCAAACATTTCGCGTTCAGGAACGAGGCATATACGAGGCATAAGTAATTTCTTGATCCATTCTTAGCCGCAATTCGTAGATTTCGGAAATGATTTTTGTAATATGATTCGAAATAAATTTCGTTTATAAGCATTTTATGAAGATAAATACTAATAATATGAGTAAAATATTTCGCTTTCTCATCGCACTGTGGCTGCATACAAATCTCGTGCTCTCAAGTATTTTAAAATATGATCCAAGCATCCTTGAAGATGCGCAACTGACAACAGTAAGTTGAGTATTACCAAAAATTTATTATTATTATTATTATTATTTATATATTTTATATTTATATTTGTAGATTGGTCTGATTAGAAAATACGGCTATAAGGCAGAGGAGCATAAGGTTGAGACCAAGGATGGTTTTCGACTGACAGCTCATCGCATACCCAAACCGGGGGCACAGCCTGTGCTGTTGGTGCATGGACTGGAGGATAGTTCCGCCACCTGGGTCCTTACTGGTCCCTGCTGTGGTCTGGCCTATCTGCTTAGTGATCGTGGCTATGATGTTTGGATGTTAAATACTCGCGGCAATCGTTATTCCCGAAAACATCGCAAGTATCATCCGTTGATGCGTCAGTTCTGGGACTTTTCATTTCATGAGATCGGCGTTTATGATATACCGGCCACCATTGACTATATGCTCGATCGTAGTAAGGGTTACAAGCAGGTGCATTATGTCGGTCACTCCCAGGGCACGACCTCGGTCTTTGTCATGGGATCCGAAAGACCCGAGTACATGAAGAAGGTCAAACTATTGCAGGCTCTCGCTCCTGTGGCGTATTTTGACAATCTTAATGCACCTTTTATTCAACTTATCAAGCCCTTTGCAAGAAGCCTATTAGTAAGTTCAAGTATCATAAAACCTGTGCACAGATTATTCAACGTTATTCCTACTTAATACTATTCTTGCAGAGCATGATTAAACTCTTTGGCATTTATGAGTTTCCACCGGAAAGAGAAGTTTGGAGCCGTTTGTATTATAAACTCTGTAGTTTTGCTTTTCCGAACACGTGTACTAACTTTTTAATGCTAGTAATGGGCCAGGATTATTCACAGTTCAATCAGACACTCATTCCATTGTTTTCCAAGCATTTTGTGGCTGGATCTTCTGTCAAATCCATTGAGCACTATACCCAATTGATTGAGCGAGGTGGCTTCTTTAAATATGATTTTGGTAATCCCAAAGTTAACATTAAAAAGTATGGCACCCGTAATCCTCCAGCCTACAAGGTGGGCAATATCAACTGTAAAGTGGCTTTGTATTATAGTGAAAATGATCAATTGACATCCTTTAAGGATGTGCAACGCTTGAGAAAACAATTGCCAAATGTCGTACACGATGAGCTTTTGGCTTATAAGAAATTTAATCACTTGGACTTTACTTTTGCAATCGATGCAAAAAAATTGTTATATGACAGCATGTTTAGAGTAATGGAAAAGGTGGACAAGGGGGAACTTTAGCAGTAAAATAAAAATATAGCTTAAAAATAAATATAATTAAAATAGCATACATAATTTTTTATAAATTTTCCCGTTACTTTGGTTTGTTAATCGAACTACGGTTGGTTTTTCCTCATAATGTCTTTCATTCCCTCAGGTTATTTTTTTTAATGTGGGGGATCTTGATGTCTGGATGGGAAATACACATTAGCAGAAAGCACAAAGTTATAAATTCTAATCAGATGGAGTTTTGGGATTTCTCTTTTCATGAAATAGGAATTTTTGGGTTATGGGCAGTGAGATACCCGAGTTTATGGAAAATATAATATTTTTGGGCAGGCCCTGGTACCAATGATCTTTTTTAATCACGTCAAATCTCCATTGATTTCCATGATTTCCATGATAACTTACAAAACCAAAGGGACATGAGTTTGCACCTTCAGTCAATTCGATTATGGATTGCCACAGAGTCTATTACGCTACAAAAAGATACTTCCTCCCAAATATAATTTGTCGAATGAATACATATTCTTCCAAAATCTATCCATCAGCTTACGTAAGAACTGACCAAAGTGTTGGATATTAATCAAATAAGCACGAGCTTTGTTTGGGGCGTCGATGCTTACGAAATAATCTAGAATCTAAGGTCTCGAAACTGATTCAGATTTTGTTAAGGTAAAAACATTTAAATTAATGGCTTTACTTATTACTGAACCATCATCTTCAAAATTAGGGGAAATAATTTTTGATTTAATATTTTGTATTTTCTGTAGTTATTTAATATCATGGTACAGAACAATTTAAAAATTTATAACTGAAAATATTTACGACTTATTTTGGTCATGTTGTTAGAAGTATTATTTACTCCATCCAATGAAAGAATATTAAATATCTAACACATTAAATGAGAGAACATTTCTCAGATTATTCATTCCCACGACATTAATATTCAGATAAATAATGTCAAACCGATAAGTTTAAATTTATATGATCAAGTAAGCGTCGAGTTTTTCATATATTTTTTAATTTATTTTGTTTTAATTGTGAGGACTTTGTATACTTTAACAGTTCATGTAAAAGTCCACTTTAGCTGAATATCCCCATAAATTGTCTGTAATAATTACAATATCTTTTAAGTTGTTGTATTTAAGAAATTGCTTCCAGTGTGATAAACATTGTAACTAAGTTGCTTGACATTGCATCGGGTGATTAAAACTAACATTTCTGCTGTTGTTGTTTTTATACATGGTTATATTTTGCATTATTTAAAATATAAATTGCAATTGCGTGTGTTCCCCATCTGGCATTGGTCTCCAGATCTAGCTAATAAGCATTGTGAGAGATTTCAGTTATTGGCTACTTATGTCAACCACTTAGCTTAGTTAACAGTTCAGTGGCAACGGATCGATCGTCGGGAGCAGTTCTATCCGGATAACTAGCTAAAATTACTTGTAATAGGTTTACTCAGGAAATTATATAGAAAATATTGAAAATGAATAGAAAATATTTGTATAATGGATAAGCAAAGCAAATGAATTCATTAAGGATAATTTCTTAAGCAATAAGTACAACATTTTCAACAAAAGCGGAACTAAAAAGCGTTGTTTCAATAATAATGCAAAATTTAATTTATCGGACTTATATTCATCCGCAAACATTTCGCTTGCAGCAACGAGGCGCATATTATTTTTGGCGTGACTTTAGTGTGTGTGTATTTATGCTATAAATATTAAATAGCTAAAAAAATTTGTGTATAACATACTACTTTTAAAATAGAAATAATTTCCAGTTCCATTCATAATCTTTTTTAATTTTAATTTTTGATATGATTTGTGGAATATGATTTAAACTAAATTTCGTTGATAATTATTTAATAAAAACATTTTATTTAAAAAAAAAAAACTAAGAAATTCGGACGCAGGTACAGATTGTAATATTTTTGATATAATGCACACTCGAAAAAATATTTTATATCGTGATTTGACTCTTGTTAAGCTTAATAACTGACTTATTAGGGTGTTTACAGAGTATCTGCTATTCGTGTAGAGCACACTATTTACTTTTACTTTCCGAAGGTGATGTGCAACTAGTTTTATTGGAATTAGCAATCTGGTTATCATTAGGTTAGATACACTTTCGTAGTAAAATATTTCTGGCATTGAACTTGATCGTGCAACTAGCCAATTAATTCTCGTATTTATTTTTTTTTAAATTTATTATTTATTCATAGAAGTGCTGTATTTATTAAATACTAATAATATGAGTGGAATGTATTGCATTCTCATCGCACTGTGGCTGCATACAAATCTCGTGCTCTCAAATATAGTACAATATGATCCATGCATCCTTGAAGATGCGCAACTGACAACAGTGAGTTGAGTATACCATAAATATATTATTTATATAATTTATTTATATACTCTATATTTCTATTTGTAGATTGGTCTGATTAGAAAATACGGCTATAAGGCAGAGGAGCATAAGGTTGAGACCAAGGATGGTTTTCGACTGACAGCTCATCGCATACCCAAACCGGGGGCACAGCCTGTGCTGTTGGTGCATGGACTGGAGGATAGTTCCGCCACCTGGGTCCTTACTGGTCCCTGCTGTGGTCTGGCCTATCTGCTTAGTGATCGTGGCTATGATGTTTGGATGTTAAATACTCGCGGCAATCGTTATTCCCGAAAACATCGCAAGTATCATCCGTTGATGCGTCAGTTCTGGGACTTTTCATTTCATGAGATCGGCGTTTATGATATACCGGCCACCATTGACTATATGCTCGATCGTAGTAAGGGTTACAAGCAGGTGCATTATGTCGGTCACTCCCAGGGCACGACCTCGGTCTTTGTCATGGGATCCGAAAGACCTGAGTACATGAAGAAGGTCAAACTATTGCAGGCTCTCGCTCCTGTGGCGTATTTTGACAATCTTAATGCACCTATTATTCAACTTATCAAGCCCTTTGCAAGAAGCCTATTAGTAAGTCCAAGTATAAAAAAACATGAGCACAGATTTTTGAACTTTATTCCTATTTTTTTCTACTCTTGCAGAATCTGGCTAAACTCTTGGGCATTTACGAGTTTCCACCGGAAAGAGATGTTTGGAACCGTTTGTATTATCAAGTTTGTAGCTTTGCTTTTCCAAACACGTGCGCTTATTTTTTAATGCTAGTAATGGGCATGGATAGTTCACAGTTCAATCAGACTCTCACTCCATTGTTTTCCAAACATTACGCGGCTGGATCTTCTATCAAGTCCATTGAACATTATTCCCAATTGCTTGAACGAGGTGGCTTCTTTAAATATGATTATGATAATCCCATAGTTAACTTAAGAAAATATGGCACTCGTAATCCTCCAGCCTACAAGGTGGGCAACATTAACTGTAAAGTGGCTTTGTATTATAGTGAAAATGATCAATTGACATCCTTTAAGGACGTGCAACGCTTGAGAAAACAATTGCCAAATGTCGTACACGATGAGCTTTTGGCTTATAAGAAATTTAATCACTTGGACTTTACGGTTGCAATCGATGTAAAAAAACTGTTATATGACAGCATGTTTAGAGTAATGGAAAAGGTGGACAAGGGGGAACTTTAGCAGTAATATAACGAATAACTTTTACTTAAGAAATTATACATTAGTGATACTAAAATAGTACACAATTTTAAGTAGAAGAAATCCATATTGAATAAAGAATGATAGAAAGTAGATGTAGTATTGAAAGATAAAAAGTTGAAAGGTAAAACTAGAATATTAAAGGAAAGCTAAAATATTACTTAAGTTATTTATTAGAAGCTTAGAATAATAAATAATAGTGATAACCGCAGACATATTAATTATGAAAATATACATGGCGTTTTCAATAAAAACTCCATGGATGGTTAATTAATTATATGTAGACAAAAGCAAAATTAAAAATTACTTATTTATTAAGTAACGGGCCTAAAAAAAAAAGGACATATAAAATTTAAAATTTTTTAAATGTAACAACAATTTGTACAAACATTTGAGATATATAAATATAAATATATAAACATAGATTTTACATTTATCTGTAATATAGGTATACAAATAAATAAGTAAAAAAATAAGTCAAGGCTGCAAACCGGTTCTGAACCGAACCGGTTCTACGAGGTTCGGTTAAGCAGCCTTAACCGGATCATGAACCGAACCCTTCAAATTATTTAAATAATCATCAAAATGTTATTTCTTAAAAAAAATATTAAATTAGTTCAAAATGTAAAACCAATTCGCGAATAAAATATTTTTTAAAATAATAAAAATTCAAAAATAATTATTTGTTAACCCAATACCTAAACTTATAGTCTACTTACATAATCTGCGTTAAATACATTACAATAAAAACATAATGTGAAAAGTACCAATAATAATAGTTATTATCTACAGTTTAAAATAATTGTAAATAAATATTACTCGTATTTTACTTAATACCACAAAATGCAATGGGTTTATTCAAACTATATTATTAATAGTATTTTGTATATTTAAGCTGCAGAGGGAAGCTTTTAAACTTCTTTTGCCAGAATACAAAAACATTATGTTAACTCAATTTCAATTTGTGGCCAAAATGTTGCAAGTCGCCAAGTGCAATTAAAATGGCCAAAACAGAAAATAGATTGGTCAAGTGCCTAGCGAGCCACTTAAAATATTGTACACACACACATGTATATAAGTAAAATCAAATATATATAAAATATAAATAAAAGTCTGTGCAATATGCAAAATTATTGTAATTTTCCAAGGCAGCCAAGGCATTGAAATGGAAAATCAGATTAAATATTTAAATCAGACAAGAGCCTGTGGCTAGCCAAAAGTACGACTATGTCCCCTCATGCATGTGGCAAAGTATTCTCTGTGCAAAATTTATTGCAAGTTCATTTTATTTAAATGCTTTGCATGCTGGCAATGACAGTCCGGCTGATTCCGGTCCTGGGAAAGAAAGGGGAAAAAGAACCAAAAAATCTGCCAAAAAATATCACACACAATATATCCATTGACAAGCGTGTGTTTGAGTGTGTGTGTGCCAGGAAACCACAAGAAAATAAAAGTGTCATTTTATAAATGAAAACTTAATCATTTGCAGTACACAATTTGTTCACAGAAACCATACAATGGCACTCGATTGTGCTCCAATCTTAGCTATAATTGTTTTTTCTAGTAACAACGTAACACATTTTGGTAGTTGGTTTATAAATAAGACTTTAGATATTATTTGAAGACACTGGACTACAAATGTACAGGGTTTTATCAATCTATATTCTTACATCGGTTTTTTTTAAAGGATTTTTCTTAAAATAACTTCGAATTTTTAATATAACAATTAAAAATATAAAAAAGAATGGACTGAAACGTGTTTGCTTTTTTGATTTGTTACCCTTTTTTTTATTTGTTATATTAATTTCTTACACAGAGTTTCCTTAATTCTAAACATATTAAAATTATAATTTATGAAATGTTTCTAAGGAGCATATTTTTCTTTCTTTATTTACCCTAAAAATGCAACATGTCGGCTACTTGATTTCAATGTCATTTGAGCACAACATGCCACACTCTCCTGTTTATGATGTTGTTCTTGTGGTTGCGCCAGAGTCAGAGTCTTAGAGGCAACATCAGTATATGGCCTAAGGCATTGACACATCAATCATGTCACTTGACCAAGCGGAAATTGGGTGTTGTTCGAAATCTGCCTTTGAAACTCCTCTCTTATTCCCCTCAGCTCATAAGTTTTTTGGGAGAGGCCACAAGCAAAGCTCAAGTGCAACTTAAACATGCCTCAATTCTGTTGTGAAATAAATTCGTTAAAATGCTTCGGTCGCCATTGTTTTGTGGGCATTTACATGTTTGGTCTGAACACAGTTCTCTGTTTTCGATCTGGAGTGTTGGCAAAGATATGGAGCCAGGACAGCGGAGCAAGTGATAACAGCGAAATCCGATTGCATGCACAATTTTAACCAGGATTTCATGTTCAAACAAAAGCCGCTTTCCAAACGAGAAACCAACAGCATAACCAATCGAAGTCATTTGAAGATTTGCCTTCGGATTTGCATTTGAATGAGAAATGGGAAACTTGTTTAGATTTTCTTCATTCTTGTTTGTTTTGTTGTGGTTTAAGTGAAGTGTTGGTAAGCGTATGGGGTTAAGGTTTCTGCTTCTCACATTGTTTTGGCAGTGCCAAGCACAAAAACAACATCAACAGCAACAACAATGGGAAGAAGAATCTGGAATGTTCTTTGTTTTGAAAAATAGCTCGTTTATATTGCATACTTTTAGGCTGAGTAGTTATGAAATTTAAAGAAACTAAAGAGCGAAGAGCAACGAAGAATTTAAATAAATATGTTGGTAAATAAAAATCAATTGACCGACAAATTGATAAAGGAAACTTTTCGAAAACTTTCCTCGAATCAACGAAGAAAGATTTCAAAATAACATTTTTGCGAATAAGTATAGTAAATCGATTTTAATAACTCCACATATCAAACTGACTATTACTAAGAGAAAGCAGTATTTAAATAATTGTTCAAAATATTTTTCGAAATATTCTTGACTTTAATATTGCGCAAACATTTCATTGATCTGCATACCGCTCTTTAACAAATTTTTAAATAAAATATCCGATATCATAATTTGATTTACAAGCAATTTAATTAAAGCTCGACTACAAAACACCCTCTAAACAATGCCCATTCCTAGCATTTAAGCGACGTATCCCTTACAACTATTCCCATATCAACAAGCACTCTTGTCTCTTATTCTGTTGGCCACAACCATTTTTGGGAATCATTTGTAAAACTATAGCTTGAGGGGTTGGTTGGCCAAGTTCGTGGGGATGTAACATCTGCTGACTTCACAGAGTTTTAGTACATCAAAATGTCTAAAATTTCATAATTGCAACTGGTTTCATTCTGTGGCCATTCCCCAAAGTGCGTTGCGTGTATTTTCCATTGTTTTGGCCCTTTGGTAGTTTGGTTGGATCTCTGCAATGGATGCAACCAAATACTCAACATCTCATATGGCCAGACCTCAAAAACATTTAATTACGCTCAGCTTTTTTCTCCCCATGCACTCGAGTCCAAAATTATTCTGAGGTTGTGTACAGAGTTTCAACTCAACTGCTATTTTGTTACATTCATAATTTGCGGTGGCTTTCGAAATAATTTTATTCATTTTTTAACGAGGAAAATAAAAGAAAAGATGCGTTGATCCACTGATATAAAAAATAAAAAGTTTTTGCTTATGTTACCCAAGAAAAATGAGAAAAATGGCCAGCGAGCTCACCGAATTTTAAAATAATATCTTTTAAAATAATGTAGATATTTGTATTTTAAAACTCGGTGAATACGAAGTGGGAGAATGAGTTACATATCAGTGACTTATGGTTATGAATATTATTTGAATAATGTTTGTATTTCAAGAATTTTATAATTTACTGCTGTTGAATAATTTTTCCCGCATTCCCACTAAGGACCAAAAGAATACAAGAAAACTCGAAAAGAAAATGAGCAAACGCTGAATAGTGCAATGGAATTTGCTCAGAGTACAACGAGCACTCTTCCCTACATATGCCTTGGCTCCTGTGCAAGGACGTCATGCTGACTGCTAATTGAAAATAATTTTTTCTAACGATACGAAAAAAAAAAAAAAGAATGAAAAACTTAATGAAAAATCAAACCAAGTTTATGCTGTGGTGTGTGTAAGTGTGTGCATTGCATGGGGCTATTGAGGCGAAATTGAGGGGATTCCGGCTGGGTTGCAAAACCTGTCAGAAGCCAATAGGTGCTAGGAAGCTGCAGTTGGGGGCAAGCGTTGGCTCATGTTGTGGCACGACAGCTGGCAATGTGGAACGCATGTCAGAGAAGCAGCCAAGCGGAAGTGCTTAACACCAACACTCAGATACACACTCTCTCACACACAAACACAAAAGTATGTGTAAACATAAAAACTGTAAAATTGAAACAAAAAAATACACAAGAAAGAAGAAGCGGAAGATTTTGACTTAAGAACGACAAAGATTCTATACTCTATACTCTCAATACTAAGTATTGCTAAAATAAATATTAATGTGTAAATGGGTTGAAAAAGAAGAGTCATACCTATATAGTCATGATAAATAATGAGTATAAAAGAGAAAGGTAAGCTTACATTGATTTTATAAAATTACTTTAACCTCCTGTTATTACCTTCCATACTCTCGGACAAGTCTATAATACCCGAACTTTTAGAGTATACAGAAACTTGGCAAGAAACTTACCTACAGTTTGTTGGGCAAACTCTCTTGGCTAAATAAACGAAAATAATTTTTGTATAAATACACACAGCAAATACTTAACCAACTGTGTGTGTGTGTGTGTGTGTAATACCTCTTCTAGCTGGTTGTACTTGTGGCTGCTGTTGATGTGCCTGAAAGCCGAGTTAATACTTGGCAATAAGTTATCGAGTGCATTTATAATTGATGCACTGTAGTTGCTTTGGCTGCTCTTTCTTCCCTCTTCTCTTATTCCCTCCTCCTTCACAGAAACTGCTGCAAATTTTCAATTACCTTTTAGACATCTCAGAATTTATAGCACAGAGGAATGGTTGTTGCTCTTTAATTATGTTTGGCTTTTCAAGTACTTGTTTGTGAGATCCTTAGGTAACTGTTATAATGCTGGATAGTGATGAAATAATTTATTCAAATTTTACTTAATGTTATTTCAAAATTTCAATATATTATTTGTAATTTGTAATTAAAAAAAAAGTAAGCGTACAACGTATAACAAAATGTCACTTGGATAAGCTTTTAGCAGTGTAAAAAACCAAAGAAATATTATGAAAATTGTAGTGAATTTTATATCATTTAAAAAAAAAAATATGCACCAAATGTCTATGAATACTTTTCCCTTAAACTTTGTAACAAATAATATAGCATACTTTTTAGCATAGGCTTAAAATTATAATCATCAATACTGTTGAGAGCCTTTTATAAATTTTTAAATAATAGAAGAAATATAATCTCGTGTGAAATTTTAGCACAAGGTACAATTGAAGCTTAGACTGCGGTTGACTACTTGAAAATAATAAGTTAATTCAACTGCAACTCAGTGCATTTTGATAAAAAAAGTCTAAAAATAAGTAACCGGACTGGAGATAAGTAAACATCTTAAATAATCTAAAAAGCATTAATTGCTCCTCGCTTTTCTTCTTAGTTTACAAGTACTTTTAGTCCCGGTAAAACTTGCTGCATTTACTTTCTAAATTTATGAATTCGTCCAACGAAGCTTATCGTTAACCACAAAAAGGAATTAACTTTAGAGTTTGCTAGAAAAAGAAACTCAGCCAAATAAACACCGAGAAATTTGTCATGGATCATAACTTCCACTTTAGCAGCATATTACCTCTTTGAAAAATCCCAACCAATACCCGAAACCAAAATGAAAAAAAGAAAATCCCCATTTAACGCGAGTGTCATTTGCTAAAATACAAAAATAAACCTCAGGAGGTGGAAAGCGGAAGGAGTAGGAACACAAAAAAAAGAACTTTTACGAAAATTACATGAAAAAAAAAATCAAAAAATCTAATTAAAAATTTCTGCAGTCAACCCCGAAAGTGTTGTGATATCTGGCGAAGCCACAACTCGCTCGCAGCGACAAACAAAAAAGCAATTACAGTGCCTCAAACTGTTGCAACTTCCTGCAATGACAACAGAGGCGCTAAACTTGGGGGCCCAATATTAGCAGACATTCTTCCCTTTGTGCCCCACCTTCTTTCGAATCCTTTCCACCAGCCACAGCGGCCCAGTGATGCGAAGCTTTGGATGTGACCAGTTGCCCAGTTGAAGCTTCCCAATTTGGACCGCCTGTGGTTGAACTCGACATAACAGGCAGCCAGGATATCCCACAGCACGACTGGCTTTCTCTCTTTCTCTTTCTCTCTCTCTCTTTCCCTGTGTGTGTGGGTGTGTGTTAAATACGCGAATGTCCTTCCTAATCTCATTTGGCGATGTTATCCTGCCCGCCACGCAGACAACAACATCAGCAACAACCATGAAGCAGGAGCAACATCATTGGAGCAACAACTCTTCGCCTGGGGCCACAAAAGGAGTTTTTATTATATGCATGCATCCCTGTGGCATGTCTCTTGCTTTTCCCAGCTCACTTCTCTCTCCTCTGTCCCCTTTGTTCACATTCGTAACGTGTATGAGGGAAAACAAGGCAACTCCATTTTACATTTTTTGTTTAAACTTTTTACATATTGTTGTTAGCTATATCCTGTATGGATTAAATTACATAGGGTATGCTGAACAAAACAAAATATATCTTTAAGAAACGTTAATTTTGAATTTCTTAAAATATTCTTTTTCAGTTTAAATTGCATATATTTTTTTAAATATAAATATAACTCAGATTTCTATTATTATAATAAAATTTAATAATTAAATTGACAATTAATAAAAATATGTAGAAAATTTAAATAAAAATTCAAGAAAATAGTTGAATTAAAAGAAGTACACAAGCATATTTATTTTTTATACCCGTTACTTAAAAAATAAGTTAAGTGGTAAGGTGTATGTAACAGGGAGAAGGAGGCTTCTCCGACCCCATTAAGTATATAATTCTTGATCAGCATCAACAGCCGAGTCGATATAGCCATGTGTGTCTGTGTAAACGCCTAGATCCCAGAGACTTTAAGAGATAGAGATACCAAAATTGGCACACAGAATTCTATAGAGCCCACGCAGGTCTAGTTTGCTTTAAATTTTTGACACGCCTCCTTCCGCCCCCGCAAATCGCGATAAGACACCACACCCAAAGTTTTTAAGATAATACAGTTTTTATGATAATTAACGTTATCTATAAGTATTATCTATAATCTCACTTAACCGCAGAAAGATCGGACAAGTAGAACGGAAGTAATAGCCAACCAAAGTTATTAATAAAGTTATTATTTCAATACAATCACCTAAAAGTATGCAGAAGTTTTTATTAGGTAGTAACTTCTTTAAAGTACTTTTTTATATATTGAAATAAGTAACGGATCTCGACTATAGCCTTTCCCACGTGTTTTATTTGCAAATATTTCGAAATATTCAAAGAATTTTTCATCCGTTCGCCTTGATTACCCAAGTTTGTTAAAAGGAAGATGTTACATGACTTCAACCGCTCTAAAAGGAATTGTCATTTTCAGATTTCTTCCATTGCTCTAACACACATAAGATTTCTCTTACAACTGCTTTAATAGGGTATCAATGCAGTCAACCACAATCAATAATTAAACTGTAGCTAGTTATTATAGTTGAGTTCTTGTATCGTTGTGTTGTGGTTGTTGTTGTTGTTGGTCATGCGACGGGAACATTTGGGAGGAGGATTTTGTGGGAGTCGCGTCTGTTGCAGCCGCAGTTGCCGCTTGCAACACGACAAAACGCATGAAAGAGCCGTTAGCTGTTGGCAAGTAAAAGCATGGCTCAATGTTACATACACACACACACACAAATGTAGAAATGCTTCCACAAAGCGGGTACACAAAAAAATGAGTGCCTTTTTTATAAAAAAAACTCTGAAAAAAGTAAAGGCAAAGGCAAAAAAAATTGAAGCAGAGAAAAAAGTTTAACACCCGCGGTGACCAAAGTAATACTAACTTTCAGCATCGTGAAAGAGAGAGAGAGAGAGAGAGAAAAAGGGTGTTTGTGTGTGTGTGTGTGAATTTTGGCTGTTATTATTGCGTTTTTATGCATGTGAGCATATTGTGAATGTCCTTGGCCATGATGGTAACTGGTAACACGACATGATATATGGTCTTAAAGCGGGCCAAAACTCAAGTCAAGGTGGCAGGGGGTTGAGAGAAGACAGAGGGGATATGCTGTTGGCTGTTGGTTAAGGGTGTGAAAGTGTAACTGGGATTTGGCGGTCTTACAACGTCGAAAATGTGTTAAAAGTTTTTTAAATATTTTTAACTATTCACAGTGAATTATGTGCAGCGGTCTAAGCCTTTAGTTCACAATGAACAGGAAGGAAGTCTATTTAACAGTTGAGAAATAGCCAAAATAAACAAGGGAAGAAATTCTTTTATGTGACACTGTAAATAAAGTGGAATTCATAAACGATAATAGGACTTCAATAATTTGAAAGTTATTCAGTCTGAGTTCTAATTAGATTTAAACACTTAGAATGCGGGGACAGTAAATAAATTGAAACGACTAAAAGATACCCTGTATGCAGTTCTGTCGAATATCGAATTTAATGCTACTCTCAAATTCGTTTATTAACCGATATTCCACATAGAAAATATATATTCATTAGTATTTAATTATGCTAACCTTCAGTATATTTGCAGGGTATCTGCTAGTCGTGCATTGTTATTAATTCTCTTATTCTTACAGTATTAAAGTTCACCAAAATCAATACAATGACAAATACAAGGAATTAGGCGCCTTTGCTGTAATTCCGAGTAGTTAGATTTATGACAGAGGCGTATGTAAAAAGGGGTGAGAAGAGAGGAGTTGGACAGAGACAGGGACAGTTAAAGCAAATATGTGTTCAATCATAAATTGAGGCAAATTACGCATACGAAAAACACGTTGCATGTCAATATTTACATAGGCTACAAACCTGTGGGGTGTGTATGTGGCAGGGGGTGAGAAAGAAGAGAAAAAACTGGAGCCAGTTAACGTTTGTCAGTTTATCTACTCACCTTGTGGGCTCTCAAAACACGTGGTCAATTGCCCGCTCACACTCCCGCGTTCTCCCAGTCACTACCCGCTTACACTACAATCAGAGTTGCCAACTCTTAAAAAGCAAAAATAAAACAGTTTTTAATGGGTTAAAGTTTGAAAGAAATAGATTGACTTCAAGTCAGCTAACCTATTTCAGTTAAGTTTAAGAAAACCAAATTTATTTTTAAACATTCGGATGTTTTCTTAATGTTTATTAACATTTTTATCCTTAACTTTTATTAGCATATGTGTGTACATAATTTTACATAATTTTAATTTACATACATACATGAGGTTTATCACAATAATGTAAAATTATTTTGATAGTACCTAAATATTTTATTGAAATATAGATTTTAAAGCCAGTTTGACGAGAAAAAAACTGTTCTGGCATCACTGTCTACTCTTACTCTCTCTAACACTCTCTTATTTTCATTCTCGCTCCAACGTTGTGGACTCAATTTGAGAGCGTGGCTTATTAAGTCAAACGGATTACGCACGTTTTTGTTGTAGCAGTTTTGCTGTTGTTTCTGTAATCATGATTGTGTTGTTGCTGTTGTTAAGTCGATTGACTCCCATTCGGCCGTTTTGTTTGTTTCTGGCTTTGACGCTGTCAGAGTCCATTGGCCATTGCGTTCAATGCCTGATTCGATGTCTAAATAAACTTGCAGGCGACGGCAAGCAACAATAACAATAACAACAACAACAACCACAACAAGCAAACAAATAAACAAACAAACATACAAACAACGCAATACTTGGATCTAATCATATTTGTTGTTAGTGCTGTTGCTATTGATCCGTGTCTTGTCTGACACCTCGTTGCCATATGGAAAGATTCTTTCTTATCAGTTACCTGAATATATGTATGATTAAGTTACCTGCACTCATACACACACACTCTCATATTTACATGCTATGCATCAATTTGTTTCTGTTTGTTTTTGTATCGATATCAGTTGACGATTGACTTCGTTTTATTTGTTATCAGTGTTGCGTCTGTGTGTGTTGCCTTTTTATCTAGCACAGGTAGTTTTGTAGTTTAGCCCAAAAAACAAGTGTCGCTTGTGGCCTACAAATGCAACGTTAACATTTCGAACTTTGTCATTTTCACGAATCACGATCAAATTTCAAAATTCAACGAATTTCGGTTTACAACAACAACAGCAGAGTGTAAACATTTTAGCGCGCGCAAGAAATTCTGTTGCAAGTTGCAACACACAGCGGAACCGAGCATCGAACATGTTCGACGAGTCGCAGCGCAACAGCTGTATGCTAAATTTAACAGAGCGCAAAGTGTCTTATTTTTGTTAATGAGAATCATAATAATATTTATTAAATAATACATCTTGCAGAAAAAACAAAGTAAGTAGATGGATATACATGTACATTAGAGCATGTCAATTTGTTTGGATTAAAGCGGTTGTCAAAATCGCAATCTACGACGAATTCTAAGAAGGTTTGCCCAAATATCATAACTCTTAAATCAACCGCTTGGTTGAAATAAAATTGATCAACGATATTAAACATTTTAAAATTTAATATAAAAGCAGATATATTTATGTAAACATATAACTAATGCATAATTGAGCCATTTATTGCTCATAATTGTGGTCTTTTTAAAGCAAACACATATATATATTTTTGCTTCCTGGTCGCTAGCGCTCTTATTATCTACTAAGCTTTAATATTCTTGTGTATTATAGCTAACTTTGTAAAATAAAATAAAAAATATTTTTGCTTACTTTCAATCGCTAATTGCTTGTGAATTAATTGACATACTTTGCTTATCAATAAATTGCAGCGCAGCTCTACCATTTACAGTGATAAGGAATTTTGAATTCAACGAATTCTCTGCTGTTAACTGTGCGCAGTTGTTGTTTCGTCAAGTTTCGTTGAGCGTTGCGGTTGCAAGCGACCAACATACAAAATGTTGATTAACAGCAAGAGTTTAGTTTGGTTTTGCGTGGCGGCATGCCTTAACATTTAACAGTCGCTTAACAGTTTAGTCTACGACAAACTTTAACAGCGAACGGACGTGTTGAGCGGTGATTTAACGACGAGTTCTGTGGAAATTTAAACGCGAGTTTTGTGCATTTACCGTTGCTTGCTACTTTTAGCAAACAATTTTAAACAAAAGTAAAAATTATTAATAAAAAAGTGACGAAAAATATATAAAAAACTGTGGAAACTATAACAATAAAAAAAAGAAAAAAGAAGTGAGAAAAAACACGAGAATTGTTAATAATAAAAGTGACAGAATGAGTGATCAAGGTGAAAATTTCTAAGAGATTAAAAAACAGAGTGACCGTTAGACCTAAACTAAATTAACCAATTGGAATAAAAAGGCAACGCGACGCAGCAGACAACGAAACAGTGCACCATGGAGGACGAACTGCGTTGTCCCACCTGCAAGCAGCTTTATGCGAATCCCGTGCTGCTTCCCTGCTTCCACGCCCTCTGCCTGGGCTGTGCCCTCGACATACAGACACCCTATACACCGGGAGCTCCTCTTGGATCGGTGGCAACCAATGGTGGCGGACCGGGAGGCGCCTCCACAGGACATGCTCCGGTAAATGGGCAGGGCGGAGGGGCAGGGGTGGGGCCGGGGGTAGCCGGACCGGGAACACGTCACAGCTCACACAGCTCGGCGGCAAGTACCGCCAGTTCGGCAACGGGCAGCGAGAGTGTCACCTCGGATCAGGATCAGTCCGATAAGGTGAGCATCTTCAGTGAGGCGGATTCCGGTGTCGTTTGCTGCTCCAACACATCCCGTCCGGTCTCGTATGCCGGCACCGGGCAGTTGCAAGGATTGTTGCAAGGATCTGTGGTGGCTCCGCCGGGTGCCGCCTATTGCCTCACCTGTCCGCTGTGCCGCAAGCTGGTATTCTTCGACGATGGCGGTGTACGCAATTTGCCCGCCTATCGCGCCATGGAGGCCATTGTGGATCGCTTTTGTGCCCGGGAGGCGTTGCGTTGCCAAATGTGCGAAACAGATCCCAAGGTCGCCTCCCTCATCTGCGAGCAGTGCGAAATACGCTACTGCGATCAATGCCGGGAACTCTGTCATCCCGCCCGTGGTCCCCTCGCCAAGCACACGCTGGTGAAGCCTCGTGGCGCCGCCCAGCAACGGGAATCGGTTTGCGGCGAGCACGAGGAGACACTCTCCCAATATTGTCTCAACTGCAAGATGCCCGCCTGTGGCCAATGCATCGGGGAGCAACGTCATCAGACGCACGATGTGCAGTCCATCAACGTCACTTGCAAGGCCCAAAAGGTGAGTCGAGTCTCCCCCCTCCCCTTTCTACCGATACGTATTTACAGGGAAGCTCTTTTTTTATCAGTCTGTAGATATGAAATATCTAGAAACAATTGGAATTTAGTTCATTTCTAGAAAATTAATTATAAATACAAATATTTCTATAGTCATTTGATCTATGGAATCCTAACTTTGTAAATCTTGAAACTGTCATACAGAGAAAGTTATGATGTGAGAATATACTCAGAGATAGGTTAAGTTTATTTTCAGATTTTTGACCTTTTAGTTGAGTTTTGTTAAAAGATTCTTGCAATAGTATCAGTTGGAATTTAAGTGACTAAAAAGGTGACACACACATACAGTAGAATCCTAACTTTGAATAACTAGAAATTGTCGTATATAGTATAGTGTAAAAGTTCTAAATAGAGAATATTGCCAAAAATAGGTATAATTTTCTTTTGTTTTTAATATAATTCTTACAATAGAATGAGCTGAAATTTTAGTGATTTAACAGTCCTAGCTGTGTAATACTACAAATTTTCAGAAAACAGATGAGTAAAAAAAATTAAAATATATATTTATCTGGAAAATGTCATATTACAAAATATACACAAGCTCAAAGATATGTTTTGTTTTCAAATGATTTCTAGCTATTCATAGATCTCTGTTAAACAAGTTTTCCTAATAATAAGATTTGATAAAAAAACATAGAAATTACTGGAAAATAATTATATAGGATAAATTAAAATTCAAAAAATATAATTTAAAAAAAATGTGGGCATTAAGAAAACAGATTTTAAATTTGTCCTGCTATTGAGCACATAATATATGTAGATAGGTCAAAATGCATGTATAGATATACATTAAAAAAAATTGTTAAATTTAAAAATAAAGTTGTTTATTACTAATGGCACAATTATATTTATAGAGAGAGAGCAAATGCAAATATTTATTTATTATTGATTTCTATAACTTGCTTTCTAAGTAGTAACAAAAAAACCCTTAAGGATTGTTAAAGAAAGTCATAGAGCCTAGATTTCTTTTAGTTTTCCTTGTGTTCGCCTAGTAGTAAACCCAACGTGTTTATTCACATTTATTTGGGGGGCAGAGTTGAAGCTATCTGTTAGTCAAATAAATACTAAACATAATAGGGAGGCAACCGCATCCTGACCACATCCTGGCTAACATCCTTCATCTCTTTCTTGGTCCTATTTCTATTTTTGTTTTTGTTTTTCCTTTTGCTTGTCTGGCCACGAAAATTTATGGCCTTCGTTTGTCCGTCTGCACGCCGCGCACATTTTTCATGCAAAATTGTTTTTCCTTAAGCATTTTTCAACCTGCCCCCCCCCCCAACTGTTAGCCGTGTTTTCCCCTTTCCCCTGGTTGTTCTTGGCTTGTTTGTTTGGGTTGCCAAGTGTCGCAATCTAACAACTTTGGCACGCTAATTTAGCGATAAGTTTTTGTGAGTTGGGTTTAAGTTACTCCTAGGAAGGAGTTTCTTCTTCTTCGTCTTCTTCGCATCTTTAAGTTGGTTTGGAATTTAATTTGGGCTCCTTTTGCACCTGCAATAGGTGCGCAATTACCAAATTCCATTCCGTTTACTGGGCTCGGTCGAATCCTGAAATGTCAACGACAAACAATTTTAATATGGCTCAAGATTCAAGTGTCGCTTTCTATTCCGAAACACAGTCAAACAGGACGACAGAAAAAGGACATGCCGAGTGCGAAAAGTGACAAATTACAGCGGCTAAAACAAAAGAGAAGCAAAAACTCAAATTCAAACTCAAATGACGGCGAGGCAGGTCAAGTGAGACAGGTAAACACAGAGTGAGACAGCAAGAGATAGCTATGAATAGAATTTCTGCTATAGAAATGAAAAGCGTAAAATAATTCACAGATTCTTGACTACAGTAAAGGTTGACTACAAAAAAGAAGAGGAGAACTAAACACAGTTTACACTGTAAACAAGTTGCTTTTTTCTTAAATAAAACAGAGTGGAGATTTTTCTTTTAAATAATAGAAAATTGGAGCGAATGAAGAGTTCTCTAAGGATGTGCTTTTGTTTTTGGGTTATATGTGACATATCTTGTTTTGAATACGGTTAAGGACTTTATTAAAATAAATTTTTAAAGATTTTAACAATTCTTTCCATATTTAAAAAAGTTATGTTAGTTTACTTAATTTATATCTTTTTAATCTTTTATTAGAATGCTTAAGAATTTTTATCGATACTTTTTCAAGAGAATATCAGAATATTTTCTGAAATATAAAAATATATTTAATTAATTACCAACAAAACATAAAGTTTTAAAATAAAACACTATGTAATCTTTAAATTGATAAACTATATTTCATTTATTTTACAAGCTGTGCAACTTATTAAACTTCTACAAAGATAACGTCATAGCTCAAAAATAAACTGTTCGAAATGTTGTTCAATGATTTCCTATCAGTTTGATAAAGTATAATAGATAGTTGTTTCTATAGGTAATAATAATAAGTACTTTAAGGGTGATTACATGTAGTTCATAAACTGCAGATGGACACAAGATGATCCGAAGATTTTTAAACCAAAGCATATCCGGTTGAATCATCCCCAACAGCTGATATCCTTTTGAGTTTTTGCCACTTTTTGTTGCCCGACAAAGTCAAATTTCATGTGGAACAATGGACAATCCAAAACCAAAAAAAAAAATCAAATCTCGGGACAGCTGACTCAAAAAGGCAGCTGCAAATGGATGTGGACTTGAGGTTCCTCTGATGATGACACACACGGCGTCGAACAACGCATTCCTCAATCAACTTTTAGGCCAGGCCCGCACGAAAAGTGACAATGAAAGTGTTGATAAGATAAGCGAGCAGAGGGTGGGGGAATCGGGAAAGGGAAGAGGGGCACGAGCTGAATCAGAGGCATGCCAATACTCATTAACCTTCTTCTCTCCTTCTCTAAATCATCGCTTGTTTTTGCACAGTTTTTTTCTTCTTCTTTTTTGTGTTACCTTGTGACATTTTTCACACCTGAGTAAGAGAGAAGGAAGAGAGGGCGGGAGGGTTTGCTACCTGTTTAGCTACAGGTAGAGGTATCTACAGTTGGGAAATGGTATATCGTTGAGGGCAACCTCGTCATCGCGTACTTTCCCACTTGTTTCTCATTTTTCCAGCGAACAAATCATTAATTTTCAGTTTATTATGCACCGAGCTTCTCCTGTTATCCTCGTATCCTTGCAACTCCTCGCCACTCCCGTCTGCCCCTGCACATTCCTCTCTATAACCATATCGCTGTCCTCATTTTTGTGCTGGATTTATGACGCCATCAAAGTGCATTCTCAAACATTTTGCAACATGTTTTGTGTGTGCTACCCACCACCGTGCCCCGCATCTGTCCCACCTTGTCACCGTATGCAGTACCCACCCCTTGTGGTCCTGCCCTGCTCTGCCGCATGATTGCACTGAATTTGTTCCATTTAACATGGTCGCATTTTCTCTACTATTTTTTTTTTTTTGCCTTCAATCATCCTCCACTAACCCTGGGGCAATGTTCATGTTGGCATTTCGAACAATAAATAACTTTTGATACGTATACGAAAACTATTGTATATATGTTTATATACAACTCGGATTCAATTCATTGATGTTACCTAGATTTATACTTTCTTTTCATTATTTATTTTCCGACATAAAAATATAATATATGTACAATGTATATAACGTAACGAAAAATCTACTTTTTCCTTATTTAATTAATTTCTACTTCTGTGTAACCTTTTAAAATACTTCTATAAATTTATATACTTTAGCATAAAATTTTCTGTTTACAGTTTTCATTACATTATGGAATAATGTTATGTTAATCTTGCTGTTACTGTTATTACAACTGTTATAGCAATGTTAAGATACTATTATGAAGTTAGTAGCATATGCTCCTGTGAGGGCTAGACTTCTAAAAGCCTGCCTGGACATTATGTCATGGGATTATCAATTACCATTACCTTATCTGGTCACATCTCTCCTAGAACGAGCGTACGACCAAAGCGTGCCAATTAGAATGTTTACGAGCATGCATCACTGTCAGAACGAAAGAACTACCAACTACCTGGCAAGCATGAGGCCCCTGGGAATCCTTCCACGAAATGCTCCAACGGGGCATGACTGGTCAGTTATTGGGGTCCTGGCCCATTAGATACCCACATACGACTAGGTAATGCATATGTCTGAATATTTTGGCAGCATAAACTGCCACTTAGCTGCTTTTGTGGCAAGTACTTTCCCTTTTTTCCGCCTTGACAATCTAAAGAAGAAATCATGGAGGGGGGAAATTTCCCTCTAAACCAAATAAAAAGTTCTATGTTGAAAAATGACTGAAAATTATGCACCTGGGAACAGACTTACCAACAAAAACAATAAAAGGCAGATAAATTATAGCGCGGGTTTGCTGTACACTTTGCTAGGTTTGTTATTTGGGTTGGGTCTTAAGTTTATTATTATTTGTGACAAAATAATTTGAAAACAGGCAACAAAACCAAAAGGCAAATGCCGAGCAATTTTATTTGAATTAAGCAGGCACACATACACACACTCCCAACTAGGCGTACTTTATCCTTACCTTTCAAAAGTGCGAATGTTTTTTTTTGCTTTTTAATTTTTTGTGGCTGCTTTTGGGGGAATTTTCATTGTGACGCAACTTTTGTTGGTTGCTCTTTTTTGGTTTAATTTACGTTTTATTGCTCTGCTCATTTAATATACCCAGTAAAAGTGAAGATAAGGGACATGGCGAACGCTTCAAATCTATAATATTTTATTTATTTAATACTGATTTTAACTAAGGTATTTTTAAGTTATGCATTTAGATTTTCATTTGTACCAAAAGTATAGTAACTACAACCATTAAATTAACTATTTCTAATTAAAAAGTGCAGGGTATTTGAGTTTTTCGTCTTTATAATAAATCTTGATTTTACTAGAAAAGCTAAAAAAATATTTAACAGATTCCTATCAGAATTAATAATTAAATATGGTGAATTATTAGGATGTTTTCTAGTCTATCATTTATTTTTATAACAATTTTTGTTTCGTGTTTTTAAGCACTCATTGGACCAGCACACGCATTCCATACTCACACACATTCTATATTAGTCTATTCCTATCTTTCCTTCTCTTCTGCTTATCTTCTGCCGTCTCTCTCACTCCTTTTTCTTCCTCTTGCACCCACAGCCAACCCAGTCGAATGCTCTGCTGTCAGCAATTAAGTCGATATGCTTTCAGCCTTCTTCCATTACCATTTGCTTACATGCGTTATCCTGTCGTGTAAATGTGTGTGTGTGTGTGTGTGTTTGTGGGTGTGTTTTGAAGAGCCTTTTATTTTGGGCATTGACTTTGGGGCTTTTGCTACTTTAATTCTTACTCTGCTACAGTCTTTGCCCCTGCCACATGCCCCATGCCTCTTCCTTTGCCTCAGTCTGATTCTCTGCTTCTAGGCAGTTAATTAGCACTGCGCTGAATTTGTTTATTAATTATGTAATTCATTTTTCTGCGTAATTATATTGGGACCTGCTGCCACATAAAAGTGAATACAGACTGTAATTGGGCTGTAATTAGCCAAGTGTTGGCCTGAAATACAGAAAGCCCAAAAGGCAGCAAGCTCTTCTTGGAGACAGGTGCTGAGTTATCAACAACTTAATGCGCAAATACATTAGAATACTCGTTGGACTGGGCTTTAACTGTAAACGATGTGGACAGCTAAAGTTGGGGGAAAAAACTATGTTAAAAGCCAAACTACATATATACAGAAATAAACGAACGTTAAGAATAAAAATTGTTTATGTCCGAAATATTACATGATACTCGTATTTGTCTAGAATGCTATAGAGTCTGAAAATTAGCAACTTTTTTAAGACAATTAGTAAAGTTGAAAAATTAATCAATAATTAAATTGCCTTCAATTAACGAGATCATTTCAAATTTTTAACGAGAAACCTCAAATGATTGTATGCCAATATTTGCGCTCTATAATTAATTAAAAAATCATGCTATTAAAATCATCATCATTTTTAAATCATTTTTAATATTTTGTACATAATAGTACATAAAATAACCTTTATTGTATTTTATTTTTATACATTGCTTTACCTTTTCTCTTATTAATTCATTACTACTTTTAAATTTACTATTTTTTGACTACTCTGAAATTATTATTAAGTATTCTAAAATTTAGAATACAATTTTTGTATCTCTATTGCTCCATTAACTTTATTCCCATTTTCGCAAATTAATTTATCATGAATTCAAAAATCTTGCTCTATTTATATTTATAAAAAAAATATATATCACTTACTGTTAAATATATTCCAAGCTGAAAACGAGATCACACTGTGAACTCGCCACTATCTTGAGTTAATTTCCCTTATTCTCAGTTTTATTATAATTTCCAATTCACTTTCACGCTTCATGCTGTTTTGGCCAATAAGTAAGCTTCTAATTATTTCCACCATAAATGTCAAGTTCACTGCGTGTGGCGGGTGGTGGGCGTGGCAAGTTGTTGTTGTTGGCAGTGTTGTTTGTTAACTTTTCTCATGCTTATCTGTGAATTACTTTTTGTGAGCCTTTTGAAAGCTAAATGAAAAATTACATTTTGTTGTCCAGGCGGTGGGAAAATGTTTTTCTGCTTTTCTCCCATTTCGCTGCTAATTTCTCTCTCTTGTTTTTCTCGCTTTTCTTTTCGCCGCAGTTGTTGTAATTTATGCGCGTTTTGCATGTTTCAAGACAATTGTCAAGGTTTTTTGCGCCAACAAAATGAAAATTATAAATGTTTTGTGATATAATTACTTCTGTTGGAGCCTACTTTCTACCTCCCTCCCCCTCTCATTTGACACGCCCACTGTGACCCCCAAAATGGTAGGCAATGAAAATTGCGCAAACATTTCGATTGCTGCTCATTTAAAAGTTGGCAAAAGTTGCGATTTTCGTTTTTGTTTGTCAACTGTTTTTCGGGTTTTAAATGCGGTTCAAGTTTTAATTGTGTGGGTCCGGATCTTTCTGTCGTCCCTATCAGTGCCCCTAGCTGTACAGTCTGCCCGCCTTGTATTGATTTAATTTAATTAGTTTTCGGTTGACAACTGTCCAACTGCCAGCTGCCCGCTGCCCCTTTGTCCTCTGCCCTTTTGCTGATGACCATTTTCATTGATTGCCCATTTTTGTTTGCTGTCTGCGTTTTAGTTTATAATTTTTGTTTTGATTTCTGTTGAAAATTTAACGACCATTTTTTTCCCAAAACCATATGATGAGGGCTTTGCTGTTGACCCCGCCCAGTGAACCCGAAAAAGTTATTAAAATTTTATTATTGCTACTTGTAGTTTTTTGTGTGAAATTTTAAAATTTATTTTTATGGTTGCCTAAGAGTAGAAAGAGGGAGGAAGATACAGTCGGAAAATGGGAAATGCATTTATCATGTACTGTTTTAAGAGCAGACTCGAGTAAATCCCAGTACTTGGTATAATATTTTGTTGCTTTTTTTTTACTTAGCTGCTGCCACTTTTATTGACAGCAATTGAGATTAACTGGTCTGAAATTTACTTAACTTTGCTTTTAATGTGGGCTTACGAGAATTTTATTTATATTTATTTGATTTTTAGTACGTTTATTTTATAGGTTAATACAACTACTTTTCAACTTAAATTTTATTCTGTGTTGTTTCTTAGTATATTTAATTAAATAGATTTTGTGTTGCTTGTCACCGGAGTCCAGTTAATCAATTTAATAAACTCATTTGATTGTTTTAAATACTTTAATGAAATAAATTAAAGTTTAACAAAATATTCCCATTAGTTTTACAATGTTTCAACTTGGCTAATTACATTGTTAATTAATTTTTATTCGTCTTTTATGCTCAAATTTATGTGACATTTTTTATGGCAGAACTAAGTTTTCATTTTATTTATGCAAACATTTTTTTTTTCTAAATTATAATAATGAATGAGCTACTATAAAATACCGCGAAATAATTTATTTAACACCAACATTCAATAAAATATCGTGTCAGGTGTCCATAGAAATGTCGACTAAATAAAATCCATAAAACAAAGGCCGCAGAACTAACACTTTGTGAAATGGCGACATTATTTATTTATTTGCCTTTTAAATTAGCAATAAAGAGAAATAAACAGGGATAGTGCTAGTAGATACCCTGTAATCATAAATATTTTTAACTAATCTCCAGACAACGGTCTGTCACTACTTTAGTTCTAATCCAAATATTTTTAAAGGGTATATTGTGTGCATGCATGCAAATTGAACACTTTGCAATTTGCTTGCAATAAGTAGAATTTATTATTTACGGGTATTTGTTTTATTTTATTATTATTACTATTTTTTGCTTTAATCTAAAAGCATTTAGCTGAGCTCACACGGAATTTGCATAAATTAAATGCAGTTTGCATTTTATTTCTATGTTTTGTTGATTTTTTAAAGCTTTTAAGTATTTATGAGCCAGGTCGAGTGGGCAATATGTTGTCATTTTGTTTGTTGTTTATTGGCGCGATAAGGAAAATTATTTTCAAAATGTTTGCACATTTAATGAGTATGTTGAGAACACCAGAAACTTTTAAATGAATCCACTTATAAACTAACTAAAAAATGAATAAAAAATTTGTTTGTATTAATATTGAAAAACTGATTAATTTATTAAACAAAATAATAAATTGATAAGACTCTTTCATTTATTTGTTGTGTATACCAAATCTCTGAAAATTTGTCAAGTGTTAAGGTCGCTTGTTTTTGATATTTACCGCTTTCGTTTTTGCGAGTCAAATGTTATCAGACTGCAATTAACATATTCCTCCCTCAACATGTTCTTATCAGCAGCAAGCTTTTCTGATAAGCTCAAGGGCTGCTCTCAATATCTGTAGCTTATGTTCCATTTGTTCTTTTTGTCTAAGCACTTATGTATGTACAATGTACATCATGTATTTATGTCTATAGAACTCTTGTCTGTTCTTGATTGTCAGTTATTTATGTATGTAGACTGTTTGCTGTTTGTTGTGGCCTTTTGTGCTTAAGTTGTTTTGTTTGGCCTGCTGATTTCATTTGTTGATTGATTTGCTCATTTGTTAGCTTTACATGTCTTAAAATGCAATTAAAATATTTCTTATGCATTGCAATTTAATTGTAATTACTGCAGCAATTTATTTACAAAATATCTTCCACTGACAGCAATTGCTGTAAATGGGATAATCTATGCTTACATTTTGCCACATTAATGTCCTGCTAAATGTGCTTCTGTTTTTAAATTCGTGCTCCTGCTATTAGCCATTAACACTTGACCAGTTGTGGGCATTATCCAGCGATAGATATCTCGGCCAGCAGAGAAATTTAAAACGTCAACGATTCCGTTGACAGTTGGCGCTGTGCAGGACATAAAAAAAGGAACAAAAACATAAATGGAATGCCGCTCCCCTGTAATGATATGGTAATACATACACGTATGTGACCAAAGTACATAAACATTAAAAAAGTGTGTGTGCTTGTTATAGTTGAGCGACACCTTACAACTGTGGCAACGTTGCCAGCTGCAATGTTGTTGCCCCGTGCCACACGTTGTTGCCACCACATGTGACATGCTGGCTGCTGGTTAATATCCCCCTTCTCCCAGTGCGAGGGGTTGACTTTTTATGTGGTGGCTAATTAAAAAATGAACAAAAAAAAAAAAAATAAAACAGAAAAAGAGAAAAATAAAAAAGACGAAAGGAAAAATGAATGGGTTTTTACTGTCACGACACGCACATGAAAGTCGCTGAGTGCCCGCGTCAAACGTTTAACAGTCATAAAAATCTGCCACCCCCTCCCAGACCAACCCCACCCCCTTCTCCAGGTCCAAGCCCAACCCTTACCCACACTTTCAACACACTCAGTCTTGCCCTCGAATTAAATGCCAAACATTATTAAAGGCATTTAAAGAAGGAGTCGATAAGTGCGCATAAATTCCATTAACAGTTTTTCCTCCGCATTTTCTCCATTGAATTTTCATTAAAGTTTACTTAATTATTTTACCATGTGCGGGCATTCCAATCGCCCATGTGCTCATCCATTCAGTTCATTTAGTTGAGAAAATAATTTGCATATTCATGTAAATTAAAAACTTCCGCTTTCGTAACGTCCCCCAAAAAGTGGTAATTGTTATTGCTGTTGCAACATTGATTTTCTGCATTTTATTTATACGCATAATTAAAAACAATTTGTTTGAAAATTATTTCCATTAATTTGCAATGCAGTCAAACAAAAAATGCAAATTGAATAAATAAAAAGAATTGTGCAAATTTATTGTTAAATCAGTTGTAAATTTGTTAATGTTTTTTGATTTTCACAACCGACAGCCAGACTTTATATCTGAATGAGTTTATAATGCGGCAATTCGCATTTAAGTCCCTAATTGAATTCCAAATACGTGAACGCGCTCACTGTGCAACTGAAATGCAGTTTTAAGCGATTGAATGAATGAACGAATAATGAATAAGGCCTGTGTCTATCCTTTGAAGCGATGCAATATTATTTTGCAAAAAGAGTTTATTGCATTGTTAAAATATTATATCAAAAACGCTTCCAAAATTTTCATATATTTCATGGGACTATTTATAAATAATGAGAGCTTTAGAAATTTATTTACAATGATGAGAAAAATTGAATGACTGACGATAAAAAGTACCCTAAAATTTGATAATAAAGTATAGCTTTTAAATTGCAAAAAATATTTCAAATATCGTTGTTTGTTTACTAATATCTCATTTTCATTATTTTTTGATTTAATAGCTCCAATGCAAATATTCATTTACTGACATAATTAGGTACATTTCGATTAGTTATTCAAATGTCATATCGCAGGCAATTAAATATCATATTATTACAGTGCCATAAACAGACTCACACCAAAACCATTTGACTGTCAGTCAGTCATTTCGATCAGACAACAAATTGTTGTGTTGCTGCCCCGAACTAATCTCAAAATAAATCAAAATTGTTATTGCATTCTGAATCAGGGCATTTAATTATTAACATGGGGCTGTGAGATAGCTAAACCAAAACTAGTAGCACTTCTGGGAGAGGACATGACCATAAGCCCTACGCTACTCTAACTCTGGTAAGCCCCATTGTCCGGGGGACTGTCAACAAAACGCGGACAGATGACAAGCCGCAACAGCGACGCGACGCCTCGCCTGAGGGAGCAACAACAGCTGAAGCTGAAGCTGAAGCCAAAGCCAAAGTAGAAGCACTTGAAATGCTGACCACAGCACATGCCATGGCCATTGGCCATGAACAGGAACTGAAAGAGAGCTGGGGAGCTGGGACAGGACCTCAACTGCCGCACCTGTGCAACAGGACATGGCAAAGGGGCACTTTGAATAGTTTATGAAGTTGTCACTTAGTTGTAGTGGCTAACAATGTTGTCGTTGTTGTTGCTGGCTGCTGAGCGACAAATAACACTACAAGTTGTTGTCTTCAGCCTTTAGTCAGGCAATTGTGTGCTCACTGGGCGTGGCACGCCTCCATTGCCAAGCTGATATGCGGTATTCTACCGCCGCCTATCGATTGACACTTAGATGGACAGCCATGGGAGTCAGTTAATGTTCTCAGGCGCCATATAACAGGTCTCTGTTATCTAGATGAATGGGAATATCCTAGAAATATGATAAACTTTTGTATTACAAAAATTAACTTGAACTCTTGGCTTAAATATTTTTTTTATTTTATTTATTTATATATTTATGCACGACTAAAATCAGTCGGCAAAGAAAAATTACCAAGTATAAAAATAAAGTTAAAGATTACAAATACAAATACAATTAAATATAAATTATGAACTGTAAAGAACAAAAAAATTAAAGTAAAAAAATATAATATAAATATAAAAAATTAAATATAAAAAAATTTGAAACAGAATATATTACATATCAATTTTGTATGAAAAACTCAAAAGTAACTTGTTTTTCAATTTTTCTGATTTTATAAATTAAATAAAAACCCAAAAAATAACAAAAATTTTCCTAAACTCGCAAAAATATAATTTTTTTATTTATGTTTTTTTTTAGGTATAATTACAATTAATTTTAAGTATCAGTTTCCGTTGTAAATATAAAGAAACAATATTTGTTTTATATTTTAAAATTATTGTTAGGTATAATTAAAATTAGTTTTTAGTTTCAGTTTCCGTTGTAAATATAAAGAAACAATATTTGTTTTATATTTTAAAATTATTGTTACAACCTCTGGCATATTCACTACATATTTGCCTATCGGATTCCTTAAGCAGCAACGTGTCTTGAATTGATAAATGTCTTCTGATTCCCATACGAGATATAAGTTAATTTGAGAGCGCGTAAAAATTCAAATTCATTTCTGAGATCGTTAAAAATTTAATGGTTTTCTACGTGATTGGCTATCAGGAGTCCGCTTCTTTTTTGTTATACTTAATTTTATTATGGTTTGTCTGCATGTGACATCGCATGATTCCACATGCAATTGACCAAGGGAGGGAGAGGTTGCCCCTTCACCCATTGCAACTGAACTGTAACTGTGGCATGTTCCCCGACGCTTTATCAATTTTATAGTGTGATTTCTGTTGAAATGCCATAAAATGCATGTTGCTGATAAACATCTGTCAGTCAGCGTGTCTGTCTGACAGTCAGTTTGTCCGTCTGTCAATCAGTGTAAAGGAACGTATTGATTGAAAGACAAAATTCAAGTACTCGTTTTTATGGTCTACGTGCTGAATGTAATTGCATTTTGATATGACTGTGAGTTTTAAAGTAGCTGAAGGGTCTACAAATGAAGAGAGATATGATAAGTGTAGGTAGTAAAGATATATATTTATACTTTTAGTTGAGATACTGATTTAAATCAGAAGAAAATCGATTGGAAGTCCGATAATCTTATGAAAAATTCACTTCATTTATTTAAATTAATAATAATCTGTTCTTTTCGATCAAATCGAATTTTAATTTTTAATGTGTTACATCTGGTAATCAAGCTAATATCTTAGAGTTGAGAGCAAATGGAGTAGATGATTATATTCATGAAAGCGAACAATATAACAGCGTCAAATTAATAATCATAAGTAAAGAGAATATAACTTTGATAGAAAAATTCACAGGAGTTTTTTTTAAAGAAACTTCTAATATAAATTAGCTATTTTAATTAATTAACTAAATACTTACTAAAGCATTTTCAATAAACTGAATTTTGGCTCATTCTCATGCTTTCAGGTATGTAAATCCACGATGTCGTGCACTTCCTTTACTTTGATGATTACCGTAAGTCCTTTATGTTTTTGTCATTCTCTGTGTTTTTTTTGTTTATAAAAATAAAAATTAAAGCACTGAAATTGAAATATAATCAGGTTGGCGGCACGTGTCAGCGGGGAGACAACAAAAAGAAAGTAAACAACAAAAAAATGTAACAAAATATAAATTAATTTTTATTAATTAAATTCTTATGCAGAGGCGAAAGCAGCTCAAAATCATGATTTACACAAAAGTTATTTCGACCACAAAATGGCGACCTCTTAACTGAAATTGTAGCTCCCGGGCGTTGAGGCTGTCAACAAGTGTATCTCTCTCTCTCTCTCTCACCCTGCGCTTCTCTCTCTGTCAATTTTTCCCTCGACAAAGACTTGTAAAATTTTTTAATCAATAAAAGTCCAGAGGGCATTGTTGATAAAATTGCGACGTGCCTCCCACGCATAGAGATATGAATATATATCATTTCATCTGAGTGCCAGGCTTTTTATTTTATTTTTATTTTTTTTGGGTCTAAAGCTAACTTTTGGCTACATGTCTGTGCACTTAATGAAGCCATAGATTTGGGTTTTACCCTCAACAACACCTGTCGAACCCTTGGCGACCTTTCTGAACACACTCACTTTGAAAGTCAAACTTTTAAGCAGGTTTCAGTTCAACATTCATTTTAATTTGTTTGCTTGGCTAACGAAATAATTTAGATTAATAGGCTACCCTTTTGAGTTATTTCCCCCTTTGCTTTTCCAAACTAATTAAGCGAGTCCCGCAAGACATTCTTAGTCGAAGCCAGTTTTGACCTGAAAAATGATTGTCGATAAACGTTTTTAGCCAGAATTGATTACCAGTCCGGTATTGTGTGACATTTTTTCTTTCCCACTCACTGCTCGAAAATTGCCCAAACGTTTTAACAGTTTTTCGCAGTTTTTCACAGTATTTTTTTATCACAGGCTGACCAGGCGCTTACCACGATGTTGTCCTTTCAACCCCTCGTAGCTCCTTTTGTTGTTCTTTTTAGCTTGTTCTTCTTGTTGCTTCTTTCGCTTTCATCGCATTCTCTCTATCTTTTTTTGTGTAATGTGCTAAAATGTAGTAACATTTTTTATTTATGCCGAACATTTTCAACAGCTACTCGTACAGAAAAAAGGTCAGTAGGTCGCTGACTTTCGGGGGACATTTTCTTTATTAAATTATTTTCCTTTTTTCAGTATTTTTTTTTCTTTTTATTCGCCCCGGACTGTTTATCGGCTGGCTACTTATTGCTTATCTCTGGCACATCGATTGAGCGTTGAAATAGCTTAAGGTTTTTATTTTTTTTAATGAATATAATGGTGAATGGCTCATGGAATTTTCCTTTTATTTTAAATTTGTTTCTAAATTTTTAGTTAATCACTACGATTTATTAGGGTGTCTTCATAATAATATAATGCAAATTTGCATAATTTTTGGTGTCTTTAAAGACAATATTCTTTAAATATTCAAATTTTTACAAATTTCTAAGACTTGAATATATATCAAAAGATTTTATTTAATGACTGATATTTTATTAAATGTATGTATTATAGGAATTTCTTCAAATTTTTAAACTTTTTTACAGAAGTAACTTTAGTGAACACTTTAATTTAATTTGAATCTTTTAAAATTCCTTGAGTATTCGAACATTAGAAATTGTCTTAGCAAGTACTTACTGTACTTTTTGTAGTAATAATGACCGAGATTTCCCTCATATTATTTCCGAGCAAGTTTGTTTTTATGAAAGTTAAGTAAGTAGAAAAGCTTTCTGGTACTTAAGATAGGCCATTTATTTACGACTATTTATCTATAATATATATTGTGGTCTGGTAGTTTTAACTTTAATGCAAGGACATAAGGACTCGCAATTCGCGCGACTTTTGCTTAGGCAAGCAAATTGCAGTTTCACAATTTTGGCGAAACTTTCGGGTTCATTTTAAGCTGGTGAGAAAATGCAAATGAATGTGAAATAACTAACATGATCAAGGGTTAAGTTGCTCTTAACTTCGCTTAGAGTGGGTGACGTCGCGTGCCATTCAATTCAATTAAAAAGTGCTGACTCGTCGTTCGACAGAATGCGAAAAACAAAACCATAGAGTCCTTGAGTGAGTGTGAGTAAAGTGATGCTGATGTGGCAGCCATTAGAAGCCAAAGCACTTGTGGCAAGAAATTTCTAACTAATTACAATAAAACTACATAGAGAGAAAAAGAGAGAGGGAGAGAGAGAAAGAAGGAGACAGAGACTTACTTGACTAAGTTTTGGGACATAACAAGAAATTACAGAAATGACATGCTGATTAGGACGAGCAAATATCCAGATACTGTCAAGTCCTTGGCTTGATTATGCAATTTTAATTAAAGACAACAAACAATGGAATTTCTCCGTAAAAGAAAAGTAAAGAAAGACAAAGAGAGAAAGAGATAGTGGGAAGGATAATAAAAAAGAATTGTCAACACACTCTGAGCATCCAATTTGATGTTTATGATGGCTCTCTCAGTTGGCTAGCTGATTTGCTGTTGTCCTTTGTGGTCCTTTTGACTTGGGCTTGGGCCACTTTTAATTCAATTACGTTTTGTGTTATCAGCTAACATGGCAGAAGAAAAAGAAGAAAAAGAAAAAGACGTGAAAGACTTGTACAGCGAAAAGAACGCGCTAGAAATTAATGAGCGCTAAATTAGTGAAGATTATGCCATTAGGGGTTGCTTCTACCCCTTCCCTGCCCCTGTCTCTCAGTTACTCTTATCTATCTATATATCTATCTAGCTAGTTGGTATTGCTGTCTTGTTCACATTCTCGGCGTCTGCTCATCAACTCTCGACATTGTCTTGATGATTTTTATTGTTTACTTGACCTAATTTCATTTTTGTCTGCCTATTTGCCAAGCACCCCTAATGTCTTTCCATTTCTTGAGATTTCCTCTCTGACTCCCTTTCGCTCTCTTTGTACCACTTTATGGCACACACAAAAATGTGCTTATAAGTCGACAAAGCTTTTGTGGCATGCTATGTGGAATCTTCTGCCCCTCATAATGGCCAACAATCAAAATTGATATGACAAAATAGGCAAAAACTATGAGAATGCCATTAAGGTAATGCAGGTAAATACCAGAGCACAACACAGAGTACAGGATCTGATGTTGTTGTCCTTCCTTTGTTGCGCAACTATTTTAATATGCATTTTTGAGCACAATTGAAATTTATGTCTGAGATGCGTTGGTGTACCACATTGTTGACTATATAAAATTGCATTGCATAGAGAGAATAGGTGGCCAAATATTAGGCTAAAACAACTTTTTAGTTAGTGCCTTTTAGATATTGCAAAAAATGTCTAAGTTGTTATTTATTAGCAATTCAAAATAAAAAAAAAAACAATTTATTTAAATTATTAAAAATCTTCATATATTGGGAATTGTACAGGCAAATTTTGTTAGTATATTGTAAATTTGGTGTTTTTACATATCTTAAATTTTTCCCAGGGCACTTTTAGCCGGTACCAAGAGCTAAGACAGAGTTTATTACAGTCAAATAAAAAAAATTAACGCAGAAACTTTCTTGTATTAGAAATTTCTCAGGCTGTCGTTAACTTCGTAATTATATTTTATTTTTCTGATTTTTTTCTTATTTATAGTGGACTCATCTATTACATTTGCTAGCCACAACTAAATATTTGTTGCTCAATTTCCTTATGTATTTAGTCATCGTCTCTCAAAAGTATTTTCAGCTATTCCCCAAACTCTTTGCAAGTTACAACTGGCAAAGTTCATTGACAATGTTGGCATGTTACTCCAATGCTTGATCTCCCAAAGGGTCTGGGCACACAATGACAACATTTCCTGGTTGTTGATATAACCGAGCAGCATCTGCAGCCCCTTTAACCCCCTCAAACAGGAGAGGTTGGTAGTCAGCGTCGCAATTCTATTGTTTTCAAAGTCACATTTAACATTTAACCTTTCATTTTCAAAACAATTGCGTCTGCTTATAAAAAATAGATGTGCGCCACATGAAAACAAGCGTCAGGCAGGCAACGAGTCAAACTGGCAGTCAGTCAGTTTGTGGTCTGCTCCAGCAGCAAAGGCTGTTTTAAATTAAAATGTATAAAACAGAGAAATGGCAACTTCTCTAGGGTTAAGCTATGGAAATGTAGAAATTTTTGTGGCATGCAACCGTTCATATTCCCAAAAGCAATAACGATGACAGGCAAACAGCAAACGACAGGGAAAACTCCAGACGACACTCTCATTCATCGTTAAGGGTTGCTTATCTTCTTTGAGAGAGTGTGTGTGTGTGTGTTGGTTGAGAGTGTGTGTGTTGAGTGTGTATGCATGTCATAGCTCTTGGGTCTAACATTTCAATGCATTTGTGCCCTTGCACAATGTGCAAATTTGATTTCAGTTTGAATGCAGAAATATTACGCATACGCCGTTTGAGCCACAGCTGACATATTTTCTCACAGAGAGTACTGCACTGGCATGTCTTTGAGGTGGCCACACATGCCTTTACTGCTTACCTTTTAGACAAAACCCCCTAAGGCTTGAAACCCCTCCTCCCCCATCACACCTTGTTCACATTTTACTAGCCTGGTGTCGTTTGCTGTTTGTTATTTTCATTTGGTACTGGCATAAAACTTTGCATACTTTATGACGTCTCTCTCTCTATCTCACTCTCCCTTTGCTTCTCTGTCTGACAAGTGCAATAATATCATAAGCCCAACAACAACAATGACACGTGCACAACTTGCCCAGTCTGTTGTTCTGTTTTGTTGAGTTTTTTGCCTGCCTTTGTGGCAAGCAGCACATCCTTTTTCATTCCTGGTCGTGTCTCACTTGAGCGTCTGCGTTATGTGATTAAGGATTTAATTTTTGTGGCCCAAGTAAAAGCAGTCAACACAAAGCAAACAGGCTCCGCTCTGTTGTGGTCTGTGCCACACAGTCATTAGGCCTGGTTGCCGCATTGCACTTAAGTGCTGACTGCTGCTGCTTGCAAAGTAGTGAATTGATTTAAGCTACGAGAGAAGCTCAAAAGTTCTAGGCCAGAAAGTCATGTGGTTACGCATACGCCCAGTTGACTGCTGTAAATAGGCAGGTTAGCTTCAAGCAGTGCACAGTATTTTAATTGAATTTACTAGTGTCACAGTAAATTTGAATGTCATCATCAACGGCAAGGACAACAACGATAAAATGTTGCCCAGTCACCTCGACACGGCAAATTGCTTGAGGCGACGACACGCCCACCACAGCGCACAGGCGCTTTTAAATTTATTTACTACAGTTTGCTGCAAGGCGGTAAAAACAGACAGGGGAAAAGAGAGAGCGAGAGAGTCACAGACGACAACATAAATTGCCGGCAAACGTGTGTGATGACAGGGCGAGCCGAGACTAGACTGTCAGACAGACAGATGGACAAATATACAGAATCACAGACCGACAGACCGACAGACAGTTAACACAACAGCAACAGCAACAACAAAGAGACGTTGACAAATTGATTGCATTCTTTATTTCAACGTAGCCGCCGTTGCACCATGTGGCGTATGCGTTATATATATATACCCCTTCAACTAGTTCTTCTTTTCTTCCTCTTTCTGCCTCTCTATCTCTCTCTCTTTCTCTCTTTCCAGCCGCTTTTAATATTGTTAGACACAGTTGATTGAGTTTTAAGTGTAGTTTTATGCCAATATTTTTGCTCTTGTTCTTCTTTCTTTTTCCCATTTTCTATGTATCCAATTAAAATTCAAAGTTGCTGTCAGTTTGATGTACCTAATGTAATGGATGGAATTCTTTTTCCAACGGACACAAATTGAATTTTATTACTCAAATAACGTTATGGCAAAGATAATTGACTTAAGATTGTTAAGAGTTTTTAGCTGTTAAAAGGTAAAATTTATGCTTAAGATGATTAACAAAAATGTGGATTCTAAAAATAATTAAAATAAAATGTTTATGAGAATTTTTAAAAACAAATTTATATTTTAAACAGTAGAAATAAATAGTTGAAATACCTTAAAAGAATTTGAATTCAAACTTGACAGAAATAAATGTTAAACTTTCCCTTTAATTTCCACTTGGAAATTAGTTTACATACTTAAATAAGTATGAAAACTTTAAGTTTTGTTTGTGGGCATCAAATATAATTTTTAATGATAATTTTAATAATATCTTTGAAATGCAGTGTTTTTTGACACTCCCATAACGATCAACCTTAGTCCCTAATGTCAAGAGGTATTTCGTCTTTATTTGAAGCTCCCATTAAACACCTACATGTAATTGCTGAAACATCAACTGTCTGCAACTGTTACTGACAGTCCATTGAATGAGCCGGAAATTCATTTGAAAATAATATATTATATTACCAAACAAAACGCGCATTTATTATATCATTAATAATTTATGAGTGAATGGATTTGGTAGAGTACGCAAAAAAATATGGGAAGCATTTTTCAGTTCAATGCACAATTGAAAATCTCTTAGTGAAAATCATTTAGGAAAACTCTTCAAAAATAATGCGTAGCTAAACTGATGATTAATTCATTATTTATTTATGACAAAAGCAGATGTCAAAAGCAAGGGAAAAAAATATATAAGAAAATGAGTTTTCAATCTGTAATAAGTACTGGAAAAAAGTGTGTGAATGCCGCATGCCACGCCCACAGTCCGCCCATCGAAAACGTGGCACGAAAAAGTTTCGTGAAATATAGGAAAAAATTGTACTGTTGTTTGGCATCGGCCTTGTACGCATCATCTGTCAGAGTGTTGGCATGCTGCAGTACTCTCCCCTCAACCCCCCTCTAACTGCTATATATGTTAATATTATGCAAGCAACAAACGCCTTCCAGCCACCCACAATTTGAGCCCCCTATAAATATGCATAGGAAATGCCTAAAAGTTAATTACCGTCAGCGTTCTGAGTGGCAGGCGCCTAGAAAAAGAGGTGGGGAGAAAAAGAGAAAGAGGGGAGCTTGGGCTTAGGAGGTGTATTGTGCTGTGGCATAGAGTGTGGGCGTGTTTCCTGGGCGTTAGGATTTTAATTTATGGCAGACAAACTTTAGCCTCGACCAGAGCAAATAATACGCAGAGCGAAAAAGACGCCACACTTCACAGCCAGAAGGAGATAGAAGGGACTGTGTATGCGTGTATGTGTGTGTGTAACGGTAATTTAATATTCATGACCATGTTAAAATCAATGCGAGATAGAGTCTAAAGGCGACACTTAACGCTACTGTTCCATGTCTCCTCTTCTCTTTTAGCAATCTAATTAGCAATATTTTATATTAACGAGCAAGTGCTAATTTTTAATTGAAATTCTATGCTCTGTGGCTTGAGAGGGTGTCAGAGTGTGGAGAGGCAGGGAGAACAGCTCATACCGTGCATAAATCTGAGCCAACCCTTTTCGCACAGGGAGTCTGCCAATAATTACCCACATGAATTCATGAGTCTTGCCTTTAAAATATGTAAAATTTTCATTAAACAACTTTGATGCGGGCCTTTTGAGAGATTTTAAGAAACGTTTTCAGTATTCGGTAATTAAAAAAAACCTGAGGCACATAAGAAGCGAAAACTGAGAGCTTTAATAAAGAGAAACAAATTAAATTCTCTTTACTTTTCATTAATAAATTATTACCTTGTTTGTGTGTAATCATAATAGATTTTTAACTACACTTCTTTTAGGCATAGCCAACTCTCCTTTGCCATAAAATAACCATAAAAACTATTTTAAAAATATTTTTTAAATTTCCATAAAACTTATAAATTTATTTATGCATCCAAACTTTTTCGTGTTGACTCTCTATTGTGGCCCCCTTCTGTCTTGTTGTTTGTTTGACCACACACACACCCCTTTACACCCACACCAGCCCATACTTATTATGCCATTTGACATTTGCATTTCAAATGATTTTGCTGTTGACTTTAATTAGCTGAGATTTCTGCACTTTTTACATTCAAATATAAAAATGTTTGCTTCTGCTGCTAATAGAGACGGCTTCAAAGCTACATTTGAGCTTTGACACTGCGACTTTCCCCTCTAAAAACTTTTTACTCCCCCCTTCCGGTCAGTTTTTGTAATTTGCCAAAGACTAAGCCCTGGTATTTACCTAGTATTTGCATAGTTACCCGCAAAGGGATCTGTGACTTTTGGCGCAACTAAAAAATAATGAGGAAAAGGAAAAGCTTAGAGGCGAAATTTACATGGGAAATGGAAAATATTCGCTTGCCGTTCTTCTATCATTAGAGCGACAACCACAACGAATCGATTTCCTGCAGTGCTCCAACCAAGGGTGATTGTGTCAGGGGTTTGTATGGCTCATACAGGTGGAAAATGCGCAAAAATTCATTGTCCAGAAAAAAGTTGTTGCCTCAGAAAGTTGGGTAGGAAAAACGTAGCAACGAGAAAGAAAAACTTCACCTGCCGGCGGCTGTTGCTTTTTGCTGTTGCTTACAACCGACAAGGTGTATTTGGGTGCAGAGTGAACTGGATGGCAGTGAAGGAGGAGGGGGCGTGGCTGGCAAAAGTGTATTAAAAAGTAAGAAAATGTTTGTGCTCTACAGCTGTGCTCAGCTGCTTGGAAACGACTGCGAACAAGAACAACAACCGCAACATAAAGGCAGACAGACATTTTTATGAGCAGTAGGTAGAGGTAGGCCGACATCAACACACCCTACTCTACACACACACACACACACACACACACATCAAAATACACCCAAATTGCAGCCCTTCCTCTGTCAAAATAAACAGCCTGTGGCGTGCCTCTTTATTCTTTTTATTCTCTTTTTGCTTGTTTTATTTGATGAAAATTTTCAACAAAATAAGCATAAAATATTAAAAACTTTAGCAAAATGTTGTATAGACAATTTTAAGTCGCATTTTCTTAACATTTTTTATCATTTAAATTTGCATTTTATTGCAATTTGTTTGATATTCGTCGTTCTTGTTGTTGACTCTGCACATAAATTCTTGTTTTATGTTATTTTATGCATTTGGCTTTTATTACCAATTTGCCGTTAGACAGCAAAACAGCATCCAGCGTTGATTCCATTACCATTTCAAGGTATCTCAATGCGGTTGTTACTCTTCTTTTCTTTTTTTTTGTTTTCTTCCTTTTCTCCGAGGGGCTGGGCTTGTTAAACAAATGATAATTTATGCAAATGTCTCTAGTAGGAGCAGCGTTAAGAAAGGAACCCCAAACAAGAAAAAAAAACTGCTGAGGGTTGCACAGAAGTTGGAGGGTAAACCAAAAAAATTGTCGTTTAGTTTTGTTGTTTCTGCAGCGACTTCTGCGTCTTCTTCTTGTTCAAGTCCACAGCTCCAACTCCTTTTGTGCTGACATGCTTTTGTCATTTATTTTGTTTATCTTTGTACGCTTTGCTTTTTATAACAAATTATTATTATGTTTTATTGTAAGACGGACATTTGCTGAGCCCAGCAATTTCTTTCTACGCATTTACTCACTTGCCCCAAGGGCTGTAAATCACAGCAAACTTCCAATATACATTCCCTAAAAGAGGACGTCACTTGCCATTTTTGACCTGAGATTTTCCCTTTTCTTTTTTGCTTTGGTAGGGGATAACCTTTATTTTCTTTTGGCCTGCATTTGAGTAATGAGCTGCTTATCCGGCAAAAGGTATTCTTTATGCTCTACCATCTCACAGTTAATGATACGATTTGGCTTTCTTAGATTTTTGTTATCATTAACGAGCAGCATATATATAGGGTCAGTGGAGGTCCTTGGATTCCTCCGAAGTGTCGAAAGGTGTCTTAATACGGAGAAAAGTGCTGGTATATGCATAAATTAAAAAATTTTTAAAATTATCAAGTTAAAGCTCTACTAAATTTTAATAAAGTGAAAGGTTTCATTATTTTATTTATTTATTTCATTGTTAGACCAACATAATAGTAAAATATTATTTTCGGATGAAAAAACGTTAGAAAATGAAAATCTGGAATAAATCAAATTGAAAATCTGTATATAGACCACAAAAGAATCTTTTTTCTTTTCTCTTTCTCATTTATTCATAAATTGATTTACTTGAAATTTTTTTTTTTTTTAAATTAAACCCTCAGGATTACTGGTATTTTATCATTGTCATCTAAGTTTAATAACTCTTTTAAGATTTTCTTTGTCTAACAACGCTTTTCATTAATATGCCAACTCCTTCTTTGGCCATTATTATATTTTTCCCTCAACTATTATATTTATATGCCTTTTGGCCACCATTGAATTTGAGCTCCTTTTAGTCTCTGCTACTTCTAAAGTTTTTTCATTAAATTTTCGACTTGGCTGCAGTGGCTTTAAATACATGCCAAGGAGCTAACCGAAAAGCGCTACAAAGTCATTACAAACAGCTTAAGTTTATGTTAAACACGCCTACATTACCAGATTTTGCATTTCTACAAGCAAAAAGCAAGCAGCGAAAAGCAAAACTCTCTAACTTCTTCCTCTCCACACAAAGTTGAGTAGAGTAAAGTTTTCTTGGGTTGAAAGCAGCCGAGCCAGAAGTAAACTGCAAAAGTAGCTGGGGCAACTGAGCCAGTGGCATGTAATAATTGTAATTTGGATGTGGCAACATTGAGAATATGCCAAGGAGTTTCTCGAAAACACGAAAAATAACAATCAGAAAGCATTTAGCAGGCAACTTTTGCGTTGTTCAACAACGCAGGGGGTCATCGAGGTTCTGCAAAAAGTGTGTGTCGAAGGAATAAAGCAACTGCGACATACTAGCAGGTGGCACACTCTGTTGTTATGACTTCATATGGTGGGTGAGGGTGTTTTGGTTTGTGAGTTGTTGTATGTGCGTTACCCTTAAATCCACTTGTATTGTCAACGCATGGCTCAAGCTTTAACTAAGTAAAAGCAAAGGCAACAGAAAAAGTTGACTGCAATCCCTTTAACGATTAAACAAGGACAGGACAATTACACTGAAAAAAAATTACTTATATGCAACTGCTTAAAATATATTGCAAAATATGTTGAATACACTAAAAAAATAACAAATCTATTTCTCAATAATATTTATTAAAAAAACAAATGTTTAATAATTTTCAAATAAATACTAATCTAAATACTTTTTTTTTCAAGATTTGAAATTGGCTTTCATATAAATGAACATGAATCAACATTAAATTTCATGCTGAATGGTGGACATTTTTGTTTATCTAATAAAATTTATAATTTAAATAGAATGAATTTAATTTTAAGAAATAACAATAATGATTCAATTTTTGTTTATTTGTAAAATATGTTTCAACTCTGAAACAAAATAATTTTTTAGTTTAATTCGAAACTCGTGTTTTTTCTTAGTGCATATGCGACAACCGATAACACATAAATCTAGAGTGGGAAAAAATGTGTGTGTTTTTGGGGGGTGTGTGTAGTGGCAATTTTAATGGCTTGACCTACTTACAGGCAATTCCTGTTCGTTTTTATTGAACACTTAGAGAGCACAAGTTAATTTTATGATGCTTCGACTAACGCTTAATTGCTTAATGTCCAAATAGAAACGTAGACCAAAAACTCTTCCATCAAGTTTAATGTTGTGTTTGGACAAAATATGTTTAATAATCTAAACGCATTACCAAAACAGAAGCCACTGTGCATACAACGGGCAAGGACAACACACTAAGAGAGACAGATATTGCGAGTGGGAGAGAAAAGGCTTTGAGTCATCACAGACAAGGCAAACATTTGGGGGTTAACTCTAGATGTGGGCTAGAAGAACGTGAGCCACTTGAGGACCAACATAGCCAGCCGTTTTGAGGGCTTCCAAAGTCACAAAAGCCTATTAAATAACATGGCCTTACACATGAGTCCTCAACCAAAAGTTTTGTTGCGCACAATTGCCAGGATAAAGCAAGCAGTAAAAGCAAAAGGCAGCATCTATGCAGGCGGATGGAAATATGAAAATATTCATGGCAAAAAAAAAATTGTGAAAGAAAATAAAAAGACAAAACAGGGCAAACATTCTCGTATAAGAAAGCTAGAAGAAAACTTGCGCACTGGCAAATGGCAAAAAGTAAACAAATAAACAACAGACACAACTCGGTTTTGTGGGGTGTGAGAGATGTGCCAACATATCCTTGACTATCAGGATACGTTGACTGTGTGTGTCTGTTTGTTTGTCTGCTTGTTAGCTGAGCACAAGAGCTCACTGTACAGGCAACTAATGCCGCACAGAGACGAGTAGACGCACTTCAAATTTGGGCTCACTTTAACTAACAAACGACAGAGATAGAAAGAGAGATAGAAAGAGAGAAATGGAGGAGGTAAAGTGAGGGATAAGTTCATGTGGCAAGGAAAACGATGGTCATGCGTCCATGTGCAGGACATTTACATTTGTCTAAGACCATCAAGTCCTGCAGCATCTGCGACTAAATTTAGAGGAAAATTGTATTATTTTAGAGACTCTTTGAATATAAACTGCTCTATGTTAGTTGTTGTTATTGTTATTGCAACCATTTCGTTTTATTATTGTTGTTGTCGTTTGTGTTTTTGTTGTTAGTTAGTTGTTCACTTTGCCATTTACTAGAGTCCTGTCAAAGGAATTTATGTAAAATCTTTTGTCGTTCAACTTAAACGCAAATGTTAAAAGTAACATTTGTTCAATTTGTTTTCTTGAATTGTTGACTTGCAGGCGATTAAGGAAAAGGGTTTGTACTTTAATCTGTAATATAAAATTCCAACCAGCAGACTAATAAAAAACTTAAGAGTTTAATTATAATGAAAGGTAAATATAAAATAAATATCAAACAAGGGTCAACAATAATCTATTTGGGAAAATCTTCAGTTTTCAAAAATGAATCAAAATAATAAATTTAAACTAGATATAAAATCATAATCAAAAAGACTTTTTACTAAGTTATAGAATAATCTCAATCAGTTTTGACAAATTTGGATTATTTAAAATTATCGTTTATTGTAGAAGTAAATATTAATCCCATTCATATTTTGCTGTACATTTCTCAGTAACTTTTTGATATGTGTCAATTGATAAAACACACATACACAAAATTTTAACTTGTTCTGGCATATACTTAGAAAGTACGAAATTCAAAATGGATAAGGACCTGGACTTTTTGATTAATGCCTTGTCGAGATCCAGTTCACCATTACGCACGATCTACAGTCGAGACGAGTTGATGGATATGCGCGACAGTTTCATCACGCTGCAGAATTTACTGCGTCGTAATCCCATTGATATAAATGATGATATCTCATGCCATCCGGTTCGTGTAAAAGCCGGTGGCAATACCGACTGGAATGTGCCACGTGCCACAGAAATGCCCACGGCTGTGCCGCTGATGAAATTTCAAATTCAGACGAGAAACGTGCAGACATCGGCGCGAAACTCCGTTTCTTCGGTGCTGTTAAGTGATATACGTTTGGATCGCAAAATCAATGATAATGACGACGATGGTAATGATAACAATTTCGAGCCTGGAAGTGATAACAGTCGGGAAATGACAGCAGAGTGCGAGGATAGAGAAGCTAGTTGCAGTGAGAATTTCCAGGCTCTGGTGCCGTATCAGGTAGAGAATTCCAGTCAGGAACTAGTCCGTTATAGCGGGCCATCTGAATCGGAGGATGATGAATTGGAATCGGAGACGCTGTGTGCTAATCCCAGTTGCGGTAATACTTCGACACTATCCTTTAGGATACCCGTGGAAATGGAGTATGTCTGGTGTAATCACGACTATAATGCCGAGAGCACCACCAGCGATATGACCATTATTGCCGATGGCTGCAATTTCATTTTAAGCAACTAATAAGGCATACAGTTGAAGTTATCACAGGATTATCATTAAATTAAATCGCATCGCTTGAAAGTATACACACTATATCCCTTCGCCTCTTAAAAAGTCCTTGTCCGCCTGTTCAACATCAGTTATGCGACCTGTAAAGGTGATTAAAACATAAAATTTTAATTGAAACGCGCACATTTGCGTAGGCATTTTGAGCATTTGAGCATTTGGCCGTGCTGAACACTCACAAGCACTCACCCAGACACTCATTCACACATTCAGTGAGTGGAAATGTATTTTTGCCTGCGGTCATTTAATCATTCCTTTGAGCCTGTCTGTGCCATAAACATACCCACTCTTCTGATGAAAGTTTGCCTGGAAAAAAGTCCTATACATATTTCTCAATTCTGTATTTGCTTTCATTTCAATATATTTATACCCTGAATCTGAATACATATTTGTAACATAAGTTACAGGATATATTTTAAGCACATCACAGCTAAAAATAAGAACTAAAAGATAAAATACCGATTTATACGAAAGGTATATGATTTGATAGTAAACGTGGAGATTATAGCAGATTATGTCGAAAACATTAGCGAATTAATAGTATATCTCCTAGACTTTTCATCTATATATATTTATGTTCAAAAATTTCAGCATGATTGTGTAATATGTAACATTCGACTCACAGTTACAGGGTATACCATACTTAGTGTAGTTCTTTTGAAAAGTATATATGCTTGATTATATTTTTATTGTTAGGGGCATTTTGGATGCGTGCGTGCTGCAATTTCCTTTTGCCATTCATTCAAATACAGACAATCAGACAGACAGACAGACATACAGACAGACAGACAATGAGGCAGAGAGACAGACACAAATACACAAACAACTACCGAAAATTCTAATTTAATTTCGTATGAAATTTGCTTGGAGCTGTATGGTGGGTGGAGGGGAGGTTGATTGCTCTTTGTATAGCACAACCCATTCACAAAATTGTGTATGGTGTGGGATATGGCTGGTACTGTACAGGTGGTTTGACAGCGACCCTCCAAGCAATTTGCTTTCGCTTTTAGCCGCTTTTGATTTTCCATATGTGTTGGCCCAGGTTAAATGCCAATCGATGTGTGCGTGTGTGTGGCTTCTGTTCCGGCTGCTCTTTTGAAAGGAGTTTGTGGAGTGGGAGACACATTTATTCTTTTGCATATTAAACATTTGGCATTTTGGGAATGTCTGCAATAAAATTTGAAATGTATGCAATTAGTTTAATGGTCACTTTGTGACTCTATGCAATTACTTCTGTCGTATTTCAATCGATTTGATATTTGCTCTATTCTAAACTGAATATATGTTTTCATTTCAAGTATAATAATGTACACATATCAATTTGTTGCCAACACTTACAAGGTTGTTCTCAAGTGTGTGTCTTTCTGTCAACAAATATTAATATTTAGTTTTCTCTAACTGAATTTAAATAAACAGGTTTTTACACGTAATTGCAGTAACTTAAAGACAAAATATTTACCAAATGATATTTGCATATAAATGTAAATATGTTTACATTACCTTAAAGCAAGTAAATTTTTTGTATTTAAACTTTTTTCTAATCCAATCTTAATTTTAAAGAACTTTTTGAAATTAGCTTTGCTTTGTAATTATAATACAGTTTCCTTATCGATTCATATCGATAAAAATTTATATATAATTTCTTTTATTTCTTTAATCACACCAAGTCATTATTTTAAAAACATTTAATCAGCACAATATTTTTGTTATCCACCGTCTTTCAATTAAGGCTCATCAAAAATGTAAACTAGGCTTATTAATTACTGCAATTATGTAATATGAATACAAGTTTTTTGTTGATCGTTTGGTTTTTATCTGCAAATCGCTGGTTGGTCTCTTTTAATGTGACGCACGCGACCTGTTACAAATAATAACTGAGGAGAAAGAAAAGCAGGAAAAAAAAACAACACACTCCCATGCCACAAATTCAGCTGAGTGTATCCTTAACAAAGTGAGTCCAGCCCGAAGACCAACCGAGGCGCTGATTAATGGTTTCTTCTTTCGGGCACGTCATAAACGGGCAGGTTCCCAACAGTTCCTTAGCTCTGTAACACCGTAACATCGTAACTCCACTTTCTATTTTCCCCTTCCTTTTGGGCCGCTTTATTATCAGCGCTTGACTGGGCAAAGCTTTGCGGGTCGCACAGGGTCGGGATTTGGGGAGGTTGGGCTTGTCGTCCAGTCAAGTATAATTAACAACTTTGTTGGGCAGGTTTTTTCCAAACATCCCATGCTCATTTTTTGCTCTCAAGAAATTGCAAAAAAAATCCAGTAAATGTAGCTCGTTTTATGTAAATGATGTGTAAACACCGCGTGCACCAGAACCTGGTACCGTGTTCATAATCCATCCATGGAATGCAACACTGTGAGGGTAACAAATAAAGAAAAACACAAAAAAATGTATTATATTCAATGCATATTTCGTGGCGCATGTCCATTAGGTGGAGAGTACAACGACACGTGTCGCTGCGATTTATTAGCATAATTTCTCTTCTTCAAGTTTTTAGCATGTGAAGGACGGAAACATTAAAGTGAAATTGATGTTGATGTCGGTTTTTGGTTGTGGCGTCTTTCTACTTTCAGTTAGTTTCCAAGTAAAACTTGTATATTCCCACATAATATGCGACATAAATCCGTGGAAGTTTTCAGGTTTCACTTTTCAATTTCCTTGACAACCTCGAGGCATCAACATCACCATAGTCATCATCATCATCAACGGTAGATCCCTGAACTTTTCACTTAATTGTTGTACATTTGTCAACCTGAGACACACTTGATGTGTTCCCAAAAACGACGGCAGATGCTACTTGAACACTCTCCAACTGCCACTGAGATACAAGTCTCTCCAGCTACAAACCACTTTAAATTCTAGAACACACGCAGACATCACACTACGTGTATATGTGGCAGAGGGCGAGTGTAGTCGTGTATCTGAGTATCTGTTGGATAGTCGTGTCTAGTCTTGTGCTATTTATGTCTCAGTTAGTAGCACATTTGCAGTGACTAGTCTGTTAATTAATTGGATTTGCAATTACATGCCACACAGAAGACGCAAACCGACAGCTGGTTTGCTTTATTTGGGTTTGTGCGTTGAGAAGCACATAGAAAGGCGGCACTAAGCCGCAATGCAATCGCATAGAAAGGCAACAAATAGTTGAATAGAAGGCTAACAAGCCAGAGGTGAGAATACATTACAGTTTAACTGGAAAATATTATACACCTAAATAAATAAATACAAACAGGGTTTTGACTAAAGCAATGATTTAATGATTTAACTATCGTGAATACATTGGAATTCATGACTTACTCTATTCTTGCTAAAACTGTTTAATGTTTCTATTTGCATTTATTTTTTCTAAATTTTTAAAGTCAAAAATATTGTTGAACCAAAAAAGATTCAATTTTTTTCAAGAATTTATTGTGTAAAATAATGATGTAAATATTTTTAAAGCAAGGAAAAATCAAATTATTGAAACATCCTACACTTCACTTTTTCAGACAAATACTTGTTTAATTTTTTAGTTAATTGAGAAACAGTCTATAAACACTGTTTATTAAACAGTAAAGTGTGCAAAGCGAAAACTAAATAAACAGTAAAAAAAAGGAGAACAAAATGAATGCTTAACGAATGAAAACTACAAATAAATTAAGCATGGAATGTACTCCAATCTCACACCCGTAGCTGTTGACATGTGTGCAATGTCCGCTGAGGTTGATAAACGTGAAGTTTGTGAATTTAATTACATGCCCCAACGAATCGTAAATAAATCCATGGGGCAGCAACAACATTAGACAAGAGACAATGCACAGTTGTTGCAGACAGTCAGGCAGACAGAAAAAATAAATAAACAAATATTTTTAATAAGCGGATAGCTTTACCTCTCTATAATGACTTCCCCTCTCAGCTGCCCCTCTTGCCACATTGTCCCTGCCCTGCGTTGCACGTGCGTCGTCCCCGGCAACATCGATGGGCATTTTTGAAATTGCAATAAAACGTCTGACTGAGCATTAAGCATTGAGCGAGTACACGATTAATTTATACTAACACAATCGTATGCTTATTCCTGAATACGGTTCATGAACATACATTGTCTGTACGAGCATTCCCATTCCTGTTAATTCCTCGAACTAAGCTATGGACTGAAAAATCCTTTTGGCTTTTTTGTCCAATCCTAATTTTCCGTACAAACATAAAAGGCGGCCGAATTGGCAGCACACCCCTTGTCGGACTCGTGTTGCACCCCTCTGAGCAGCCACCCCCTCCCAACCCTTGCAACAAGGTGTCCCTCCTCTAACGCTTTGCTGTTTTTAATTTCACTTCCGTTGCGCTTCTTTTGGCAAGATTTTCGGTGGTTGCTGCTGCTGTTGCCGTTGCCATGACGCAATGTTCGGAGGGGTTGGTTTTTCCACCTAACGGTAGTTGGGTTTTCCCTGCAAAGTTTTGCGCACTTTTACATAATTTCCACTGCAACGCAGAAGTATAGCATTGCATTTAAAATTAAATCCTTAGCGAGCGATTTGTCATTTTCGCTGACAGTTAAACTGTTTCTGGGCCTTGACTTTGCGCTCTGAAATTGTGGCTTATGGTCGCAATATTATGTTTTTCCTCAGCTTGTTGTTGTGTTGTTGCTGTTGCACAGTTGATATTTTCCCAGTGCTGCGTGACTGCTGTTTCATTTGTTGTTGTCATCGCGAACTGTTGTTGTTTGTAATTAGAGCTATAAATATTGTTTGAAAGTTTGAAATTTCTTAAGTTCACTAAGTAAAGCTGACTAATTTGAGCGAAAACTTATATAGTATATAGAGGGATAAGTTTTAAAATAATTGATAGCAAATAAAATTAGTTGGATGATTAAGTCATATATAAAAAATAACCAGATTAATTTTTCAACTAATGTTTTCAAGACTCAGATTTATTTAGTATAATATGATATTTATCCTACTTTGCATAAATTATGCATGGAGAATTCCTTGCCACAATTTCGATTAAAAACTTAATAGATTTGTGCCTTTAATTTCCATTAAGTTACCAATTTTTAATCTTAAATTTTCTACATAAATTTCCTATAGATTCTCATAGCAATGCTTAATCTCAATGCTCAATCAAATCAATGCTTAACTTCGTACATTCCCACAAATTCACATCAAGTTTATCCCTTATTTCTAAGCCTAAGCCAATAATTTTTCTGCTACCACAAATCAGCTCACATTAACAGTTTCTGAACAAAACAAAAGCAGTAAAAAAACTGTTGAAATTCCCAGCGCGCAGAGCAAAACAGAGCTTAAAATCAAATCATCACTTAAATTGCCAACTCTTTGGCAAACGAATGAAAATTCTGCGCAGAAGGATATTATCGCCTTAAGCCCAGTTAATGGCCCTGGCCATAAATCATAAAACATAATAGACCAACGTCAAAATATGAAATTGAAAACATTCGATGCTAGAATCGTAACACAAATTTGCATTTAAAGAAGGAGGCAAAAAATATCTATAAAAAAGTACCCCCTCTGCGAAAATCCGCTTAAAGTAAATAACAATCAAAAATTATGGTTTTATGACAAGGGCAAAAGGGTTTGCGAGTTGAATGAGGATTTGGTTTGACAGCGCAACAGAAGTTGCAACAGTTGCAAATCCAATTGAAAGCCGCCACAAATGGCGTCTATTCCCAAGCTAGGAGAGCAGGGTATGAAGGGAGTGGGGGGGGGTTATCCATTGGCAATATTTGAATCTCCCCTTGGCCGGACGAGCTGTACGGCTGGCATTGGCCATTAAAAAGTTTTGTCAAGTTAAATTACCAAAAATTGCAAATTGCTTGGATTATGCGTTGTTCAAGGACATGATATTGCCTGTCTGTTGTCCGTCTCCACTTTCACTTCTTGTTGCCCTCGATATGTTTGAGTGTATATATATGTCTGTAGGATGCATTGTGTGGCTAAAGGATTTCATACACTCAATATAATTAAGGGCTTGAGTGTTGAGCCCAAGTTATGTGTAGTCTCTCTTTTGTGTCCAGGCAACATTTTGTGTATTTTGTGGTCCAAGTTTGGTTTTTGCCTGGATACCGCCAATCTCTCTCTCTCTCTCTCTCTCTCAGTGTGTGTGTGTGTTAAGAATTTGTTGTACAGCATTTGAATTGTATGTTAAATTAAATTTTACCACAGAGACCAGCCAGAGTCCACTTTCCCACCACACTCGCTTGCTGGTCAGCTTCGTCTGTGACTGACTGAACAGTCAGACACTTATCTCCAACCTTCTCTTTAGGGTTATTTTTGCAAAGTCATTGGCTGCTTCCTCGCCTTCTCTCTGTCTCTGGTAGTAGATCCTTGCTCTGGCTGCTGTGGCATTAAGCTGTCAGTTTGCTGAGCTTGACAGTTTTTTCATTGGCAGAGAGCAGTGTGGTTTTGTCGACTGGTGGTTTTGGGCAGTAGGTGGTTTAGTTTAATTTGCTTGTTTGTTGTCCGGCTTGCCACTGGCCATATCCATAGATAGGCAGTTTGAATTAATTGTATATCATTTGGTTATAGTCTAAAATGCATACAAAGTAACTAAAAACAGTTGGAACAGGTGTCAATGTGGCTGAATTTCAGGTTATTGATTTTGCTGTTGAACCAAAAATGGCAAGAATAAGTTTTTATCTACTTGAACACAAGTTTACAGCAATTTGTGTGGATTAAAAAAATACTGTTATGCTAAAATGAATATATTTTACCTTTTAAAATGAAGTCCATAAGTCTCTAATTGTAAAAGAGTTTTAATGCACCTGACTGCGAGTTTAAAGCAATCTGTGTGGATTAGAAAATATTATATGCGGAAATTAATATATTGTTTACATTAAAATTATGTATATAGCTATAAATTGCAATTAAACGCATAAGTTATGAAAATATTTATGAAGTGCTTTAATATAAACACAATTTAAAAAATATTCGAATTTAAATTGAAATCCATTTTTTGACAAAACAATCTTTTCAGAGTTTTAAGTTTAAAAATATCAGGTTTAGTTTTGTTATATTTAGATATTTAAAAATATAAATGCAAACATCTGTAATCTGTTAAAATATCATCAATTTACACGTAATTACCTTAAAAAAATATTGATAAAGCACACTCATAAAGTAAATTTGTTTTCTCATTACAGGTAAATATGCTTTGCTTAATTCCCTTTTAAGTACTAGAAGCTGTGCGTAAGTTGAAATATATATTTAGAGTTTCTCATACAACTGATTGACGCCCCCTAAAAAAAGCACAATTGACCCATTCATTGCAATTAGCCTGCCGCCAAGTTGCCAAGTTTTGCCAACATCCATTGCCGGTTTATAAGACTGCGCCTATAAATCAATAAACAATGCAGGCGACAAAAGATGTGTTTCAGCAGCGAAAGAGACAGATAGATGAAAAGAGAGGGAGACTGGCTGCTATTTCATTATAAGAAAAAGTCTGAGTATGACTACGATACATACATACTTATATATATCACAGGGCTATTTGGCTGATTGTCATCACTTAAATGGCGACTGGGCATTTTATTTAACTGCCTGGTCTGGGTCTGGGTCTGGTCTTGGAGTGGGAACTGTTCCTGCAAGTGTCCCCAGTCTCTTCTAGCTTCACTTGTGCTAGTTGCGATGTGGAAATTGATGTCGAGTGCTGTGCTCCTAAGGAAGACGCAACGTTTTAATTTAATAGGCGCACATGAGACTCCGACACATAAAAACCAATTTCGCGTAAGTGATAAAAATGCAATGAGCATTCGTTCATGACGATGATGATGATGATCAAGATGATGACAATCATCATCAGCTGCTGCTGCTGCTGCTGACGCAGACGCAGACGCGGACGCTTAAGAATTAAATTTACGATGCCACCAAAGTAGTTTTGACACATATCTTGAGAGATACGAGATACTACAATACATAGAATGTGGCAGCCACAGACTAACATAAAATGCGAGACATTTGCCTTGTTTTCTATTTAATTGTTTAATTTGTATGCCAGCAGCAACAAACCTAACACATTGCATAATGTCTTGAAGCTGTTTGTTGTCTCTGCCACATGCGACTCTCTGCCCCATGCAACTTTCAATCATCATCAATTTCACATCAAAGTGTCGCCCACAGAAACTACAAAATTCCCCCCACACCCAGTTCCACTCCTCCACATGATAATCCCCGTGCCACTGCCACTGCTGCTTGCCTCGTTGTGGCAATGACGAGATCATATCGACGACAGGCGGTGCCGAGTTTCTTCGACATGACATTTTTCCTGGTCGCCTTTACTTGTTATCGTGAGAGTGTTGTCTGCCATGCACTTTTCAAGTTCAATTTCAAGTTGCCAGTTGCAAATCAATCAATCAATCAATCAGTCAGTCAGTCAGCTAGTCAGTTTACCATTGTGTCTCTAGATGGGCACTTAAAGATATTCGCATAGTTAAATGACCAACTTGGCATTTTGCATTTAAGCCACAGAGCCAGACGTTGTATTTCCTGTATATAATTCCATATTGAATGCCTGTCTGATGGTTCTTTAATCGATTTCTTGATTGCCAGGAAATCGCACCCTGTGCCAGGTACAATCTACTTACCGTCTCATTCAGCAATTGTAAACAAATTCTTTTTCTTCTTCTTTTATTACACATGATTTAATGGTTTTCTGTCTGTGCATGTTCATGCTCATTTAGGAAAGAACGGTTTTTTATTTAATCTTTCTTGGAAAATACCGTACCAGCATGAGATTACTTACATATCTTCTTATTTTATTCGAGATTATGACTAACCTACAGATTTATACTTGATAAAGAAAACCTGCGAGAACTTCGAATAGGTCAACTGATTAAAATGTGGCAGTTTTAATGATCTCACAATTGTGTGAGATCAACTATCGATTTGAGTTTTTTATATTTTGGTTTAATTTTTAAATCAATTCAGTTTTCAAGCTTTTATTTTATTGACAATAATTGTAATTTAAAATAATTAATTTAGCTTAATCTACTCAAACACAAAAACTTATTTTTACAGCATTTAAAATTTTTTGTAAATTACTTTTATAAATGAAATGTTGTTATATACATTTATTCGACTGATTTTTAAGCAAGCAGAATCTGTCAATTCTCTATATTAGCTTTTCCCTTTTAAGTCAATTTTGATAGTCGTTGCCGCGGGCGACACAACTGTCAGCAATTTACAGCTGACACGCCCAAAACAACTCTAATTACCCGTTTGACAGTGAGTTTTCAGGACCACAATCAAAATCTCTCTGTTCCGATAAAGTTTCAATTTTAGACTAGATAAAATCCGATGCCAACTCTGTAATCGATACAGATTTTAACATAAAATTCACACATTTGTCGATTTGTTGCTTACAAAATGTCGAAATAAATTTATGCACCAAAAAGTGTTGGCCCTGAATTTGCCTTTTATTTAGCTTTCTCCTTTTTTTTTTTGGTTGTGGAGCGAGGGGAGATTTCACAATTTGCGTTGCTGACATTTCAATTGCCTGCGGCATTGTGGGCGCTGTGCGTTGATGGGCGTGGTCTGTCGCTGGGCATAATTGAAATTGACATATTTCATTGTCGGCAAAAGGCCACGAAAATTGCCAAAGTATATTTTCAATTTTCATCACATTTAAGTGAGGGTAAAACGGGAGAGTGGGACAAAGCTTCGCATTGATTTGCTTTGATTTTCATTCATCGCCCGCTGTCAGCATCCGCCTTTATTTACAGTTTTTGCTTTGTTGTAAATCGCTCCAGGGGCAGCCTAAAGGGGCATGCAACGGCAGCAGCAGCAGCTTAGGCTTGTAGCTTTGTCTGTCTGTCCCCCTCCTTTTTTTTTTTTGCATCATATCGACGCGTTGAGCCCTGTCGTGGATTTTTGGCAGCTTTAACAGGATTAGATGCCTGCGGAGCACGAACCTCATGATGATAACCATGATGATGACGTTGTTTCAGTTCACTTTCCAACTGTTTTGATTCACGTAGAAACTTTTAGAAAGAATATCGAGTTTGGAGCAAATGAATGGAACCGATTAATAGGTTGGGATATAAGGAGTAAAAAAACTTAAAGAATCTTCTTCTCAGTTCAAAAGAATATTAGTTTTGTGAAATGTAAATTCATATTAAATTCTAATTGAACTGTCAAGTTTTCAATTTTTATCTTATTTTACCATTTGTAACTTATTTAAATTTAAACTTTAAGCGTAACAACAAAAGCTTTATTGATAAAGTGGAGCCTTGTGCACTTGACTGCCTCCTCTTTGTTCTCCGGTTTTGTTTTGCTATTCGCCCATAAATTATAATGCCGAAACAATGAATTACATATACATACATTAAAGTAAGAGGACAGCCAGGTACACGTATTTGGGTCAGTTTCGAATTGTTTCGCTGTTGTTTTATCGTCCCCAACAAGGAAAACAGAAGTGCCACAAATTTTAAACATACAATGAACAATACAAGGAAGGAGAACAAGATAAAAAAAAGAAAACTGTTGCATAGCATTGGGCGAGTTTTGCTGTAAGCCTTCATTAAAATTGAAATAAAAGTAGATTGCACTTGGTCCAGCGCATCCTGTTAATATTAATGAGACGGTAGCCTTTGTAACGAGTGTTGAGAGTTGGTAAAAAATGCGCATAACCAATTGAGTTTCCAAGCCAATTTGGTTGGCCAACTTTACTATTGTCTTTGGGCCTGGCCCGCAGTTGAATGTGGCTAGTTTGCTTTGGTTTCAGCTTGACCTGCTTTCATTTTACTGTGTGGAAAAATGTTAAGAGTGAAATGCAAATACTAAAGACTCTTAAAAACAAAATTAATGAAATGAATATTCATTCTTAAGAATACATTTAAGAATCTTAAGATACATATATAAGAGTTGAGTGAGGTTTACTTCGACTATCTTAATATTTTGAATAGCTAGACAAGTTCCAATTTAAATACCTTAAAGATTTGGGTTCCAACTTTAATTTAGTTTTTTTTTTATATGTATGCTAACTATTTACAGTGTCTATTAATTAAATTAATTAGATATAAATACATTAAAAGAAATATAGTTTTATGTTTAGAATGAATAATTTATTGTGTATATTTATAAATCTTTCCTTTCCCTGCCTAGTTTAAGTGGGCATAAGCAAATATGTGTAGCATGTAATTAACATGCCTGAAAATCAAAGGATTCAAAACCTTTGGACTGTCCTTAAAATTAATGGCATAGTCGTATCATAAATATGTGGCTGCAAATGTTTAAGAAAACGGCATGCAAATGGCATTTGGAAACCCCGTAACAGCTTCAAAGCCACGAACTTTTGACTGTTGGCCTCTGGCATTTGGAGTACCTTTTCCCTTGTAACAAATCAAAGCTGGCCAATGAAATTCGACAAGTATTTTTTACTAACAAGCAAAAGTTTTGTATTTTCGCATTCCTTGAACGCGCCTTTAGGTATGCCATAAAATGTTGAAATGCTAAACAAAACAAGATTTCAGCGTTTTGAAAGTATTCTTATCGCGTTTTATTTATTATGCCAAGCTTTGTTTTTTTTGTGTAAAAGTTTTTGTTTGAAAATTTCTCAATTGCCGCATAAAGAGAGACAGAGAGGGTGAGATAGGGGAATTTACGAGGGAAAAAGCTAATCAAATGCGACATTTATCAAATTGGCACGCAACATGGCGGTCAAGCATGCAAACTGCATAATTGTGGGAGGCGTGGGCGTGGCACTTAGCCAAACGTGCCGCTTGTTGCATGCGTGGCAAATTAGCGCTCAAATTTGAGTGACGGCTGCGCCAACTATAAAAATTTTAATATTAAATTTTTGCATTTGCAACAACTTCAGTTTCAGTTCATCATGCAATGTTTTTTCGATGTTTTTGGCATGGATTTACGTCTAGACAAGTCAGCTCAACCTTTTGGTCTCTTCTGGGCTGCCACGAACATAAGTGCTTGTGGATATGGCCAAAATCCTTTTCTGCTGCTACTATTGGTCTTTTTTTTAGATTGAGAGTTGGCTACAGTCGGCACAGCTTTGCCGGGCTCAATATTGCGCGACGAACACGGTCTGCATTTGTAATAAGTTCCAGCTGCTGCATGTAGCATTAACCTTTAGGATTTTTCCTTAACCAGGAAATATATATTAAGCAACTGTTCTCTGGTTGAAGTCCGAAATCCACTTGGGAACAGCTATAACCAAAAATTGGTAAATACATCTTGAATAGAATTGTGTTTGCCTTAAGCTAAAGTCAATAATCTGAATATAAGTTCGCTATAGAGACTCTGGTCTTTCAGTAGTAATCTATATTAGTTCAGCCCATGTACATCTGCTTTGTGAGTTAACATTTCAAAAGAGATTTTAAGTCGAATTTATTAAAGTGTAAAGCCCTTAGAATTCAAATAATGTGACCGTTCATAGCAAATAGCTAAATTAAATAGAAAATTCAAGTCAATCTTGTTCCTACACTCAACACATTCAAGCCAAACAAACAAACTGCCAACAGACTGTGATTATCCAAGTTTCAACTGGTATTTAAGGCGCCACATTTACCGCCATTCGACAGTCGATAATCAATAGGAATCAATGTGCCAATGAACTCGTTATCATCGCTAATGCAACATTTTTCCACATGCGATGCGATGCGATGCGATGTGACGTGACATGACGATGCAAACACGCGAGCTGCCTTTCTACCAAAAAGCATTCACAATATGCCATGCCAAGCCCCTTTACCTTCCCTTAACCCAACCTTTTCGAAGTGGCAGCTAATATGCGGCTTTTAGTTTGTTTGCCTCGTGCCACAATATGATTACAATAATATTATGTATTTAGAAAAAGAAAAACAAAGTCTTTATACATATATGCATATTTTGGGGTCACGCACGATACAACAACAGGATCAGCAACAGCAACCGGAAACGGAATTGATTATCGGCGCTACCGAAACGGTTGCCGAATCCCTGCCCCCAACCCACTTATCGAGGGTTGGTCGGCGGCTTTTATCTGTTTGCGTGCCACTTTGCCGTTTGCCTGCTTTGAATTCCAAACACAAATTATGAAATTTAATGACTTCATTTTTAGGTCTTTAAGTGCAAAGGTTATTAAATTGGCTGTATGGATGTTTTATGGATTTTGTTTTCAAACATTTTACAGCAACCTTAGAAAAGTGTGTTGAAATAATTTGCAAGTTTTGAAACTAACTTTGCCTTCTCTCTCAGTTATATCAAAATTCTCAGTGCGTAAACTCTACCAAGTGAAAAAACTTAGTATAGTATATAAACAATTCGAGGTCTAATAATGGCTGAAAAAAACGAGTAAGTTTGAATTATAAAAACACGTTAAAATACTTTTAATATTAGTGGTACGCCTCTGTCAAGATCTGGCCCAAATCCTGTCCTACAGTTCAGCTCAGCAGCTGGAACTCCGGAGACCAAGCGTAAAATGATGCTCTACAGGCAGCTGCTGAAACAGGAGTTGAGCAGGGATAATATAAGACCTCGAAGAAATGCAACTGTCAGATATCGGAGGCGACAACAACAACAACAGCAGCAACAACAACATGATAGTATGCAGACATATTCATAAGGCGGTTTCCGATGTTTGTTTAAGCACTTGGTGGTTTATTTGCGCTAAAATCAAAGTACATTTATACTATTTGTAAATTTGGTTTAAAAACAATTTTTTATTAAATGTGTGTAATAATTGTTAAATGCTATAAATTTTAAAATGCTTTAAATATTGCAGCGTAATTGAAGCGAAATTGTTTTTCTGTGTGGCACATTGTTTGCTGTTGATTTTGTTGCAATAGCTGCGGTTTTAACAGTTTATAATAAAGTGCCAGACAGCAAAACAACAACAAGGAATAACAACTAAAGTCAGGGCTATAGCTGTGGAAATAAGAGGGGTATTCCCCGCCAAACATGGCCAAATGGTGCGCGGCCGTTTTTAATTGCCGTCAAGCGCCAACTGTTACGTTTTGAACCCAAACTTTTATTTATTTATGCAAATTTGTATTTTTTCCCTCTTCGTCTATTTTTCTCTCTCTACTTGGAAAAGGAGAAAGGGAATAGTCTGACAACAATATTTGTCGCTAAATTGGCAAAAGTGCCAAAAACTTTGACAGTTTAGAGAGTCGAAAAATATTTTGATGGCTGTGTAAATAAATTGAAATTGTTCTGACAATTGTCAATGCGTGTTTTGTCAAACATCGCAAAAATATTAGATAAATTTTTCTCATATTTCCTGTATACACTTTTTTATAGTTGTATTTTTAGCCAGCTAATTGGACTACAAATGGGAGTTGAACGCGTGCCCAAAGCAATTGTCAGGCCAATTCCCCAAAGCCGGACCAAAAAAGTTTTACCAAACTTTGGCCATTTGTGGCCTGGCCAAAACGTACACACAAGTATTATTATGACAATTGCGTATGCCAACCAAAATAAAAAGTTGGCTCGTGTGAGAATCGTGCTGCCACGTAGATTGCACATACGCCATGTATTACGAACAACAATCGAATGATTTTGGCCTTAGGACATATATATATATTTTTATAATAAGCCAAAAGTGTGTACATTAAGTTGAAGTATGTGATAGAACAAGTTCACAGAGAGAAATTGGAAGTGAAAGGGAATTTAACGCCGTATGGTAAATGAGTTGAAACTGTAATTGACAATCGGCTCGTTTGGCGTGAAAATCGCTTTTTCAATTATGGAACGTGGACTGCCCTTGTGCTGCAACCACAATTTCCTATAAATGGAAAGATTTGAGTCAGTAAAAATATGAATTATAATAATTCTGCATCTTACATTTCAGATATAAGATCTTGCGGACCCTCGATTATGCCTTTAACAGTGCCATCTTGTGTATTCATGCACCAACCATTAAGGCCCAGTTCCCTGGCCTTTTTTAGAGTGTGCTTGCGAAAATATACTCCTATAGAAAATTATTTAAATTATTTAGTGAAATAAATTTAAATAACTAATTTAATAAATGCCTTGCACACGCCCACAAATTTCAAACATCGAGCTATATATTTTTTTTGAGTGGCTTATTTTATTGCCAGGTATATCTGATGTTAATTTAGTTAGAACTGGCATATTTGCAGGTGTTTGTACCGATTTGGATGAATTAATTTTGCTATTCATGTTATTGTAAAATTAAAAACTATTATGAAGATGTGTTTATTTTAGAAAATATTCACTTAAGTAGAATTTGTTCCGAAGTTGTCGACGAATGTTATGGAAGTGAGCAAGTCATTGAATATAGAATATATGGTTGTTGAATGAAATCATCTAGGCAGGCTTGTTTATTTATGGCAGAGCTAAGAATATTGAAAAGTTAATATGTTTGATTTGATGAATAAGACAGCAGCAGCTTTATTTTAATGCTTACTTTCAGCTGATTTCATTGAACAAAAACGGACAATAATGTCTTGGAAAAGAATCGACATTGGCAGTTATACAATTTATATGTATGGCATATAAAAACAGACACCTAATATTTCAAATAACCGTTTTCTCTTCAGATCATCAGATTTCCGCACTTGCAAGACATCAGCATGGAGAGCTATCAGCCTCTCTGTCACGCTTTCTCTCTCTCTGTCTCGATCTCTTTCTCAAAGCTGTGTGCTTTGACCATTTTTAGACTACTTCACTTTTAGCGCTTCCGGTTCGTTAAATTTAACAGGCGATACTGCTGCGCACTGCTGGCCACTAGACAGAGGGCGACAGCGATAGTGTGAGAGTAAGAGAAGAGAACATGTGAAAGGAGAAAAAAGGTAGTAGCTGCTTCAGTGGAAACTTCAATAAAACGTTTGACGCTGCAGGCAAACTGACATTTTCCATTAAAAGCAGACAGCTCTCAACGCCAGCAGTGGCTGGGGAGGGGGATGAGGTTAAGGGAGGGATGAAGAGGGCCTAACATTTTGGCCAAGTTTTATGTTCGAAAATGATGCTCTCCTTGGACTGTTGATTATGATGTGTGCTTTGGCTCCAAAGAGCTCTGTATGATGACAGCTGCTTCTGCTGCTGTTTATAGCCGGCTTTTAGGCCACACGCACTGCTCTCAGCCACATTAATTAAAGCCAAGGATAGAGCTGAAGCTGAAGTTATAGCTAAAGTTGCAGTAAGAGTTCAGCCTCAAGTTGTTGAGCAACGATTTTGGCAAGTTTTTTGGCCAAACATCAAAGTGTCATCAACAGGCGGTCGCCGGAGCTGCACTTCCGCACAAGGACGATGACAAGGACAGTGGCGATGACATCGCCGTGACATTCTGAATGTCTTTGCTTCTCCTGCACTTCCTTCTTCCTTCTTGGTCTCTCGCTGAGTGTCCTTATCATTTGCGACAAATTCGCCGACAACTTTACTACAATAATATTTATTTTGAAAATATGCTCGAGTGCGCTTTGTGGTGCTGCAGTGGTGCAGTGGTGCGGCCACTGTGGCACACACTTTGAAGTGTTGCCAGTGTGCAAAAGTAATCAAAATATTTTGTCAGCTTCAGTTGCAGTTCCTAAAACTGAATTGAAACTCCGTTCACGTTCTCAGTCTCTTCTGTGGTCGTCGAATTTTTTAAAGTGTTTTTGGCCAAATTGGCAGAGGAAATTGAGTTGAAAGTTTGTGAACAGTGAACGCTCTTTAAATGTGACAACATCGCTGGCAGGCATTTCAAATATTAGACGCCACTTAGCAACACAGAGTGTTTATCTTCCCTCTTACTCTCTCTATTATTTTCTCTCTTTCTCTGCCTCCTTGTTTCTCTCGAGCGTTTTCCTTCTGCCAACACATAAAATTGACATTTATGCAATTTGATTTTCTGCCGCACAGCAAATTAAATTTGCTACTCCCCAAAAAGTATGCTATGTTTTTATGCCCGCAGCCCAAAGCAGACGAAAAAGATATGTCTGTGAATGCATGTGTGTGCGTGTGACATTTTCAAACAATTTCACGTTGAAATTTGTTACAAATTGCAGCTACAATGGAAATTTGCATAAAATTTCCATATGCGTTTTTGTTATCCTGCCTGATTCTCATTTTGCTTTCGCTTACATTTCGCCAACTGATTTGCATAAAAATGCCGCCTCACTGACAAATTTTACGTGTCGTGGAAAATTTATGAACTCTTGAAATTATTTTCGGTCTCTTCCCTATTTTCCATTGCTCTCTCTCAAGCTTTTGATTCCCGCGAGTCGCATAAAATTTGTATTTGCAGTTTCTTTGGGCTTTTGTTGAGGGTTGTCCAGCCGGCAGGCAGGTGTTAACATGTCCAAAGTCACCATTTGCATTTCTCCCAGACCAAAGATACATAAAAAAAAAGGGAATAATCAGCCCCCAGCAGTCAAAAGGCGACTTAATTTATTTGCGCTGTCTAAAACGCCAAACGAGCCTCTCAACCAATTTTCATTAAAGCACATAAATTGTTGTTTATGACGCTCCTGCCCCCAGGACACTTTGGGCGCCCAAACGACAACAAAAACAACAGAGTCGCTGCATTGGGGCTTCAGTTCAGACAGTGTCCTTACTCCCCTTTGTCCAGAAGTCGACTTAATTTCATATTCATGGGCGCATAATTCGCAACTCCTTTTTTTGCTTCCTTCGACCATTGCCTGTTCCCAGACTTGTATTCGTTAATAAAGTTTGGCAATTATCTTGGCCGCCTGTTGCTGTTGTGCCAGCATTATGGGTGTGTTAGGGTGTGTTGTGTGTGGGTGGCAGTCGACACATCTGGAGACTACTGTGAATTGCATTAAACGAAAATTTATAGTAGAATTGTAGATTGGATATATCATTACAGAGCCTTAGGTTGCAAATAAATTAAAAAATATCAGATCTTTCAAACCATATTTATTAAAAAGAAAGTTAGCTGTAATACAAAATGTTATTTAATAAAAGAAGAACACTGGTAATTAGTGGGATACAAAACTTAAAACAGAAGATATGTTACTTTATCCAGAAGTATTTCAGTAATTATTATAAGCGAAACTTTATTGCTTTTATTTATATTATCTAATTAAAAATGTTCATGAATCACTTATCATAATTGATGTCACAGATGCAACAAGTTTTTATCTTAAGATTTTCAATATCTTACTATTTTATTTGCTGAAAGTTTTGATAATCAATATTTAAGTGAAAAGCTGTTGGAAACTTGGCTTACACAACACATGGCCATCAGATCCAGTCAACAGAATCATCATCAATTTTCTGAAGTGCAGAAGATATGGGGGAAAGTGAAAATAAGTTGCTACATACATATACTGTATAAAACCTGCCTCAATATAATTGCATTACACGTGGCTGTCACAAGTGAAAAACCACAGGAAAAAAAAACAAAATAAAAGAGAAAATAAAACAAGAAACAGCAGCTGTCATATAACCAAACGAGCGGGAAAACCACACAGACCACAAGTTCAGCTCTTACCTAGCAACCCGACTCAAATGTGAAAATGGCTTGTCAGGCGACTTTTCATATTTTCCTGCTCGGCTGTCGTCCAAGTGTGAAGTGTACGGAATTCTGAAAGTTTTCGCCATGTCGCCGACAGAGTGCGGTGGCAAATCCTTTTTCTTAACCTTCACCAAACCGTGCACATACTTCAAGTGTGCTTAAGATCCACACACACCTCGTTCCACTTTTTCTGCCTGCCATTCCTATTCCCATTTTCAGGCTCAGCTCCAATGTTTGATGTGGTCTACGAGTATGCAACACAAATCAGCAACGCACCAACGTCTGGAATTTATGCGCCTCCTAAGAAGCTGTCCTTCTGTCGGTGTGTGCGTGTGTGTGTGATCTCTGCGATTTGGTGGCAACCCTGGCCAAGCCTTTGGGTCTTAAGCTGACACTGATGTACGCCATTTTCCGTGTGGGCGTCTGAAATATACGAGTATTTCTGGTGCAAAGCATTCAAGCGCAAAGACCGGGGAGAGCAGAGGAAAGATGGAAACCTGGAACATGGCTAGCCCATTAGCTCTTGAAATTTTCATTTCTTTTTCTTTTACGTTTTTTCTTACATTATTTTTTTTTGCTTTCGTCACGAGCTGTGTAAATATTTTTACAAATTATTTTATGCTTGAATGGAATGAATGGAGAACCGGTAGCGGAAATCACTTATGACATTTTCAATCTATTGATTTTTTATGGTTCAACAGTTTTTTTGGGGGTTAGATAATGATTTGATAAAATGGTCAGAGCTTAAAGTTTGTGCCATAAACTCTACTTTAGTAGGGTTTCTTTTTAAAATTATAAAGTTGAAGTGTTCACGGTTAACTGCTGACCGATTTTCATTTAAATCTCGGTGCTAGATTTGACCATTTAATTAAAAATTCTTGACAATAATGAAAATCTTTCGATTGATTATTGACATTAATTCTTTAATTCAATAAATTGTAAAAACGTGTCACTTTTTAATATAATTTTCATATATTTCATTCCCTATTTTAAATTCAAATCCATAATCTATAAAAATTGAAGTATCTGTCTTTATAATTTGTCCAACTCAACTCCTCTGGGCAATATGTTAAGAAAGACTTGCCTAATCTTATTTTATCAATGCCTACTTCGTTTGTCCTTTAGTGTAACAACTTCGACTTGAATTATCCATCTCCTCAGATTCACTTAACTTTACTTTACTTGAGGAGTCTCAGTTACTTTGCCAAGTTTCAGATACACAATACAATGTTGAATCTACAATGAACATTGTAGCATATGTGTGTGTTTGGGAGGTAAAACATAGATACTACCAGCACACCTGGCAATTCTGGCCAACACGGAGCAAAACTGATTGTAACTGCAATAAGTTAGGATGGCTAACACGGCGCTACTACAAAGGCGACGACTGTTTGCCAAGTTGTAATAAAGTTTGGTAAGCAAGTTGGATGCACACACAATAAACATTGTGTAGAAAATGGAAACGCAATACGAATTCTCATTCTCATTCCCTATTCTCCATTTTCAAACTTATCTTAAATTCTAATGCAATTGCCAAAGCCAAAGCAGAGTCGGAATTGTGTTTGTAAAGATTTTATACTAATGTTCTACTATTTTTCTTGCCTTTTCTCATTGCAGGTATGTACGAGTAACAACCGCCATTTCCTATGATGCTTATTGTTCACACACGTGTCTGTGTAAATGTGCATGTGTGTAAGTGGCAAACAAATGCATTATATTCCACATTTACCTTTCGTGTATGTATTAGATAATAAAGTAGTCGAAATCAGTTAGGAGAGTGAGAGAGAGAAAGCGATTCTCTGCTTCGCCTAACAAAGCGAATGAAAATTGTGTAGCACACTTTTTGGCGTGTGGTACGTGCCGCTTATCAAATGCATCAGACTTCATGCTCAGCACAGAACGAGCACAACAACAAAAATAAATTTAAAAGAAATAACAATACAGAAAAGAATGCTACACAAAAGAACAAAACACAATTCCGCATACCCTTAGCTTTTGATCCTTTTTATTCTTAAAAAAACGTACCCTTACATTGGGTATTTTAGATTTATCGTCTGATAATTCGCGAAGACTTTATTTGTAATTAAAAAACATTTTGTGTTATATCATATTTAATTGGCTTTAACCGGACCTTAAAAATATTCATATGATTTTAAATTTTTAAATTTTTTAATGTATTTTTTGCATTTGTAAATAATATCATTGAAAATATTGAAATATAAATATTGAGAAATATGTTGAAAATATTCCTTAAGTGGGTTATATTTAAAGAGCCCCGTTGTAAGCTTAATAGAGTTGTTTCAAAGGAGGCATAAGTATATAAAAATTGAAAACAAATTCAGAGCGAATGAGGAGCAGGGTATTAAAGCTTCGTTGTTGTTGTTCATTCAATTTTAAGCTGTATTTTATCTTTTTTATTGTTGATTTCTGCGCACTGCATCAGTTTGTAGTCAGTTGTATTGTTGTTGGCATGTTGCTGCCTCTTCGTTTTGCCTGTTTGTTTGTTTAATGTTATTCACTTATCCTGCACATGCAACTGAAGGAGCAACAACGGAGTTTGAAACGTGACTCCACATACGTAAATATGTTCTGTTAGCTGTTTAAGCAAGTTCTTCATTAGCCATTTCTTGGTCCCCACTAATTAAACGAGTTAACGCCTTTAATTACATAACTAAATAAGTTGACTTTGCAACAGCAAGTATAAGTAGAAAATAATGTTCATATTTATGGATTGGCCTTTGGCCAACTGCAACATATTTGCTTGTGCAATTACTGCTCATAACTATGCAATTATTGAACAAATGAAATCAAAGACAACAGTGGCAGGGTGACGAAGGAGAGGACAGAGAAATCTAAAGGGGGAACATTTGGTATGTCTAATCAGTCGATCATCTGCCAAGGGAGAGTTCAGTTGGACACCGCTGGGCAATTTCAGTTATCCCTCTTTGGCCTGTCTGCCATACTCACTGTCTGGCAGCATTCCTACTGCTCGTCTGTCTGTCTGTCTGTCTATTAGCCCAAAACCCTCGTAGTTCGAATATTTTGGGGCCAGCTGCGTGTGCATTGCAGTCCGATGTGAATGCAATTCCGATTGCATTTTAATCGTGTTGCTTTTGGGCCAATTCGCATTGTGCAAGCAGTCAATAAACTCGCGGCCAAGTGAATCAGCAATCAGCGTGTGGCATGCAACCACACAATGCAATAAATGAACTGAGTTACATTGTTCCTTCATTATTGACTGAAGTTTATCAGAAAATATGCAACTATAGTAAACAACTTTGTTATGACAATATCAGTACTAAATGTCATTCAATATTAAAATTGTTTTTTAAATATTTGAAAGAATTATTTTTTTAAATAATTAAAAGGCGTTCAAATTGAACTTTTCCTTAAGACTAACAACTGACTATTTATTTAAGAAGTGATCAAATCTTTGCTAATTGCTTGTCATAAATTCAAGCTGGAATCCTTTCCAGCTCGTTGGGTTCAATCAGCTGGTGATTTGTCTCTGTCAAAGCTGTCACATTTTTGAATAGCAAAGTTCAATGCTGCCACCAAACAATGTCCAATGTCAAAGAGTTCTTGCTGTAGATTCCAGCTGCTGTTGCCCACAAATCCGTCGCAGCTCTTAACGATTTATATTTGCCATTTCCTGCCACATTCACAAAGATACACACAGAGTCAAGTCTCATGTGGCACATGTAAGCCAGCCACAGAGGAATAGTGTAAAATGACAACAACAACAACAACAACAACATGAAGGGGGAGATATCGATGTGCAAACATTAACCCCGAACTAAGTGAAGGTCTGCCCGATACTTTTCCTAGCGCTGTTTTATTTTTGTACTCTTGGTTATCAACTCTTCGTTTTCCTCTTGCGCTTTTTTGGTTCTCACTTTGTCGCCTGCTGATTTGTTGCTGATGTGTTCTTTCACTAAATTCACTTAAATTCCTGTTATTTCCGCATGTTTCACGCCAAGCACCTCTCTTGCAACTGCTGCATGTATCTTACGTTGTAGTTGCCACACAAATCTCCTACTCTATGCCATTTCTTTTGCCACAGTTTTTCTTTGCTTACGTTATTGCCAATTTGCACTTCATGAATAAGATAGCCGACGAGTCAAGAGAGAGAGAGAGACAGAGAGAGAGAGAGAGGAGTATCAGGGGAGCTGGGTAAACGCGGCTGCTACATTAGACAATTTGCACACATTTGGCCAAATCGAATCGAAGGCGTCGCCTCAGCATGTGTCCCAAAATGTTTGTTGTTGCTGGCCAAGTTAATTCGCACAATGTTTCACAGATTAATGGATTTTCCCCCCGATTGATGCATTTTCCACTCTGACTAAACATCCGTTTCGCGTTGACCGTTTAAAGTTCTTTCAAGTGTGAGCACAAACACAAAAATTTTCCCAGCATTTCCATTTGCTTAACTTTAAACTAAACACATAAGAAACTGCAGCAGGAGTTTAACCCGCACGTTCCTAGCAAATTCTCCAGAAAATTCGGTTGAAATCATATGGCAATAAAACTAAATGAAAAAAAAAGAAACGAATAAATGGAGCAAGCGAGAAAGTGTTGCAAATGCGCTGCAAGTGATGCATTTTTGATGACATTGCAGGAAAGGGAGGAGAAAATTGTGTGCTTCAGGAATATTTGTTGAACCATTTTCAGTTTTCATGTCGACATGAAAATGTTTTACCTGCCTGAAATACTTTTATCTAGATTGTTTCTATGTAGTTAAGGCGATGTTGTCATATGAAGTTATGTGGTTGTTTTTCTTTTTAAAGAAATAAAGAAACATGCTAAAAATAATATTACTTAACTATTTTTTGCTGAGATTTACTGCATTGAAAGAAAAATAACTATGCTAAGATAGACTGATGAAAGATGAATATCTACAGAGTGAGCATGAAAGTCATACCTTCAAATTTGAATAATATTTATATGGTTATTTTTGGGACTTTCCTTAAAAGATTAATTAAAGTAAAAAAAAAACGTTGATAAGTTTTTTAATTCATGTAAATGTTTTTTTTTTTGTTCAATTGTATTTTTTTTCTGCTTGTTAACAAATCTTACGAAAGGGATGTCTTTTCTGACTTACTGCATATATTTCTTCCTCTCGAGTAAAATTTAAACTTCTTTAAAATTCAAGATAATAAGTTATTTCCTGCTTTCCACACATCATATCAGAAATCTGATTTAGTCTTTAATAACCTCACCATCTTCTGGCTTAATAGCTTTGCTAATGGAATGTAGTTCAGGGGAGGGAGGGGCAGGGAGCTCAGATTGCTCCAGCTTCAAACACATTATGCTCAGTCTCATGTCACTTCTATTCACATTTGTTTCTTTCACTGCAGTGCACATAAGCTGCAGACTTTGTTCGGAAATCATAACGTACTCCGAGCTCAGATTCCCAATCAAACTTCACTTCAAATGCAATGTTAGGGGAGGGGCTAAGGGGTAAGCGAGTAAGCGGGTAAGCGGATGCTACATGGTAACAAAACCTCGAAATATCCGAGTGCTGAATGCAAACGTAAAGTTGGCCTCTGTCCTGATCATTGTTGTTGTAGTTATTGTAGCCTGGCAACGTTGTAGTTCATAGAGCGCAAAATGAGGTTATGCTCGGGTTGCCGACAGTTGCCTCTTGCCCCTGCTGCTTGCCGCAGACTCTTGCCTCTTGGAGAGTAACATGTTTCTTTTAGCCTTCTGTGTGATTTATGAAGAGCAATTTTAATGACATTTCCCAACAAGAGTATCGACACAATAGCTGCAACATCACTTCCAACTGGAAACTGTGCAACTTGTGTGTGGGTGCAGCAGGCAAGTTGCCAGTCATGCGTGCGTCTCATAAGTGGCAGACAGAGACTACGAGAAGAGCTGGACACACCTAAGCGACTGGCTACATGCCACATGCCACATGCCACGTCCAGTTCATGCAACACTTTGCACAAATAATCGCAGCCCATAAATTCGCCTTTAATTCAATTGTGAAGCGATTTGTGGCAAGTTCCTCATCGCTTTGTGCCACAGATACACACCAGATAAGCGTAGTTGCTGCAGCTAGCAGGCTTTTTATTGGGTCAACATGAATCAGTTGCATGATTGCGCAATCATTAGAAAACTGCAAAATCATTTTGACCAACTTTATGACCAGTCAGTAAGTGAAACCTTTTCCCACTGTCTTTTTTTGTGCAGCTTTGGGTTTATTTTTTTGAAATCAGTAAATAAACAACCAAATATGTATTGTAGTTTGTCAATAGGTCTTTTCTATGCTCGCATTTTCCCTGGTGCCCCGGCTTTTTCTTTGCCCATTTCCATATCAATTGCCTTTTGAGTGGAAAAATATGCAAATATCAACGACGACAGACGAGCATGAGAATTGCATCGATGTGCAACAGCAGTAAATTGCAGTTTGCCAAAAACATTTTGCCATTTGTTCGGCCCCCCTCCCCCGCTCTCGTTGCCTCCTCACTTGCCGCAATTCATCCTCATATAACTGCGAAATTTATGGCCAAAAGCTGCAGCAATTTTAATGTGTGGAAATGAGAACTCTATTGATATATGGATTTGCACATATTATTGACAGTAGCAATTGCAATATGTTCACTTATTGTTCAGCTATTCGATTTTGTAATCCAATCGACTAGAGAAAGACTGATATAGACTCAAAGAAATGTAAAGGATTCCAAAAATTGAGCTGAGCATGAAAATGATAAGCATAAGTGAATTGAGTTGAAGGTAAAAAAGAAATGGAATTGAAGAGTTTTGAAAGTTGAATAAAAAGACGATAGATTTCTTGTTGACAAATTTTTGTTGAATGCATTTTTGAGTGCCTAAGATATGAGGATAAAAAGCAACGACAAAAATGGATTACCATCAATAAAAAAGTATTTTAAAAAATGTCAACTCTTTATTAAAAGTTTAAGTAAAAAATATATAAATAAATGACATGTTGATATAAAATTATAATTATTATTTTATTGAATGTAGTATTATTTTTCGGTAAGTTTAATATAAACTGCAGTTTCAGCTATCAAACATAAACGGGACACAAGAAGTTATTAATTAATGAGAGTGTTTAAAGCAAGATAAGATAGCAATATCTACAGTAGAAGCAAAAAAATAACACTAAAATTTTTAAATAATTAATTAACTAATGTGTATTGCTTCAACTCAAATCTAGTTTATGTTACTGTAATAAGTTGTGGCTCAACTCTTACACAATTAGCTTGCCAATAAATTAATATTTCTTAATTACCGACTTTTCTTTTCTTATCTATTTTACTCCTTATGCACCTTTTAAGTTTCTTAAAGTTCGGACAAGTTTTCTGTGTGGCACTTTAAATTAATTTCAATCTAAAGATTACGAAATTTTACCAACAAAAGCAATAAATAACAATTCGATGTTCTTATCACATAATACAGAGCCCATAGCCAAGGCGAGGCCATAAATCAAGTGGAAAGCGCTTTTCTCCCCTGCTCTCTCACTCTCACTCTCACTTGGCCAAAGATCCCTTGCACTTTGTACTTGTTGTTATTGTTATTGTTGCGTTGCTGTTGCTGTTGATATGGGTATGTGAGTGTAAAATCTAACAACGCCGTTGCGTGAATAATTAAAATGAATTGCCCAAAAGTTTTTCTTCTCATACGATACTCCCGCTTTTCCTCAATTTTCCCCTGTTCGAAAACATTTCCCATTATTGCTTTTTAAAGTCGTCTAGCCACATGTGTGTATATAAGTGTGTGTGCAGAATGGATGAGTATTTCGTCGAAATTTCTAAAAATGTCTAACAATATTTTGATAGCCACACAGTCAAGGCAATCAAAAAATTAACACCCAAACTGATGATGAACATAATAATGATAATGATGATATGCTGCGCTAACAAAAGATGAATGAACATTTTCTGACAGATAATCGGTTTTCCTCTTGGCTTTTTCAAATGGCTACCATATTAATAAGCTTTTTATGATCTATAATTTGTATTCGAAATTTCTTCTGAATGAAGAGACCCGTTTTGTAATTTGTTGCATGATTGATTTTTCTTTTCGATATTCGTTTTTCTTCTTTTTTGTGAGTGGGGTTCATTTTTGGGGCTCTCTGTGCGTTTAACCCCATTAATCAATGCGTTGCCCGTTTTGTCTCGCTTTGCATATTGCAATTCGTTGCGCTTGAGAGCGATATCAACAACAACAGCAACAATCACTTGCTGTGATGTTGCTCTTACTTTTTTGGTGCGCTCGTGTGTTTGAGATTTATGACCCTTCAAAATGCAATTAAATTTAATTGAAGCGCGAAAAAACGCATGCGATTGTTTGTCTTTTTCACACATCCAAACACCACTCTCTTTCTCGCTTTCACTTTGCTATCGTGACAACTCTTGCAGCAATTTGGAGTCACTCATACGCCCAGTTGGCCATTTAATTAATGGGGCCAAATGCGTTTGCAGCCCGGAATCTGGGTAAAAAATAAACAATAAAAGTAGCCAAATAAAACAAAAACAAATCTCTCACAATTGCATATTCAATTTCAGTTTGTCTACCGCTTTTCCACTCACTTTTACCAGTGCCTTTGGAGTGTTTTCCAGCATTTCCATCATTCCGATTTATTTACCAGTTTTTAGTTTTGATAAAGTTTTTCAGCTTGTTTTTTTTGTTGTTTATTTTTACTTTGTTATTTCTCATGCTTATCATTTATTCATTATCTGCTCTTTTGCAAGCCTGATTAATTGGCGAACACTCTTGTCCTGGATGCAGTTCAAGCAGTTAAATAATATTTGCATTGAGGTGCGAAAATGTGCATTTAATTATTTAAACAGAGGTTGTTGTTATTGTTGCATGTGTTGGCAGTTGTTTGAGTATTGTTTGCTTTGCTTGTGGTTTTATATTTGGTTGCCTTTTTGTGAAAATGTGGTGAGGACAGTTAATTTTTGCATTAAAATTCTAATAAATGAAAAATAAAATAAAAATTATAAATTCATAAATTTTTTCTTATAAACTAATTTTATTTATAATTATTGAACAAAAATAATTAAAATAAACATAAAATATCTAAAAAATATTTTAATTACATTAAAAATCCTGCTATTGCAGAAAAATGCGAACAAAAAATCGGTCTAGGGGAATATTGCACAAACAATTAGATTTATTCATAAATCCTGTTGTACGCAAAAAGGCTTTGCATTGCCAACAAGGATATATTGAATTATTTATGATTGTCAATATTTGCCATAAAATGTAAGAAAAAGCAGGCGAGAAGAACAAAGACACAGACAGGCAGATAGAGAAGACGAAGACAACGGCAGCTTCTTCTTTATCATCTTGTTAATAAAAAGAAATAATAATATTTACAATAAATAAAAGTGCACAAACATCAAATCACAACAGGGATAACAGCAAATATTTATGACGCGGCAAAGTGAAATATGAAAAGGGCGGAAAAGTACAATGAACATAGTTGGATTTTAGCACGTAGCTGACAGAAAATGAGGAAAAACGCAGCAGCCGTTGCCGTTGCGAAATTGAAAAGGACACGTTAAGCGTTTAGGACCACAACTACAAAAAATACAAAAAATAACAGTAAAGAAAAGAAAAAAGGAAAGATGTGGACGGAAAAAAGGCTGTGCAGCAGCCGCATAAAACGTGGCTAATAGAAAAAGAAAAGGCAGCGCAAAAGCCGCATAATAAATCATGGCTGGCTGCTTTTGCTTGCCCCGGCTGCAGTGGCAGTGGCAGGACATAAAGGACATTCGCATGTTCATAAAAAGCTAGTTAAATATATATAAAGATATAGAAAGAGAAATGAGGAATAATAGCAAATAGCCAAAGCCACAGTCAAAGCGAAAAGCAAGCGACAAAGTCAATTATGCAACAAGAAACTGAAAATGGAGACGGAGACGGAATCGGAATTGGAGAGGGAGCTCAAGATGGCAAGGGAAAAGACTGAGTTATGCTTTAAATAGACTGCCAGAGCCAGACGGTATTATTGAAATATTAATGATCCAACATTATTAAAAACTTCAACCCACAGACAGGACGAGACGAGACGAGACGAAACCAATCGTTGGCTGCAAAGTTTTCAGTTACGAAAATCGAATTGCAAATTGCAATCAAAACTTAATCAGTTTAGACGCTTAGTCATTGCTCAAGCTATAGACAATTTATCCCCCCATTCCCCGCACTTCACCACAACCTTTGACTGCCCCCTTCTGCTATTTGCTATTTGCGCAGCTTTTCATTAAATGAAAACGCGTGGCGAAGCTCTGGCAAAATATGTGAATATTTTTGAAAATTAAAAGGATTTTGTGCGTCAATATTGACACAAGACTCTAGCGGGCAGCAGTTGCTTTGAATGACTGACTGACTGAATGGGAGAACGTTTTCGAGGGATTGTATTCATGACCAAGCCAAACGAAAAGCAAACACTCATTCAGCAGTTTCGAGTGCCTGAGTGCGGCAGCTTTTATATCATTCCATTTTTTTTTTATTCGACTATCCCATGGTTTTGATATGTGCCGCATTCAAAAGCAAGGATATTTTTGACTCTTTGATGAAATTGCAGCTATTTTAATCAGAATCAAACCGAAACAAATATAGGTTACGGTTTCGGTTCCGGTGCGCCCCGATTTAACAATTTCTATAAACGGTTTTATTTCAGTAATTTTTCTTTGGTTCCGGTATCAGTACCGGTACGGAACGGTACAACAAATCAATTTTAAAATATTTTAAGATGTCGTTTTATAATAAATATGACATCGAAATAAACAGACCTATTGAAAAACAATTTTTTTCAACGAATTTATAACTATTTGAATCCAGAATGTATTAAGAAGCCAAACCATAATCAAAATGACATTCCGCTTGAAAATCTGTTCAGTTTTCATAAAGTTATGACAGTTTGAAGTTGGTCAGACTGCGGATTTAGCCACTTTACAAGTCAAAATTTTTGTTAAATTTCACATGTTTTTTTTACAAAAAAATGAAAGGTCTCAGAATCAAGTTTTAAGTGTTGTTTTATACTAATTACAATATGAGGAGTTGATTAAAAGTGAAAACTTGAGATTTAAATTTTTGAATTTTCGAAATTTCAAAAGGGTGACTCTTAGCATCGAAATCAATATCTATCTATCTATTTTTTTTTTAGAATTTAATAAAATTTAAATGCAAAATGAATTAAATGCCAAATAAGGATTAAAATGACATTCCGCATAAAAATCGGTTCAGTTTTGATCAAGCTATGACAGTTTGAAGTTGGTCAGACTATAGATTTAACCACTTTACAAGTCTAAATTTTTGTTAAATTTCACATGTTTTTTTTACAAGAAAATGAAATGTCTCAGAATCAACTTTAAATGTTGTTTTATACTAATTACGATATAAAGAGTTGATTAAAAGTGAAAACTTGAGATTTAAAGTTTTGAGTTTTCAAAATTTCAAAGGGGGACCTTCAGAATCGAAATCGAATATTGGTCGAAAATAATTAAATTTTTTAAATGAACAAAAATTGAATACAGAATAAATTAAAAACTTAAAATGACATTCCGTTTGAACATCTATTCAGTTTTGATCAAGTTATGACCGTTGGAAGTTTGACAACTTTACCACAATCGTACTGGCACAAACGTTTCGGTATTCGGTTCTTGACAGGGAATTTTCATTCGGTTACGGTTTCAGTACCGGTACTCAAAATGAAACGGTTAGTTTCGGTTAACGGTTCCGGTGTTATTCCTTGATTTAAATGGGTTATTTGGGTTCGTTTAAAAGTTGTCTATCTAACTGTAGTGATGATTTATATTTATAGAGCTTCGAATAAAATAATTTTAATTAATTTGCAATAATAACCCCAGATGTAAACGTAATACACAGGTAGATTTTTTTTAATAGATAATAATTATAATCATGATTAATGCATAGACATTACTGATTGAAATTTGCTAATCACAAAATTTTGATGCATTCAATTAAACTGTTATAAATCTTATGACTTGTTTATCTAATTGATTGCTCCCAGCCACTCTGTTATTGCAGCTGTTACCCCCCCGTTAAGCCAAAAGCACCTGTTCCCCCAGCTCAAATAAATCATAAGTCAGCCTAACATAAAAGGGCAAAGGGAAGAAAAAAAAACGCCGTAAAAATTAGCGCAAAACAATTACGTGACTTGTCAACTAATTACAATATTATGTCCATCGGTGGACATCCCGTCGCTACGCTTTGTCTCCTGTCGCCAGTCTCCTGCAGTTACGTACCCCCTCACACAACACCTCTGTCTTGCACCGCCTATGCTCCTGCCTAGGTAATTAACGCGTGTCATTTATGCGTGACAGCGAGGAAGAGCAGCTCATAAAAATGTCACGCAGGCGACACGCGAACATAATTTGTTTAAGGTGTCTCTTTCCCTTCTGTACCCTTGTTCCCCCCGTTTTCTCCCCTTGTCTCTGCTTGTTGTCATTTTTATAAAAAAAATTCTGCAATAAATTAAAAATTATTGCTATACTTTGTATATATTTTTTAACGTTGCCGCTGCCTTTTGTTCAGTGTAGCTTAATTTTATACATATTCCTTATTATTTTCATGCTCATTTTTTGCTGTTGCTGTTGCTCATTTTATGTAAATGTTGAGCACAGGTGATAAAGTTGCCCATTGCCAGGCACCATTATTCATTGTAGCGCCATCAAGGATGCTGCTCCTGGGTTATTACAATTTATGCAAAGGCATGTGCAGCTAAAAAACGGCAAAAGGAGAACAGACAAAATGATGGCCTATTTGTTGCTAGATTACAACAAAGTCCCCAGAGATCATTTTAATGTGCTAAGAAGTCGGGCTGAAATTTAAGTTCACTGGTATTGGCAAATCAAGCAATGATTTAAATTCTCTCATAATTGTTAATAGTGTTAATCTATTTTATATTCCATTTCCATTTATTTCTTTGCCTTAAGCTTTTCCTTACTTATTTGTTCTGCTAAATTAATTCCAATTTATATTGCTTCTAGCTTTAATTTATTTTTCCATGTCACTTATTCATCTAACTTTACATCAATAATTAAAACATTTACTTAAAAATTTTACTGAAACTTCTTTTCAACATAATTCAACTAGACAAAAGCATATTCTTTACTAAACTTTTGATTATCAACGAAGCTTCCACATTTATTTTATTTTGAGAGTCGTTTTCCTTTTGACGGCCTTTACATTTAACCTTTTGCGAAAATTACAACTTATTATACGATCCGCCCAATGGGCCAACTTCTTTAACAATTCGTTTCTTTTTACGCTTTTTATGCATTGCGTCTCAATTTTTTTTTTCTTTTTTACTGAAATCTACACGCAATGCTCGTATTTTCCCCATTCCCAATCCTGAAGCCTTAAAAAGCCTTTTTCGATTTCGTTTGCCCATTTTATTTTTGGGATAGAGCTGAAAAGAGGAACAATACACAAGCGTGACAACGCCAAATGTGACTTTGAAAATTTGATAAATGACCCAAAGTTCAGACGACATCGACGACGGTCGCTGAATGTCTGGAAATGAAATAAAAATCGAGCAATAGAACCCAAAAGCCAAAGCGGAACTGAAATAAGGAAACGAGGAAAGAACTAAAAGAATGAATGAGTGACTGAGTGTATGAATGAATGAATGAATGAAGGAATCAACGGATATGGAAACGTGCAAGGCAAACGCAAAACACGAAACACAAAACGAACCCGCGACACTTTTGACAACAAACAGACGGCGACGATGGAAAACTGCGGCACGGGAAAAGCAAGCGCCACATGTGCGTAGACTGTTTTTGTTGTTGTTGTGGATACTATTAGGCGCCCTCGACTTTGATTCAACGTCATAGTCAAAGTCAAAGTCAACTCCAGTCGAGCCAAGTCATTCTTCATTTGTAATGCCGCCAGCGTTGCCTTTGTCGCAGCGCCTTGCCACGCCCCCCAAAGCCTACTCTTTATACACACACAGACACACACACACACACTCACTTATATTAAGGCTCTGTCAGTTTCCAAATTGGCTTAGGGATCTTGAGTTCTTAACTGAAAATTGTTCGACATTTATTTTCTGCTTATTTGATACTTTTGCTACTTTTCCTACTTTGGAATTGGAGCTCGGGGAGCAGAAGGGGATTCTTCTTTGGCATTGAAGGCGGTCGCCCCACATCAAATATTGATATTAAAAAATCGCATCACGTCGCTTAAGTTTGTAAATAATGTTCTGGAAAATTTATTAGCCAAGAGCCCCAAATGCCGCCTATTGACGAGCCACTGAATGCCTTTGTCGTCGCTCGTCAGTTGGCAACTGAATAAATGCGATTCTGTTCAGAATTTACTGCCACTTGGGCATGGGTTAGATGTTGTCTGGCAAACTAAGAACCTGTCCGGTGAGTGTGAGCCGAAATCGAAAATGCGAGGGAAAATTGCAAGGCTGAATGATTTCAAATTGCGATTAGCTCGTTAAAAATATATTTTTATGGCTGACTTTTATTTTGTAAATCAATTGCTGAAAATATTATATTATCTTAAAATAATTATCATAATTATTATCAAGAATAATCGAATAACTCATAAGAAATATTGCTTTTATTTAATTTTTGAGCTATACATTTGCTTATATTGTTCCGATCGTTCAAAGGACTTTTGCTCCCAATAATAAAATATTTTAAATTTAATACTGATAGCTATAATCAGCTTTCAAAGCTCTTTTTTCAGTCGCTTTTAATGCTCATGTGTCAGACAGTGTCGTTTTATTTAATTACAGGCATATCACAGCTTTAGCTTTTTGAAACAGCTTCCTCTACTTTTTTTATTGTTTTCACTCAGTTAATTTTCAGACTCCTGTTAAAACAAAGAGAAAATTCGCTTTCCCTCCTTCAATTGGCGCACTTAAAATGCCAGACACAAAACTGGCCTGGCATTGCATTTGGTCACATCTTCCCCCAAAGCCAAAGAAGAAAAATAAAAGGAGAATTAATTTCTTCTTTAGATAGAGAGAAGTTGCTTTCAGACTCGTAATCAATATAATTACAATGGCTATTCGAAAATGTCGCACACGTAGCATGTGGCAGAGTAACGAAAAATTGGCCAAGTTGAGGCACGTAGCAGTTACAGAAAAGCAGGAAATAATACACATACGCACTGTGAGCCGTATCGAAAATAATAGGCAAACATTTTGGCCCAGCAATGCCAGCTGGCGAAGAGGGGCAGAAGCGGGGAACATGTTGAGGCAAGTAATTGACAAACATGCCACATGCTACTAAACACAAATTAGAGAAGCTGCGTGCAGCAGCCCGTGGCAATCAATTGATTTTGGCCAAAAGCAAGTCATAGTAGTATCGTAGCTGCTACCAGTCAAGTCAAAAGGTCAATTAAGCGGGGGGAATTTGTGGTAAAGGGGGCAGTGCCACAAATGATTGCCATTTACATTTTTGGACACTTCTTTATTTTTTTGAACTCAACTTGACACTTGAAAATGAATTTTATGCAAATTTGTTTGCGTTTTTTTTTTATAAAATTCCTATTTAAATATCAACATAAATGTGCGTAGATATTTTACGCTTGAATCGCTTTAATGGTGCCATTTTGTGTCTCATTGTTGCCCATTTTGGTAGAGCCATAAAAACATTACGCCCAATAAAATAATTTCCTTAATGATGTTGCCATTTTTGGGAGGCTGGCCAAAAAGCGTTGCAAATTTTATACTTTGGCTGGCGCCCTCTGTTGGTCATTTGCCAGCCATATAAATTAACTGCAGCTGCTAGACGCTGGACACTTGTCAACAGCTCAGCCCTGTCTCTTTCCTTCTCTCTCTGTCTCTCTCCTTTCTCCCTCTGTACTCTGTAGTTCTGTAGCTTTCAGCCGCCTTAAAAACTATTTGCAACTACTTGGCCAGCTTCATTTATCAGTCTTTGTCCATTGTCTTATAAATTTGTTTTTGTTTTGCTTAATTTTTTTTCTCTACAGTTTTTTCTTCTTTTATTATTGGATATTTTGGGTTGTGGAGCTCGTTTATCAATGCGCCATTAAAGTGCGATGCCATGTGGCGCCCTCTGTCGGACATGGCGTTGCCAAATTGCAATATGGCGAATGGTGTTGCCTGCATATCCGTCGAATGACAAACGTTTTGTTGTCCTGCCAGTAGCAATAACAACCAAAGCAACAGCAACAAGAACAACAACAACCTCAAACTGTCCACTATCGAAATGTCGCGCTTTGTTGTTGTTATAGTAGTTGTTACGGTGGTTGTTGTTGCTGACTGCAACTAATATCCGTTTCCGTTGTAGACAAAATGTGTTGCCATTTATAATGTCAAGTGCTTGGCGCAAGGACAAACTTCTGTGTCTGCCTGTTGTGTGTATGTGTCTGTGTGTGTGCGTGTGTGTGTGTGTATGTGTTAGTGTGAGTGTGAGTGTGAGTGTGAGGACGTGTGTGGCATTTGTGCATGTGAAGGATGTGGGTGCACAACAAGCATAACAATTTGTTTGGCTGCCTCTTCTCATATAACACTGCACCCAATTTGGCCGTCAATGCGAGTTTAACTTTTCAACAACAACTTAATATGTTACATTACCATTAATGATTCAAAAAGATTCGCAGTAATTTTATTTATTAAATCTTCCACTTAAGCTGCAAAAATTCTGCAGAGTCAATCAAAATAAATGTAATGATAGTAAATAAATCTTTTAATAGTATTTTAATACATATAAAAGAAAAGGCTTACATTGCGAAATTTTTGTCAATCAATAGCTTTCAGCAGAGTCTATAAATTACAGTATAAAAAAAAAATAAATTAAGCTGTAACTGATAATTGAAAATTAAAATTAATATAACTTCCAGTGTTCACTGCATAAGTTCTGTCAATTGAAAGTTTTTAACAAATTTTAAATAATAATATATAATATGAATTAAAGAAAGCTATTTTATGTGCATATTGGCAACTGAATTTAACAAACAATATTACAACTGTTTTAAACTGACATTTTCATTCTGCATTTCCAACTTAATTTCTTTAGTTTGTATCTAGGAATTTCTCTGCCTGCATTGGCAAATGTAGCAATTTGTTTCTCTTTATGCAAAAACTAGAAAAACCTTGGCCCCCTCAAGGAAGGTGTCCAATTCAGAACATTTTGTGGGGCAGCAAATATGGCAGCGACAGAGACAAATGGAGTTATTGAAACCTCATTATAATGGCACAGACAAAATGCGCAAAGCAATGTGAAACAGATGTAGATAGAATGGAGACTAGTTTGATGAAAAATAGATGGGATAGAGGGAATGTGAAGTCAAAGCTAATGCAATTCATCAAATGTCAAAATGCACTCGGAAAATCCACAGCCAAAAATAAATATCAGGGGCATTAATCACACGACACAACAATTGACCAGGCGAGAACGAGATTGGCGGCAAAGCAGCGAGAAAACACTTTGGAAAAGCTCTTCAAACTGAAGAACTTTAAAGAGGAGCTGCCACTTCGTTGAACAATTTTTCAAAAAATTAGTCAAGACGTTGGCGCTGCCTGAGCTTATTCCCTGAGAGAAGATGTGCTGCGAACCAATCGAGCACGTCCAAAACTAATTTCTCTTGATTACGCGGCAGTGGGAAGCAGAGTGGGTAGGGGAGTGCGAAGGGAACGGGAATGGGGCAGTCAGACAACATGCGGGACCAAATTGGCTTTGGCGCTGCTTGACTAGCACTTCAATTTTCGAATGCAGACGCCACCAAACTGCCGCTTTTACAGATGAGCGCGTTTCACGATATATATTATGTTAGAGTATAAAATAAATAAAATTATCTATTTTTTTAAATTATATTTATTTATTAAAATTAATTATATTTGATTTTAAAACAGTGAAAAGAATATATTAATTTCAAGTTTATTTAATTACAAAATTCCTCATATTTTTTATTTAAAAATATTATAGGCAAAAAAAAATATCTAATACAATCGGATAACAACATGGAAATTATTAAATATTTTATTGCACGCTTACTATATATGTTTTCTTCGACCACTTGAATACCCTTTTGTCATACTTTATTCTGTTTTTTATGCACAATCATAAATTTCTTCGTGTGACGTGCTCATCTCTAATCACAATATCTTGCCATCACTCGTCATCACTCGACAGTTCCGTGTGCTTATAATGTCACTTCGATGTGGCTGCCACTGTTGCCACATCTGTGGCATCGAGACACGCGCCACGCCCAGTCACACACTCATGCCCCCACTTTAAATCTTTTTAGCTGCCGCAAAATATGAAAAATCATTTGAATTTTCCCGCTTGTGCGCACAATCTTCAAGTGTCTGTCAAAATAATTAAACGAAATGGCCTCAAGACAAAATGCAGCATGGCCTCAGCTTATCACAGACACCCAGAGATTTTGACTAATGTTGCATTTGACTACAAGTCGAATTCTACGCTAGACATAATGAGGAGGGGGACAGTGACTGAGGGGAGACGCACCCAACACGCCTTTAGAGTGCAGCCAAGTGCGGAAATGCCAGTTAATAAACGACAACCACGACGATGACTATTTAGTTTCGTTTTATTCTTTTTTATGACTTTCGTTGATTAATGAAAGGTTACGTGATTTCTGGCATAGTTTAGAGATTAACATGGTAACTGCCTAGGGATCGGGATTTGTTTTTGGGAGTGCCTGGATGCGGGTTCTGAATACACTGCACAATCGGTAGCTTCTTTGTACAGTTTAATGAACTTTTCGCTGTTGTCAGCAGCTCTGCAACTTGGCAGCTGGCAATGTGGGTGGGAAATGCTTTTAATAATAGTTCAACTATGAGACACTCAGACTTGAGTTTCTGTCACAGGCAAGGCAAAAAGTTAATTGAAATACTTAATAGCCCTGTAGATGTTTTAATTAAAAGAGATTCACAATTTGTTCAGTAATCAAAAGCTGTGATTTAATTGATGGCAGTTATTAAAATATAAATATGGCTTTCTAAACAATCTAAGCAAAGGGAGTAAACAAAATTAAAGTGTAGTTGACAGTAATTAAAAATACGGCTTTCATATATTAAATTTACTGTAAGGTACAGGCTTATAGGTTTATAGCTTCTTGTAAGATAATAATCAACATTAACGAGTTTTTTAAAGTAATTATTTAAAAATAAATGGGAATCTAAAACAAAAAAATTTTCCTATGCCAAGCGAGTTTATTTAAGCATTGTGTAAAAACTAGGAGAATTATTAATTATGTTAATTAATTAATTTATATTTTTCTTGGCAAATATATTTCAAGTATGTTAAAGAATCTTGAAGGTATTTGAAGTTGGAATCTATTTTCTTATCCTTCTAAACTCTCTGCGTAACTATCTGTAATTTAAGTTACCTTTGTGACACAATATATACACATGTATTTACATTTTAATTTCTTCTTTCTTCTTTGCAGGTATGTTATTCTCCAGTGAAAGGGTCACTTTAACCTTTTTGACAGTCATATCACGCCTGACATCCGTCTGGACTGTTTCCCCTCTTGTAGTCCTGATGCGTATCCTGTAAGTGCCAGACACTCTGACCTGCACACATGAACCGAATCACCTGCAGTGCCAATATTTATACACCCACACTCGCACACAGATGTAAACAAACAAGCCAAGAAATCCTCTGACAATCCCTCACTCTGACTCCATTCCCCATTTTCCCCTCAACCATTTGGGCAGCAAACTGTTAAGCTGTGCGTTAAATTGCTAAAAGCCTTCGCAGTTGGCTTAAACTAAAAGCTAGCAGGGATCAGGGTTTGAGTTTTTTGGCTATTAATCAACTAAACGTTGCAACTATTTGAAATAGTCAGCACAAAAAGGTGGAGAGAAAGAGGGAATCAAAAAGAGAGAGGGCCAAAGTTGAAAGTAATCAAAATTCGGGTCCGTCGCTTGCTTTAACCCTTTTTCAGTTGGCCGGTAAAAAATGTCAACTGAAACGAATTTTGTTTTGGCTTTTTTTCTTATTGCTGCACAACCAACTAAAAATTCATGCGGTCTAAAAAAGAGGCGGCAAAATTCGAATTTGCTGCACATGTTCATCAATCAAAGCTGTAAGCCAGCCTCAATGTTTGTTGTTCTTTTTGCATCTTGTTTTTCCCCTTTGTTTTCCCTTTGACTCGTTGCCACATCGTCTGGCCAAATATGCAAATATTGTAAACATTTTTCCGTTCAGTTTTCAATACGATTTCCATAGATTTAGTGTGCACACACACCCACACACAGTTTGTTTAGTTAGTTGTTGTCGACCTTTGCCAAATAGATTTGTAGGCAGCATCGAGCGGGGACTTTCCCATGTACTTCCATGTAGTGTCCCTATAACAAAGGACGCTTGTTAAAAGCTTTCATGCTTCCTGTGCATCGTTTGCCTGGATCTGAATACAGTACCCAGCAATTTTGTCGCCTTGTCGCGCTTTTGTGTCATTGTCACCGCTGCCTAATTGCACTAACCGCAGCTCACACCACCTTTCCCCCATCCACCCCTTAACACTGAGGTAAGGCAGAAATAAAAAAAAAACACTTGAGTGTCATTTGGTATTTTTTGTTCCCCTTCTTTTTCACGCGTAATGAGTGCGAAACGGACAATGCGAACAATGCAATAGTAATTGTATGTTGTTCTTCTAAGTGTGTGTGTGTGTATGTGTGTGTGTGAGCTCTATTGTTGTGCGTAGTTTTTAAGGTCAGCACATATTGTTCTCTCTGTGTGTTAAGTTTATCGGCTGTTAAATCACTATAATGGCTATTGTTGTGGCTATGAAACGAGTTTGAGCTAAGAAAATGAGAGACTTTTTAGCACAGATATATACCATATATATAACTGTATAATCAGCAATCTATAATCACACTTAAACTCAAGTTGCTATGAGAAAAGTTAAAGAGAGACTATTAATACATATATTGGGAATGTGGAACTTTATTTTTCATTACATAAAATTTGAATAGTTAAATTCTCCAACATGATAAAAATTTTTAAATTTTTTTTATATTCACTTACTTAAAAGGATTTTCCTTCTATCTTTTAATATTTCTTGTATTGTTAATCGACTTTGTTTTAGACTTTATTTCAACTGCTTGAACCCTTTCTGAGATATGAAAAGGAGTATACTGTTTGATCTTCTTGATAACATCCTTCTGTTTCAACCCTCTATTATGATTTTCTTTTTACCCTATCAATGCACCTTGTTAAGTTCTATACAGACAAATCTAGAAGCTCTCATTTCAATCCACACTGTCTGCCCACTTGTAATATTATTTAATTCTTGTTTGTTCCTTTCAAATCGCCATTGTTCCCCACTTAATCCCCAACAAATGTGCCTTATCTTTGTGTTTCGGATTTTCAAACAACTTTAAGAATACGAAACAAACACGTGGAACAAAAATAATCTCCTCGTCGAGCTAAACATACGATGAAGGTACAAAAAATTATGAAAAACACACATAATTCATAATTCGTTTTTAATAACAACACAACACAAAGGGGGAAAATTCAGAGAAGGAACAGTACATAACAAGATAGAATAGAGTAATTTGGAAGGAGATGCTTAAGCACACGTGCGCTTTATCACACAGAAAACTGACAGGAAATAGAAATCGAGACAACAATTCCTTGACAAAGAGGGAAAAGAGAATGTCGTTGCTCCTCATATGCATTTTGTTTTTGTGTGATATGAAAAACTTTTGCGAAACCTTGCTCCAAATCCATTTCCACATTATCCATATTCACGCTGCGTACAGTTGCCAACAAAAGCTGCAAGTTTTTGCCGTTATCTCAAGCGTTGCCATATGCTGAGTAGCTTCTAAGGTAGCTGCGACTACTCTGGCAGCTTCTGTAGCCGGCTAGACACATTTGTCATTTTATTTAGCCTGTCGTTGGAGTTGCCACCTCAATGACGCCAACTTTTTCTAAGAGTTTTTCTTACCATTTGCATTTCCATTGCATGTTGTGACTCTCTTTGAAAAAGTCTTGTGTATTAGTTTATTCACTTAAAGTGTAACGTTTTGAACTAGAAGTCGTGGAATGAATTTTTTTTATTATTACAAAATATAATTGTCTTATATGAAAAAGCAATTTAGTTACAAAAATGTTGATAGAATTTCAAAAATCGAAATTTAATAACAAAATATACATTCAATTTATTAGTAAAATGTTTCTTATTTTGTTGGAATAACATAGTTTTTTTTTTTTAAATAGCTTCACTTAACTTCTGCGAATTTACTGATATGCTTATATAATTTGATAATAACCCGATTATTTTAAGTATATACAGTAAGAGAATTTTATCTTCGTCATTCTCCACATATTTCTTCTGTCTTGTTTTCCTTTTGCATTTGCAGTTCTCTTTCTGCCGTCAGCTGGTATTTATTGCCACACTAACCGCAATTGCCTGGTTTATGAGCAACACCCAATGCGAGGCTTAAGCTCTCCTCCTTTCGCATCCCTTTTTCCTACACTGCTTGCATTTCCAGCTGAACATTACAATTATGTTTAATAAGTATAAATTATGATCGAAGACTAATCTCTTTAATCTTTTCGTAACGTTAACTGCACATAAAAGCCTTGGCCAAAGTGCACTTTTGGGTTTCGACCATCCGCCTGACCCCCTTTTATCTTCCTTCGTTTCCCCTCTATTCGAATTATACTCATTGCTTTCACTGTTCCATGAACAATTCACTCAATGGACACTCAATGCATCATTCGATTCAATGGCATTGCTCAGCTTCAAATCACTAATCAATTTGGTAAACATCTGTCGCGTCCAGGATCAGGATAAGCAGCAGCTCCTGCAACGCACGCGTCGCTGCCAACGTCGACAGCATCGACGGTTCGACTGCTCGACGGTTTGACGGCTGCTGCACATTATCCCATTTTGTAATGCACACGTAGACGATTCCCAGATGTCTATGGTGTGTGTGTGTTGTGTGTGCTGAGTGTGTTGAGGGTTGTTGATGACAAAACGTCTGCCGCACATTTTTCAATGCTTCTCCCCTGTGCGTCCCGTCTGCGTCCCCATTCCCTTGCCACTTTCCCAGCCGTTGGCATAGTCCAAGATTTTAGTTTCCTCATAATTCTCCTCCCGTGCGTGTCTCATTAACACTTCGATTACCGGAGGGTTGTTTTCGGGAATGAAATTATATATTTTATTTATCCTGCTACCTAAAACAATACTAGTTTATAGTCTAGCTAAATAATTTCAACCGCTGCCCTCGTTGTTATGAAATGTTTAATGTGGCCTGACATGCACCGGGAAATTTTATGTTACTGAAAAATTTTTCAATTAGTTAAAATTTATGTGACGGCGCCAGGGAAAATTAATTCTTTAGAATGTGCAGTCTTTACTTGAGGTTTTTATAATTTCAATTCTAGTTTTCAGTTTTTTATTTGTTAGTTAATTGTAAAGAATTGCTGGGTGCGAATAAATAATAATATATTCAGGGATGCAATTAGTTAAGTTGTCAAAGTTGTCGCACTGAGCGGAAGTAAATAGAGTTATCGCAAAAATACTGAGGGGAAATATACTTATTTGTACTATAAAAGGAAAATTGAATATTTAAATGTGTAATTCTTGAGTCTCAATTAAATAGTTGATATACTATTAAATTTTTTGAATTTATGTATGCCGTTGCTATTTCAGTTGCGGATATATTTTCTAAAAATTTTGTAGGTTTTTCCATAATATATAAGTCACAGTGACAAAGTAGAAAACTTAAAATTTTTTAACAAAAAATATTGATATAAAATGGAAATGCAATTTAATGAAATTACTAAATATTAAATTAGGAGTTGGGAAAACAAGTACTGAGTGTTAGTAATTTAATTATAAATAAATATATCAAGGCATATTATAACACTTTTAAAGAGGGGTCTAAATATAAAAAAGTTAAAGTTCAACATTTTTAGCTGACATTTACAAATTTTTTTCAGCAGCTGCTCTATCAGCTTGCCTTTTACAGCAACAACATCTGCACCTCATCTATATGGCCCAAAAGTGGCCCAAAAGTGATTTACCTATAGACAAATCCATTCCATTTGAGCCATTGCCAATTGCTGGCCATAAATCTCTATAGAGTAAATCTCATTCCAGCCAAATAAGGTACGATCGGGTCACGTGCCTCTGCCGCACGTCACCTTTCACACAGCAGGCGAGGTAAACAAGAGTGCACCATGTAACATGCAACAATGGGGCATGAAAGATTGCAACAGGCAAGATAAAGGCGCCTCTGTTAACATGTTTATGCGCAGCTTTAATCCCCGATCTTAACTCGAGCCATAGGGGGTCTTACTGAAGGGATTCCTCTTGAGAGTTTCATCAGCTGGCAGAAATTTGGCATTTATGTATTTGCTTTGTGAAATTTTCATATATCGCGTTGTGTGCAAAAGTTTTAATTAAAATTTCAGCAGCAACAACAACAGCAATAAAAACAAATACAATAAGCAGAGAGTGCAACATTTGGCTGTCAGGCAGCTGTTAGTCCTTGTCAGATCAAGTAATAATTATTATATAATTGCCAGGCAACTGCCTGATGCCATTTTGACACATTGCAAATTTCAATTAATTATTGCCTGGCAGCACATATCAAACATGACCAAAATATGTACAAGCATTTGTCTGTTTGTTGGCCCACTTATGCCACAATACCAATTAAACAGTTTAGAGAGCGACTGCACTCAGAGAAATGATTATATCAAGCATTTGTCTGTTTGTTGGCCCACTTATGCCACAATACCAATTAAACAGTTCAGAGAGCTACTGCACTTAGAGAAATGATTATATTCAAGGATTCTGTGTACGCACGTCAAGTCAAATTGCTTGAATATTTCTTTAAGTGTAGTTGAAGTCTTGTCTTCATTTCAACACTTGGTTGATAATTTATGGCTATTAAATTGCATTTGGCTCTGACACTCGCCTATGTTAGCCAGCTTTGTTTTAGCCCTGAGGTCTTTATTTTACCATTCACCAAACTGCACATTTGTCACCCAACACTTTTGGCCTGGTTTTCGGCATTAGTTCATCTTCTTCGACTTGGCCAACACAGCACACAATTAGTAGACACGACTTTCCCACGCTGCCTGCCAAATCGAATTCAATGTCACGTCGCAACCTCACAACAAACTCACTTTAAAGAGCCAAAAACTTTAAAAAAAAATAAAAGAATATAAATTATTGTACAGCGGACATAAAAGACGCCAGTTTTTCCTGCGGGCGCTAAAAATAACTGAACAGCAACCGGAGCGTTATACAAAATGCGGTTTGTAATACCCGCGATAAACAATTCTAGTTAGAGGGTATATTAAGTTGAGATATTAAAAGGTAAACTCCAAATTAAAATAAAAAATTTCGATTGATTTAAAGCAGATTGTATCTCGTTATAATTAAATTTAAATATTAACGAATATATGTATAATTATAATAACAAACTAAAAATTCAATTTTTATTATTATTTATTATTTCTATCCGTAGTGTTTTTAAAATAAAAAAGCATTAAATTTTATTTAATATTGATAACTCTATGAAATCTAAAAAAATCTTAGCAATTTTGTTGGATAACTAGGATGATTCTAAGCTTTCTATAGATTTTCATAGTTTTGACCCTTTGTCTCTTTCTTTAGAATGCGGTATATAGAAAATAAATCAGTTAGACATTATATAAATAAATATGACTCCCCATAATATATATTAATAGTGATAAAAATAATCGTATGCACTTAATAATAGTTATATTATTGAAACTAGGGCATCTCTTAGTTGGGTCATACCTATAAAGTGAATAGGCTGACATTTGTGTGTTGTTGCCCACGCAACCGCAATGAAAACATCAAGTTGATGCAACTTCCCCCTTCCCTGTTTTCAACAGCACTAGAAGCTGTAGCCTGTCTCGCCTCGTACCCTTCCTGCCCCCCCTTTTGGTACTCCCTGGCGATATTTATGCTGCCTGCTGTGGCACAAAGTAATTTGCATGCGCGTTAATTTTACATGCAAATAAATGTCGTATTTAAATGCAATTAAAAATGTTTACTTGGTTGCATTGGAGCCGGGACCCAGGAGAATCCCGGCATCAACCGAAAATATATTCTCGACTTTGGCATGCCTTCACATAGGCAGCCCCTCCATTCCATGGATTCCCTACACTCTTCTCCTACCCCCCAACTTGGCAACAAGGGAAACAGCACGTGTGCAAGTTAAACAAGCCGAAACCGTGATGTTCGCTGTGGGAGTTGTTGCTGTTTGCCATAGGATGAAGGTAAAGAGGGCGCAAAAGATTCTTTTAATTTGCGCTACTCTTTAATTTATGATGTGGCATAATGGAAAATCAGCTGAGGCAAAGACGACAACGACTCTCGTTGACTCGTACTCGTCTCAAGCTCATCATTATCATTGTCATATGCTCTGAGCTGCGGCTTAACTTTTGTTTGTTTATTTGTCTTGTTATTGTAGTTGTTGATGTTGTTGTTGTTGCAGCTGAAAGTTGCATTTGCATTGAGTGCGTGAAAAGAGCTCAGTTCATAGCAACAATCCTTGGCAGCTGCACAAGCTACGGAGTCAAAGACCTTTCATTAAATGTAGAAAGAGTCAGCTCCTATTGTTGCCCCTGGTTTCCCTTGATGGTTCTCAGGCAGCTAAGTAGTTAAGCACACTAGATTTACATATATAACACTTATTATTATTTCTTATAATTGTCTTTACCTTCTTTTCTTCTGTCGATATACCTGAGCTTCTACTACATGTTAGTAATAATAATTACAATAATATAATATAAACTATTTCTAAACATTATTCCTGCCTACCTCTCCATTTAATAAATATAATTTGAAAATTCCAAATAAATAGTATGAAATATTATAAAAATATACTTTAAGTATTTATTTATTTATTTTTTCCGAATTTTTTCCAACTATACCGTTTGAAAATTAGTCTTAAATATATTTTCCAAGTAATCTACCGCTCATTAAGCTCTCTAACTTTTCCCCAGCTTTCATTTGATTATTGCAAGATTTTCACTCTACCCACTCTACACCTACACTAATATACTTGACTATCACAACCATTTCAGCAATCTATTTCTTTCTCGCTCTAATCGTATCTCAGTTACACTTCAATTTAATCCTCGTACTTGACATTGCCCTTTTCAAACTGGAAAATTGATACATCAGCATCGCACGTAGCTACCTGCATTCTACACTGTGCTACCCACAATGAATTCCCAATACATTCCAAACAGAACACACACACATACATATACACACACTCTACACTTAACAAACATTGAAAATCGAGGCGCAACTAATTTGCCAAAATGTCAAGTGGCCGTTTAGGTCGGTTCCAGTTGCAAAGAGCTGCCGTTGTTGCCACGTTGTTGTTTGCAGCTCAGTGTACACTCAACAACGAAATCTTTCAAGTGGCAGTGAAAATTTCACGTATTTCATGGCGAACAGCAACGATTTTTTTCAAGTGCCACACAACAACAACAATGTGTAGAGATAATAAACAGTAGGCAACAAGTTGTTGTTGTTGTTCTGGCTACCTTGTTGTTGTTGTTGTTCTGGTTACCTTGTTGTTGTTGTTGCTTTCGCTTTTATTGGCAACACAAATAATACTCTGACTTTAATTCCACGTCTCTCATTGTGAAACCCGTTAAAAATAATTTGCTACGCAAATATTTTGTTGCATTGATTTCGTTGAATTTGCCACCAGAGTTGAGAGTTTGTCATCAGGCAAACTGCTTGAGATCTCCCTTTATTTACAATCTGCGAGCTCTGAATCACAGTTAACAGTTGAACAGTCATGACTCACTGTAGAAAGTTAAGGTGGAAAATTGAAATCTTAGATATATGAGTGACTAAGCTGAATGGAAATAAGAGTAAGTTTAAAATGAAATTCAGACATTGGACTGTAAAATATTTTTTATGTAAGCAGAACTTCCAGTCATATGTAAATGTACATATATTTAATTACTCTAGAAATACTTTTAATTTCTCATGCCAGCAATTTTTATCTTTCCATCTTTTCCATCTTTCACTTTGAGGAAATTTATTCAATATTAGTAAACCATATCCAAAAAATAGAAAATGAAAATGTATTCTGTCCCATTGTATATGTAATTCTTATTCTATTTATTCAGCTTACAATGTATTTAATTTAAATTTGTTTTAAATTATCATATTTCTACCGGTGGTATCTCTGTTTCACTTACAATATAATCTCAAATTTTTCATAATTTTATTCCAATTATTCAGGTGCTATCTTATATACTCCTTAAAACCCAAGAATCCCATACTCCCTTGTATTAAAGATTTTCGAAATCCTTTTTCTCTATTTTCTTATTTACCTCTATTATAATAAGTATCTGAGATGCTTCCTACTTGGCCTGACTGTGCAACACCTTGCCTGTTTGCCACGCCTCATTAAATCAGAGTTCAATTAACATGTTTACGCAGTTTATGATCGCGAAATGTAAAACAAGTCATTCAAACCGAGCTCAGAAGCAGCAAAACAGAGAGAGAGAAAGAGAAAAAGTGAGTGAATGTGAAAGAGAGGGAGGAAGGTAGCACTTAACCCGTCTGAGACGAAATGGACGCTCCAATAACACTTGAAGTCGCATATGGAGTATACGATTCCGAAGTTGTCCAGCAGCCACTTTGTGGCCCATTTAGCACTAAATGCGAGCAGGCAAATTATGGAGTCATAAAACTAAGCGCAAAAATCGAAATAAATATTAAATTTTAAATGGAACTGGAATGTGGTTGTAGCTTGTGGTTGTAACTGCAACTGGGTGGCATATAACACAGAGAAGAGGGAAGAGAGAGAGAGAGATAGCAAAGAAAGTACGTGGAATGAAGAAATGTTAGCCAATTAGCATCATTGGGGCATTGACCATATGCCAAATTTGTACAAAATTGATGAGCTGCTGACATATTGGGTAAATTTATACAAATTAAATTATTAAAAGGAGGCACAGGATTCCCTTCGCTTCTTCCTTCCCACCCGCCTTCATTCCCTCTTCGTTGTTGGCTTGTCAGGCTGTCAACGTTGTGTTTTTGTTTGTGTTTTTATTTGCTGAGCTAAAGCTGCGCATGGTATGCGGCTTGTCACTGCCAGCCAGTGGCTCGTCTCGTCTCGTCATCCAGTTCCCAGTCCGATGAGCAACTGACAGGGCAAAACAGAGAGAGGAGGGACTGAGGGATGTGTCGGATACGAGTGAGAATTCTGCGGGTAAAACTTATTTATAAACATGCGACTATAGAAGGGCATTCGGGATTGGTATTGGAATGGGTTCGGGATCGAGCATAGACATGGATGGCCAATGCCATTGGGGGAACCCCATGAGAGTCCGTGTCAAACATGTTTAACAAAGGACTACCGCAACAACAATGGGCATGACAACAGCAACAGTAGCAGCGGCAACAATAACAAACAAAATGACAACTGGTTTGGCAATGCATTGTTGTTGCTGTGACAATCAAAATAAAAATAATACCCCTCCCACCGTCCCACCGTCACCCCGAACCACTCAACCAGCGTCGAAAACGAAGCGAAACAAACCAAACCAAATGTTTGCAACTGTCACTGAGAGAGGCGACTTCAAAAATAACATAACGTTTTGTTTCGTTTTGTTTTCGGTTTTCGGATAAAAACCAAAAAAAAAAAAAAAAAAAAAAACAACAAACATTTTGCCTTTTGTTTTTGCATATTTTAAAGATTAGAAACATTCAACAACAACAAATGTGAGCAAATTTTTGAAGTCAGTTAAAAACATGTCAGCAGCAGATAAAGATGGATGAGTTGTCATGTGCAGTTAGTCAAACTGAGTTTCAAAACTCTGTCCTTTTTTCCGTATACAAATAACTAATTTTGTTGAAAAGGCACAGATTTAAAATAAAGTAAAATACTATTTAAAGTTCTTCCCTATTTTTTCTTTTGATAATTTGCCAAGATTGTTTGATTGCCCTGTTATCGAACATGTTTCTCTCTTGTTTTTGCCATCTGTCATCTTAAAGCGACCCTCTGATAATATTTTTGTTATGTCAAGTTCCCCTAATATCTAGAGTCAGTTTCTGTGTCACATCTGTCCAGCAATTTGCGCATTTTTATGACACTAAATGTCACTAATTTGACAGGAAATGTCAGCGAAACAAATGCGAATTTGGAGTATCTCAACAAAATGCATAAACTTTACGAGTTTATTTATTTATTTCTTTTTTTTCTAGCACTTTTAATGGCAATTTGTCGCATTAGTTTGTCACAGAATATGACACTAATACACAAAGTAGGGAAAATAAAATATTTTGAGGGTTGTTGAATTGAAACTGAGACAGTTCGAATAAACTAACGATAGGAAGATTAGAAATAAAAAAAATATATAATGATAGTGACTTTAAATGTATCTAAAGTAATCATTTAAGTATTTTTATTATTAAATCCTTGGACTTATTATTTTATTTTTAATTGCCACTTTCAGCTAATGTCATTGGGGCATTTTGATTGCCCAACTAAGCTGAAAATGTACTAAAGTCAATTTGAAGTTTAGTCCACATGATGACTTCAATTTCTCAACAATTGCATCTCCTTTCCTTATATGGGGCCAGCACATTCCATTCATTGGCCAAATAAGGTCAAAATTGCCAGAGAGATAGGGCGAAAGAGAGAGAGAGAGAGAGAGAGAGAGAGAGAGAGGAAAGAGAACTTGAGTGGTAAAGGAAACAGCTCATGCGGAAACTCTGCTTAATGCATTATGAAGATTTGGCTTATTTTGCGAATCCTTGCCGTTAAATAATGATGAGACAATCAGATACTGCCCGTTTGCATTTTGAGCAGTTAAGATTTCATTGATCTTGGCTTAGAGGCGTTTTGACCAGACACGTCAACTGTGAATTCACACTTGTTGAGCTGTCACACTTGCCAGCTTTCCAGTGCTTCCTTCCTCCTTCAGGTCCCATGTCCACTGGGATGGCTCATTGCGCTTCATTGCACGCCGCAAACTTGTTACCAGAAGTTCCGCTTTCCGCTTATTTTTCCCCCCTTGAGCACAATTTCTTACAACTGTTCTCCTTTTTCACATTTCTTAGTTCTTTTTGACCATTTGTTGGACACGATTGCAACGTGTTCCACTTCATGGTTCTGTTATTTTAAATTTGTCATGAAAATATTTGGATTGTTGCGCATTTCTTCCCTCTTCTTTCCACAAATATTATTATTATTATTTTATAACAGTTGTTTCCCTTTGCATTTGTTTTTGCCGTTGCCTTTGCATGTTGCCACATGCTCCACATGAGTTCTTCAAATTAGATTCTGCGGTTTTCCTCGCCGTCTGTTTGCTAGCATGTCTGCTATATTCCTCCCCCAAATCAATCGACTTTCTTCATTTGTTTATTTGTTTGCTCGTCTGCGGTTAGACGCGCCACCTCCCTCACTCTTTTATGTTCCCCCTTTACTTTTGTTCTTGCAACTTGCTTGTCTATCTATGCAACAACAACAACAAGGAATCGTTGTCTCCTGGCTGCAAATTATATTTGCCAAGTCGCTAATTAATTAGACTCTGTCGAACTGTCGAAAGTTGACTGCGCAACTTGCAACTTATTTTTAATCGCACAGACACATATTGAACAACAGCAACAACATCGACAACTGTAATAATAACAACAACTGCCAGGCAACATTCGGCATGCAAATGAGACCCCAAAGATAGACAGCGAAACAGACGATGCCATAATCCAATTTAAAAAACCATTGGCAATGCTTCTTCCTTCATCCCCCTCTTGCCCCTTTCCGCTTCCACATAAATCAAGGCACACTGCGAATTTCGTTTAAAATTCATATCTTGTCAGAATGTAAGTTATATTTTAAGCTTTTTATCGTCTTTAAAAACGGCTGCAGTTGTCAAGCGACGCGCCTCACATTACTCATGCCCCAAGTGAGCTTAGTCAAAGATGTGAATGAAGTTGCTACCTGATGGGGAAGAGAGAGAGTGAGAAAGTCAAGACGAAGGTAGATTCTTCTTATACCATAGACAGTGATTGGAGGGGGGTGTGGCAGTGGCGCTTGAGCTTAGTTTTTGACCGTTGCAACGTGTGTGGATATTTGATTTATTACAACCTCTTCATTAGGGTGATTCCATAAAAAATATTCTTTAAAGAAAAATGTTTGAAACTGACTGTCAAATTGTACAAAAATATAATTTGGAAAATACATGTAAAAAAACCTCTACACGAGGTAAAAGTCTAGTGGCGAAAGCAATTTCTAGCCCCAAAATCTCTGATATCCAATTTTGTGACGAACAAAATTCAGTTTAATCTAAAAACTTTAAATAAAAATACAAATTAATAAATTTGATACGAACAGAGAAACTGCCTTTTTATTTCGTTTTGAGATGACCACTAAAAATTTAAAATTTAGTTATCCTTTGAACCAGTTGTCGGATTTGGGTCATCGAGGTATCAATCAACGCGTATTTTTTATAAGAATTTTTAAAAAATAAAAAATGTTACCAAAAAGCCCCATCGGCTCCATAAGCTGCGATCATATAAATTTTTTGGGTTTTATGCATTTTAATTTAATTTCTTTAATTATTGGGTTTACTTTACAACATGGGTCTCTCTCTCTCTCTCTTTCTCTCTCTCTCTCTCTCCTTCCTCTCTCCCTTTCCCTCTCTCCCTTTCCCTCTCTCACTCTCACTCTTCCCTCTCTCCCTCTCACTGTCCCTCCTTCTCTCTCACTCTCTCTCTGCCTCTGTCTCTAACTCTCTGTCTCGCTTTCTCTCAGTTTTTGCCTCTGTATGAGTGGGTAGTTCAAATAAAATGCATTTAAAAATTGGTCAAAAAATGTGGAACGCATTTAATCGAATTGAAAAACTAAACAGACTCTAAAGATACTCGACGCTACACCTGAAAGGCTCTAACTCAGCTTAGTAATAGTTTATTGCAGCGTTTGCTACTTAGGCTTAGCTGGCTTTCTCTTAGCAAATTAAAATTTTTCCAAAAATGTTGAACGGATTTAATTAAATTGAAAAACTAAACAGAAACTAACAATGCTCGACGCTACACCTGAAAGGCTCTAACTCAGCTTAGTAATAGTTTATAACAGCATTTGTTACTTATTCTTCGTGCTGCTTTCGTCACTATCGCGGACTACCGTCCGCAGTGATAAAAAAATAAATAGTTTTTGGAAAAATGTTCCGAAACGGTACCAGTGCAAACTTTTCGGTTTTCGTTTTTGACAAATAAAAATTGGTCCCAAAATGTGGAACGCATTTAATCGAATTGAAAAACTAAACAGACTCTAACGATGCTCGACGCTACACCTGAAAGGCTCTAACTCAGTTTAGTAATAGTTTATTGCAGCGTTTGTTACTTAGGCTTAGCTGGCTTTCTCTTAGTTTTGCTCTGTTTGTATGTAGTTCAATGCGAAATAAAATTGGTCCAAAATGTTGAACGCATTTTTGAATTGAAAATAAACAGAAACTCAGTGCAAACCGCAAAGGCTCTAACTCAGTTTAGTAATAGTTTATTGCTGCGTTTGTTACTTAGGTAATTTATATCTGCTACAAAAATCAATAAAGGTAAATTATTATTTAAAGTTAACATATTCTAATTTTTAAACACTTTATATATTGTTTGTTTAAGCAAAATAAAATTGAAAAATGATCAAAAGATGGCATCACTGGATTTAACCCGAATAGCCCTGAGCAACTTTTTTTCGAGTTTCTTCATGAGACTTTCAGGACTAATAAATTTGAGGTCGCTGAATTCGAAAAAAATATTATTTTTGTTCGTCCTTGTCAGGATAAACGACAGGACCTTTTTTTCGGCTGTTACCATATGGTAACGCTAGTACCGACAGGGTACTGTAAGAAATTATAAATAAAAATATAAATTAATAAAAAAAAGCAACAAATTGGCATTGTGCACTGTGAGCAAAAATGGTGAGCTTCTTTGCACATAAAAATTACTTTTTGCGCAGTGCCGAATGCCAGTTTTCGCCTTTTTTTTATTAATTTATATTTTTATTTAAAATTTTAAGATTAAACTGAATTTTGTTCGTCACAAAATTGTACATAAGAAATTTTGGGGCTAGAAATTGCTTTCGTCACTAGACTTTTACCTCGTGTAGTTTTTTTTTTTTTTGTGGGATATCAGAAATTTTTGCAATTGTTTTTGCTTTTGACATTGTAACTTTATCATTAATGCAGGCTGATAGTAAAATATATAGATTTAGTTGTTCAACGTATTTCATATTAAAAAAAAAAAATTTCTTTAATTATAAAGAAAAACTAGGGGGCTCCGCCCCCTGCTCGCTTTGCTCGCGTTGCTACAGTCGAGCTCTACTCTACTGTCGGAGACCCCGTACTTGCTATGAAAAAACCAAAAGTTTTTCATACTAAGACTTAGATTAGTACTTAAGTACTTAAGTATTTATTTCTTAATATTTCTTGCTCTAAATTTTTTTGAATTTTCAGAACAAGTTTATTTTTTAATTTTATTCATTCAGACTGTAAGCAGTAATTTTTTAATGCACTGTAAATTTAATCTGTTTTCACTTTTGCAGTGTCGTAACTCAACTGCACTTCCGTTTTTTTTTTTTCACCAGATGAAAATTAATGTGATGCCATTTAAATAATTGCATTTATTATTTCGGCTGTTGTTTCTCATTCTGAAATATATATTTATGGGCTTCAAATAGTGAGTCACCCTGCGCCAAACAGCTGCACGCCATCGTTTTTATGGCATACCAAATCTTTAGCCATTTGGACGGCCTCGCAGAATGATTGCTAACTGAGAGTTCGAGTACAAAAAGCATCAGCAGCAGCAACGACAACTCAATTGACAGCCACGTGTTGCATGTGGCACGAAATTGTTGTAAATAATATTTATGTTATGCGGCGACGACTGCTTAACACCTCCAGTTACACAGTTATGGACATGGCTCGAATTGCGCTTTATGGCTAGAGAACTGGCCACAAATGCGAGCTACTTAAAGTCGTCTCATATATCAGCGGCTTTATGGCTTAAATGCGTTATAATTCAAGCCCACCTGTTAAAGTCGTTTCATGCATCTACACGCCACAAACTCGTATATACAGTATGTCAAGCAATTGTTTTGACAAATGAAAAATATCACGTATTTTATTGTAAAAAAACTTTTAATTTCCTATTTCTTATTTTGTTACATTACATTTACATTTCTTAGAACAAGCTTTAAAAATTAATTTATTTGAACTACTTTAAAAATGAAATACAAATATGTGGTTCATTTTTCCTTGTCAAAACAATTACTTTACTAACTGTACGTATCACAATTTTCAACATACATAACAGCATACTCCGATGATATATGCAACTGAACTTTGACTGGACTTGCAAATGTTTTGGCTGTCTTTTTATGGCCAGTTGCAGATGGCCAGCAATTTAATGCCTGATTGTGTGCATTTAAGTCGTTAAGTCTGTGTTGCATTTGCTGTTGCCATTTAAACTGTAAGCTTGTAAATTTTGCCGCTAATCGCTTAACTCTTTGCCACAACACGCACTTAATGAGCTGCAGACGAGGCACGACATTTTCGCGTGCTTATTTATAGCCAAAACAAACCAAACTTACTAAATTATGGCCAATATTATGTTGATAATCGCAACAGCTAGAGCAGCAGCCTAGAACGGTAGCAACTGTTGCTGCTGTTGCTGGCGCCAGGCAACTTTTTGTTGTTGCTGTTGCTGTTGCAGTTGCAGTTGCAGTTGCACGACGACAACGACAATGTCGACGCAAAGTCTGCGATTTTTATCTGTGAACAGGAAACTTATCGCGCTTGTCGCTGTTATTGCTCTTGTTGTTGCTCCTCCTGGCCATGTTTTCTGCCTACAAATTGCACGCTGTCATGTGAGGCAAGGCTGCTTGTATATGTATTCTACTTGCGACATTATGTTGCAGCAAGCACAGTGGAGAGATACAGTGTTGTTAGCGCTTGCCCGTTTCTATTTTATTTGTTATTTTTATACTTTTTTTTTTTAATTTATGATTTTATTTTTTTTAATTCTAACAGAAATGTTTCATTGAATAGTTTCATATTTCGCTTATGGTTAAACAAAATCAATTAATATTACATACATGTATAATTAATAAAATATTTTATTTTTTGATTATATAGTATAATGATTATACACTTTTAATCAACCCTTTTTTCTTTGGAATCTAAACACTCTACCAAATTAATATTACATACAAGTATATATAGTATAATGATTATACACTTTTAATCGACCCTTTTTTCTTTGGAATCTAAAAACTCTACCAAATTTACATTATCTTCTATAGGAAATAAAACAAGAATCTTTGAAAGTCCTCAGCAACTTATGTTATGTTATGAAAAATTTTTTGAGAGTCTTGATTTTAACAAGCCAGCAACAGTTTTAATTGCGCCAACTATAAATTTTGGGTAATGTTCATCAAATAGTTTATTTTTTTTTTTTTTGCAAATAAATCTTAGTAAAATTCTAAAATTCCCGCTCATAACGCGACATTAACTGCATTAAGTTGACGGCAATTGTTGGTTGGCTTTTGTCAGGTTAACAGCTTAATAATTTACATACCTCTCTCTTTCTCTGGCTTTGTCACATGTGTCACGGTCATGTCATTGTTGTGCTGAGGAAGTCTGTTGTTGTTGTTGTTGTTGTTGTTGCTTGAACCTGAGCCAGAAAGACTCTTAAATTATTTACATACTCGCCACACACACATGATTTGCATGCGTGGCAACTTTGAATGTCTTCAGTGTCGCCGCGTGGCGTCTGCATCGCATAAACATGTCGTATTATTATTTTTTTTACTGTCTGATAAAAGCTATGACCAAGCCATCAGCCCAGTCAGTCATGGAGTCATGGAGTCAGCGGAGGCATTCGGACTGCGCACTTGATACTCGCATTTTTTATGATGATGCGTCATAAAGGGGCAGCTGAGGCAAACAGAGAAAGAAAAAATGATGGAATGCAAAGTGAGGCGTACAAAAATGTTTGAAAGGACCTCTGTGCCGTGGGGTAAAGGCAGCTTATCAATGCAAAACAGACGCTTGGCATTAGCTGGCGTCCAGCTTCCGCTTTTCATATTCAAAATCACGCCCCCCCTCTGACTCAGCTGCCCCATTGTCCACAGACGCGTTGAAGCAACCCTTGAGGGATTAAGTTTCAACAGTTTTGCTGCGCGTTGCGCGTTGCGCATTCTTGGCCAGCACTTAGACAGATTCAATGTGCTGCACTACCCACCCACATAACCAACCACTTAACCACCCTCGCCTCATCTCACCTGCTGCAGCTTTTCTATTGCCGACCTTTCAGCGCTTCGTCTATCTGTCTGTCTGGCGGTCTGTCTGGGATTGGAAATGAGTCTGGCATTCAGTTAATGAATGTAATCGCCTTGTTTCCATAGATCCAAAGGGGATCTAATGAGAGACGCCTGTCTACAAAATATTTGCTTGTAATTGGGTTCCTTCGCCAAATTGCTTTTTGGGGATGCTGCAGAAATTATGAAAGCACGCAGAATGCATTTATTATTTAAAGCACTTTTATGTTTGAGTTAATAAAATGATGTTCTGCTTGTTTATTTAATGTGGCTTGGATTATAACTTAAAGTTTTTATTTTCTGTATTGAAAGCGTTAGAGCAAAACTAAAAAGAGAACCATTTCAAGTTGAAATTGTAAGAAATTTATTCTAAAATAAATAATAAAATATTACTTTATCATTTTGTTTAATTTTACAATTTATTTGCCAGCTGTTTAAATGTTATTCCAACTTTACTTGCACACAAATTATTTGAAAACTTTGACACTTCTCCTGTGCAGTTTTATTGTAAAAGCAGACGAAGTGGAATAACAGGATGGGTAAAGCAAAAAGAAAAGCGACGAATGGCAAATAGAATAAAATAATCAACAAACAAGTTACAACAAATAAGGTAATGAGTATACGCCGTGTCTGACAATACGAAATACAATTGCCAAAAGGGGGGAGAGGAGAGTAGCAAGGAGAAAGCCTTCATTGAATGCGTTGTTGTTGTTTGTGTTGAAAAGTGAAAAGCATGTAAATGCCTCAGGCGAGCATTAAGGGAAAACCTTGTTGTTGTTGTTGTTGATGCTACCCTGAAACGAAGAGTCGTCTGGCAAACACTTGAGCAGCTGGACAATGTGTTTGGCCGTGGTTCGTGTTGCAGGAAACAGAAATAATTGAGGGAGTTGAAGTCACAGGGTGCACGTTTTCATTGCCAAGTGGCCCGCGGGGCAGCACGAAGCAAGCAGCAATGGCATCATGGGATAACAAACAGGCGACATGCCTCATTACCAAAGACCGGGAACAGGAAACGAGATCAGACGAAGCTGCTACAAATTTTAATGCTAATGAATTGAAATTGTTAAGCTGCGACTGGTTAACGCGGCGTATGAGCAATTTAATTGTTGAAAATCACAAAATGTACGTAAAAAGTTGTCGCATGTCAATGTCAAGTGCAAATGTTGCAGCGGCTGCACCGCAACCACAGCAGCAACTGTGGCAGCAACAACATTGTTCTCCCATTGTTATGGCGACAATTTTACAAAATGAGGTTTTACTGTGGAATTTTATCATTGGATTTTGGGGTAGATTGCAGTTGGAATTGGAGTTGGAATTGGATTTGTATGCCCGCTGGGCATGAAACTCATTTCTTTGCCAGTCCTTGACTTTGACACGAGTTGAAAAACTATAAAAAAAATATATAAAAAATAAAAGAAGCGCCGCCGCAGGCGTGACTAAAGTCCGCCGCATAGCACTTCATAAAAAAGCCGTAAAATTTAACGACTCCTACTATATATACACATATACACAGTTTCCATTGCATATTTTTTTCTGATGTCATGTCTTTATCGGGATATTCTTTTTTTCCAGACGGAACTTTCGCACAATCTGCAACAATTGTCGGAGAAGGCACGTTCCACAACCGAATTCATACAGCGACTTAAAGGCATGAGCGACAAAGTAACCGTAAGTTTCCAAAGAAATTTTTAGCTGTAAAAAATAACGAACGAAAAGAATAAAAAAAATTTTGTTTTTTAATTATTTACGCGCAGGAATCCTGCATTGAATTCGAGCGTCTGGTGCACGCTCAGTGTGAGGCACTCATTCAGGCGATTCACGACCGTCGAGAATATCTGCTGGAGGCCATACGCATGGACAAGGATACAAAAATCAGAATACTTAAGGTGTGTGATATCCTGTCGTCCTTTCACCATCTCAATTCCCAATTGTTTCCGCTTGTCTTTTGCAGGATCAACAATCGAATTGCACGGGAAAATTGCAACAGACCACGGGACTTATTCAGTTCTGCATTGAGGCATTGAAAGAGACTGACAGCGCTGCTTTTCTGCAGGTATGTAGCCCTGACAACCTGTACATATATTAAGCCCTGATTGCCTTTTTTTTCTCTGTCTCTATAGGTTGGCTCCATGTTGATCAATCGAGTGGCAAATACAGATATGACTTGGCATCAAGAAGTCACAAATGCTGCGCCTCGAGTTTCGCCAATTGTCGACTTGACCCTGGATGATGCAGCCCTGGCACGTGCAATCGACAATTTAAATTTTATACAAATGAAAGGTACGTAGACTTATTTTATTATTCTGCTAACAATGTATTAACTAAAGTTGCTAAAATTATTGTTGCAAGTAAATAATTAATTAAAATAATGAGTTTACATGTAAAAATAACAATTAATGCAATAAATAAAGTAAAAATAGACCTTAACTAAATGTTGAAAAAATGATCCTAGAATTAGTTGCTGTGCTAAAAACTTGATGAAAACTTGAGAAATTCCATATAAAATATTTACTTAAAAAGTTTAATCTATTTAAAGTCTTCGTTAGTTTCCTTTCATAATATAACAAATACTCTGTATTTATTAAGGATTTGTTAGAATTATATGCCTTTTAAAGTAGACTCCAATAGATATTTAGTCGCTAAGTATGTACTTTAGCTAGAAATTTGAGATGTAGTTCAGGTCTAGAAAGTATTTTCAACCCTTTTAAGTAATTTCGTTTTATATTGCTAAAGCAGACCGTATCATAAATATTGTCACTAATTTTCACTTGGTAAGGTAAAATTGTGGCACACCAAAACAAGCACATCAACACCTTTATACACACACCTACACATACACCTACGCCCACAGCACACACGCTCGGAAAGTGTTGAAACAATAGAGAGCACTTATTAAGTGCCATTGAAAAGTGCGCTCTGGAGAGTCATATAAAAATAGTTGAGATTGTTAAGGGCACTCCCAGGAGGGAACCCCTGCCCCATATCCCTTTCCCTTTCTCCGTTCCCCCAGTTGCATTGTATTTTAAAAATAGATTTTGTAGTCCAGCAGGAGAATCGTGTGAAGCAACAGAGGATAAAGTGCAAAGTGTGAAGAGAAACGAATCTTGCCTGACAAATTTTCCATTGAAAGGGCCACACACACAGCTACAAACACACCCGCACACACACACTCTCTCACATATACCAAAAATAAAAAGCAATTCAAACGAAAGTGTTGAAACTTGAGACTTTTCGCTTTGTCATTGTTAACAATTTATGACCACATATAAAGCATATAAAAAATTCACAATAATTATAATAAATATGCATATAAATAAACACATATTCATATATATAGCTTTTAAGATATTTGGAACTGTTTTAAATGTCTAACTTTTTGTGCTTCTCTTTTATCTTGCGCTGCCCACACATATCACAACATTTGTATGTGCCGCTTGCTCTCATTTAAAAATACCAAAAACAAAAAATACCCAAAATACCAAAACAATAGCAGTCAAAGATGAGGATGAAAGATGTCCGGCAGGTGAGCAACTAATGCAACCCCATCAACAGCAACAACAACAACATAATTAAACAAACAAACAACACTTTCAAAACAATTTTTAACTGTTTTTCGTTTTACAAGAAATCCATGAAAATGTTTTACCAAATTTTTCTTTTGAGTTGTTTCTATCAAGATTAAATTTATTAAAACAAAACCGAAAACTTCTTCTTTGGTGCTATAGCTATACTCTACACACACGCATATACATAAACACACACACACACACATACACCCACCCACCCAACATGCATTGCAATTTTCCATTGTCGGCCATTTTGTTTTCCCATGACTTTTGCTTTTGTTTCTGTGGACGCGCCTACGCATAATAATTTTCATATTTTCATCTCAACAGCAACCAGAAATGCCACAAAAGTAAAAAGTAAAATAAGAACCGAACAGCTAAAGCTATGAATAAGTCTTTGGAAAGCCGAATACTTAATACCCTTGATACTTTTTATATTCCAAAGTAAACTTGTACTGTTTGTTTATATTACCTTATCATTTTACAAAGTATACTTATATAATTTGAGACCCTGTAAATGAAACTTTACCATTATCCAAAGATACATATTTAAATTTTGTACAACTTTTGAAAAAAAAATGTCTTAAAACTTTTCTGTTCAAGGATTCGAAATATTCTTAAGTTCAATAAGAAATTACACAGAATATTAAATAACTAATTGGCAATATTGTTTTAAAACGATTACTTACGATGTTACCAATCTTTTTGTTTATTTATTATACCCCTCTTAGGGTATCAAAAATGATGTCAAAATATTTCCTCTTCCGTTGCGGCACCGCAAACTGTCAACGGACGCAGAGCTTCAAATAACATAAATTTTTTTACGCACATTTATTTTATACTTTTATTATTTTTGCCTTTGCTGCCTGTTTTTGTTTGTTTTTTATTTGATTTCCCCCTCTGGACTGCTTCTTTGTCCAACATTCTGCATTATTTCACGCTTAAGCTTTCATTTTTTATTTTTATATTTTGGGATATTTTTCGTTTGAGTGAACGCTTAGCTCATGCTTTATTCTTGCCCATATCCTTTTCACTTCTCCTCATTGCGCCCATTCCTTTTCACCAGAAACCTTTTCAAATAAATTCCAAATGCAAACTTTTTACCTGCCTTTCTGACATTTGACAGCTTGGCGCCTTTTTAATTTGATGTCAACGACAGCCGCCATTTTAATGCATATTTTGTGGTATACTTTTAGGCGCTCATTTCTGTGTGTATTCGTAGCATAAATTTTTATTGTTAACCGTTGGTTTTATGCTTTTTATTTCGGGGCGCGACACAATTAGTATATAATGTATGTATAATGCTTTCGAAATTTTACAACCCAAATGGGGCAGATTTCTTATGGTTTTTGGTCCATGTGATGTTCATTTGGTTTTATGGTTCTCTCTCTTGTATTATTCTCTCAACTTTAATTTGTTTGAATATTGTGTACTGTAATAACTCTTTTTGCTACAATTCGCTTACTTCAAAATTAAGTGGTTTCATTTAATGGTACCAAACGAATAGTAGGGTATGAAATTATCTTTTATCAAATTGTGTAGAAAGAGTTTTATGGAACACCTTCACTGATATTTTATAAGAAACCATTATTTGTGCTTGTCTTTTATCTGTTTCTCCCCTAAGTTCTATGTTACGTTTTATGTCTTTTGGGAAAAGCTGAATATTTATCGTCTTATATTTTGTCTTATTTTACATATAAATAAAGATTAAATTCAATAGAATTTGATTTAAAAAATACGTTTTTGAGTCTTTCACTTCGTTTTCTATTCCTTCTTTGGCTTTATTTTCAATATAACTTCAAGGTGTATTTAATTATATAAAATGGATCTCTGGAGCTCATGTTTAATTTTAAGTTTGTTGCCTGTTTTTTGTTGACTTCCTGTTAAGTTTCAACAGGCATTTTCATAACTAACTTCAAATTTAGTTTTCCTACTAACTCACACACACACACACACTCTCACAAGCACACACTTCCACACACATAAACTTTTAAACTATATATGTAGCTAACGTTTAACACCTTACTTGCCCGCCCACAGCCCCGATGACGCCCTCAATACTGCCAACAGATTGTTCAGCGGAAAATAATTCAGTTACCGTTGCGTGGCAGCCACCGAATCATTCCTTCGTCGAAGGCTATGTCCTGGAACTGGACGATGGCAGCGGTGGGGAATTTCGAGTGAGTAGCAAAAGAATTCAATAAATAAGTGTTGACTGACTACGAATGTCTTGGCAAGTGCATGGCCCTAATTTGATTTCGACATTTGCCAATTTTTGCAGGAAGTTTACTGCGGCAAGGAAACAATTTGCACCGTTGACGGACTCCACTTCAATTCCATGTACAACGCCCGCGTGAAGGCCTTTAACAGCGCTGGCGAGGGTGAATACTCCGAGCTGATTGGATTGCAAACGGCTGAAGGTGAGTTGGCCCCTAGCTTCCTTTTCCCCTCACCCATCACCAGCCAATACTAGTAGTACTAGCTTTTTCAATTAAACTCCCAGCAATAAACTCGTTTTTTCCCTCCCATTTTCTGTTCTGTTTTGAGCTACTTTACCAACCTGTTTTATAATTTAATCCTTTTCGGTCATGCGCTGAACCCGTGACGTACCATGTCCTCCCAGTTTTTTCCATCCTGCCTGCTCCCGTCCCCTTCCTGCTCCCCTACTCCTCTTTTGCCATCTCCTTCCTCGACTCATCGTGCTTTGCATGTCAAACAGCCATTGACCCCTTTTTGCGCCTCTGGCCGTCCAAAGGCGCCTCCATTCGCAATCCAATTCTCACTTGATTGATGCATGCGCCACCTGACAAGACCTCCTTCTCCTCCTCCCCACTCAGTCTCTCTCTATCTCTCTCTTTGCCCCCCTTTAACCGCACATTGCAAATGAAACGGTAACTTCAAGTTATTTAATTTATTAAATTGCTGGCGCATTCTCGGCCATGTCCTGTGTTATCCTTGACGTTTTATTAGTTACTCTCCTTTAATTTGCAACTTTTAATTGATTATTGCTCGGCTTCCCTCCAAAGTGTTGCTATCAAGGGGAAGCGGACTCAGCTAGAGACATTGACCAGCTCATGCAAATTGTTATTTTATTAAGTGTTTACATTGCGTCGCGTACGCCTAAGTAATTAACGGTTAACTGGTAAATGGTAACGGGCAACAGCTAACAGTTAATGACACGTAACGGTTTCTCTGCGGGGGTTTCCAGTAAATTGTTAATGGGTTGGGTTTGTTTTCTGGGCGGGCTAATATCTGGAACAGCCACAAATTAGGGTCTAATGTTAGGTAAAGTCAGAGCTGATAAACAAAGTCAAATGTTTGGAGTGTTAATTGATAAAATTATTCAACTTTTTACTGGATAAAGCATTGGGAAAGTTACAAATTCTTTTAAAATTACGTCTGAAATAAATTTATAAAATTTAACAATTGCTTTTTACTACTTAAAATAATCACTAATCCTTACTAAAATGTGCAAAGAGAACCTCAAATAAACTAGAAAAGGCGCAAAATATATCTTAATACCAAGTAGATTAAATATGTTTACAAAATTAACTTATTTTAAATAAGTTTCAAGACTTATTGCTTTTTACGTCTGAAATAAATTTATAAAATTTAACAATTGCTTTTTACTACTTAAAACAATCACTAATCCTTACTAAAATCTGCAAAGAGAACCTCAAATAAACTAGAAAGGACGCAAAATATATCTTAATACCAAATAGATTAAATATGTTTACAAAATTAACTTAATTTCCGTTCCATTAAATAAGTTTTAAGACTTTATAATCTATTTTAATGGAGTAAAATATTTTTTCCTCAATTAAATTCCACAAATAAACTGAACTCTTCCCTGTTGCCTGCTGCAAAGCAGCTCAAATGGCTTTGAGTTAAGTGCAGCCTTAACTTAACACTAATCTGGACTAGACTTATTTGTTTTCGATAAATGGTTTGGCATTATCGCAAAATCATATTTGGACATAAACAAAGTCAAACAATGGACTTCAGTTGGCCTGGCGTTTGCCCGCTTTCAGGCCACACAATTGCCTTTAGTGGCCAATAAAAAGACGTCGAGTTGATGCTGCAACCGCAACGTCATCATCATCATCATCAACAGCAACAGCAACAGCAGGAAGTGGAAGATGAACATCATCCTCTAGTTGGCTCCTTGTGGTTAGCGGCATTCCCCAACCGACTTGACTTTGGCCACTTAATGCGCCACAACAATAAAAGTAAATTTAATAAAGTACTCGACACTGGCGATGCTTGTAGCATACTTTGCGGCGCATAACAGCATAAACTATCGGACATTGGCATTGCAACTGGATTCGAGCAACTGGAGCTGCAACTGGAGCTCACCACGAAACCCTGCCACTGGCCACTGGCCACTCGCTGAGGCCACTTGAGCTTTGGCAATAGAGAAAATTGCAACCTCACTGTGCACAGTGGTCCCCAGAATGTAGCAAAAATTTTTAGAAAATTATAACATTACTACTTACATATTTCTATTAATTTTTTAAACATTTTTCGAACTCATTTGAAAGTGTAAAGAAATATTGGTATGTTTGTAAGGAATATTATTAATTATTATTATTATTGAAACTCATCTGTAACCACTGTGCAATATTCTAGTGTCCCTGTAACTAACGCTGCTTATCTCCCACCTTGGAGACTGTTTTTCTATTTTGTTGTTGTTCTCTTTTCTCATTTTCTTATTTTCTGGCATTCAGTTACTTCAATTTTCGCTCATTTTCCATTACGTTCCTGTTGTGGTCTTCTCTTTGCAGTGGCCTGGTTCACGTTTGATCCCGTGCTGAGCGGCGGTGCCGGCTCTGGTCTAATCTTTAGCAAAAATAATGCCACAGTCTCGGTGGAGGGTTGGGAGCATCGTGTGGCACTTGGCTCCGTTGGCTTCTCACGTGGCGTGCACTATTGGGAATTTACCATTGACAACTATACGGCGGACACGGATCCGGCATTTGGTGTTGCCCGCATCGATGTGGCCAGGAACAAAATGTTGGGTAAGTACAAAAACCAGCTAACAAGGAGATGGGAGGGGAAGACCTGCTCTCAGTGGGCATTTGAAATTCAATTAACACTGATGCTTGCCCGTGTGAGAATACGAAAAGCACTTGAAAAGCTTTCAAAAACTTTTGTGAAAAGAATGAAAAGTACAGCTGAAATCGACACAACAAATAGTTTCGAAGCGCCACCTAGCGTTGATAAAATGTCAATCGTATGCGCAAAACTTCACAGCTAATAAGTAAGTGCCTGAATTACAGTCTGATAAGAAGAAGGAGAGAAATGGTAGGGATGAGGGATGAAGCTCGGCAAAACTTTAGTCCTGGGATGCCAATATAATGGCATCGGGGGGCGTCGTTTCGATTGGTGGGCGTGACCGAAAAACTTTAGCCATTTCTTGTTGCGTGTGCGTGAAACTTTGGCAAGAAGTTTCAGTTACGGAAAGGACGCCATCTAAGGATCTCTAACGACGCCTTCAGCTAGGTGCCAACAAACACAAACACAAACACAAACAAAAGACTTGCGAGGCGCCTCAAAGTATGCAACAGAAAATTGATTGAAAATACGTTCCGCTATGGGAATCCCCCTGTCTTCCCCTCTCTCGCTCTCGCTCTCAGAAAGGGAAAGACACGCAGACAAAAGTAATTAAAACTGCGACACTTAAACTTTGCGCTTGACAAAAGTTTATTTGTGGCACGGCCTCAAAAGAATTCGCATTATTCACGAGTATCTCGGCTAGTCGAATGGATTTTAAATTATTTTTAAAGCGAGACACGCACCATTTAACATGTGTCGCAGTTTAACTGCCTCTCGTCTCCCACCTAAGCTCTAGATTGCATTTCTAGCAAGTTTTGAAATTAAATTTTCATATGGTAAAGTAACTTTTGTGCAGGTGGCGCCCCCAAGCGACTGACAATGACACCTGCAATGCAGCTATTGTTGTCTTTTATAATACTACAAAAAGTGAAAGACAGTCGCAGTATGCTAAACTTGTCGCCAAGAGAGAAATCTGAAAAGAGAGATAAAGAAAAGTGCTAACAAAACTTTAAAGACTTGAAAGGAATTAAAGTTGGGAACATTTTTTATGTAAACTGTTGTTCCAATCTTTGAAAAATAACTTGTAGAGCGTTTATAATAATACCATTCTCCTCATGTTTCCTTCTTCTATTTTCAGGCAAAGATGAGAAGTCCTTTGCCATGTATATTGATCGACAACGCTCCTGGTTCCAGCACAACTCCATTCATGAGCGTCGTGTTGAGGGGGGCATCACCACGGGCAGCACAATTGGCGTATTATTGGATCTGGAGAGGCATACGCTGAGTTTTTTGGTGAATGAGATGCCACAGGGCTCGGTGGCATTCCGGGATCTCTACGGCGTATTCTATCCGGCGGTTAGCATCAATCGTGGCGTTACATTGACAATGCACACGGCGTTAGATGCGCCCAAAATGGATTACTTTTAGATGATTTGATATGATATGGAGTAGCGAATTGTGTACATATTTGTAGCTTGGCATTTAGCAGTTATCGGTGTCTATACAAATTAATATATAATCACTTACTAAACTTATCCATATACGAATGCTTCTAGTTGTATTTCCGGGCAAAGTTTAGCGACATATCTACAATCTATACTCGTATCTATTCATAAACTTACGCAACGTTTTTAAAACGCTGCACTATTAAAAAGTATACAAAAATAAACAACGTTGCTGGAATCAAATAATTATTCAAAATAATTGAAGACATTTAACGAAATTGTATGTAAAATATTACTATAATAAATCAAACAAAAAATCAAAATCAACCAATTTTTAAATGTTTTTTGCAACCACAAAGCCAAAAATCAAGCACCGTGCAAAACACCAAAAATAAAGAAATAAATCTACTATAATTGAAGCAAAAATTAAAATACGATTTAAATGCATCAATTTAAAAATATTTTAAAACAAAAGCACACAATATCCATTAGCAATTAGTAGAGATCTGAGTGTGTATCTATGTGTGTATCTGTGTGGGCATTGCGTGTTCAATTGGAAGCCAAATACTATTATATATTCATGTAAAAATATAATAATCTCTGTGTTTGTTTTCTTTTTTCAAGGCCAGAGTATTTAATCAACATAAAATACCATCTGTGTAGTTGAGTATTGTTTGTGAATGTGTGCAGTGTAGTTGCACCAACAAATGTTTAGTTTAAAGACTGAATGCAAGATTTTCTTAGCTTATAAATAATAACTTATCGCTACAAATGTCTTAAGAGAGACAAATTAAAAATTCAAATAAATTCTGAATGTTAAATGTTCAATTTATAAGGAAATTCAACACTCTCTAATATTGCAAGTAAACAATTAAAATAAGTTAAAAGGGAAGCCAACATTTATGCTTAACAAATCTATTTGCATTTAAATATAATACACTTACATTGAATTTGCTATGATGATAGCATATTTATTTAGTCGTTAAGTTTTATGTAAATATTAGAGTACGTTTTTTTGTAATTAGTAAGCTATCAACGTATTTTTTTTTAAGTATACTTTAACTATTCACCTACATATACTTAAACATACATTAATTTATAGGCAAGCCTGTGTATTTGCTAGTTTTACATGTGTAACATTTAAATTTAAATTAAAAACTATTTATACTTTCAATTTAAGGCTATGCGGAAAAAACACAATGAATTCAAATAAAATTACTCTAAACTTAAATTAATGATAAAAGTACTATGCATATTTAATAATGATTATAATTGTAATAATTATAAGCAAAATAATAATAATGTATTCAAAACGTTATTAACAATGATAATGAAATCATTTAACAGCACAACACATAAACGAGTTTATTTATCAAACCATATGAAAAATAAATAATAAATATTATGAAAAGGATATTCAAATCAATTTTAATCGATTTTTTACTGGGATGCTTGTATTTATGTTATTAATTATTAATGGTTATGTTCTTATCTGGTTCAAATATTAATATTTCTTATCGAACATATTTTTAAGTTAATTTTTGATGGTGCTAGGTATACAAAATCGCTTAAACTTTTTCTGATGACAATATATTCTAATGTAACCTGATTAAGCTGTGCTGGTTAACATTTTCTCCTTTTGGTTATTGTCATCAACTTAGAAACTTTTTGTTGTTTTCTATTTCTAACTTTCACCGTGTGGAATTTTGCCCATTAGCTAAAAACTGAAACGAGGCGAAAGTTCATTGTGCCAATTTTTATAGTGTGTTGACTGTTTGTGTTTTGGATTCCTGTGCTTTTTATTTTAGCTGCTGTTGTTGTTAAAGTTGTTGTTGTTGTTACTGGATAAGGCGAAAAATGTGTCGTTAACAATGTGCAATTTTTGCTTTGTTTTAGCATTCATTTGCACAACCACGCCCCCAGCCTCTACACACTTTTATAAATTACACACTTAACTCTAGCCCGCGAATAGCAACAACAACAACAAGAATAACAATAGCAGCAGCAACAACAACAGGAACAAAATACAAAACGCTTAGAAAGTTGCATGTGTCAAATGCAAATACCGACATTTTGTTGTGCCAGCATGTGTGCGTGTGTGTGTGCTTGTGTGGTGTTTTGGTTGCATTGTGAAAACAAAAAACTTTAGCTCTAAGCGAAATTTTAATGAGCACCGTGCAAAAAACCGCCAGGCAACTTTTATTATTTTGGCTTGGCATTGTTTGATGTTTTAGTTGTTAGCTATTTTTTTATAGTTGTTGTTTTAGTGTGTGTGTGTGTGGGTGTGTGGGTGGGGGGTGTTGGAGATGCATCAAAGTGCAATTTTTATATCCGGGTTGGCGTGCACGTCAACTTGACGCGGCAACAGACGCTTGGAGCAACTCTGTGGTGTCGTCCACATCCGTTTCCGTCTCATCGTCCGCCATGTTGCGTCCGACACGAAGCTGTGGATTCCCTCAGTTCGTACCCGGGCTGGCAGCATAGACAGTAAGTGGTGAGAAGATTGGAGAGAGGGGAAACAGCAGCTGCGTTTCAACAACGCTCTTTAGCTTCATAAATCATAAAACTTTCGCCGCACGTCGCCTGCCCCTCCCCTCCCCCCATCACGCTGTTGCAAATCCCGCTTAGCTCGCCGCCTAACACAACGAAATTCTTAAACTTGCAACATCCCAGGCAGCTGGCAACTGCTGCTAAGTGTTGAGTAAATGTTTTCGCGCCTCGTTGCTTTCGCAAATTCCCCAAACATTTTCACTTGTTGTTGTTGGTGATGGTGTTGCTCTTATTGCGGATGTGGCACGTGGTTGTCGTAGTTGCCACTTTACTAATACATCAAATATCCATATTAATACCACTAGTAAAATCAGCTTAATAGTAAGCTAAGGACTCAACTCAACTTTGACCGAGTTGTTTATAAACTCAAAACGGGAAATTTAACAGATCCTTTGGGAGAGCAATGAACATACGATATAATATGCTGAACAAATTTGTGCGTATTAATCAAAAACGAGGAAAGCATTTAAGTTAAACTTTTCGTATTCATCCAAGGATAAATTGAATAGTGAAACTCAATACAAAATTAGCTGAGATATTTTATTTATTAATTAATAATAATATTAAAATAATCTTATTTAATTAATAGAATCATATTTGAATATAATATTTTATGTTCAGCTATTTAATGAACGTTTAAATCAAGCGATCTTAAAACAAAAATTGAATTTGAAAAAAGAAAAGGGTCCATGGAAAATAAATATCTTAACAATAAAAAAGTAATTAATTAGCAAGACAATTATAAGAAATTAATAAAAATATAAAAATCAACATAGACTAATTTTTGCAATTTTATTAACAATTTATATTAATTAATATTTAAATTATTATATGACAAACTGCTTTCTATCAACAAAATAGATGCATATATTTAATGTGTTAAATATATCATTAAAACCAACACCATTTAAGATAAGGCGCTGATTACTTTACATAATTCTCCATCGCCTCTTGATCTTCCTTCTGCTCCTCATCCAGAATTTTTACAGACGGAGTAGAAACCCCATCGGGACTTGTTAAATTTTGTGGTCCGCCTGCTTCCCAGAGCTGCATCACCTCTAGAAATTTTGGCTGGGCAATGCGTCGGGAACTGATGCCCCAGACCATGTCGACATGGTTGAATTTCTTGTTGGGATACATGTGATTCACCACGACATTGGGCAGTCGCTTGGCCAAACGGTGAACATCCTCAACAGCAGCTAGGAAATCATTCTGGGCGTAATACAAGCCAACTGGCGCCGTTATGCGCTCCAAGGCATAATCCGGAGGTGTGCTACGTCCATAGATCCTTTGGTTAACCTTGCCAAAATCATACTGACAAAATCGATCCGATTCATGGAGCTGGAGATAATGTTTGAACTGTTTGGCACTGGAGCCAGCGGGTAATTGACCCAGGATCACAGGCAGCATAGTCTAAGGCATAGAAGGATTAAAAGCATTCCAGATGGATTCAACTGATTACCCACCCTATTGACCTCGGCCGGATTCTTGCCCAGAATCAGACCTATGTAGTAGAGGCAGGTTTGCAGTCGGATCGCGGATGACATGCACTGGGTGAGTGCCAAGTCCGAGTGGGGCAGCACCTCATAGTTCTCCCCGAGAATATTCAAGCTGGAACTTGCCAAATTACGTAGAGGAGTCTTTATGTGGGTCGTGAATGCCACGGGAGCCAGAGCCTGCATCACAAGCACCTTCTCATTGTAATCCGTGCGACTCGAGGCCATCACAAAGAAGGAAGTGGTGCCCTGGGAGTGGCCGATATAGCTCAGCTTCTTGTAGCCCGTCTTGGCCAGCACGGCATCAATCATGGCCGGCAGATCGTACAGGCCAATCTCATGCCAGGAGAAACTCCAATACACCTTATCCGTACTGGGGTTCAACTTGACATGGCTGCGTGAGTAGCGATTTCCTCTGGCGTTGCCCATCCAGACATCGTAGCCAGCATCGTAGAGAAAGTAACCCAATCCGCTCTGTGGACCCATTATAATCCAAGTGGAGGAGCTGTCTTGCAGTCCGTGCATAAGGAGAACCGGCTTGGCTCCTGGTCTCGCAATGCGGTGCATCTGCAGCACGTATTTATCCTCGGTGGTCACCGAATGCCTTTCCGCCGGATACTTGTACTTGGCCAACAATTGCAGCTGAAAAGATGATGACATTTAATGATTGCTTCAAATTGATTCATTGGCTTACTCACCGTTGTAAGAGACGCATCCTCAATGGAGTTGGCTGGGAAATTATCCTCCAAATATCCAGCTGTACTTGCCCTCCAGTACAAACTGAGACAGAGCAGTCCCAGCAATTGCCTCCATGTGCTGCCCCTTTGTGGCATGACGATTGATCAACTGAACACCACAATAACAATAACCATCACAATCACAACCACAATTCGATGACTGACTCTCGCCAATAAAGTGAGGCAATTAGTTTCGCCAGCAACTGTCAAACTGAACAGTAGTATCCAAAGCTTATCGGGATCTCATCGCATTAAATAATTCTCATATTTCAGGTAATTTCCACTGTGAAGCACGACAAGTGCAAAGTTCAGTCAGTAAAACCGGGAAGGCGACTTTTAATTACCCAATCGAACTAATGAGTTGACGGGAAACGAGACAATCTGCTAGTCAGTCAGTCAATCAGATTGACAGAAATCTAAAGTTTTGTGAAATGAATATAGAAACTGAAAATTCAAATGAAAACTCAAGCTGAATTCGACTAATCAAATTTCACAGCGGCTTTTCAAACTATTTGCCACATTGATTGAAAAATTAAATTTTTAATTCAGTTGCGGCCGGTGCACTCTTCAAATCAATTGCCTGCCAAGTCAAACTTGGATTTTAGGGGTAGTACTTTTTTCAATTCACTTTCAAAAGGTATATCAGCTTTTAATACAAGCGGATGAGAAAACAAAATAGAAACCATAGAGTCAATAATTGAGTTAATGAAAAATAAAAACAGAATAAAAGGAATTTCATTTACTGAAAATTAGCATAAGTTAACTATTTTAAATGAGTTACGATACTCTCAAAAATTTAAAACATGCATGGATCTTGCATTTAAAAAGGTATAATATTAAGATATATAATAATATATGCACTGAAATTACAGTAAAAGACGCATTAGAAAACGAATGAAAACAAGTTTAATGGTCGCGTTGAAAGAATTATTTAAAGATAGATTAAAACTTACATTAGCAAAGACATTGTGTTACATTTAAAAATATAATGATTGTGTAAAATAAATATCACACATTTTGAAGAGTATTGAATCTGCGACAAGTTGAAAGTATTTCTTGTTTCTTGTTTGTTTTGCTTTCATTCTTTATTGGAGAGTGAGTGCTGTCCATTCAGCAAACATGGGAAACGCTTTCGATTCACATTGAGCGCTTCAATCCATTGCCTGTGTCATCGTTTTTTACAATTGATTGGCAAAAATGGTTTTCAGCTTTTGCATAAAATATTTGGCTGCCTTTATTTGCGCCAACTGTTGCCTGATAGCTTGACAGCCTGATAGCCTGACGGCCTGACAAAGCGGCATAGAACGAATCCGATTCCGATTTCGATTCCGACTTTGATTTCCACTCCTAAATAAATCCCTTGCTAGGCCCAAAGGCTTCCATGTGGCTCAGACGGCTGGCCAACGTTTCGACGTTTGACAAATAACTTAATTCGATGCTGTCACCACATGTTGGCAATGCCTGCCAGAGAGGGAGAGAAAGAGAGTAGGCAAGGAGGAGAGGGAGTGAGAGTGTCCTGCCAACTCTTGACAAGCCGTCACCAACGCATTCGCCCCTTCTCCTTGTTCCAGACTTGACTGTGGGCGTAGTTGTTGTTGGTGGAAGCTGCATGGCAACGAATCAATTGGCAACGTGTTAAGCCTTAAGTTCACATTTCATACTCGAGCACACTGGAACATTCAATTGAACATTTAAATAAATTTTTAAAATTCTTAAATTCATATAATTAAATTTCATATTAATTTTAAAGCATCTCAATGATAGTATTAAATATTGTAATAATTATAGAAAATTTAAATTGTCCTTAAAAATAAATATATAAGTAATGTAAATATATAAGAGTTAAAGCAGAGTATTAATAATTAATAATTAATGTAGACATGTTATAATTAAAGCAGAGTATTGAAAGTATTTTTTAGACTTATTTAAGTCGCATTACTTTCGTCATCTTTAGAGCCATTTATTCCGTTGCACTTTTGACCTACTTCGAGGTATAGTATGTTAACAAATTGCCAGCCAGTTAAATTGGCCAATTCTCTTGGCCGACAGGGCAATCAACGTCAACCCATTGAGCACTTTGAAACGTGGCGCGTGCCACTACAATTAGCTAGTCTCTATTTTGAGACCAAGTGCCAATCAGAGAGGAATCAGCGTTGACTACACGAATTGCCACACAATGCTGCAACCAGGCAGCCAAGAGTTTCCCAAAGCTATGCCAAAACAATAAACCGGCTCAGACCTTAAGCAGAAAAGTGGGCGGCTATTGAAATGAGACCAATCGATTGGCCAGCCCTTTATGCCATTGTTTCAGCCAGAAGTGAGTTCAGGCTACAGCAGTTGCTCTTTAAATGCCTCCGACTGAGATCTAGTTCAATGGGTTCAGCATAGAGAGTTGAGCTCGTTAGGAGTCTTCCAATAAGTCTGTTGAGCATCTGTTGTCGCCAGATTATGATCAGCATTGTTTAGTCGTAGCATTTAGTCTGCCACTTGGCCATTAGTTGCAGCATCAGCCTCCCTCCCTCCTTCCACTGTCGGCCTCCTCCTCTCCCATCTTTAACCATCATTAGCCACGCACGTGACTTTTAATCACGCGCGCATAAAATTGAATGCGAAATCACAGACAAGCAAGTTTCAAACCAAAGCCAGAATCCATAAAACAACGCCTGGCCAATTTATAGAGGCGCTGGCCTGGTTTATAGCTTTGCCAAACTTTGACTTTGTCTAGCTCATTATAAATACAAGTTCCTCTAATACCCTTACAAAAAAAGTAGCAAAGTTAACTATTTCATTTTGTAGTAGATGTTAAATGAATTTTTGCGTCGAATTTTTATGGTTCTTAGAATATTAATAGTTGAAATTACTTTTATATTTACACATGAAAATTAATGTACATATTAAATTTTATATTTAATGACAATATTTTATTGTGAAGGTTTTATAATTATTTTCACTATATTTCTTATTTTTAAATAGCAATTTTCATTCAAAGTTTAGAATTTTTTACGCTTTTGAAAATCATCTACTTGTCAGAAAATAAATTGATATAAAACTTATGACGTTGTTAAATTACTTGTTTTCAATTCGAAGGCTATTGCAGCTAATGATCAGTAAACTATTGTTAAGTTTGATATTCAATACTTCATTTAACTTTTTGAAATAACATAAATAAATAAAAATGAATATAAATTAAATTCAATAGTTATCATCAATAATTTAATTTAATTTAAGAGTATTTGTAGTTCATGCCTAATATATTTGCTGTCTTATTAGCAAGTGGAAAACTGCGTTAAGTTTTATTTTTTCTCTTTTTTTTTTTTTTTGGGAAGCTAAGACCTTGGAAAGGGGCCAAAAGTTGGATCTGCCTAAGCTGCTAGGCGTAGACGAACTTTACGACTTGGCCAAAGTTTGCAGTCGCCCTTGTTGGCCAAAGGAGAACGTTTTGTCTGCCCATCGCGGCACTTGACTTTAACCTTTTCAAGTTGTGCCTCTGTTCCTCTCGACTCTCTGTCTGTCCGTCTGTCTGTCTGTCTGTCTGCCACTTTTGGGGGCAGCCATATTGCGTTTGATTCAGATGCAGACACAGAAGCAGAGACAGGAGACAGAAGACAGCAAGGACTTGACTCCGTGCCAAATAGCAAACTCGGATGGTCTTGGTCGTTGGAGTCATGTTATTATGCTTTCGGAATCGCCCATTGCCAATTACAATGCGTTTGTCCGGCCTGTCAGCCTCACTCAAGGCCCACTGTACCACTATACCACTGTACCATTTGCCAGTTGCCACTTGCTGCTTTCCACTTGCCACTTTCTACTGGCACCGCCCAGTTCTCAGTTCTGGGCAGTCTGCACTTTGTTGTAATTACTTTTAGCTCGCTTTGTGTGCACGTGGCACATTTTGGACTTCAACTGGAGATGGAGTCGGGATTCTGGGGGCAAACTCAGGGTCAGGGTCTTCACATTTGTCTAGCTTTAAGATTTGTTATTCATTTGCCCAACTGCCAACTGCCAATTACAGCAAACAAACAACAGTTTTAAATAATGCCGCAATCACAATAACATTTAAGTTAATTAATTTTAAAATTTAATTCAATTTGGCACTCAACGAACTTAAAATTACTAACAACAAATGCGTTGAAAAATATACATATTTATAAATCGCTGGCCATAAATTTCGCAGTATTTTTAAATGGTCCAAAGCCTCTTGCCATGGTCCACTGAAGTGACGTGCTGACTGCCTGTTAATATTATCAATGAAAAGCAAAAAACATTTAATATGCGCTTTCATTAATTACGTCATTATTTGCGTATTGTCGCCAGTGTGTGGGGCCAAGGGGTAATGGAGGGAATGGTGGAAATGGTGGAAATGGGAACAGGAGGGATGTATTGCAGCGCGTGGCTGGGCAACCATTATCAGTGATTTTTAATGACAACAAAGTCCTTTGTGTGTTTCGAAGCAAGGAGCTGTGTGATCCTGTTCAGCGCATCCTTGCAACCGCTGATTGCTGCCCCATCAATAAAATCAACGAGTGATAAAGGATTACGCACAGTGGCAGAAAGACAGAGAGCAGAGACAGGGAGAGAAAAGGACAATGGCAATGGCCTGGCAATTGATTAATTTATGGAACATGAGAAGACAACCAACAGCGAGAGGCAATGAGATTAATGTGAAACTCAACTTTACACTACCCAGAAAACCAAAAACTCGGGAAGTAATTAATTATTAAAACTTTAAATCAATTGAATAAAATTGATTTAGTAAAAGAGCTAAAATTATGTGAGTTATTCTTGAGTATTATGTTAAATACCTTTTAAAAATATTTTGTTGTACTCAAGTTTGGTGCACAGTGTCGAATTGTAGTGCTTGATGATTTTGTGCATTTATTAAAGATACCACATTAATTAATTTAATATTATCCTGTATTACAACTCTGAAGACAATAAATTAATTGAATTAAGCAGCTTTCTGAGTAAACTATACTAATGCACAAGCAGCAAAGGCATTTAATTAATATGCAATTAATTAACATTTGATTTCTGTATCTATCAAAATTATTTGAAAGTAAACTTTGCTAGTTTGTTGCACTGAATGAGTTATGATAATATTGTTACTTAAGTAAATTTCTTGGCTACGTTTAACTTAGCTAATAGCTATTGCTATCTTAAATACATTACTTAATTACTTCAATAAAGCTACAAGAATTTAGATTGGAAGGAAAATTTACTTGTCCTTGTGCCATCATTAAAGTTGAATTTCCTCATTTAATTTTTTATAACTTTTTGCTCAGCTCACTACACTATTTTACTCATTAACCTTCACATAATACCCTTGTCTCTGGCATAATCCTTAATTTGCCTGCCACCTCACTTAGATCCATTTGGTATTTAAGTGCCCCCCACTTAAGAGCACTACATTAAACTCTCCTTTCCCCCCTGAAAGTGTTTTCGCTTGAGGAAAACAAAAGCTTTCTCATTTCTGCATCGCATGACCAAATAATGGCGAACCCGAATCCCATTTCATTATCAATAAGGAAACTCCAACATGGCACACACATACTACACACACACACACACACTCACTCGTATAAATAAAAAGGACTTACAGCTGGCAAAAAATAAATGTATTTTAGTCCTTTTCATTACGATAATGAAATATTTCAAGAGCAGTTTATGTGGATTACTTGGTTAAATGTGAGAGGCGCATGCAAAAGTGGCTGCCACTAGCCCATCCAATGTATGATGCCATAAACATGGTGTAAAACCCCATGACAGGCACACACACACACACTTGAACACATACAGGACATGCGTGTAAATATAGACGCCCAAACAAAGCCGCAACTTCAACTCCCTTTGCCAACTTGTAACTACCGCAGTTTCTGCACGCCAAGAAAGGCAAAGGCATAATTATGGCATTATCACACACACACGCACACACACTCGCACACACGTACATACAGTGGTGCACACTAACGATAATCAATTGAGAAATGTTTATAATGAAGTGGCGCGACCAAAGTCCTGGCACAATGCCCAATGTTTCGCAGTTGCCGCCCGCTAAGCACTTCATTTCCCCATTTTCCAGCCATTTATCGTATCATCTATATATAGACTTGTTCATGTATGTGTGTGTGTGTGTGTGTGTGTGTGGGCGTGTCATGCAAAAATGGCAAACCAGCAGTAAACTCGTCCACTCAAACCGCCTACCAGCTCATTGATACCATGTGCTAAGTACATATACCGTTGGCCAGAGATAAACACCGTCAACACGCACAGCCAGCATGACCACAGGACCTCTCCCTTAACCCCTTATTCCTTTACTGTTCACCGTTCACTGTTCACCATTCGCGCTTTCATGACAACGTCCATCATAATTCATGAAGCGACTTACCATAGGGAACTAGTACTGAAAATGTAACAGAGTATGGCATGGGGTTTATCGGTGAGGCCCCACACAGTCCATTGTTATCAAATTAGCATAACACACAAGACAAAGTTGCGCATTGTGCAATAATTGAGTTTAAGGTGGCAGATTTTAAAGCTCCAATTTAAAAATGCACTCAGCGAAATGATGACATATAATTTATAACGTTAATAAACGAGAAAAATATAAAAATAACATATTACACTTCTTTAAATAATAATAAATTGTTAAATATACATGAGATCAATTAAATAATAATAATAGTCTCTCAGATTGGGTACACAAATCTTTAATTGACAAAAGCTCTCACGCATCACTACTATCATCATCTTAACAAAGTTATAAAAAAACAACTCTATTTATTTATTTATTTGGTCTTACAGATCTTAGCAATGTTTTACTTATGCTTCAAAACTTTTTATTATTAATAATATTAATATACTACAAACAATTTTATACAAAAACTATTTAAAATAGGGATATTTTTGCAATTGTTTGTTTTTAAAATGAACGAATAAATGGCCAATGATTCATAAAGAAGTTTTGATGAATTTAAATTAATTGAATGATAAGCACTCTTAGATAATAAAATTATTTCTTGAAATAATCATGGAAACTTCAATCTTTTTTTTGGTTGACAACATTTGAAATGTGTAATGGAATCATAGTATTTTCTCTGAGTATTCTCGTGGTGACTGACAGGAGTTGGCCACAGTTCACGGAAACAGGGCACAGCTTCGTCAGCTTAGTTCACAAACTGTGCAAGCCTTTTAGGGGCAGAAGCTCATTGAAACTCCCATTGACACTGCAAACAAACTGCAACAATAGCAACTGGCAGCACCTCGGGCTGATACTATTTGTAGGTGAATGTTGAGCACTGCTTAGTGAATACTGAGTAATACTCAGTGACGAGTACCTACCACGTAACTATTCCCATTGTGTCATTGGTTGGGTACGTTGCACCCTTCAGCCAGGCGGGGCAACCCATTTTCAACTGAGACTCCTCCATTTAATTTATGCCAAGAGCAATGGCAAAGGCAATGGCAATGCCAATGCTGTGGTTTAAGCCCAATGAGCCCTTATAAATGAGCTAACGTTTCACGCTGTGAGTTCAAAGTGCAACAAACTTGGCTCATGCTTTACTTTTATTGTTAAGAAAAAAAGGTGATGTTTATATTTCATTTTATAATATTATCCTAGCGAAAGGTGAACTGCAAAAGTTGAATAAAGTTGTGCATTAAAGCGAGCATAAATTAAATACTTTTAAGACAACCAAAGTAGATTAGATATATAATGAGGAAATCAAAAAGGCAATGGAATCCGCGATTCGAATCTACGACAGTGATATGTTTATCTAAAACACAGTCTTATACACTTGTAGATTTGTTTTAGAAATCTCGTGTTATTTTATATTTTGTAGCTGAACTTAAATAAAGAACTGATTTATGGATAAATTTCAATTAAAATTATTTGGAATACATTATAGCTCGTTATCTGTTGTCTTTTTTACATAAGCTTGCTTTAAAATTTGTTAAGTTAACCTTGCATTCAATTTAAAGCTCTTTAAAATGCAGCTTGAAAACCATTTCGTATACAATTATAAATCTATTCAACTATTACAGATTTCTGTGACATCATATACCAGAATTATTTCGCATATTTAACGCCGATTGTAAGGGTTAGCTTTATCTGTAGTTAAGTTGCCCTTTCACCTCCGCAAATCGCAAAGTCAAGGCGATATCAAAGCTTTTGCCTGCCTTTGACATGACGTTTTCTTGGCCAACTTAAGGACTTCAATACAAAGCCAAGCTGGGCCAAGTATCACTTAAAGGCATTTTGGTATGTTTTTTTTTCCGTCAAAGCTGAATTCGAGCAATGCAGCCAAGTTTCCAGCGAGTCATTTTCTTTCTTCTTTTTTCTTTCATTTTTTCCTTGGGAGTCTTTATTTTTCTTGGTTTTCCTTTTTTGTGTGATGTTCGTTCTTTTGCAGTGCGCTTTCAATTTGTGTGTACATAAATTTCGAAATGGACTTCTCATGTTTTGGAGTCGCGACACCAAAGAGGGAAAATGCCGCTGTCCCTGGGAAAAGCCTTGGTGTGCGGAAACAAGTGGCCATGACGGCCAGTTTCAACCAGCTCCGACAACAACAACTGTCACCAGATAGTGTTGCAAAAAGGCAACTGCATAAATAACCAAGAGAAAAAACAAAAGACTTGGAAAAACAAAAAACGCCAATCGAATGGTGAGTTCGTCCTTGTCGCAATGCCAAAATTTACGACTTATACGGAAAATTTCCAAGCATAAATTAAGCAAGCTAAGAAATTCCTGAAATATCTAAGCAAAATTCCGTTTGTAATGTCACATTTGTTGCATTTGTTTTAATTGGAAAACTTAAAGCATTTCCATTTAGCATTTACCATTTGAATAGGCGACACACTTTCGGGCTGGGCAATTTGATTGTGTGACGATTTCCGCCTTCAATGGACCGTAAAATTACAGCAAGAGCAGCAACACAGAATGCTCAAGAGAATGTCGGGGAGCGGGAGGAATGTCATGTTAATGCTGATAACAATAAAAGTCAAAAGTATGAGCAAAAGTTCAAGTTAAAGTTGGATTTTCGTCGAAGCGTTCTGCCTGAATGCAAACGGCTCTTTCCACTTGGGTGTAGATATTACATAGAGTTGTAAGAGACGCTTCGAAGCGTTTCTTTAATGCAATTCTCACACTTTGACCCTCAGTCGACAGTACTAGGCGGGACAGGGGGGGGCAAGGGCAGTCGTGTTTCAAGCGTGACAAAAATAATTCGAACAACAAAGTTGACGCAATATTCCAAGTGTGTAAAGTCAATGGGAAGTGTCTAACAACATCCAGAAAGCGACACATTTTTACACTTATTTTATATTTATTTATCATTAAAATTATTTTAAAAATAAGAGTTGGTAATTAACATAAGTGTTTAAAGCACTTACAATCATAGACATTATTTAAATTATACGTTCTAGCCAGGGAATCAAACCGAATCAAATGTAGGTTATGGATTCGGTTTCGGTACGTCCCGAAATAACTATTTCGGTAAAAGGTTCTATGTCAGTTTTTTTTTTCGGTTCCGGTATCAGTACCGGTACGTAACAGTACAACAAATCAATTTTGAAACATTTTAAAATTTTAAGCTGTCGTTTTATAATAAATATGACATCGAAATAAACAGACCCAGGGCAAATTTCCAATTTCTGGAACGAATTTAAAAATATTTGAATGCAGAATGTATTTAGAGACCAAATCATGATTAAAATGACATTCCACTTGAAAATCGGTTTAGTTTCCATCAAGTTGTGACAGTTTGAAGTTGGTCAGACTTCGGAGCTAGTCACTTTACAAGTCAAAATTTTTGTTTAATTTCACATGATTTTTTACAAAAAAATTAAAGGTCACAGAATCAAGTTTAAAGTGTTGTTTTGTACTAATTACGATATAAGGAGTTGGTTAAAAGTGAAAACTTGAGATTTAAATTTTTGAATTTTCGAATTTTCAAAGGGGGGACCCTTAGCATCGAAATTGAATCTTGGTCGAAAATAATTAAATTTTCTAAATGAACAAAAATTTAATACAGAATGAATTTAGATGCCAAATCATGATTAAAATGACATTCCGTTTGAAAATCTATTCAGTTTTGATCAAGTTATGACAGTTGGAATTGGACAACCCTTTGACCTAGCAACTTAAACACACCCGACAGAGTTGTGTTCGGTTACGGTTTCAGTTTCGGTACTAAAAATGAAACGGTTAATTTCGGTACCGGTTCCGGTGTTATTCCCTGGTTCTAACAAAGAACGATCTTTTTGCGATTATACAATATAGTGGAAAATAAAAATCGTTCTTTGCTAATGACAAAGCAATCAATTTTTTCCTAGAAAAATATTGCTAATTTTATGGATAACCGAAATGAAATGTAATAGAGCATGAAATGCAATTACCACAGATTATATAGCAATTTGTACGAGTAGTATGTATGTTCTATATGTTGATGAAAGGGAAAAAAACATGGCTGAAACAAAATCAACATTTATTTATTAGGATGCTTTGTTACTTGTTCTGTCAATGCCATTCTATGATATAATATTTTCTCCCTCCCATGCCATTGCCATCTGTGTGTTAAATTGCCTCTTAGTGGCGATTCCAGACGCTGTAATGTTAAGCCCAGCATATGTATAATGTATAATGTATGTATATGTGATCCGACGTCATCATTACCATTTTCTCTCATAGTCATATCAACACAGACACACACACACTGATACAAGGGGAATGTCTTTATGACTTTCTCGCAAATGATAAGAAAAGTTTTTTCTAGCATTAACCGAGCATATACCCGAGAGCAGGAGATGTCGATGTCAAAACATATGGCATATTGCCAGGCAAAACATTTAATGGTCTGCAAAATGGCCAGTGCCAGTGCCAGGAATGGGGAGAGGGATAGGGATAGGAATATGAGTGTGGGACGATGAGAAGCAACATGAGGACATTAAAAGTTGCTTAACCTTCATTAGGCGTCCTATTCCAACTGGCAGTGAAATGAAATTTAATATGTGTCATGACTTGGGGCTGTGTCCTCGGCATCGGGTTGCGCAATAAACGCGGCTGTCAGTGGAGCTTAATATCCCATTTGTGCATGGCTGCCATGCCGGCTGCACTGCATCCTAATGATATGCTCGAAAAAATTACGAATCACCGCAAAAGTTGGCAAACAAAGACTGAGAACGAGAATGAGATGCCGTGCAGCTTTAATCAGCAAAGGGCCAAACTCAATTTCCCCAGCTTGTTTCACGCGACGTTGGACCTGTCTGAGCTCTCCTATCGTCCTTCTTCCTACTTCCTTTATCCATCCTCGACTCCTTCATCCTGCTGCTGGCGTTAATGCGGCAACATGGCATTATCCTTTATTTTGCCTGCTCCTTGTTTGCTGACACTCGGTGTGTATTCTGATAATCGAATTTGCTCAAACAAACGAGTGGCATAAGTTTGCCAAGAAAGCAGGGATACAAGCAGCTTTTACAGGATAACAGAACAATGCACAGGATGCACCTGCAACAATTAACATAAACAAGTACAAATACAGCAGAAACACAACTGCTGATTTAGAGATATTCCAAGCAGCAACTGTTTTTATTGAAAGCTCATGAAAGCTAATGCAAAGCTCTGGAAAGCTCACACTTAAAGTCGGTCCTGGCACAGAGATCCGTTTCAGCTTTAGCTTTAAAGCTTCTTAAAAAGTTATTTTTAATCCACCAGCAATTAATTGAATTCACTTTCAATGCTTGCTGATTAAAAATAGTTTTTATGCAGCTTCAGCTGAAGCTTTCATCATGATCATCGGAATCGCTTGAGCTTTTTGCCAAGACCCTTTTTTTTCGTAGCCTTCGAACTTTGGTAATTTGTTGGTTGGCTATTAGAATTGAACTGCAACGGAACGATTAATAACTATTTTAAATAACATTATGTATTTTTTTTAAGTTCTCACAATGCGATCAATCTGCGCCTGTCTCTCAGCTATCTTCAGCTCTTGAACCTCCAGAACACGTCTTTCCATGAATGCGATTTTATCCTCAATATTCTTGTACTCATCGACAGCTTTGTTCAATTGAATCGTGGCTATAAGGTTCTTATCTTCCCATTGAGATAATTCAGAAGAAAGCTTCTCTGAGAAAGTGTCTATGCGGCTCTGATAGTTCTGCAAAAATGAGTTGTGAATTAAGCTTAATCATTAGAGTAATAAAATACAATCTATAATCACCTCGATTTGTATATTATAGATGAGCATGGTTTGATGCGTAGTTTGTTGGTCATCCTCCATCTGTTGTCTGATTTCCTTGATTTGATTGCGAAGCTTATCAACTGCCATGTTATCCTTGAGGATCTGCATCTCCGTCATGGTAGCATAATTGTCTCGCATGTATCTCCATTGGATGGGCAGAAGAACCGTGGCTGTCATGGACCGTCTTTTGCATTCCTTGACCAGATTTCTTCTGTGTCGACGCCACCAATCGCTGGAGTCTTTACGTGACCTCTGAGCAATACGATCAAAATCTTTTTTTGAAATCGCTAGAGTCTGGTCCAGTTCCTCACCAATATTGAGGAGCTGCTGCTGATGACCGACTATGGTTAGCATTGCTTTATAGCCCTTATCGAGAAATGTCTCCGTGTAGAAGAATTTGTAATAACGGATTATCTCCTCGATATCGGTGCTGAACTTTGCCCATTCGAGCGACTCTTCACTGTGGTTCATTTGGAGAACATCGAGGTAGGTTGATTCGGGCAACATGCAACGTTTGAAGAACGCATCCATAGACCATTTGAATAGCATATTTGGCAGAGTATTTCTATCGATATCTCCCCAATCCAACGAGATTCTTTCCATGATTCGCAGTCGATTAAGGACGCGTGAGAACATTAAGTACAACGAGGATCGTTTCATCGATTCCATCAGCTCATCGTGCAGATCTGTCCGACCAGAGAGCACACTGAACTTGTACGACGATGCTGTGTAATCCTTCCATTGACCTCGATCCATTCGTCGGGTTGCTTTGATTACAACCGGGGCCTTCCTAACAAAGGTACTCAGCGATATTTTTTCAGATAAACGAGGGGGATAGTTGAACCCAGTTTCTGAAGAATCTGTGCTCGATTCTGTGCTGAATTTCTCATGTTGAGGTAAATTCAATTCTGCAAACAGTTTCCGCAAAAACTCATCACGGCACATGGCAGGATCATATTCAGGGTCGATTGGCATTAACAAATTATAACGTAGCTCCATTTCCATCTTACGTTCCAGCTGCTTAGGATCTTTATTGGAAACACCTTCATGTTGTGAACGGTGCATTCTTAATATTGTAATATAATTCCAAACTGAAAACAATTAATAACAAATAGAAAAACAAGAACAAAAAAATAAAAACAAAAAACAATAATAAGAAAATTAAATGTGTGTTTTAGGAAAATAACAGATCATTTCATCATAATGAAATCATAAGCAATGCCAACTTAAATGACATACGCCAATTCAAATCATATAAACTTTACTATCAAATAATGTTTTCCAGGATATTTAATCTTTTTATATTGTGCATAACTTTTACTTATGGAATTATTTGTAAATATAATAGTTCGCTTTAATACTGTAATTAAATAATTAGAAAAATCTCATATATATTCATATTCGTTATTATCTTTTCTTTGAATGAAAAATGCACCTTTAAGTACAGTATGATACATTCAATATGCACCCATACTCTACACGATTATCGGTTACAATAAATTTAATTTAAATAAAAATATCTTGAAACAGTCTGTGAAAACATTCACAATCCATTCAACATGGTTGTCATTTTTACATAACACAGCGATGTAACTGGCAATAGCTGAGAATGCATTTTCAATCGATTTAAGAGTGAAATTCGATTTTAGTTACGGCCAGTTAACAGTTACGAAATCATTCATATATAAGGGGCATCGGATTATCGCTCCAAACAGGGTTGACAGGAGCTCGTAATGGGATCGTTGCTCTATTCCGCGCTCTTAGCGCTCGGTGCGGTTGGAGTATTGGCCCATCGCTTTGAACCGCGAGTCATTTGCATCAGTAAGCAGAAAAACCTGATAAGACAGCAGACGTACATCCAACGACAACTCACTAGGTTCCAATATCAAGTTAATTCTCTAAGAACTAACTGTCAGCTGACAGTACCGGATATTTTAGGTAATCAATTGAAGCAATTGCAGATTTAATAATCCTCGTATATACTATGATACTCAGGCCTCAAACCGCCAACTAGTCCTGCTCCTGGTCCAGTTGGAGAAAACCGTAATCCACCCAACTACCCACCAGGTCCAACCGATACAACCTATCCATACCTACTTCCACCAGGACCTCCCAAAGATCCCTCGACTTCAAATCCTCCAGGAGATCTAGGAGTAAGCAGTAGACCCTCACCCGATCCAGGAATCCCCCCTGTTCCCGGTGTACCTGGTGTATCCGGTGAAGGCGAACCACCAGAGTATCCCAACGGACCCTTTGCTCCGAATCCACCTGGTCGTAATGAAGTACCACCCAGTGTACCCGGTGGAGGCGTACCACCAGGGAATCCCAGCGGACCCTTTTTTACGAATCCACCTGGTCGTAATGAAGTACCACCCAGTGTACCCGGTGGAGGCGTACCACCAGAGAATCCCAGCGGACCCTTTTTTACGAATCCACCTGGTCGTAATGAAGTACCACCCAGTGTACCCGGTGGAGGCGTACCACCACAGATTTACAACCCTTACGGTCCTCAATACGTTCCCGGTTTATGGTCACCCAACATCCAAATTCCAAGCCAAATCATTAATATGACAATCGGCACTCCAATGGTTGTTTATCCACCGACTCCTTCAAATGGAATAACAACAATTAGACAAACAATCATATCAACAACACCGATAATTGAGTATTATCTTACACAAAAGGACGTTGATGAAGATGCCAGGATGACGACAGTAAGTTAATTCTATATCTTCACGGGAAATTATTCTTATGTTTGGTAAGTGAATGTTTAGATAATGAATCAAATTTTCATCTGTAGGTGATGTTAATCAAGAAATATGGCTATCCCGTGGAAACGCACTTTGTGACAACCCAGGACAACTACGTACTTTGCCTTCACCGCATACCTCGACCAGGAGGACAAGTTGCCCTGCTAGTCCACGGCCTGATGTCCAGTTCAGCCACTTGGGTGCAGATGGGTCCCTCTAACGGATTGGCCTACAAGCTATATCAACAGGGCTACGACGTCTGGCTGTTGAACACTCGCGGCAATCTGTACTCAAAGGACCACAAGAATCCCAATATCAAGCCAACATCGTATTGGCAGTTCTCCTTCCATGAAATTGGCATCTACGATCTGCCAGCGACAATTGATATGATCATAACCATATCGAAACAGCCAAAGATTCAATACATTGGACACTCGCAGGGCAGCACCGCCTTCTTTGTGATGTGCAGTGAGCTGCCTCACTATGCTGAAAAGATCATTCTTATGCAGGCGCTATCTCCGACTGTTTTCATGCAGAACACTCAAAGTCCGGTGCTCAGATTCTTGAGTCTCTTCAAGGGCAAATTCGGAGTAAGTTATGGGCAAAAGAGTCGAAGAGAGGGGAAAATTAATATCTCATATTCTGCTGTCTTTTAGGTTCTTCTAAATTTGCTGGGTGGTCTCGAAATCTCTCGGAACAACAATCTGATTGCACAATTCCGGAATCACATTTGCTCCGCCAATATTGGCAGCCAAATTTGTGCGATCTTTGACTATGTAATGTGCGGCTTTGGTTGGACCGAGTTCAACACGGTAAGTAACAATCTCAAAAAGGATATATTCGATACTGAACTCATTGCTGATTCGCCGTTTAGAATCTAACACAACTGGTCGTGGGACATTCCTCTCAAGGCGCCTCCAGTGTGCAAATCTATCATTATGCCCAGCTGTTGAGTGGACCGAAGTTCCATCGCTTCGATAAGGGTGCTCTGCTCAATCAAATGGTGTATAAGCATAGCGATCCACCATCGTATAATCTGACCAGATGTTCCTGCAAAGTAGCCGTCCATTATTCCGAAGATGATTGGCTCGCCGGTTCCAGGGATGTCCAAATGCTAACCTCACGTCTGCCCAACATCGTCGACAATTCGTATATTGCTCAAAAGGGCTTCAGTCACTATGACTATCTGCTCTCTCGAAATGTAAACAGACTCGTTTACGGCCGTGTTCTCAGCAACTGTTATTCGCATAAGACTACCGTAACTACACAGACACAAACACAGACACAGACACAGACCTTTGTTCTTCCCCTGAGCTACAGTTATATATAATAATAGATATATAGAAACATTAGAAATATATTCAATAAATCGGTTGAGGTTTAATAATTATATGTACAAATCTTAAAAGGCAATTTTTTAACAAATTTGTTATCAGATATGTACAAAAGGTATAAAAGTGTCTACAAAATGTATTATCTCTAGCTCTTAAAGTCTTAAATATTGATACAATCAAGCAAAGCGATAAAATTAAATTATAAACACTTTTCATAGGTTCTGAAAAGCCCAATATCATAATTTGCAAATTAAATGTGGCAAAAAAAAAAACAGCAGGCTATTGTATTTATACACAACATTTGTTATAAAGCTGTTATAAATATCCTGTGAAATATATTTTTAAGTATACCGCTTTCTTAGTAAGTTCACCAACTACATATATATTTGGTTATTCGTAAATCTGATGCGATAATGCAACTCTGAATATTTTGATTTGCATACTCGTATAAGAAATTAAACATTGCTTCGCCAACTAATTGATGAATTGCAACAAAAATCTTATTGAATTTGTTTGATTTCTTCAATCATAATTTGCACAATTTTGATTGATTCCCAAAGGACAAGAGAGCTACAGGCTTTTGGAATTCTTTGGAAAAATCAATGCACATAAGGATTTGCATATTCGGAAGCGAGGCGTATCATAAATTAAACAGCCAGCACGCATATTTACACGCCGGAGGGCTCAGTTTTAAATTAAGTTTGCAATTGAAATGGCGCGAAAAGTGAAGGACCAAGACAAGGACAGCGCCATGGCTGATGTCCTGACTTTAAATTGCTCACGTGTGTGACACAATTTGGGATACACAGTCCCCCCCCATGACCGAGCTGCGGGCTGACAACGACAATGGCGGAAGCGGAAGTGCAAAATGCGAAAAATGTGCGCAGAGCGAACAAAACAGTTGAATCTGTTGTGGAGAGGGGAGAGTATAGCGAGGGAAGGTGGGGCAGGGCGGGGAGTCAACGTAGCGCTTAACAGCTGGCACGTACACGCTGCCACGCCCACGCAAAGACCGCGGGGCAAACAATTTGGAAAGCCCACACAATTCAACATGTCCCCCTTGCAACATACACATGTAGGCTTCACTTGCGTATTCATCTCCATCTGTGACTCCGGGTTCGACTCCGACTGCGACTCCGACTCCGACTTTGGTTGCGACTACGGCTATCAACGTCACGGGTCTCACCATAAGCCTCAACTGCCATGCGTACGTGTGTTATTTAATGCTTATCTTTATCCTTTTCCCATTAGTGTTATTGATGTTGGCAGTCGTCGTTTCAATCCCCATTCGCACAGCTGTCTCTCTCTCTCTCTCTGTCTCGTGGCACCTGTGCGTGGCGCCTCGATAAACCTGGCCGGCAGCTAAACGCTGACAATTGATGCCAGAAAATGAAGGCAAAAACCTGGCACAAAATCACGCGCTAAACATTATTTTAATGCCTCCAGGCAAGTCACATATGTACTCACATGTGCGATGTCTGTGCTCCATTCTATCAAGCAGTTTGTCGGATGTATTTAAAGCTCTGTCTCATCGCTGTATTTCCGTTTGTTCAGCCCCCGAAAGAGGCCTCTTGGGGCAACACTCCATTCCTGGCATTCCTGCCATCAACTGACATTTATAAATGCTGAACTTGCCGCCTGAACAGCGGGTGATGGCCTTGAAGGAAGAAGCCTTTCGCATTCAAATGATGGTAAATTATGGCGCCAGCTGCTTTATAATAATAAAAAAAAAAAACAGAGAAAACTGAATAAATGCTAGGATCAGCCAAGGGCGAAAAGTGATTCGCAGCCAGGCAAATGGCAACAAGATTCACAGATAACCAAGGTGAAATATCTGACAGGCAAGAGGAGAAGTCGTTACATTAAAGCTAATAAAGTCTTTGAATTTAAAGTTAGCGATAAATGAATTAAATACATTTTTACATACATTTAAATTGTACATTTATATATTTTATTCATTTAAACATTTATCTTGTCTGGCTTTGATTTGATTGGGATTTATCTTGGACTTCCGTTTTCTTTAACATTAGCTATTTCCGTTTATTAAATGGTCATTTTAATTATATATTGTAACATTTTAACTTTTAAGTAAGTTTGTTATTTATTGTAAATAAAAAAAGAAAGTAGAGAAATTAAATTGACTGCCTATTTTGATTTTCAGTAAATTAATTATTAAATAAATGAGAAATATAAGATTTATAGATTTTAAAGGGTTGTTAATAAATGTAGAAATTTCATTTTCTACTTTTGATTTAAATATCTAGAATAATGACATTAAAAATCGATAAGATAATTTCTGAAGCAGTCACTTAAGTTGACGTTAATTAAATAAATAAAATTGATCCAATTTGTCTTACGTTAAGTTATATTTTAACGGTTAAAATGAAATGTATTATTCAAATGCAACCCTGTGAATTACAGAGTTTTTATTGAATTTTGCTTGATATCGATAGGCGTTATGAGGAGCATTTGACAGTTGTAAAATGTTTGGTTGGCTTTGTCAGCAAGGAAATAAAATCAAAGACAGCTTTGATATAACTATCGCGTGGTCGTGTTTTATTATGTATTTTTCAATTGGTGGAGCAACTTTTCACACATTTTAAACACCAATTCAAACAAATTCAAATGTATTGTTAAATGTTAAGCGGTCGAACCAATTCACGCGGCCCAAAGTGTATAGAAACCATTCCGATTCGACGACTAAACCGAGTTCTTTATTTTCTATGTAAAGCGTCGAAAAGCCGACAAGATCAAGCCCAACACTCCGCCGGCAAGACGACAGCAGAAAAAACTTATCAAGAAAAAAGTCCATTAAACAGTACGAAACAAAAATGTTAGCACGCAAATATCAACTGTGTCCACGTGCGCCGCCAATCCACGAAAGGATTGCTCTTCAGTGTGCCAAGAATATCAGCAAATTGGCAGCTGCTTTGCCAAAACCTTGCACTCGGACCGGACATCTGCCCGTGCTTGTGGAGCTACGGAACACGGATGAGGATGTCGTCTATAGATACCAGGTGAATTTGCCCCCCAGCTGTGTTGACCGGGATCGCCAGCAGATGAATACGGACGAGGCGAAGGCATTGAGCCAACAATTAAATCTACCCTGTCTCGTTCATGATCGCAGCTCAATTCCACAGGATATTGTACCGCTGACAACGGGCACGGAGATGGAGACGGACACGGAGATGGAGGCGGAGGCGGAGGCGGAGACTGATGCCCCTCAGCTGGTCATGATGCAAGATGCCGTCCATGTGGTGCACAATTGTCCCGGTCCAGATCCCTATGCAGTTTCACGGGAGACCATTTCGACATTCCAGAATTGTGCTTATGCCATTGGTGCATCAAAGATGACACGAGATCATTTCATGTCCACGTTGCACGAACAGCAGCCGAGTCCAATGGAGTTCACCGTGTTGTGGGCTGACAAACAAACTGAGGAACAGGATCAGCCTATCGATGCCGTTGAGAATCATGTGAAGCTGCAGCCGCAGCTGCAACCTCGCAATGGATACAACTTGCACCAACAACAACAACAGCAACAACAGGAACAACAACTAATTCCACATCATCTTAAACGTGATCAGCCTCAACAGAAGGTTCTTAATGGTTACAAGCATTCTCGTAAATCTGTCAGAGTGCTAAGTCCTACTTCGAATAACAATGATTCCAACATCATGTTGTATCAGCAAAAGCGAGCTGGGAACAGTTTCGGATTGTCTCCTCATCAGATAACGCCACGCGCCATTAATATCCAGAATGCTCAAAATGTTATCTCTATTCCCAATGCGCCAAATGGTTACAATCTTCACTTAGGTCAAAGTATTCCAAATGGTTTTAATCAAACCAATCAATACGCTTACTGTGATCCCCAGGAATACGCTCGTCAGCAGTCGGAGCAAAGGGAATACTTCAATATGCTCCAGAGCAATCAACAGCAGCAATTGAGACCGATCTTTGGACATATGTCATCTGGGAATTCATTTGAATATCAGCGCGATTTGCAGCTGAGACAGAATCTGGAACACGAACTAGAAAATCAGAAACTTGTCGACCAACAAAAATACAAGCGCATGCTAGCGGGTGAGTTCTATTTAATTTAATAAAAATAATTAATAATTAACAAAAGTTATGGTCTCTCTAAGAAGAGACTATATGTACAAGAAAAACCTCTCGCTTACATAAACACAAGTTTTAACATCTTTTTTCATTAAAAAAATAGAAATACAAAAAAATAATTTAATTACTATATTTATTGATATATTATAATAATTTTTACTCACATATCCAATTATAATAAGTTTTGTTAAAGATTGAAAAACTGGAGTTATTTTGAAAACTTGGTTTTAATCGCCATATTTTGCTGACTTTATATTTTTTTATTCTTAGGGACCCTGATAAGTAGTTATAATAATAATAATACCAAATAATAATAAATTTCTTGCTGTCATTTACAATGGTCTGCCAGACTCCTTGCTGACATCGCAAACGCCTCCGGAACTGCAATCGATGTTCCATTGGGACTGCTGTCATCTGTGCCACACGGCAATGAGGACAATGCGCAATGCCTTGGACCATTACTTGTCAAGGACGCACCAGCGCCGGGTGGACTCCTGGCTAATTCGTTATAGCTTCGTAAAGGGTAATCTATCAGAGGATATGTTACGCCATTTGCGCAGCTCCGGCCCAGCTGTCTTGCACTGTGATCTCTGTGATCTGAAGCTGACATCGGTGATTCATGCTCGTCAGCATTTCTACGGACGTCGGCATCGGCTCGTGGAGCGGCATATTAGTAAGCCCAATGGTGAGGGCTACTACGACAAGACGGGGCGCTGGGTGCGTACCAATGACAAGTGGCTGATGTGCAAGCTTTGTGACGTCATTGTCACCTCGGAGTCTCAGCTGGCCATTCACATGGCCGGTGTGCGTCACCGCAAGCGAGAGCGTTCCACGTGTGCAACATCCCTATCGGAATCGTTCGATGGCAGCCATGTTTATCGCATCAATCCCAATGGCTCGCTTGCCCCACTCAATCCACTGGGGTACTATATGTACGCCGGCTGTGGCAAGCAGGATGTACGCAAGTTTAACGATCTAAATGCCGCATATTATTGTGAGGTGTGCAACATCACGCTCAACCATCTCAAGTCGGTCAAACAACACGAGGAGGGACGCACACATAGGAAGAGGCTGGAAAGGGTCACGCAGGCGGAGTATGTGTGAATCTTCAATTACGTCTTCGTTTTCGTCTCCCTTTTGCATACCATACCAATAATAATTTCAATAATAATTTGAAGCTGAATCTGAAACTGGAGCTGAAGTGAGACCCAACAGCTCCCCATAACTGGCCGTGTACTGTGCCGTATTATTAACAATTTATTTTTGAACTATATAACTTTTTCATATGTTGTATAACTAGTATTTCGTATAATATATATACATATATACGTATTGTACCTTTATTTTAAACTTGTCTAAATATGCGTCCCCTTAACAAGTGTGCTTAAGTAAGTTGACCAGCGTTCAATTGATAATATCTGATTGAATTAAATGTTTTTAGCAAACAATTAAGTATCTCTCATTTAACATTTTTTTCCCACCACTGAACATTATTTATTTAAACACATTTTTAAAATAAAGCCGCAGTTTTTGTGATGTTAAAAAACCATTGCATACTTTCGGGCTGCATTGAAAATGTAGCGCAGCAAAATGTTGCCATGGGCCATGTTGCTAAGCATATGTTGCGTGGCTGACTACGTGTTGCTAAAGCTTTTGCTTCTGTAATAAAACAAACTATTAATGCTATGAATGTTTAATATTTAAATAATATTATAAGAAAGTAACTGCACTCATTTCTCATTAAGAGTTCTAACACTTTGGCTGCATTAATGAGGCGGCACTTGCCGCAACGTTGCATGCCACACTGTCTGCTGTCTTTGCTTTTAATTGCTCGAGCTGCTTATGCAGTTGCACGTTGTCCGTTGTCCGTTGCCTGTTGCCTTTGCCATTTGCCTGTTGGCCAGACGAAAATCGCATAAAATGTGTCCAGGAATCGTCGGGATGCGTCGAGACAGGGCGAGGACCATAAAAACGGAGTTATCTCTGGGTAAATATCAAAAGTTCCTCAGTCCAATGGTGTCAGTCAGGCTGCGGTGTCTAGACAAAACATGGCATTAAATAAATAAATAAATCGCAGCAACAACAATAACAACATGGTAGCAATGTCAGCGCATCGACAAACCGCAAAAACGGAAGCGACTTCGCACAATTTATGGCCATGTTTTTGGGCGAGTGTGAAGAAAAAATGGCTGCACATGGCCAATGAAGGTCAATAGCAGGCGTTGAGCGTGTGAAATTGTGGGCGTGGCCAGTCAGCCTAGTCAGCTGCAACCAGACGTGTACGAACACGTTCACATGTGCACTCAATAAAGTCCTGCCATATAACTATATATACATGTATAGATACATATATATTTGTTTATCTGGCCGTCTGGCTGTCGCTTCTGGCTGGCAAATGTTGGAAGGCTGGGGGAGGAGAGGGGACAGAGGTGGTTGTGTTGGGGGAGGGGGCAGGTCAAAGCATGTTTTCGCATAAATTAAACTTCTTATCTGCTGTAAAACATTTGACGCCATTGTTGTAGTTGTTGTTGCAGCCAGGAAATGTATTCGCACTCGTATTAACAGGCAACAGACACTGCAACAGCAACAGCAACAACAATAACAGCAGCAACATCAATAACAATATCAATAAAGCGAAGAAGAAAAATGTCGCAAAATAAATATAAATAGGAAGGAAATGACAGTTTATCGATGATATAGTTAATGATATTGCCAGTGCAGTCGGAATGCGATGCCACATGCATCATTCAAGGCTTATGAGCTTCGCATGATGTGGGGGATTTATGTAGGCTTAAATCTTACATTTTAAAAGGAATATTTCACTGCGAACAAAATAATTTCAATACGCAAATTTATTAAAAAACAATCAAATTAAGCTGAGCTCTGGGTACAACAGAGCACACAGGGTAGCTGCTAGTCGAGCGGTTAAAGCTATTAATGTTAATGCCATAATACAATTTAAATTTAATATTAAAATTACAGTACATACAAAGCTTACAAAATGTACAGTTTTTATCTATGTATGCAAAAGTAAAATTTGATTTTCTTTAAAAATATCCTGTAAAACTTTTAAAACAATTGCAAAAAATTAAACAATTTAAATTTCATATTTTATATTAGCTCTTTGAAAAACAATTGCATTATGAGTACAAAACACATTTAATGCAAGCTTTGACGTTAGATTTCAACTCCAACTTTCATTACAATAGATTACAGTGCTACGTGTAATTTAAGCTTCACATTTATCTTAATTGCAGCCCAATTATCCCACCACCCATCGTCCTTCGCCTTGCCGCTGTCATAAGCTATGAAATTTGAAATTTACATTTATTTCTATTTGCAACTCGTCCTTGCGTCACAATACAAACTGAAAGCTGGGTTTGTTTACAACTGTGTAAACAAATTAATTATGCAACTGTGGGCCTAACCTCCCTCCCCTATCTTTCCACCCGGACATCCTGCATTAACCCCCGCTCTCTCAATAGAACTGCTTTTAGCATTTGGCAAAATGGTCGCTTGACGCGCTCAGGCCGAAGAAAATTTATGCGTGGAAAACCCAAACACATCCTGCAGGCACACAGCTTGCCGCAAAATGCTCATTTGCATGCCCCACAGATGCACGCATTCAGATACAGATATGGATACACTGTTGAAAAAATTTTATAAAATCAAGATTTTAGTATCATTACAAAAAATGTTGGTTAAAAAATGCGTCTTAAAGTAAGAAAACATGTTGGTTTTGAGAACATTTCGAATATGACCAAGTTCTTATTGTAAGAATAAATATTCTTAAGCTTTAAGTCAAGAAATAAAAAAAATAAAAAAGATTTTAAAATATATTTATTTTTTGTTATGTTCTGAAATTTATCGTGACTTGTAAAGAGTGGGACTCGAACCCGTGCTTTCAACTGGACCATTATTGACTTCAAATATAATACGACATATTTATACTTTCCTAGAAATTTAAGATTTGTATTCTTATATTAAAAACTGCGATTTTTTAGATGAATATTCCTAGTAATAGTAATATGGTCTTAAAATTTTTAAGATGTTTGTTCTCGATTTTAAAAGTTTGTTTTTTTTTCAGTGTACAGATACAAAAGCAGCATGCATTTGTGTATGTAATTAACATAATTTTGGCACAACATTCACTCAGCCATAATTTTCAGCTAATTTTTATACAACTTTTTGTGGCATAGTCGCAGTTGTTGTTGTTGTTGTTATTGTTGTCGTTGACTTTGTTGCTAATGTGCATGCTACATAATAATAATAACTGGAATTTTTTTGTTTTTATACTTCAGTTTATTACTCATTATGTGATCTCGAAATGATTAGCAATGCTGTCAGCTGTCAAAACTTGTCTAATAAACATTTCATTTCACTCTCTCCATTTGCATGTCGTCTTTATAACGAGTACGCCAATTATGACTCTTTAATATATTATATGTTTATATATATATAATTATATAGGGTGTGCTTTGAACTGGAGGTCCCAAAAGGTTTAAAGCGTGTGAATTGTTTGTTTTGCGCATTATTATATAAAATGCTTTTAACGCTTTTAATTGTTACGTCTTATACATGTTTTTAACTGTTATTGTTGTTGTTGTTTTGTATGTCACCTGAACGTGTTTGGCGTGTCAAGTACTTAACGAGTTATACTTTCAGTTATGAACAATTTTGGCAGCAACACTTGAAAGTAATTCATTCAAAACTGTTTTGACCATTAGAACCTGGCATAAAGCACTGATTTAAAAAATTATAAAAGTCAATTTTATGTAAATTTAAAAAAATATTTTATTACACAGTCTACTGTAATTTTGTTTTATTCAACATTTATTATTTTTATTTTTTTTATTTATTTTTTTACTTTTATTTTAGAAAAAATTCTTGCAACATTTTTGTTTTAATTTAAGTAAAATCTTCAAACTATTCTGTGCAACTTAAACTATATTAAATCTGTATAGTAATGAGCTTTAATTTTAACCTTATATCTTATAAAAACGAATTGTCTTTAATCTGATTGCCTTGAACTGAATCACATCCATCATTCCAAGCATTTCTGGGACTCTCCCACAATATTTTTGCTGCATCATCGAAATTCCAAAAAGAAGAAAAAGCTAAATAAATAAAGAGAAGAAGTTGAGCTGAAGACGTTGATTAGAATTTGCCAGTTGTGTCAAGCGCTGCATAAATACAAATATAAACCTATCTTACAACAAGTCCAAAGAGACCAACAAACATGGCACAAACAACCACAATAACAACAACCACAGCAACAACAATATTCACAGATAAACAGCCAACTGGGATATATGTCAATCGAATGAATTGGAGCAACAACAAAAACACGCAACTGGCTTGAAAAATGTATTTAATGTTTTGCTTATATTGCAACAAATATAAACAGGAACAGAGCGCGCCACAAGCAGCAACAACAACATCAACAAACGCCTCCATGACACATTTACCAACATTTTGTTGTTGGCTTTGAATGACAAATCTTGTATAGTTTTTGTTGTTGTTTGTGGTAAGCCCCTTTCGTGCTGTTGCTGCAATTGTTGCTGTTGCTTTTGTTGCTGTTGCTGTTGCTATTGCATAGAAAACCAAATACATAAACAACGCCTTCGGCTCAGTTGCTGTCTCTTGTCCCGCACTTTTTTGCCTATAGTTTTTTTTTCCCATTTATGCCAAAAAAGTTGGTCAAAAATTTTTAGCAAACCAAAGAAATGTAAATACTCTAACAGATTAAATATTAAATCTTTTTTAAATAAATTTACAACAGAATTTTTAGTTGCGTAATTGACTTGCAAAATAATGGAAAAATACAATTTTCATTAATTGGGTAATTACTTTTTTTTTTATTCTATATAAATTGTTAAAAATTCGCACTGGATTCCCTAAAGTCTTGTTTAAAGACATACAATATGATGATAGCACTCAAAATTAACCGCAGACAATTGAAGTTACATGTGCAACTAGTTAATAGCGTGAACAAATCGCATGAGCAATCTATAATACCCTCTAATAAAATAGTATAGAAAACCACTTTCGATGTCGCCTACTGCACCATTAGCAGATTTTTGTTCAGTTTGGGAAAAAACATTTGCGGTTGAATCACGAAAGGAAAAATGCGGCGCCGGCTAGGCTGGATGCTTATATAATATTTGCCACAGTGCTAAACAAAGAAAGAGAGAGAGAGAGAGAGAGAGAGAGAGAGAGAGAGAGTGAGAGTGTAGGAAAGAGAGTGGTATCTTCCAACCAGGGAGAGGCCTCTCGATGCCTTCTCATTGGCATTTCGGTGGCTGCAGTTGCAAAATGCAACTAGCATTAAATTGGCATGTGCATTGGAATTTCTTACCAAATATTGATGACAGTTAGTGCAACAGCAACTGCAGCAGCTGATCAAAATGTTTGCAGAGTTTAGAAATGTTTTATATAATCATTATTAAGTATACGCCGCATTGGAGGCTGCTCGGTTTGCTCACACTTCATGCCACATAATAATCATCATATTATTTTTTACTCCGCGTTAATAACAAAGCCACAGAAATTGTAAAACAGAAACTACCGCATTACGCAGCCACAGGCCACATGATGATGACGCCCCTTTAATTGTTGTTGTTGTTGTTGTGGATGCCACTGTTGCCGCTTTATTATGGTTGTTGTTTAGTTTGCGTAGGCGCAACATGTGGCAAGTGTGGTAATTAAATGACGCTTAAGCGACGCCTTAATGGTGGCTTAAAGTCAAGTTAGTTGGAACAGAGTTAAACGCAAAGCGCAGCCGACATTTTGTTCGCAAACCCATACAATAATTAGTTGGTCGAAACCTTAAGTTTTTACTGGTTTCTTTAGAATAAGTTGCTATTTAATAGTACGAACTTAATCACAGATATTGAGTTGATCGTTAATCATTTTTATTACAAGAGCTTTGTAAATGTTATTTGTGATTTTAAATGCTTTTGAGAAGGCATATTCAGCTTGTCAATTTAACACTCAAGCAACACAATAAACATTGGCATATAAATATTGAGGTAACCTGGTCAAAAAGTGTGTCAACCGGCTAAAAGGCATACAGAAGACTGCAGTGCAACATGCATCCTGACAAGGTCAAGAGAGTATTTACTGGTAAGAAAGACAAGCAAACAACTCCGCTCTCTCTCCATCTCCCTCTCACTATCTTTCCTCCATCTCTGTTACACTTTAGCGCATACAAATAATTTCAGTGTCACGCTGCGTTTAAGCCTGGAACTTAAAAGACGTCCAACAAAAACAACTGAGCCAAAAGTTGCTACAGCAGAAAGCAGTCAGACAATAAATCTGTTACAACAACAACGCGCAGCAGCAACAACAACAACTTGCGCCTTCTGACCTTGAGTCATGGCATTAAATTGCAACAGTTTTGGCTGTGCCCAAAAGAAGTAAAAACAAAAACAAAAAAAGATTCAAAACAGCCGGCAGTATGCGTGTTATTGTTATTGGCAGTTGTTGCTGCGTAAAATGTTGCAAGAATCTTAGCAACACGTACAATTTACACAAATTGCAACTATAAAATACCCTATATAGGGGCAATTCACATATTCTCTATTTTCTTTTTATAATATTAAAGTTACTGGATATAATAAAGTATTTAATACTGAATATAATAAGGCATCAAAAATGTCTGATATATTTATAGAACTTTATAGACTTTATTTTTACAGGGTATTTAAAAGAGCGACTTGGCGTGAACATTAAATATAATATCAGTTAATGCAACTGCAAAAAAGTTGGAAATAATTATTTTTTGCGGCAACAAATTGAAGAATGAGGCGTTTCAATAAATGCCAATGGAACCTCGACAGAGTTAAGATTCCGCTATAGTTGATGGCCCTGCTCCTGGCCACCAAATTGGAGGCACGTGTTCATGACATTCTTGGCGTGGAATGAGTGCAAGTGCAAGACATTGTCCATTCTGGGGCAATGCAACGTGCAATTTGCAACTTGCCTTGCATTGAGTTGCCTTGAGCAATTGTGTGCTTGGATGTTGTAAGAATGCATGTAAAAATGCTGATTGAATTTATGATTAATGTTTATGTGGCTTGTCATTGAGATTCAGCTGAATGTAGCCCTGACAAATTGGCCTGGCCAAGGTTAACGTAGCCGGATCGTCGCCGGAAAATAATCATCATCAAAAACAGCAAGATGATAATCATGATTATTATTGCAAAATCTTTGTTACACGCAGAGATGTGTCTGATAAGTTGCAATATACTCGTTTCCATTTGCCAACAAATGGAGCATATAATGGAGGTCTTGAATGCGAATGCGAGTGCGTATTATTGCCTCAACAAAGAAAATTAAGAGTAAAACTAACAAAACGCAACGAAATTTCGCTCGTCTTTCCAAAAATGAAAACGTAACCAGGTGCCTACCCCAACAAACGACTCCAACTGAATCCCAATGCAGGTAAACAGTCAGGTAGGCAGTCAGGCAATTGGACATTTCAACCCATTTCAACAGCCGCTGGCTCTTTGGGGTGCAGTGGGGCGTGCCATTAAGCCGAGGAGCTTGAGCTGAAGCGGGAGCGGGAGCGGGTGGTTTGTGCAAATGCAATTACCTTGGCAGCGGTGGCAGCGGCAGCAAACGTAACACCAAACACTGAAACAGAGTCAGTAAGACGACAACAATAACAACAGTAACAACGTATCAACGACTAACGGCACGAACCGAAAACCCACACGAATCGAGCTGAGAAAAAAACGAAAGACTTAGGCAGCAAACTTGCTTGGCACGCGCTGCAGAAAAATAAACACAACAGCCACATAGGCTAACGTCACGTCGCCAGCAGACAAAACAAACGTACAACTTGATAGTATAATAGATCTGCGTAGAGTCTGAGAGATAATCGAGGCAACCAACCGACAAACCAACTGTCTGCTCGTATATATACATATATATATGTGTGTGTGTGTCACATGGGGGCGTCAAACATGCTCGATCCGTTAACTCATGAGGGCTAATTCCTTGAGCTGGGCTAAGCAGCTGAACTAGATCAGCAGTTTAATGGATATAATAAATAAAATAATACCACTTGTGACCATGAAGATCTTAAAATTAATTAGACATGGATTTTATTGGTTTCTTTTAGATTAAATAAGAAACCAAGCTATTTATAAAAAAATTATTGTTTTATTTAAATTAATTTTTAATTATTTATTTTTAAAAAAATCATGTAATAATTTATGCAGTTTACTAAAAATCATTTTGTTGAATTAAAAAAATTAAATACATATAAATAATTTTTTCTTATCATTACATTTTTGTCTTGCCTTGTCCATCTGATGCAATTTTTCAATTTGCAATATAGTATTTAAAAATGAGGCAAAACTCTTAATATGTTTAATCAAGGCATATTTATTAAAATAATTAAAGATCTTAATTTTTTTCACACTTTAAGTTTCAGTTTGGATAGCATTTCTTTGGCAAAAAAAAAAGCACTTGTAATTACGAATGAGTTTGCCAAATTGAAGTATCATCCATCACTCAGGCAACGTGAGCCACAGATACAACATGGATTCGATCAGACTGCAACAAGTTGGCATCGAGCTAACAGCTGAGTTGTTGGCCTGGCTCAAACCAAGCCAGACTGTCAGCTTGGGCTTAAAGTTTGAGTCAGTTGAGTAACGAAGCTCCAGTGAATCGGTCGGCAAGTAAAACTCTCAGCTCGTAGCTTCAACAGCGCGTGTGCGGGAATTCAACTCATAAAGCGATTTTAGATATAACAAAAAACTAGACATTACAAAGGATAACAAAAAAAAGCTATCGAGCTGCATTTAATCGTGACTGCGTGATAAAGCTAAAATAATAGTAATACTAATAATAATATTATATTTTAAATAAATAAAGTGTTGAAAGTGAAGCTCTTTGCGGGGAGCTATAAAGCAACGTAATCGTTACGCTTTGTTGCAAGCAACTGTTGCATTGCCAATTTGCCGAGTGAGTGCCGTGTGTGTGTGTGTGCCTCTTTCTCTCCCCCTCTCTCTCTCTCTTTTCCTCCATCTCACCTCTTCGTCTCTCTCTCTCTGTGAGATGTGGCCAAGTTGTCGCGCATGTGCGGCGCTGCTGTTGCACTGCCTTGGGGCACTGCTCGTCTGCGGCAGCGCCGACGCCTTCACCATTTTGTCGCCCTTCAGCTACAGTTCGTTGAGTTTCAAGAATCTCCTGAATAGTGTCCTGCTATCGAGCAATGCCAATTTGGCTGGCGGTGGCCGTAACCTCAAATCTGATGTGCTCGAGGATGCCTCACTGATAACGGTAAGTATCAAAGTTGCCCCCAAAATAAAGCCAACAAACAACAACATCGGTAACAACAACTGTGACAATTACTGTGGACACCTTGACTGACCTCATAGCTCGCAACAAAGTTGTTAGCATTGACATTTGTTATTGTAACAGTTGTTGGCTGTTATTGTTGTTAGTTTTGTTACCTTTGTTACCGGTTCAGTTTTTCTCTGTGCGCTTTGTGGCTACTACAACTTGATCTCTTATGATTTTGGTTCAAACAATTTTCTATGTTAAATAAATTTACACTTTTTCCCATTTTTTTCTTGTGTTCGCCTCTCGCTCTTCGTTAAAAGAAAGTTTACACATTACTTTGTTTTATTTTTATTTTTTTGTGGTATTTCATTTTCTGCAGTTCGTTGACTTCTATTTCGACAAATTTGTTTCACTAACAGAACTTTATTAGACCCAACTAGAAGTCGCTCTAATCATGTCCAAGCACGTCAAGCAATCGCTCTGAATTTATTGGCAACATGCAACTGCCACGTTGCAAGTTCTTTCCCTTCCACTTGCACTTTGCCACTTTTTTACGTTTATGATCATCTAACGTGAGTGAAGCCCATCAGCCCATGCAGACTTTTCAAATTCATTTCGAATTGGACTTTTGGCTGTTGCCAATTTTTTGTTTGCTTTTTATGGTGTTGCTGCTAATTTTTTAGTCAGTGAGCTTTGAAACACAAATTATGAGGCTTAAGAAAAGTTGCAAAAATGTGGAGAAAGAAATGGATTTAGGCAGATTGTTGGACAGTAGAAGTATTTAAAAAAAAAGAAAATAGGGTATTAATTCATGCATATTCATTTGGAAAACTTTTTTTAAGAAAATAAATTCAAGATTCTTATTTATTTTTTCATGATATATTCTTGAATGTAAAGAGCATGCATATTATTATTATTATTATGCAGAATCGTATAATTTAGAACAAAATATATTTGCTTTGCTAAGTTATTTTAACCAAAAGTTAATTTAATAAATATAAATATTTTTAGACACGAATAATGCAATCCATAAAAATATCTCATGGCTAAAGTGTAAATAAAAATAATGAAGAAAAGTTTGTAGGTCTGTTGACCTTGAAGCCCTGCCAAACAGTAATTGTTGGCCCAGTTCACGTGGCTGCAATTAGATTAATTCATTTGACTTTCAGCTTACAAATTATTACAAATGCAAGAGACGTTTCTTGTTTCTATTAAGTTGATTTTTCAAAAAGGTCAAACAAAGTGAAAAACTTGCATTTTTTGACAATTTGAATATTCACAAAATTGTAGGTAATATTTTAATTTTTGTTTATAATAGATTTTTTTTTTTTTTGGGATTTGAACATGAGTTTGTCAAGGCAATAGCAAAGAGTAAATAAAGCTGAAGATTACCCCATTACCTTTAAAGGTGGAAATAACATTGCCATCAATTTCGATAATGTTTAATAATGACAACCAGGCGAAAATTGACAAAGCCAATACACTCGCAAGAAATACAAAAATAAATCAAATAAAATACAAATTATTAACAACACGATAAACAGCAAAAAAGTACCAGCAAGTGTAAAAGTGTGGTTTTTTTACTTTTGGATGAGGGAAAAGAGGTGCAGCATGGGTGGACAGAGGGTGCTTCTATTACGTGATAACGTAACGTGCATTATGCGAATTACGTGCGTCTCAAAGTCAGAAAGAGAGAGAGTAAGAAAGAGAGATGTATGAGCATTGTCAACAGAGTAACGATATTAAACTTAAAACAGAAACTGAAGCCAAAACTGAAACTGAATCTTATGCAAAGTCATGGCTGGGCTTTCAAATGCGGCCAACAAACTAACCGAACCGAAAGCTAACCAAACCGAACCAAACTAAAAGTCTTCAACATTTTCTGCACGTTGCCAATTGCATAATCGTCGCATTGAGAGGGGAGAGACACCTTTAATGGCAGCAATAACAAATTGGAAATTGTCAACACACACACACATACACTAACACATACACCAAACACTCACACATGAACAATAATCAACATGCAATTAGGCTAACCTGTCGACTGGCTGACTGACTTTGAAATATGGGTTAGGAGCTCTTGTTGCACGTGCCCCAACAACACTTACAATGGTTAGCCAACGATAGCGATGCGAGATCTTTGGGAACTCTGGAATAATGCCAGACCCTATGCCATGTCTCAGTCTCTTCACGTCTCTACACATGACTACAACAAGGAAATGCGATTGCAATAGGCATTTTTTTTATTATTTCTTTTATTCATTTGCTTTTGTTGAGTTTTTGCTTCAGTTTCAGTTTTAGTCTGCTTATTTTTATTTATTTATTTTTTTTTGGGCTTTGGCAGTGCCTTAATTTGAATTTGAAGAGTTTCCGCATTGTTTTTGCACGCCAAAAGATTTGTAAATCGTTGTCATCAACTTGATTACGTCGGTTTGACAAATCGACAGGCAAAATGTGTCTCAATTGTCAGCAGCAAAAAAAAAAAAAAAAACAGAAACATAAACATAAACAAAATCAAAACAATGCAGAATGTGATTACTTAAGTGGAAAAGTTTATAGGAGCATTTGTCAGTTCTATAGTCTACATTTAAGCTTTAAGTGGGAACTTGCTAAAATCACAATAATAAAGCAGAATAAAATGTTTTTTATACGCTTAATAATTTGGATTCAAAGCTTAAGAATTTTATTTTAAAATTCTTTATAAATTAAAATATCGAAATATGATTATTTTTTGAGAGATTTTAATTTAAAACGAAATTCAGATAATATGAACATTATGATTATCTGTGCTCTACAATCCAATTGATAGAAACATGGCAAACAAAAGTTCAAATGTGATTAACCTTTGCTTTTTGATGTCATTAAATTGATGTCAGGCCACGAGACGCACCAACCAAATGCAAACCAGGTAAAGACTCAATACCAAACACACACATACACATCGATATATAAACGTATGGCCAAAGAAGTGTAAGAAAAACTGGTTGGAAACGGCGTCGAGACGCTTCGAATTGAGCTGCCGGGCAATTATAATGATGATGATTATGTTGGGTGCTGAAGTGTCGACAAGTCAATATCAAGGTCAGTTACAAATCGAGTGGTGCTCATATCGATTGATATTGACTGAAAACAAAGGTGGTGCGGCTTCCTTGTGGTTGTGAATCGAACAGATCGCAACTCCAAAAATACAAATCCGAAATCAAAAGTGTTTTATGCAAATGAACAGCGCAGGCCATAAGCAAATATAACAAATATACAAATACGTTGACATCGAATAAAATTTGCATTGGAATTACAAAAACACAAATAACGTTAATGTCAACAACAACAACAACAACAACAACGATATCCAATCAAATGCAAATGCAAACAAAGCTTTAACAACCACACCTCACACACATGGGCAATTAGCAGGGACACAAACCACACTAACGCACACAAACAACCAATCTTATTTAGTGGGTCATGATGAGACTGAAACCCAAAAGATTATGCATTAGGTGCTAATGAAGTTATTGCTATATGGAAAAAAAATAACACACTAAAATATGTTCAGTTAGTGGAACGGTAAAATTCATTTGCAAACAAACCATAAACAATGGCAACAATTCAGACGTCAAGTAAATATACGAGTATGTAACAAAAAATCAAATAATTTTCAGGTTGACATAGGTTCCCTCAGTGTTCCATTTATCGAGCTCTTTTTGTTGATTTATTCGCATGGATTTAATTATTGTTTTAGCTACATTTATGACTCTGTTGATTTATTTACTTTGCTTTTTCATTTATCCTTTAGTTTTCTAAAATTATTTTCCATTTGTCAGATTGGGTCAACAGCAAATATTTTAAAGTATTTTGTGTAATGTTTTAAGAGTACCTCAAATGCATTTGAATTATTACATGACAATTTGTTGATGCAGAAAAAGGTTTTATTAATTAAAAAAGCGACAGGTGGAGTTGATTTAGTAAGCATAATGATTTGGTATATTAAAGTGTTGTAAATAAGCTGAAAAAAAAACATGAAATGTCAAGGAATTCCCTCGTCAGCTTCTCCAAAACATTTGGCTAAGATTAAAGCTCTAAAAATTTCTCAAAATGAATATAATTTAATTGGCTGGCTAAATGCGAAAATGCAAGTGCTAAACAATGTTCATTTTTTAAATGATTGCCAACACTTAAAGTATTCACACACACTAGCAAATGGTGCTGCTTATATAAGCCATTAAATTAATGGGCTGCAATTTGCAGATTTTATCTTTAGGCCTCAGAGGAATATAGTGTGAATGAAAAAAATGCAAGTTGTTGCGTTTTTGATTGCCACACATTTGCGTAGATTTCAACACCTTTTTGGAATTTCACAACACTGGCCACTGGCCACTGCTGCTCGGCTGTGGGAATAGCCCGAGTTGAAAGATGCGACTGCAACTTGGCAATATGTTTTCGCATTTTACATTGTCGCCTCCGCCTTGCGGCTTAAACAAATATTGGCTGTGCCATTTTGGCCGGCCGCAAAAGTGTGTCAAGCTGGTATTTGCCAAGAAAAACAAAAGCTGTCAGTACAACACTGTGGCCAGCTGTTGAAAGCACTCAGCTCTGGTCAATCTTTTATTCTTTGTACGAGTATTTTCAAAGCAAACAAAGCAAATTGCATAACAATTGCCGCTAGGAAATTGCCAAAAAGAAAACTCTAATTTTTGCCCCAAAACAACATTGGTAAGAGCATGGAAAAGAGGAAAAAAATATTTCAGTGGCTCAGGCAACGTACCACTTCCTCATGTTGGTCAACCAGCCGGCAAAGTCAGTTGGCCAATGCAATTGTTTACACTTATTAAATGAGTGTTTTGTTGTTGTTGTTTCTCTCTCACCGTTGTGGCTATTTCGATTCGCTGCCAAGGTTAATTAAAATGCCAAGCAGATTTAACTGCTTCTCTCTCTCTCTCTCTCTTCTTTCTCTGCCTCTCACATTTGTGTAATCGCGTGTTTATAGATTTTTCAACTATTGTTTTATAAGACAACAATTATTTCGGCACCCACACAATTATAACGATTGTATAACGATTGAAAAACTTATCAAAATTATCACGAAACATTCAAGTATATCCACAAAATTATGCACTGCCGGAAAAATTATACATATTCGTACTCGTTGTCTGTATGTTGTCATCCACGGCGTATGCGTAATACGTGACTTTACTGCCAACTGCGTCAGCTGAAATTCTAAAGCTGTGTGTGCCATCGACAAAATCGTCATAATTTATAGTTTTTGATATTTAATATCATTTTGCATTTTTTTTTTTTTCTCAGCTCTTTATTTTATTTGGGGTGTTAATAAAGAAATTTGTATGGCATGCTGCGCGTGGCAATCCAAATAGTTATAAAAGTATTAATGGATATATCAAGTATCATATCAATATGTAGATAGAGGCTATTAAATAGTTAATACGTTAGTTAATTAATTAATAAATGGGAAATTATAATATGTAAGCCATTACATAACGTTCATAAAATTTTGCAACTAAAGGTTCTTTATTAATCATAATCTCCACATCGCTTCTATAAATAAATATTCTTTAACATTTGGGTATTTCACTTTTGATAGCCAGCTTTGCATACTTAACCTGAAAGCAATTTTCTTTGCGCAAATTCCATTAGCTGTTTATTAAATACTAACCAATTATTTGGCGAAATTCTTCTCTAGGGTCACAAGAACATTCGCTTGCAAGTGTCTGCAGCTTGTTTAACTTGTTGATGCCACAAATTAAAATTCATTAGCCCAAATTGCTGTGGTTAAAGCCCAGACGATGTCGTCGCCTGGCCAGGCCCTAACCAAGGTGGGGCACCTACACCTGAGCCGCAGAGTTATGCAAATTGGAAGAGCGAAAAAAGGGGGGCGTGGCTGCAACTCAATTTCACACTGTCATGATTTGCACTTGCCACAGCTGCCACTAACTCTTTTTTTTTACTCACTCCCTCGTTATTTGGTCTCTTTGAACAGCCGAAATTAATACGAAAATACGGATATCCATCGGAGACACATACAGTGGTAACCAAGGATGGATATATACTGGAAATGCATCGCATACCAAAGAAGGGGGCACAACCAGTGCTCCTCATGCATGGCATACTGGATACCTCTGCCACATGGGTGCTAATGGGTCCCAAGTCGGGATTGGGTGAGTGCACACACAAATATAATTTCAAATATTTATTGATTAAAATAACACTCTAGGTTATATGCTCTCTGATCTGGGCTATGATGTCTGGATGGGCAACTCGCGAGGCAATCGCTATTCGAAGAATCACACGAGTCTAAATAGCGACTATCAGGAGTTTTGGGACTTTACATTCCACGAGATGGGCAAATACGATCTGCCAGCCAACATTGACTATATACTGAGTAAAACTGGCTACGAACAACTCCACTATATTGGCCACTCTCAGGGCACGGCCATCTTTTGGGTTCTGTGCTCCGAGCAACCTGCCTACTCACAGAAAATCACCTCGATGCATGCTCTGGCGCCCATTGCCTACATCCACGACATGAAGAGTCCGCTCTTTCGCACCCTCGTCCTGTTCCTCGACTTTCTGACGGTGAGTTGGTAATACCTACAATTCGATTTGCCAATTTCGACTGAGTGTGTTTCCTTTTTGTCTGGTTTACAGGCTGCCACGCGAATGCTGCGCATCACGGAATTCATGCCGAACACCAAATTCCTGGTGGACCACAGTCAGGTTGTTTGCCACGACAATGCCATGACGCAGGATGTCTGTTCGAATATCCTGTTTTTAGTCGCCGGCTACAATTCCGAACAGCTGAACAAGGTAATGTGGCAGGGATAACACACATGCCACACTCTTGCCTCTACTACCCGTGTGCCACAAATGTTTGCGGCAAACGATTTGAATTTCGCCACACACGCTATCTGTTTGTTGTTGCCACAGCTGCCAACTTTGCATCTGATTGTGTGATTGTCTTCATTGAGTTGCCACTTCATTTGTGTAATCACTTTAATGATTTAACTTTGATAATATGCCGATCAGATTGTGTGTGATAGTCAAAAACTGAACGGTTCCAAAACAGCTCAATAACTCTGGGATTACAAAGAAAAAAGTCGGCAAAGAAGTAATCACTGATATTATTTGAAATATATAACAACAATTAATGAAACATTCCAAATAGAAAAGTGCAGAAAAAATAAATAAAAATTAAATCATAATTTAAAATTTAAGACTAAAAGCAGTAAAGAATTAATACTAAAATATAGAAATATACAAATATAGATTATAAAAATAAAAGTGCAGAAAAAACTAAAAAGGAAATAATTTAAAGCAATAGAAAATAGGAAAGTTTATCAAATTAAAAAAGAGAAAATATCGCAAATTTTAATAGCATACATTTATCAAATTAAGAAAAAAAATTTCTTGTATTCTTTTTAAAACCTTACGACTTAGTTCTCTCAAGTGCATTCGAATTCTCATTTATAAAAGACTTAGATGACAACATGGTTTTGTAAATCCCGTAGAAAGCTTATCAGTTGATCACAAATGACCGCAAGTTGAACACTCGCTTCAATTTGAAGTTATGACCCACAAAATGGAGTCATCGAAGCTTAAATTGCATGCTCAATACGAACAATACGAACAGGTGTATAGCCTGGCATTCTGTTATTATCTATCTACAATGCCATTGACTAGCTTCACAGTGCCCTTATTATTGTTGTTGTGGTTGTTGTCGTTGGGGAAATATGAGCATAATTAACTGACACAAGCGAATGTTGAACGCTGAACAGCGAAACGCCAAATAGGCGACAATGCATGTTAATTAGGAGCGTTTCTGACCTAATCTGACCCTGCCACCAGATGGGGGTGGCACACGTCGTCTACATAATTTAGCAACAAGCCGAAAATTATGGCTTTAATCTAGGTACAGTTGAAAATTGAGCTTTTCACATGAGAAATATCTAGTAGGCTTATATTAAATTGAATTACATCAGGGACTGTGACTTTTAAAATAAATGAATAATTATTATACAAATTGATTTTAGCTTAGAAGTAATAATTAAGCTACAGTTTTTTTTTTTAATATTAAAGTTCGGAAAAGAGTTTATTATTTTACATATTTACTATGAAAAATATATAAAACTCTTATTTTTGGATTTACCTATACTAGAAATAAACTAAAAAATTTATTGACTGAAATTTACATATTCATTATGAAAATGTATATAATCTTTGACATTTTTGATTTACTCTAACTCAAACGATCTTAATAAATATAAAAATTGATTCTGCATTTAAGTTTTGTTAATTTAGAAAACAATTTTTTGCTCGACTATTTATTTTATTTCATTTATTTTTTGTTTTTATTTTATTTGCCATTGAAGTATATTTGAATGTAATTAATTGAAAGATTCTCTTTCCTTAGACGATGCTGCCCGTCATGCTGAGTCACACTCCTTCCGGTGCCTCGATCAAACAACTCGAACATTTTGGTCAGCTGATGAAGTCGGGACATTTTCGTAAATTTGATCGAGGATATTTAAGAAATCAACTGGAATACAATCGCATGACACCTCCAGATTATGATTTGTCGCGTGTCAAGGTGCCAGTTGCCTTATACTATTCGGTGAACGATCTGCTCGTGTCGACAACAGGCGTTGATCGATTGGCCAGAGAGTTGCCCAATGTGATAGACAAGTATCTGGTGCCGATGGAGCGCTTCAATCACTTGGACTTCCTTTGGGCCATCGATGTTAAGCCGTTGGTCTACAATCGTCTGGTGCGGAACATTAGGCGCGTGGAGAACCATCGGGCCAAGTTAACGGCCAACTTGGCCAGTTATCTGGCCATGCAACTGCAGCGTCAGCATCTGCAGATGCATCAAATACAGTTGCAGGCAACATTGCAGCCAAACTTGCCACCAAATGTACATACGCCGCTGAGAGTCGAACAGGAAGTAACATTAACCACATCACCGACATCGACACAGCCAACGACAGTCACCATGGAGGATGTTGTGGATGCCACAACTAGCACATCCACATTGGAAGCTCGCGCCGATTCGTATTCGGATGCGGATGCGAATGCAAGAGCGTGACGTGTCCACTGAGCAGAAACGGTGTAAAATTCTCGAGGTTCTCTTTTGTGTAATTTCATTTGACTGTGATGACATTTTAACAATTTACGCTCAGCTCCCAGCGTTTGAGATGGAGTTGCAACTGCACTTGCAACAGCATCAACTCAGGCACGCCCAATATACAATCATAATATTATTATAATATTATTAACTTGGCGCACGACACACCATAATAAAATCTTCAACTAAAATCAATAAATCCCATTTACCATTTACATATCACTAAGTTCTTTATATGCTGCCTAGTTTGAAAATGTTTTATTTATGTTTTTTGTGTACAAATTTATGAGTAACTGTAATTTTAATGTATTCTTAATAAATGTATTTTAAGTTTATAATAACTAAAGTTTTTTATTGAAGAATTTATATGCAAGATTTTTTGATAACTATTATTGTTATTTTTATATAGAAATTCGATATTTTGGACATTAAAAAAATATAAGCAAAATATAAGTAGATTTTGTACAATTAAAAATAAGGATTAAATAAAAAAATTGGTACAGCCCAAAAGTATGCAATTGTTTTTGGAATGCGTCTGGCAACATCAGAATTTGTTAATAAAATTAAATAATTCAAAAGTGTATCGCATAACGCGTTTGTCGTTTGTAGGCGCTTTGTTAATTACCCCATCGGCAGCATAATTGAATAGTTTATTCCGTTGCCAAATAAGCGGATAATTAAATTGAAATGCACTGTCATTTGTGTGAAAAACACAGCCAATAAAAATAAACGCTAGACAGAATTTGTCGAAGCCACCGTTTAACTTACATAATAAACAGACCGTTCATTAGTTTGGCACCCATCTAGGCCCTGTTTGATAGGAGTCTGTGGTTGCCCTGGTGGCTAATGCGATATAAAATTACATCTATGAATTATTTAATTTCGATCACTTTTAATATAAGCGAATAGCAGTTCATTATGAAAGCCTGCCCATAAATTTTAACCAAATATAATTTTAAATTTGCGTTTTATTTTATTATTTCGCTTTGGGTAATATTCATACAAAATTTCGTGTTTATTTGGATGATATTAAAATGAATCAAACCGAAACCAATAAAGGGTACGGTTTTAGTTCCGGTACGTTACGAAACAACTATTTCGGTATAAGGTTTCATTTCAGTAATCTTCTTTCGGCTTCGGCCACGTGGCAATGATAGTCGAAAAATTATAAATTAATAAAATGTTCTAAATCAACTAACTACAGAATGAATATAGAGGCCAAACCATGATTAAAATGACATTCCGCTTGAAAATCGGTAATGTTTTGCTAAGAATAATAGAATTTTCTAAATACAAAACATTTAAATGCAGTATTAATTAATTAAAAGAAAGAATCATGATCAAAATGGCATTCCGATTGAAAATCGGGTCAGTTTTCTTCAAGCTATTACAGTTAGAAGTTTGTCAACTCTTTCACCACAACTGTACCGGTACAAGCGTTTCGGTTTTCGGTTCTTCAAAGAGAATTAAAGAATTATTAGTTTCGGAACTAAATAAGAAACGGTTAGTTTCGGTTAACGGTTCCTATACTTTTAACGGTGTTATTCGCTGGTTAGTATATATGATTCAGCCTGAAAGTAGGCAATAAATATTTTCTGACGACTCCGGCGCGATTTAAACCGCACGAGAAGAGTCGCTCGCGGCGTGACTATTTGACAGCTGTAGTTGTAAAAAGAAAACCGCAGGGTTTTCAGCATGGCAATGGGACAAACAGCGTGATGTCTAATTGCAACTTGAAAAGAAAGTCATTTCGACAGGCAGCGTTAAAAATTGATCTGGCGCATCGGGAGACGCCACAGGCAGTCGGTGTCTTTAACTGTATCCCTGTCGTGTTGACTGCCTGCGTGCAACAGTTGCGCATTTCTGTGGCAAGTTTAAGCTGCACAGCAAACGAATTGCCATCATTTGTCGTTGTCCTTTGGGCAACATTTGCGAGTCGCCGAGGCAAATGCAGCAATATGTTGTCTGTCCGTCTGTCCTTTTGTTGGTCTGACTGTTGCCATATACAAGTCGTATACAGTCAAATACCGTAAGCATACTTACCTGGCGCACTGTAGCTAAATAAACACGCAAACAACAATGTTACAAAGTCGAAACTCTTTTTATTTTCATTTTATCTGCGGGCTGCTGGCAACTCTGTCCGATTGCAACTGCATCTAAATGAAATATATTGACTTTACGACTGCCTCTGTATGTGTATGTGTGTGTGTGTGTGTGTTTGCCAGTGTTGACAACCATCCGAGGTCTGACACAAATTGCTTCCGTTCCAGAACGAAATTGCGTAATATTGTGAGAATAAACGACAAAAGTTTAACAATAAAAAAAAACCGCAAAAAACAAATAAAAAACAAAAATATCTTGTTGATACGGAGTCTTTCAGACACATCTGTCAGATAACAGACAATCATAGTTATATCTGTAAGATTTTATGTTAAGTACAAAGTAGTTATTTTCCTAAGCACACTTTAGCTATTAATATATTTTATTTGCAAAATTAAAAACTTACATTTCTTATATTTCTGTATTTTTGCAGCTGCAACAAGGCAAAAAAAATGTTCAACTGTAGTCGCATTTTTCGCAATTGACACACATTCAAGTTTAATTATTTTAGCTGCCAGAGTTGTCAGGGTTGCCCACATCTTGACGCATTTCTACTAAATAACATTTAAAATTAGCTCCTTTCTCTTTGTTTTACTTTCTCTCCCTTTTAATCTTCCACACACTATTTATCTTTGTCCCTATTTCAGTCTGTCTCTTTCTTTCTCTCTTGCTCTTCTCTCTTCTCTCGCTCACGCTCTTTATCTATTGCGTTGTCTATGAATTTCTGTCCACATTATGTTCTTTGCCACTGACTTTAATATGTCGCTTTTTCGCTCTCACATTGTCACACCCTCTCTTCTACACTTTCTCTCTCTCACTTTTCAGCATACTCTGCCTTTCTCACTCGCTGTTCACATTCGCCATTCTCTGTGCTCTGCGTAAACAAGGCATTAAGTACAACAAAATAATTAAAGTCAATTAGTGGTCCTTGCCGTGGCATATTGCCAGAAGTCCTTGCCTTGGCTTTTAGCTCTTGTTGACTTAGTTTGTCATATAATGAAATTGTACAACTCCTGCCTCTATCAACCCCTCTCACTTCCTCAATACCACCTCTTTCGACGACTCCTGCAGAATGTAGTCTGCTGTCATTAGCGTCATAGATACAGATACATGAGTGTGCTTCACGAAGACACAAACACATATACATTTAAGTAACTGATCATCATAATTTGCTCGCATTTAATCAAATTGAATGTAGCTAAACAACGCATAACATGAATGTGTCAACAAACAGGAGATAAACTTTAAATAGCTGCAATCAGAAGAATTGTCTTTAGTAAGCATTGACAAGTTAACAAAACAATGAGAAAATTAGAAAAATTTAATTATTTATTTATAAAACGTAAATAAACAATTAGTATTGATTTATGCAAAAACTCTCATCTGAAAATATGAATCTTAATATTTTCAACTCCTTAAAGCAAAAAATTAAAAACAAACTATAAATATTAATCTCCTTATTGGACTCAGTTAAATTGAACTCTTTGATCAGAAGTTTCATCAGCACTACAATGGCTTTTCATTAACTGTTGCACTTTAATCAGAGGGCTTAATGTCCATAAATTCATGAACTGCCATCATACTTAACCAATTAACAGACTTTTCATCCATTTTGCATTATCCTTATTGCCTGGTAATTGAATTACCAACAAAAGCCAGCCCCCGAACAGTTTTAACAATAAATACAAGAATATATATTATTTTTCCAATTAAACGGGTTTATTTTTTCTGTGCGATTTTTCAACATGAAAAACTTTTTCAAGTGGCAAGTGAATTGCATTTTTAGAAACAGTTGCAAGTTTCAAGTTGTTTGGTAAATTTGTTGCATGAGTATTTGTATCTCAAGTGCCACTTGATGCCAAACAATGATGCCGGCTAATACAAAATACAAATACATTGTTTTCAAAAGAATGCAATTGTCTTTCAATCGATTGTTAAAGCGAATTTTGTTTTTTCTCCTATTGAGGCTTAGAAACCAAGGGTAAATATACTTGTATTTTTATATCGGATATGGGATAATTTATAGTATTAACACAAAATCTTTATCATACTTTCCTAAAATAACTTAAATATAAACTTAGCTGAGTGAGAACAGAAAACATTTTACTAGGCATTATCCTGCAAAAGTTTTAGTTTAAACTGAGTTATATTCCTAAAGTCTTAACTTATTTTGAGTGATAAAAAAAATCGATTGTATCATAGTTATATCATTTGCCACAAAAATCAGCATCTTTTCTCATTCATAATTAGCTGATATCTGACCACAGAACTGACCAAAACTGTCCATTATAACTTGACCAACACCATAAATATTAGGGAATAGCAAAATACTTTGAGAAATTTTTGTGCCAACTCAACAGAAAATGTTTGAACAATAATTCCAGAACTAACAACAACAATAACAACAATAGGATTCTCAATTATAATAATAATAATAATAATAACCATCAACTATTCAAAGGCATTGTGTTTTTTGTTTTATTGTTGAGCTCAGCGGAAAATTGCCAACCAAAAATGCGGGGAAACGTTTTTGCCCAGGGGCGTATTCTAGTGTGTGTGAGTATGTGCGGGTGTGTGTGTGTGTGTGTGTGTGAGTGTGGGGGGAGGGGGCGTTCCAGTGTAAATACAATTCTGTTATGATTTATGCACAATGAGCAGTTGAACTTTTGCTAGCCATTCCTTTTTACGACCCACGCGATAAGGGCTAACGAGAAAAGTTGCTAGGAAGAAAATTTGGTGACGCTTAATCGCACCAAATGAAGAGGTCCTGGCTAAGGACCAACAGTATTTGTCATCACTCAGGTAGCTGGCGAGTAAATACAGTCAACACCTTTTAGTCAACGTCAAAAACTTCAATAACATCATTAAAATGCGCAGCCAGCCGGTAAGGAAGAAAGGGACGCACTAAAAAGGACAAGCAATCACTTAAATTGAGGAGCCAGTCGCTGGCAGGATACTTAGAAATTTCTAGCACTTGGCTTGCTTCCAATATAAATATGACTTATAAAATGTCCAAAAGGACTCTGGCAAGCAAATTAGTTTGTTAAACTGAAGGAGCTGCTTAAGGTCAGTCAGGAAGAAGGAAGAATAACAGGAAGGATGCCTTAAAAAACTGCTGCAAATGTTGCGCGTAATTCAAAATACTTATGCAAAACTTGGCAAGCATTGTTGGCAATGATGAATTGTTTATTGACAGGGCAGCGCGACTGCCTTTAAGTGCCAGCAAAATATTAATCATACGCAACGTGCGCGCCACACAGCACAAAGCCATTAGAGAGGCCAAACAGGCGGGAGAGAACGCCACTTGGCAAGTGGCAAGTGGAAGGCATTTAAGTAGCAGCAAAATCAAAGTTGAAGCAACGAAAACATTTTCAATTTACTCAAGCAAAATGTAATTTAAATACAAATTTAGGGCTAAGTACTCTGAAGTAACCTCAGGCACCGCTTTCCGATCATCAATTGGCATCTTCAAGTGCTCCACATTTCGATGAAAGTAAGTAATTTCTTCTGCCCATTAACTCCTCCCCTTAGTCAGCCAGTTTCTCAGTTTCTGGCCTTAGCTGGAAATCATTAGGCCAAGATTGAGCTAAAGCACTTCGTATGCAAATTTGTTTTTGCCAAAATGTAATTTTCAATATGCGAACCTAAAATGCTTTGATCTGATGCCCATCGCCAATAGGCGTGGCAGTTTATTGGCTAACGATTATCGTCGCTTCATTGCAAATTCCAACAAATTACTTTAAATGAAATCGGAATTCGAAATAGAAATGGAAATAAAAATGTCAGTTTCATTTTGATTTCCATTTAATATAAAGGCGAATGTTGTTTTGAATAAGTTCGGAAAGCCACAGTGTTTCATGTCCTTTCCTAATTACTTTTAAAGCAATTTGGGAAACAATTAAGTAGAGAAAACTCACAAAGGAAATAAATCAACTGAGTCTCAGTTCTCACTCACAATAATATAAATAAATAAACTTTACAGTTGCCGGAACTTTGTAATTATTTGTATTACTAGAATTTGATTTAGTTTTTAATCTATGACTAAGCTAAGTATTAAAAGCTCTATTTTCGAAGGTAAGATTTATTGTACATTTAAAGGTTATAGATTAAATAATTATAAAATTATTTAGATGTGAGCTTTGTATGATTGCTTTACATAAGGTATCTACTGTTGTCGACTATTATGTTATGAAAATGCCATATGGCCTGATTCAGAATTTTCTTGAGTATAACAAATTATTTACTATTCAGGAAATATCGCATTAAATGAAACCATTTAAATTCAATTATACACTGCATTTAATTGTTCAATACTCAATAAAGTAAATTTATTACACTAATCAACAACTATTGCATTATTTAATTTATTTGTTTGGTTAATTTTTCATTTATTTAAATTTGTTATGTTAAGTATTTGTAATATCGAAAAAGTAAAAAATTTAAGATCAAAGGTTACTATTGCTAAAATTATGATATAAATTAAAATAAATTATATCAATAATTTTTTAATATAATAAACATACATTAGAGTTACAAATATTTTTTGAAAATCTTAATTTTTTTAAGATTACCGAATTTTTTAAATTAAGAATTTTTTAAAGTCAAAAAAAAGTGATTCCGACTACAGGGTATTTTATTGTTCACTTTGAAGATACACACTTGATTGTTTATGTAGTGCACAGAAGGCTGATTGAGTAATAAGGGCTGAGACTGAAATAAGTTGAATTTCCAAATAAAGCCAGACAACAGCTTGAGTTCTATGGACTATCCCATTTTAAGAGAATTTCAGCGTCTGTTTTGAGTAAACGCACCCAAATAATACTCCATTTACTATTGGTAAAGTAATTAATAAACCCACAATCAAAAACTGTTTGTAAAATTAAAATCTGATAAATGTGCTTGAAGCAAAGATAATCAAATGGTAATCAATTAAAGAGAGACAGACAGAGATTTAGAAAGAGAAAAATACAAATCGTTGGGTAACTGAAGACAATGAGTATCAAGAGCTGAGCCGGTTTGTAAACGACAGGTAATCAATAACAGGTGAGTACGCTGAAAGTGAAAATGAGTGACCGGGAAGCGCTATTAAAAGATGTTTTTGCCCGACGCCAAACTGGGCCAAGTGTGCAAAACAACAACCACTACAACAACTACAAGAGGCGTAACTAAAAACGCTTGTAATTCATTCAAGTTCAGTTGCAAGTCTACGAAAAAATAAAGGCAGTTGGCAACGCAGATACAGCTAAGTTACCAGCAATCGGAGAGTGGCAGAGACAGAGTCTAAGCCAGGCTAAGAGACAAGAGCCGGCTCTGCTAACCGTTTCAAAGTGTGTGGTGCAAAATCTGTGGGTTTTTTGCCGATTTATAAGCGTGCGTTGAGACTGCAAACGGTTTAGTTCCTCGCCGTAAACATAACTAGTCACAACACAACACACAGCGGGCCCAGAGCGGAAGCAGTCAATTCAGAGAATCGGTCAACAAAGTAACCAGTTAACCAGCTGGGAGAGACAGACAGAGAGAGAGAGAGAGAGAGAAACAAAGCTTACTTTAAATCAGGAGCAAGTTTTCTCTTCACGATCAAAGGCCAACAGGGGCAAAGTGAACGTAATAAAAGACCGCCAAACAAGTCTTTTATTATAAAAAAAAATAATAATAATAATTCTTGTTGTTGTCGCTGTTGTTGCTCTGGTTGTTAGTGTTGCCAACAACACATCGATTGTCACAGTCGCTGCCCTCGCATTCCAATTCAAAAATGCCGCGCATGCCAATGATCGCAGTCGCAGCGACGCCGCTGCTTCTGCTGACGCTGCTGCTGCTGCTGCTGCAGACGCCGACAGCAAGCACAGCGACGGCAGTTAAAGCTAAAGGAAACATCATGGAGGAGGAGACAACATCATTTGGGGATATCGATGAAAGCACGGTGACCATTAAAGTGGATTCAGATCTCATTCTAACCACCGAGGATAACATACAGGAATTCACCCATCTGCCGGATAATGGACTGACAACCACGGAGGAACCACTGCCGCAGTCGGTGTTGCTCCAGCTGGAAAGGGAACGAACTGAGATGTCACATCAGCAAAAACTCAACGAAACAACAGCTAAGAAACTGCTGGAAAATCTAATAAAGACAACAACAACACCACCACCAACAATAACAACAACTACCACAGAGGAAGTCACAACAATTCGCATGTCAAATGAAAAGAACAATTTTTACTCTGGACAAAATTCGGATTTGGAAATGATGGAGGATAAAAGAAATGGATCTATAGAAGCCACAACATACTTGCCACAATTCGAGGCAACTGTAACGCCTGTGGACAGTCTGGCATTCTATATCAACACAAATAAGTACGAATCGCAGAGTGAGCAAGGCACCACCAATACTCCATTGGAGGAGTACAAATTCACCAGTGGACCACTTCCGGCGGGTGTGGAGAGATATGCCACAGAAGATTCACTCACAGATGAAACCACATTTCTGCAAAATCTGGAAGAAATGCTTGAATCCACTCAAGCAACGGAGGAAGCCATTTCGGAGACAACGCCAGCACCAGAGGAGAGCACCACTAGCACCACGAGCACCACAAGCACCACACCACAGGCGATTATAGTCACCACTGAGAAACCCATGGATATTGTCGATTTGCTGCGCATGATTAACTCCGATATGATTACCACAAAGATCATGCCAGAATCTACAACCACCGAAGAGTCAATGCTTGAGTCGAGTACGGACAGCAGCACCACCAAGTTAGCTGAAGAAACCACAATTGCAGCACCCAAAATGCAATCGATGCTTGAAGCAATTGTTACGACAACATTTACGGTTCCTGATGCAACCACAACTGTAGAAAGCAGCACCACCCAAATTATCGACGAAACCACAACTGAGCCTCTAAAAGGGACGCCATCATCTGAAGCTGCTGTGACGTCAACAACTACAAATGCGCCCGAAACCACCAGCACAACTTTGGCAAGCAGCAGCACCACCAGCATCACAGAAGATATAGCGGAAACCACAATTGAACCACCCAAACATCAGTCAATGCTGGCAGCAGTGTTGATGACAACAACTGACAGTGTGCCTGAGACAACGACAAGTTTAGAAACCACCACAAGCAGCAGCAGCACTAGCACCACTAGTACCACCACCACCACCACAGAGGCCATTCCCATTGTGGCAACGAGAGCACCACGCGTGGAACGAATCTTTAATTCGGATGGAGTTGAGGTGCTGTACGGTTACTCATCAGTGGTGCGAACGAATGGCGTTTAATGCCGCATGACATACAAATTACCAAAAATTACCTTGTCAAGGTCAACTTGCCATACAAATCTAATTTTTCGAAGAAGCAGCGAAAGCTCCAAATTCTAAGCGAGCTAAATATTAAAATATTGTGATAAACTGAAACAAAAGAAAAAAAAGGAAAATAAAACTGAAAACACAACAAAAAACTGTAAATTAAATGAAATATGAATAATATTGTGCAAAATGTGGTGTGGCTGGAGAAACGATTTTTTTTTAAATTATAAATAAAACATGAATTACTGAATTCCAATAAAACATTTCGTATTTGATTTTTTTGCAGTTTACGTAAAGTAAAAAAAAAATAATACACAAATTGTTGATCCACAAATGTGCTTGGCGTTCCATTTGCATTAGTATTGGTATTTGCATTTGTAAATAAAAGTGGCATAATATTGAACCACGGCGTAGAGGCTTGAGTAAAGCAAAGTGGAAGCTGAAATGCGCTACCGAGACTTAAGAGACTTCAAAGAAGTAAACAAACAAAAAAAATATGTGATCACAATTTGCTTAGAGGTGTGGCAACCAGTCTGTGGCACTTAAGATGCTAAAGATCTACTGTTAACGCACTTAACGAAACTAACTAACTAGTTTTCTCAACCACCAAATAAAAGCTAACCACCCAACGAAGCTGCGAAACTTGTTATGGCCTTATTTATGATTTAATAATTCTTAACTTGTTTAATATTTAATTAAACCTCGTAGTACGTACAGCAAAATTGTCATATTATTTTTAAAAACGTTTTTGATGTTAATGAAGAATCTTAAGAAACTTAACGAACCACTAAAAACTAATCAGTAGACTTGTGAAATATTAACATAAAGACTTACATTTATTTTCAAATTAATATTTCGATATTCGTAAAGAATCTTATGGCAATCTAATGAACAGTCAATAAAAAAAGTTAACGAAACTCTCGAAATATTAGTCTGAAATGTCAAGAATTACAGAAGTTATGAATCATTTGAAAATGAACAAGTCAGAAAATTGTAGTGATAAATAAAAGTTGTAGATAAAAATAAGCTCTTACAGGGTATAGAAGTTAAGTGCAACTTTAAAATAAAAATGAGAAACATTTAATCCAACAACTGCCCACCTGCGTTCAAAACCGGCATTAGCCATACATTTTTGGGCTTTTATGTTCCGGCATGAGCAGACGACGATATAGACAAACGAAGAGAGAAAGAGAGAGAGAGAGAGAGAGAGACTGAGATGCAGACACGTGGATGGTGACTGGTCCATGAAATCGATCGAACCCATCGATCTGGTTTGGCGACAACAAATTGCGGCTTATTCATTCATCGATGTGGTTGGCATGCGAGCACATAAGTTTGTATGTGATTAGGTGGGTTTTCAAGAGGGTTTTGGGTTTAGCAATGATTATCACGTCTTCATAAATAAAATAAAAATAAAAAACAACAATTCACATATTTCCATTTGAACTTGGCTATAAGGCGCTAAAATGCATGTTAAATGCGGGCTATAATGAAAAGTGATTGAAGGTTTTGCCAATGCGGGTTTTTTTCTAGCTATCCGCTGACTAACTGGACAATATGTTTTCTGATATACGAGTACATAATTGTTTAGTTAGTCATGGATGTGAGAACAAGCTGAACTTGATCAAATATTTAAAATTTTTGTAGTACGATTTGTTTAGTGGGCTAATGGAAGCAAAGAGAAATAGATAGATAAATAAGATTCAGCGAAATACTAGACCACATTACTTCAGTGTAAACATGCACTGTTTTAATAGCAGTAAGCAAAACTACTAAATACACACTTAGAAGAAGGAACTTATAAACAATAGATATCCAAGGAGAGCTGTTTTATAAAGTAACTAGTCGGTCATTTCAACCCAACGTAGTGTTTATATCAGATCTCAAATTAGCACTTTAACAAATTTAATGCCAACGACTTTTGGTTTTTGACAATCAAAATCTTTGTAGAATAGTGTTATTATAGAAGCTTTAAGCCACCAATCGTAATGCTAAAGCTTTTACTGAAGCTTTGTCAACAATATTATCCACACCCAAAAGTCTGCTACATAGAATGCGAAGATTCATATAGTTTTCAACTTCCTACATTTGTCAGAGACCAGTTTCTAATTAGAAACATTGTGCTAAGCGAATCGTTGCTCTGAAGCTGTGCTATGTACTAATTTAAAATATTAGATAATAAGTTCCCCCCATAAACATGTCATGGAACCAGTCCTTCCATTCACTGATCAGTAGCATTCTGGCATTTAGAGATTGGTATAAAAGCATGCAACAATCTTGCAGTGATCATCAAAAACTTAAACGATGAAGTTCTTTGTGCTGTTTGCTTTCTTGCTCTTCGCCTTGGCCGCCGTTCAGGCAGCTCCAGGAGGAAATGGTCGTGGTCGTGGTGGCGGTGGCGGCGGATCAACTGCCTCAGCATCTGCCGTTGCTACTGCAGAGTCAAGCGGATACGGAAATACCCAGTCTAATGCAGTAGCCAACGCAGTTGCCACTTCCAATAGTGGTGGTCGCGGCAGGCATTAAATATCCTAAATCTGATGTCGGACAAAACCCAATCAAAGTTATTCTTATTACAACAGCTAAATAAAATGGTTTCTATCAAACTAAACAGATCATATTATACTAATGTGTGGGAAAAACAACACGGAGCTATCCGATTTTCAGGCAAATATCAAGTTATCACTGCGGACGGGAGTTCGCGCTAGTGACGAAAGCAGCACGAAAGGTGCGAAAGGCAACTAGCAATACATACATCTAATATTGACAATTTGCTACGACAGTCCGATCAGATCGAACAAAATAGCGTACTAAAACGTTTTTTAACTCACCTGGATTATGAGATAAGGGGGTGTAAATGGGAGGGGACAAATTCAAATGATTGCCGCTTTTGGGAGCCGTTGGAGCCTTTTGCTAACATAAAATTTAAAAATTCTAATTAAAATTACGCGTCGATTAATACCTCGATCACCCAAATACGATAACTGGTTCAAAAGATAAATAAATTTGAAATTTTTTGTGGACTTCTCAAAATTAAATTAAAGGTCAGTTTGTTTGTCTGTTTGCATCAAAGCGCTAAAATACCTTAGATGTAATGATGGGGACTTATTTCGTTTCGAAAATATAGAAATGTTTGTTCTACGACTTTTTGAAAAAACCGCTAGTTTAGCGGGAAAACGGTCTTTCCCGCTAAAATTGAAACGCCAACAGTTTCCAAACTATTGAAGCTACAGATATGTTCTATATATTTAAATTAGAAATTGATTTCGTCACTAATCCTTTACCTCGTGTAGAGGTTTTTTTTCTTTGAAATGTACATAATGTATATATTTTTATTTTATTCACTCTGGTTAAACTTAAAATTCCAAAAACAGCTCTAGAATGAATATATTTATAAGTATTCAAGAGTTCCACATTGACTTTGATATCAACCTTTCAAAGGTGCCACAGAAAGCGAAACCAAGGGAAAATCTCCCAAATCTCCATACTTTTTCGGAGATTGATATGAAAATTAAGAAATGTTTGATGATGATGTACGCATTATATAATTTTGTACAAAATTGTTTTGATTTCACGCATTTTATACTTCAAAAGAAAAATCGATATCCTATGGGATCTTTGTACAAGTCATTACTATGTATACTATAATTAAGTTATGGTGCAGTCATCTTATCTAAAATTCATCTAATCTGTTTATCAGATTAAAACAAAAGAAAACAAGTTATCACGTTTTGCAATTGGTCTCTTTTAAATACGAATTTCAAAGTTAACATACATATTTACTTAGAAACGAAATCACTCAAAATGTTACTCAAATGATGTCAATCATACAAATCAAATCAAAAATATCAACCAGTGTTGTAATGACATTTATCTAGTGTGCGTTTTAACGACTTGCCGATTTGTTTACAGTTTGCGAATAAAAATTTAAATTATTAAATGAAATTCAATTAAACAAAAAGAAACTTTCCGTGATATAAGCATTTGTTTAAGTATAAAATACATATACTCGTATATACATTTGCATTATAAGTTACAGAAGGGAGAGTTTAAAACATACAGAAGATACATCAAGAAACTTAAAACAACGATATGTAAAATAGATCGAAATTGGCCGAGAGTTGAGTGCCGATAAAGTCTATTAAATTGTTGAAGAATTGAGTTAATTTTTATAAGTGAATACAATTTACTATTCAAAACCCTTATTGATTGATTTCATATAATTTGTAAATCAAAATTATTTTAAGCCTAAATAATATTTAAGAACTTACTAACTGTTTATCAGATCCTGTTTTTAAACCTTAATACTGCAGTGTTCTTCATAAACGCTTTATGCAAATTTCAGTAAGCCAAATTTTAAGGTACTTTTCTCTAAGTTGTTTTTGAGTAATCAAAAATGATATTTGAAGTAATATAACATGCATCTCAGACAATGGTTTTCGATTCAAGTGTGACCAGTCAATTAGTTCAACTCAGATGACAACTGATTAAAATAATTTGTGCGGTAGCAAAAACCAAAAAATAACAAATACAATTAAGACTATATTTGCAATTCTGGCCCACAGATGACGTTCCAAGAACAGGTTTATAATTTTGTTTTTCATTTACATTTTTTATTTTGTGTATCAAAATTTACTGATTGGATTTGTTTAAGTAATTTGCATAATTAGCGGGGGGATACCATCTTAGTAAACAAAAGCATCGCTTAATATCAAAATAAACATTTCGGATTTGAATAAGATTCTAATAACAAACATGCGCAGCTATTGAAATGAAATAAATAACAGGATTTGGCAAGGTTACAGTTATTTTACTTACATAATTATTACTGTATCTGAAAACTGTTATAATCGTCCCATCTTAATTTGATTAAACTAGTTTACGAATTGGAATTATAGATTTTATATATAAGGAAAATAACCAAATCGAAATAATATTGCTTCAACTTGTTTCTTATTTAAAGTCAATACACCGATTTAGAGATAATATTTATGTTTCAATTAGATTTCAGCACAAATTTGCACACTCGATATTGAAATGAAATCGTTTGGGCTTTAACTGTGAAAGTTTCCTAGTCAGAGCTCCGAAATATTTGGGAATATTTAACATCAAAATTCTCACCTCATTGCTAATGTATGTTCATTTTGCATACATTTTTGGAGGAATAAAAGTTTTAAAAATACTATATGCTAAATAAGGGGAATCTTATTGTAAAAAAAAACATTTTTCAAGCATGCAGCTTATTGATATATCAGAAAATTGAATAGTCAACATATCGAAAATAAATAACCAATATTCAAACGCATAATTTTAAGTTTGTTTCAGTGTATTTAACTAATAAGTTATGAATGACTTAATTACAAAGTAAACTGATTTATTTGCCAGCTTTAGACGAGGCTGATGCACTGGACGAGGCACTTGCTGCACCACCACGGTTTCCATTGGAATTGGCACTGGCACTTGAAGAGGCATTTGCATTTGCTGCACCACCTCCGCGACCGGCGGACTCAGCAATGGCTTGAGAGCTGGCATTGGCGTTAGCACCACCGCGTCCACCTCCATTGGCAACGGCATTAGAGCCAGCATTGGCATTGGCACCACCTTGACCAAAACCACCAGATCCCTGAGCGATGGCAGAAGAATCAGCATTGGCACTGGCACCACCACCACTGTTTCCACGATTTCTTTGTGGGGCAGCCAAGGCGACAGCCAGGATGATGCTGAGTACTATCAAAACCTTCATAATGTTGCTTGTCCGAACTCTGTCGAGATACTTAATGAACTCCGTTGATGGTCTCACCTTTTATAGCACCTAAAGGTAAACAGGCCAACAACAACTCAAACCAAAGAAGACGCTATCAATTAGCATACATATATGCATAGACTAACATCAAAAACGTAGATAAACATTTGTGAACTGAATTTTTATTGGCATTAGGGCCCTGATAATGAATACAGACTGCTCAAATCGTATCGAATTATGGTGTCTGATGAAAATGTGCGAATCTCTAGAGGCAATCATAAATATCTCTTAAACCGGTTGTAGACCACTTACATATTAATACATATTAATAGGTGTCTATTTGATATTTCTTTTATTCTATGACATGTTGGATTTAATACGGTTCCGTCTCTAACTTTCACAAAATGAAGTGTCTGAATGTTAATATTTAAAAAACATATCTAAGTTATGAAATACTGGACAATGAAGAAACAGATCTAAGCCTTACCAATATTATAACTTAAAGGAAATAGCAGGTCTGAACATATTATTTCATTGGAGCTTATTAATCATTCTAATTTTGTCAGAAACAATAGAAAACGTTGTTTAGTTTTCAGAAAATATACTTAAAATTTTAATATACTCGTATATAAAATATTTTAACAAAATTAAAATTGAATAACTTTATTTTACTTTAAAATTTATGAAGTCCCTAGAAATTAAATATTTTCTTCTAAAATTATGCTTCGACTAAGAAACGTTTGCCCTAACATTTTTGTTCATCATGAACAGCAGAAATTGAAGTGAAAATTGTATATATTTGATTCTTAATGAAATAAAATTAAAAACAAAATTGTATTTTATATAAAATATATTTATTGTTTAATAAATTATGAACAACTAAATGCCTCTTCGATTACTTTCTAGTAAAAGATGATGCGGATGCATTGGATGTGGCGGAAGCAAGACCACCGCCATTCGATGAGGAGTTGGCTACAGCAGAAGCCTTGGCATCAGCGGATCCACCGAAGCCGCCGAATCCACCACCGTTAGCAACGGCATTGGAGTTAGCATTGGCATTCGCACCACCAAATCCTGGACCACCAAATCCTGCACCACCGAAACCATCGGCATTTGCATTTGCATTGGCATCGGCATTCGCACCCCCAAAACCAGGTCCACCGAAACCACCACCATTTGCTACAGCACTGGCATTGGCATCTGCATTTGCATTACCGCCAGGACCGCCGGGACCAGCAGGTTCTCCGCCGAATCCATTATATTCGCCATGTCCTGGATTACCACCAAAACCATTAAAGCCTGGTCTGCCCCCAAATCCGCCATTTCCACCATGTCCGCCAAATCCGCCATATCCGCCTTGTCCGCCATATCCGGGATGTCCGCCATATCCACCTTGTCCGCCATATCCGCCTTGTCCGCCATATCCGCCTTGTCCGCCATATCCGCCTTGTCCGCCATATCCACCTTGTCTGCCAAATCCATCGTTTTCACCATAGTCCCCAGGTGCACTACCTTCAGCCTGGGCATTGGCATTGGCCTGAGCGGAGGCATTTCCGCCAGAATGATATCTTCTTGGAGCAGCCGAGGCCACAGCGAGAATAACGCTGAGTACGACGAAGACCTTCATGATGATACTTGTCCGAGCTGTATGGAATCACAAAACCGACTTATTGCTCTGTAGTCAAGATCTTCGTTTTTATAATACCCAAAGGGAAGCAAACAAAATTGGACGCAAACCAGACGTAAACCAGACAGCATCATTACGCTTAGAGGTTCGATTAACCGAATATTTAATACTCTTTTCTAAAACATCGAAAATTAATAGTTTTTTGATAAAGATCAGCTCTCTGATTTGCGCTATAGACTCTGTTAGAAGTGTCACATTTCATGAAATAGTTGAAATACCCGGCAAAGGAGTATCATATAATTAGCATACATGAAAAGCAGGGAAAGCATTTGTTCACTGAATTATGACAAAATTAAGACTCTGATTACGATTCCTAACTAGTCAAATTATTGGGAGCTCTGAAGATTAGGTGTGTGTGCAAATCTTAAGGTATTAACATGAGCTGGACTCATGTTAGGTTTCTCCAAACTGGTTATACTGACATATTAATATATGTATCTGTCGGATATTTCAGATTTCTCTCCTTATACTAGACTCTTGATGCTAATTGGCATCTTTGAAAATGTATTTAATTTTTAAGTAATAACAGAAGACATAATGCTAACAAAATACTCATGTTTGTATACATACAATTTATTATTCTTAAATGATTGGCACATTTTGTTTGAAGCTGTATGTCCGGCTTTTCCTGTAATTCGCTGACTTTAGGAACCTTACAAGACCTACGCACAAAACTCGATACAAAGTTCTTCCGTAAATATGAAAAAAAACCTCATAGTCAAATTTATTAAGTTGATTCATAATAAGGAAATACTTAGAGTGTTACATCACAGTGACTATTTAATTATTTACAGTTGTGTAAGATGGAAAATGATACGATTAATTTAAATTAATAGTTGTCGAAAATATTGAGAAAATAAATTTAACGCGAAGTCAAGAGATACTTTTCTGAATTAAGCTCGTTTTCTTAATCCCATTCCCAAAATCGTAATCCAATTTAATTTAACAGTCTTAAGCTTTAATAAACAAATTTTAATAGTGACAAATAGCAGCGATACCACTGTCGAAATGGGAGTGTAAGTATTTGTTCTTCTTGCTTACGGGATATTCCTAAGTCGAGCACTCTTAAATGCTTTACTTTCCACATACAAGAATATCACAAGCTATCAAATGTTTTGCGTTGCTTTACAGCTTTCAAGTCAATAAAATGAACGGTTATATAGAAACAATATTGTAATATATAAATTTGATTACAGTTTTTTATTAGCACTCGATTTTTACTCAATTGATTTACAAATATAAGGTTTGATCGTGGGACTTAGCCGCGGAAGTTAATTCCACCATTTGAGTTTGCATTTGCAGTCGATGAAGCGCTGGCACTTCCACCACCACCGCGACCACCACCCCCAGAGGCACTAGCAGTGGAAGATGCGCTTGCAGTAGCAGTGCCACCGTTGTTGAAACCGCTAGGGCCGCCAAGTCCACCTCCTCCAAGACCGCCGTGGCCGCTGTTGTATCCAGAGCCACCTCCAAAACCAGGTTGTCCTCTATTATTGCCGTGGCCGCCACCGAATCCACCTCCAAAACCAGGTCGTCCTCCAAGGCCGCCACCGCTTCCTTGTGCGTGGGCACTGGCATCGGCGTTGGCATTGGCACTGCCTCCGCCTCCAAATCCGCCATGCTGAGGAGCCGCAGAGGCAACAGCCATCAGAAGTGCGAGAGCGATAAACAGTTTCATAGTTAGGCTTCGAGTTGACTTGACAAACTTAACGAAACGACTGACCAGCGGCTGCTTTTATACAAATCTAGCCCAGGTCTAATCTGCCCAGACTCCCCCATCAACCAGTTATTAGACAAAGAAAGAGCAAGAGACAGACAAGGAGAGAGAGAGAGAAAGAGAGAGAGAGAGAGAAATATAGTAAGAAAAAAGATTATCATCACATTTTGGTGTTATACCAAAACACACAAACAATTCTAAGGTTTTGTTAGTTTGTTCAACGTCACAAACTGAATATTTAATTCATCAACAACAACAATATGAGACGCTAAATGATCACACAAAGCAAATTAGTATTATCAATTAGTTGGCCCATCATCAAAAAACAACGCACACGCCATGTGTCCTATACCCTACACCCTGTCTAGCAGTCGCCTTAACCGGTTTGCTCGTTATCATCATTATCTTCATTATTATAATTTTTAATGATTCCACACTATGTATTAGACGTGCCCCTTGTTCCTGCACTGATAAAAAAAATGTTCTAAAATCAAGATTTTGGTCTAAGGTCTAAATTTAAATTAAAAAGTTTTTATTTTAAGAATAAATGTTCTTAAAATTAAAATCAAAAATAAAATAAATGAAAATTATTTTTTATATTTATATTTTTTTATTTTTAAATTTTGATTTATTTATATTTTTTTCTGTTTTACTAATTTTATTAATGTTATTTTATATTATATTAATGTTATTTTAATTTGTTACGAGGGGGATTCGAACCGTCGCCTACTGCTTCACAACTGAAGCGGCCTCTCTAACCAGAGCGCCACGGTGCCATCATTTATTTGATACGAAATAGTACCTATTTATACTTTCCTAAAAATTTAAGATTTTTATTCTTATATTAAGATTTTAAGATTTTTTAGATTAATAATCTTAGTTTTAGTAATTTGGTCTTAAAATAATCTTATTTTAAGAACAAAATATTTAAGATGAATGTTCTTGATTTTAGAACTTGGTCTTTTTTTTCAGTGTGAGAGTTTTGCATTCATTTGATTTTCTAGCATGTCTTTAATATTCTAAATTAAAAAAAAAAAATTAACAATTTGTTTATGAATATTCATTCATAGAAACTGAAGATAAAATTAAATATTGATGGTTAAATTACTTAAATGATGGGACTGTTATATTTGCTTCCATGAACTGTCTAGAACAACTAGTTCAAAGGGCCAAATGAGACAACTCTATTAGGTCTTTAGATTGTTTATCTTAAAGAGTAAATAGCTTTGACAATCATTAACCGGTTTTCTTTACATCAGCAGTCTCATTATCAATTTAAATTATAAGATCATAGGCATATTTATGTATAATGAAATAGCGAACAGTATACTTTTTGGTTCGTCAAAAATATATTGGAAAATTAAAGTATAATTTAATGAGGATCCCAAAAATATGCAACATGAATTTTGCGAAAAATGTTTGAATGCGAAATTCAGAATGAAAATATCTAAACGATGCATACGAATAAGAAATCTAAGCTAGATTTTTTTATTATTATATGTAAGAATGTTTTCGATTTGGTTTGTTATTAATTATTTTCATAATTTAATAATAATGTCATCTTATTAGCTTTGGCAAAATTCTCTTTCGCTATCAGTTTTACCTGTAGAGGATTGAAACGTCGTATATTCCTTTAGATGAAGCAGTGCAAGTTCCCTAAACATCGACTGAAATTCGTATGTGCGAATATTTTTATTGTTATTCTCACATATATGCCGAATTTAACGGGCTTCTTATGTATCCCTCACTGAATATGAATAGTGACTCATCCACAACAATATAAATAAACCTGAAATATAAACCTAAATTCAGTCGCTATACTCAGCTAGAACGATGAGCGATAACTTTTGTTTAATTTTAAGCAACAAAAAAAATAAACCAAATTTTTAGTTTCTTATTTTATTGATTTTTTTTTTTATTATTTTCAGACTTTTTTAATAATTAAACTTAATTGTTTGTAATCTCGCATCGGTGCACCAGGCGCCGATTCAGGTAGTTTAGCCACGGAAGCCGCCGCCGCCGCCAGCAGAAGCTGATGCAGACGATGAAGCGGATGCGGCACCACCACCACGACCACCACCAGCGGCTGATGCACTGGAAGAAGCTGAAGCAGAGGCAGAACCACCGCCACCGAATCCGCCACCGCCGCCGCGGTATGGGCCGCCACCGAAGCCGCCACCGCCGAATCCAGGATGTCCATTAAAGCCACCGCCACCATATGGGTTGCCACCGAAGCCGCCACCGCCGAATCCAGGACGTCCACCAAAGCCACCGCCACCATATGGGTGGCCACCGAAGCCGCCACCGCCGAATCCAGGACGTCCACCAAAGCCACCGCCACCATATCCAGGACCACCGAATCCAAATTGTGGCGAAGCCGCCGCGACGGCAAACAACAGAGCAAGCACAATGAAAGTCTTCATATTAATCGGATTGATCGATAAAATGTGTTGTACACTCAAAGAAGGTAACAGATCAACTGATGGATCTATACACAACCTTCCAAACTATTTATACAAGGTGCGTATGAGCGTAGAGCAATCTTTCTAGTCTCTCTTGGCTGTGATAAATTGGAATCCCGAGCTAAGTTCGGCATCTTAAAACCATTTACCGGTTTTCGTTGCTTTTATTTCTAATTATCAACTTCGGCTTCATTAGTATCTTCATTATCATTTTGAATAAGAAGATCATCGGCTTTCGTTTGTCACTTGACCGGGTGAATCCCCATGCGAAAACAACTTAACAGCTTCAAGCACATAATTATATACAACATAATGGTATTATTAGAGTCTGTTGTCTGTACTTATAAACTCCAATCTAGATGGGAATGTTTTGAATATTGTTTTTTTATTATGAATATAAGATGATCTGGTCTTCCTACTTCACTCTATGCCCTTCTCCTCCTTGTGTATTCAGCAAAACAGCGAAAATCTCGCATTTGCCATTTTGATATTCTAATTAACTGACATGTTCATCTTGAAGAGTTTATTCGCCTCTACTTGGCTCAAAAAGCTGTTTCGATGGCGTCGTTGCAAAACAAACAAAAAATCTGAATCATATTCAAACTAAAACAGATATTAAGTTTATTTGTAAACTAATCAAGCGTAAATAAAAGTATACATCTTGTAAATACAAGAAAAAGGGACAAAGCAAATATTACTTAATATATTATAACAATTATCAATTATTTCTGCAATATATACTATGATAAAGTATATTAATCTGTAGATTAGAAGATAGGTAATTAACTGTATTATATAGCACTTTGTTTCGTCTTTTTTTTAATAAAAATCCAAAATTTCTAAATTTTATTTTCCAATATACATTTATTATATTTCTATTAAGTTGACTCATTCATAATCGATCTATATGCAGTATACAACTTAATATTTATACTAGTATTACTTAACTGAAGCTACTATTAATACTTAAAGTGAAATCACACAACACGTATATATAGACAAAGTATCTATTTATTCTACAAATGAGATGCTAATCAAAATAACGATTATTAGATTATTAGATTAGAGAGAAGGGGATAGAGAGAGATAAGATGATAGCCGATGGTATCAAATAATTGGCGCTACATGATAAATAATTTAATTTAAAAAAAAAGGGCAACTGCAATTTAATATGTGCAATAAAGACTTAAAATATTTATTATGCAATTGTTAATAAGCAAATGTCTATGTGAACTGCTAATTCAAATTATTCCAGAACACAATTAGCTGTCCAAACCAGTTTCAATGTCGTCACGGCGCAAAAGCTATTCAACTTATCACAACAGAATACCCAAGTTCAAGATCTATTCAAGTGCGACTCATCAATATCATTGCCAATGGGGTTTTCCATATCACAAATGTATGAAAATATTAATATGAAAATTGATATTGGTGAATATTTGGTTAAATGTTAGATAAACATTTTTTTTTGTCGACAACGTGTTGAGTACGCAATTAGCACCCAATTGAAGGGGAAGTCCGCCGGAAAATATCCAATGTCGCGGGCTCTCAAATATGTGAACTGTTTGCTCACATAACCAGGGCTATTAAACAAAACTGAATATTAAATGCACTTAATTCGAATGTTTATACGAATTGAAATAAAACTAAAGTATAATCAAAACCCAAGCAAATTTCACCGTTTCTTTTTTGCCAAAAAGGCTATCCAACTGTCCCTCTCTATTCCCTCTGTCCCTCTCTATTCGCTCTGTCCGTCTGTCTATCTACATATTTATTTATGCAGGCGGACTAACAAATATTAGCATATTAGAGCTCACATAATTGTTTCATACAAAAACCGGTTGAGTTACCTTATTTTTGTTTACAATCTATTTTTGTGTTGCTAAATTAATTGTGCTTTTTTTCATCTTTGGCTTGGTTCGCTAATTTATATAAGCCTGTGGTCATATTCATATATTATGTTTTGCGCATCAGTTTTTATTGATCTCTTAGTACAACATAATTTGACTTATGATGTTATTAGTAAAATTGCGTTGTTGAAATTGAATAGTAATGTTAGTTAAAAAATAGATTTCAACGAGTGATTTTGCTGACGTTCATAAAAATCGTCTTTAGAATTAAATTATATGATAGTTATTGAATCAAATTTAATTGCCTTTGAATTCCTCTTTAGAGAAAAATATATATATATTTATAGTTTATTTGTGACCAACAACAACCATTTTCACAACATCATTTTATGGGGAAGAATTAATCAGCACTCATTTCGTATATTAAATACATAAGTTATTTCTTCCAAATATACACGACATTTTGTACGAATATCAGCGGAAAATATACTTTTAAGTCAAACGCAAGTTGAAAATTTTGACAACTAACTTAAAATTTATGTATGAACTTGTTGAGATTCATAATAAACTGCATTTAATCACTGCGAACGGCAGCACAAAGGGTGCGAAAGGCGACTGGCAATATAAACAGCAAATATAGTCCTTACTAACAAGATGGCATATTAAAACTTTAAATAACTCACCTTGTTCATCAGATAAGGGGTGTAAGTGGGAGGGGCAAAATTTAAACGATCGCAGCTAAAAAAAAAAACCGCTAGTTTAGCGGGAAAACTGGAATAAGCTTTCATTACTAGACTTTTACCTCGTGTAGATATTTTTTTTTGTGGGATTGAATGTATTCGCTCATATTAAAAGCCATTTAATTTAAAATAGCTAACCACTGAATGCCAACGAACAGAACCCAAACCTGGAATGACAGACCCGATAAATGCCTTCTTAGATTAGTTAACTAGACCGTAACAGAGTCAAAATCTGGCACAAAAAGCAACATTTTGTATTTAGAATAGCGCTTATAATTATTGGCCATTTAAGAGATTCAGTTTCTCTGTCAATCGACAGTGCAATTCAATTAAATTATCCGCATATTTGGCAACGGAACAAACTATTCAATTATTCGGTCGATGGGCTAATAAACAAAGCGCCATCATACGCCATACACGTTTTATGATTTACTTTTGAATTATTTAATTTTAATTAAAATTCTGATGTTGCCAGCCATATGCCAAAAGTAATTGCATACTTTTAGGCTACGCCAGATAATGTGGGTGGTTTTGAAATTGTGTTTCTAAGCTGTTTCGCTATAGTTCAAAGTGAAATCATTGATAATAAAATAAATAAAATCGATAACATATAATTTGTTATATGTTAAAACAAGTTCAATAAACTGAATGTTATAGCTTAATTATCTATTTTTATTTTAATATTTATTAATCAAATATATAATATTGTATCGATAGTAAAAGAAATTAAGTGAGCGCATCTATATTATTATTAACAATACATTTTATATATTTAGGAAATAATTCCGAAATAATTCATACTAAAACATTTTATCATTTAATCAAATAAATAAATTAAAATTAATTAAAACTGTGAAATATAAAAAGTTACTGAAAGACAAGGACCTATCGAATATTGCATTTACATTTACATTCACATTTACATTTATTTTATGGGCTAACATAAATTGTAACAAACAAAGAATTGCCATTATGTCAATTCGACAACGATGCTAGGCTATAACAGTGGCAGTGGCAGCAACAACAATTGTTGCAATAATACAAATGGCAACAGCAACAAGCAACACAAAGTGGCAGCAACAGCAGCAGTCGACAGTGTGGCAAGCCGCCAGCAATGGCAACAGGAACAGCAGGACAATTTTGCTGTACAATTTGATGGCCTAAAGGGGGCAGTGGAGTTAAGGCTGCAGCTAGGACCTCTACCATTGCCATTGCGTGGTGCACTTCCGTTTTATGCTGCCAAGTGCACCACAGGGGTTCATTGTCCTTGTGCAAATTGGTCTGAGTTTATTGCCAATGGCTGTTTGGAGCAGACGTTGTCCGACCAGTTGTACAGCTGCTGCTCCTAGCTGTCTTATGATCTCTCTCTCTCTCTCTCTCTCTCTCTCTCTCTCTCGCTCTTTCTGTCTCTTTAGCTCTGAATGGGATGTCTGGGATGTCCGGAATACCCGCCAGTTGCTGGGCAATAAAACTGCACTTTGAGCCAAGGCACAAAAGTTTGCTTAAGATTTCAATTTGTTGCTTGTTGCTGCCGCCGCGACGCGCTGCATTGTGTGTGCAACAATTTGCAATAGTTAAATTGCCCCAGCGTGCAAACTTTGCCGCTAATGATAAATGTTTGGTAAATGCCACATAGACTGCAATTGAGTCGTGGTTGCATTTCCAGCGCCATTTCAAAGATTTATATGACCAAGTATGTTATCAATGTCTTCAGACCCTTTAAGTGCTCTCTCCCCCGCTCCCCTCCCTTATGCACCATTCATTTGAGCAAAAATTTGCCATCGAATTGCAAGAAACTAAAAGTTCTTTGCATAAATCTGATAATGTTGCCGCTTGCCGCTTGCCGCTTGCCACTTACATATGCAAAGCCTTTACCTCAAGGACAACACGTGACTTTTAGACTTCGACGAAGATGAAAACTTTTCCACCTTTTTTTATGAAATATTCACCGAGCACACGTATAACTACTGACTGTCAGCTGTCGCAGTTTTATGACGAAATTCCAACAATTTCACTTAATATAATTAAAGAGGAACTCTTTTACGACCGACTTACAGCTTCTCTTATGATATTCTCTCTATAAATTGCAATCTATTCGATCTGTTAAACATTTTACTATTGCAAATATCCAGAGCTACTTAATTAAACTTGTCCGATCTTAAAATGAGGAAACTCTTCTTTTTAGATACTCTACATGAAGCTCTATATCATACCAAATTTGAAAAAGATATTTTATTTTAATTCATCTATCCCATATATGTTATAAAGATAAATTTTCCTTAATATCGAAAACTTATTCGTAATTTTTTGCGAACCCATAATACATCTTTAATTTGGCATTATCTTTATCTAAACTATATATCTGCCACTCTAATTAATATAAATATTTCATAAATCTGTTCAAAAATCTGTTTTTTGAGTATAAAACAATATATTCAAAAATTATCAAAGCAAATATCTGAGTTAGGTACTTTTCACTTCACATCCCAAATTTCATAGTACTAGCTTTTATTTTCTCCAAGATATCATCAATGAATTGACCCAACTTATTTTAAATATTATCGTTAAGAATCGCAATTGACTTGCTTATCTTGTTTTATACATATACACAACTTTATTAGACTTCAAGTATTAAGCATGTTTATGGGAACGGAGTACATAAGTATAATGATGATCCACACTTACTCAATCGACTAAGTCCAGGTAATTGAGGTTCTATCGCTCGTTGCGCAACCAAACAATAAAACTATTATAAAAGCTTTGGTTTATTACAAAAAGTTTATTGGTTTAATCTTATAGACATGGGAATACTCTTTCGTTTTTGGAGTTGGATTATTGGGTTAATTTAGAAGCTATTGAGAGGTTGGAGATTAAAACTAACGGCCATAGCTGCCTGCGGAGGCAGTTGCGGAAGCGGATGCTGAGGAACCACCATAGCCTCCGCCACCATAGCCTCCGCCACCATGACCGCCGCCACCATGACCGCCGCCACCATGACCGCCGCCTCTGTGTTAATTGCCAGTTACCGCCTCCAGCTGCCGCCACCACCGCCATGCCACCGCCTCCGTAGCACACCACACTCCAATGCCGCCTCCAAGTCCGGCTCCAAGTCCTGCGCCTCCGCCAATGAATGGTCCACCAATGCCTACGCCATGTCCACCGCTTCCTGCTCCAGCAGAGCCTACAGCAAAACCACCGCCTCCATGGCCACCACCGGCAGATCCGCCACCAAAACCACCGCCTCCATGGCCACCACCGGCAGATCCGCCACCAAACCACCGCCTCCATGCTACCACCGGTAGATCTGCCACCAAACCACTGTCTCTGTGGCTACCGCTCTGTGATCCACTGCTGAAACCATGCCTCCATGGCCACCGCCAGCTGATCCACCGCCGAAACCACCGCCTCCAAGACCTCCGCCTCCGAAACCGCCGCCCCCATGGCCACCGCCTCCATGGCCACCGCCTCCAAGGCCACCGCCGCCAAAGCCGCCGCCTCCATGGCCACCACCTGCTGATCCTCCACCGTATCTGCCTCCATGGCTACCGCCTGCTGATCCACCGCCTCCATGGCTGCTGCCTGCTGATCCGCCACTGAAACCACTGCCTAAGATCCTTCCGCCTCAAAGCTGCTGCCTCTATGGCCGCCGGCAGAGCCACCTCCTCCATGACCACCAGCGCCTGCACTAGAGCCTGCAGAAGATGAAGCACCGCCACCGGCACCGCCAAATCCGCCTCCTCCACCGCCGCCTCCTAGATCCAGTCCAAGACTAGAGCCGCCTCCGCCGCCGCCATGTTTGCCACCACCGAGACCGCCACCGAGGCCACCACCAAGACCCAGGCCGCCGCCTAGTCCCAGTCCCAGGCCACCACCTCCGCCTAAGCCTCCACCACCGCCATGGCCGCCTCCACCGAAGCCTCCGCCTCCGCCACCACCGCCACCGCCATATTTACCGCCAGCATCGGCACTGGAAATAGCGGACGCGGATGCGGTGGCCGAGGAACTGGCACCACCACCGCCACCACCATAGCCTGCCGAGGCAAGGGCCACACAAACACTGAGCACAATAAACAATCTCATCGGAACTTAAGCTACCGACTGACTGCGACTCTTACAGAACGTTCCGCTTTTATAAGATTCCGCAGCAAAATATAAAAAATTTCTAAAACTAAAAGCAGACTGCAAAAATAGTAAAAAAAAATAAAATAAAAATAAAAGCAGAACAAAACAAAACAATATTAAAAAAAATCGCAATACAATCAAACAACCAAAGTAAAACTAGGAACCGGGCAACGCGACGTTTAACAAGCAAATACAAAACGCTAGTCACGTTTTGAAAACCGGGATCGATGTCGGGTCAGGCGGAGTAGTATTCTGATAATTAACCCACGGAGAGAAGTAACAGCAACCACAACAACCACATTGACCATAAACAATAATAAGACATTTATCATTATTTAAATATTATACATTGTCTACGATTCAAGCGAAATATACTCTGCAAAAAAGCGAGAAAACATACAAACAATTTATACCAGACGGATGATCTAACAGATAAAATCAATCTTAAGTGAAATCAGATTTAGGAATACTTGAATTTATCCGTAGCTTATGATTCACATCATTAAAAAGAGTATCATTATTCGGTTAAAGTGAGATTTATAGTTCCCAATAATTCTCTTTCCTTTTAATAAAGTGCTTGTATCAATTTACAAATACGAATTGATTTATTGATTGATTTCACATTATATCTTGAAGATTAATTTATAATGCTGTTAATATTTTTAACATCGGATTATTTTTTAAATTCCCAGAAACTCTGATGTCTGGCAAGAAAGTGTGTTTTAATTACTAAATAACATATCAAAACTATTTTTAAAGAAGTCAAGAACAAAAAGGAAACTATAACTTTTTTAGACATTGTTGCCTTAAAAGAGAACACAATAGATCATAAAGTTAACATCACAAAAGTTTCCCATCATATACATAAATTAAATCAAGTGATTCACATACTTATAATATTTATACACGTTTCACATGAATAAATTCGAAAAAACCCAATATATAATTATTCGATTAAAATGCAGCACGTCTAGAGCATTCGAAATTCGTTATAAGCATTTTATTCTTTTCTCAGATAGTCGCAATTTGTTTATATAAATTAACCTCTTAACGTCATCGGAAATAGCTGTGTTGATGTGATGAGATTAGAAATTCTATATGATTTATATCAATAACATAGTTTAGCTATAGTAAGTACTTGAAAGTAATTAGAACTCATTTAATAGACATCAATACAACTCAGTGTCAATCGTTTATAACGAGATTAAAATGAATTGATAAGAATATTTTAAAATAACTATGAACAAAATAAAGGTTTCTAAAACAAATCTAAAATAAACATTTTAATAGTTTAGTAAATATGGCTCTCTGTAGATGAGATTTGAACAGAGCAGAAATAATTTGTATGTTTTGCACATAAAATTTAGAGTAACTTTAACTTTAAAGTATTTTCCAGCTAACTAAAAATTACTATGAAGTTTATATAATCCAAGTATTAAGTACGCCATAAGACATTAATTTATTTAAGTAGAAAAAGAGATTTTTACTTTAAAGAGAAGTTCTCGTGCTTTGGGAGTGGCTCTCTGTAGTAAATGGAAGCACAGTTTTCACGCCTTGTACACAGTTTTTCACTTAGTTGGTTGGCCGGGTAAACTGAAATGCAAATGTCAAGACATGGTGGCCTGAAAGCATAAGCAGCTCTAGGAAGTCAGTCAGAAAACAGGAGCCACAACACAACAAGAAGCAACAGCAACAACGACTGCAACAGCTGCTCTTGAGAAAATGGCATGTGCATAAGAAAATAGAAATTTTCCTCAAGGAAATCTGCTTAGAATTGCATGTGTTTGTTGATGTTGATGCTGCTAGAAAAATCTGCTACAGTTTCTGGGCCAAGTCATTGTCTGCCAAAAGAAACAACACTTGACTTCCGTTTCCGGTCGAAGCCCACACAGCTTTTGCATATTTAAACTCGAACAATTTTATGCAAACATCTATTTCATATTTAAAGCTACATAAGAAAAGCAAATAAATAAATAAATATTAAATATAAAGCTCTACACGTAATTCTGCTACCAGGAAACTTCTCCTCGCCCTCATCCTTGTTTCCGCTCTCGTTTTCGTCGTTGTCTTAGCCCACGGCCCAGATCCCTGACCAGATCATCGCCATCAGAATTCTTGACCTGTGGCAACTTGCCCAGCACTTGCAACATGCGATTGTAAAGCTGCTTTCGCACATCAATGGCCCAGAGGAAATCCATGTGATTAAACTCCTTCATGGGCACCAGATATTTTCCTGTGACATTTCCCAAGTCGTCGCACATAGACTCCACATCGTGCGGATGACACAGCAAATCATTGCTTGAATAATACACAAATGTTGGCACCGTCACAAGGCTGAGATTATAGCGTGGAGGCAAATGCTCCCTATATAACACCATATTCTTGTTGGAACTGTAGCTATATGGCGCAAATCTTCCGCTTTTGATGATCTGTATAAAGTGCTTCACCTGTTTGGCCGCCACACCGGCGGGATAATGGCCCAGAACAACAGGAAACATTTTCTAAAAATATAAATATATTTAGCATAAATAATTCTTACGTAGTCCAGTATAACTCACCCTATTAAACTCATTCCAATTGCGTCCCACAATGCCAAAAACAGCCTCAATACAGAGTCGTTCTGTCTCCTCGGTCATGCGACAGAGAAATCTGAATTCTCCATTGAACATCTCTGTGATAGCGCTGCCAACGAGGCTCTATAAAGTGTGAAAACAAAACTTGATATTCAAATACTTTTTTATCGAATACTTTGGTAAGAATTACAAGAACAAAGACAAAACACAAGGATTCCAAATTTAAGAAAAGTTAAAGTTAAAGAAATAAAGAAAAATAAATTTGTTAATTTAATGAACTAATATTTTCAGAGTACAAATATAGCTAATATTAGGAAAAGTTAGATTTGATTTATCAAATTCAAATTGAATTTCAATTCAAAAAGTAAGATTCACTTTTATTATATTGCAATATTGTTATTATTAAATGTGTGAAATCAAAAATTAAAATAAATAAGGCTTCGGATATCCAAAATTATTCTTTCATATGGCTTTTACCTAATTTACATTTCACTAATTTTTGTTTCTCTAAAGTTATATTCTAGTTGAATGATTCCTAGGCTTTTGTTCCGAATTCCTATTTGTTAAAATTCTTATAGAAATAAGGAAGTATTCTGGAAATTAGCTTTTACTCACATTAAAGTACAAACTGATGGCACGTATATAAGGATGATCTTCGGTTTCTTTGGCATAAACTGCCGGTGCCATGGCCTGCATAGAGATGACTTTCTCATTATATGCCGGTCGCATGGAGCACATGACAAAGAAGGCGGTGCAGCCCTGAGAATGTCCAGCATATTGTAGCTTCTTGTAGGCAGTTGTTTTAAGAATATAATCGATCATTGCCGGCAGATCATACATGCCAATTTCATGCCAACTGAAATCCCAGAATTTGGATTCATCTGGATCGAGAGTTGTATGGTTTCTGGAGTAACGATTTCCTCTTGCATTTCCCAACCAGACGTCATAGTTGTGGTCGGCCAGCAAGTAGCCTGTGGGAAAATGGATGGAATTTGTGGTAATCACTTGGTCCGGCCATTAATCACACTGGACATGTTGCAGACACACTCACCCAGACTCACATTTGGACCCATGACAACAAAACCCGCTGAGCTATCAACGAGTCCATGTTGAAGAAGGAAGGGTTGGGCACCCTGATTCCTTATGCGATGCATTGTTAGAATGTAACCATCCTCGGTGGTCACATGATGCACTTCCGCCTGGTAGCCATACTTGGCAATTAATTTATCCTGTTGATGAAATGTGTAAATTGTTGCAGTCTCTGCTCGGTCATTAATCTTCGTACCACAGTAAGGTTTGAGTCTTGCTTGATGTTTTTACGCTGCAATTTCTCCTCGGCAGTTTCATCCTCAATGCTCTCCTCTTCCTCCTCCTCGTCCTCCTCCTCATCCTCCTCGCCACCAATGAGCTGCGCCTGCGTCCTACTTAAAAGCAGACACAATCCCAATGCCAACAACCATCGACGCCCCATTATTATTATTTAATCGAACTTCAATGTATATCAATGCGCAAAGTGAAATCCCTCAAATTAATTTCAGGTTATGTTTAAGTTCCAGGTGTATTTTTATTTTTTTGTGTCTTTACTTTCTGGTCAAGTTGAACGGTGCTCGTCGAGGGCCCGACTGAAACTGAATCCAAAACTGAAACCAAAATCCGGCGGTGCGTTTCGAACTTCCGCGCTTACAAAGAATGCCGAAAACTTTCGATCAGCAAACAAAAAAAAAAACAATTTACAACAATGATAATCACAATATACGTAGTGTTGTGCTGTTGTTTTTGTTTACATTGTCATGAGGTTTGGGCTTTAAATATACTCTGTAAATGCAAGAGCTACGAGTTTATTTATTTATATATTTATTTATTTATCGTTGCATTAAATAAAACGAAATTCAAAATTATAACTTTTAAATAAAAATTTTAGAAATTAACAATTAAATTATAAGACTTATAAACGATTTAGATAATGACAGAAAAAACAAAAAAATTTAGATTAGGTTAAGCTGGGAAAGAAACTAAAAAATAAAAATAACTAAGATCAAGACTTATAGAGCAATAGTTCTCTAACTTAACTTAATCTTAACCTAATCTAAATTTTTTTGTTTTTACCCAAATTATTATTGATAGATGCAAATCTAAATTTTAAATGGTATCAATTAGTCGATCTTACTCGTCACTTTCTTATGTTTTGTACTGAAGCAGTTAATTAAATTGACAGAGGGAGAGAGAGGGGAAAATAAATGCATTAAAATGCGTATGGCGTTGCTATCAATGAAGAACTATGTCCAAAAAAAAAGATAACTACAGTAAAGACTCGTCGGGTAAGTTTCCACCCGAAAAATGTGCTCGATCCAATGTAGGTCAATTTTGTAATTTTACAATGTTTAGCAAGACATTGTGTAAGCTGTGATAATAAGTGAGAAAGTATTATACAGGTTGTAAAAGATGAAAAGTAAGAACGAGTCTGACTTAAGCTAAGTACTGTACAATGAAATTTATTACAAGTGTATTTAATACAGTTACGGATTTATTTTATTTATTATAATAATTGAAAAAAACATTTTTTTTTGTATACATTAAATGATCATGTTCAATTTTTAGTGATTTTTTTCAAAATAAAAATAAATACCAAAGCTTAATAGCTAATATGCTTTGTTTCTGCTGAAAAAAAATATTTTAATAAGTCCCAGCATAAGTATCGATTCATAAAGAGATAAATTAAATTTAAATTGTATATTTATTTCCTCACTATTTAGGAAAAATTAGGAAAATAAAAGATGTCAAGCGAAATGACTTAATAACCTTTTCGTTGTCAACGCTGTCTATTGTGGGTCAAGTAAGCAGCGGGACAGCAACAACAACCACAAAGAAGGCAACAATATAAAAAAACAAACAAATAAATTTGTTGTTCGATTGCCTTTCAAGTGGGAATCAAAAGAAAGTAAAAGTGTTGGACCCAGACAGCAGTTTGTCACATATTTGTTGTTGTTAACGTTGTTGTACACTTAAGCTTTTAGTATTCAGTTTTTTATTTTATGTTGGGTATTTTTTTTAGTATGGTTTGGCCAACGGCAATCCGATTACATAATTGCCATTTGGCCGGCTGCCAAGACAAATAAAACATTTCGCCTGCCTCGCACTTTTAATGAGCTTCAATGGGTGCCTTTGATGTGAGCTTTGGGGAACCCAATTACTTAGTTAGCACCACCAACACCAACCGCTGCTCCTCTACCTTATTCAATTACGTACGGTAATTTGCCCTTAAGAAACTTTTCCATTAACTCGATCAGTTTGTCATTAACCAGCGACTTGACCTCTGAAGAAAGCAGGAAATCAAAATGATTGAACTTTGCGGATGCAATTCGACGTACACTACGCACTGAACTCAGCATTCTTGCATATATATCATGTACGCCCTGGGGCGTGGCAATGGCGTCTGTCTCCCCAAAGTACAGTATTATCGGTACAGTGATCAGGGTAAGATTATAGGACAATGCCTCGATGCCATGATAGATTTGCACATTCTCAATCGGTCCATAATCATAGGCAATAAAGTCTCCCGATTTCCAGATCTGCTGTAAATGCTGCAATTCTCGAGCGGATCCTCCCTGCAGCAGATAATCATAGTTGAAGATATCAAGTAACTACGTTTAAAAATGAAATTTGTTTATTAAAATATTAGATTAAAAAAATTAATTTGATTTACCTTTTTATTACTTTGCGAACTACCGACCAAATTCTTTGTATAATATTCACAAAGTTCCTTCTTTTTGCGACACATCTTTCGCAACTCACCGGGTGGAAATAATTCCAATTTATTCGCCTTTTGTCGTTTCTGTTGCAAGTTATAATATTTGCAAATTTCAGAAATAATTCAGTTGATAAATGGTTAAATAGTTTCTATATAAAAATCTAAAAAACATATGTTATTGCAGCTGATAATAAAACAAAAAAATATATATATAATATTCGTATACAAAAATCTTTAAGCTCTCGGCCACGCACTGAGTGATATAAGACTGAGCTACACTCTGTTGAGCGAGATGATTAAAATTTAAATTTAAATCTAGAAAATGACTAGAAAAAAAATAAAGGCATTTTTATGGAATAATCTGTTCTTTAGCTCAAAGCTAATTTCATGTTTTTACGAGTACCAACGATCATATAATTTGAGCTCCCCTCTCAAGAATAACTTGCAATCAGTATAATTCGGTATTTGGAGCAAGATGAGCGCGACAGCAGAAAAACGAAAACAAAAGGATGAGAATGACTTTTCTATGCACATTGCAGAATTGCCAAGGACTGTGCGAAAGGAGCTATATGAGCATTTGGACTCCTTGAATGTTTGGAGAAAGTTGGCGACTTACGTACAATTGAATGCCGAAGATGTGCACTACATACAAAATCAGAGCTTGTTTGGTCACTCTCCCGCAGATGAATTCCTTCATACTTGGGGCGGTCAATATAATCATACAATGCGCTCGCTTTTTGCACTTTTATATAATAATAAACTGCGTAATGCCATGCTGATTATCAAAGATTATGTGCCTGTTGAATTCCACAAATATATACAGAAATGTGAAGCGACTATTAGTGACCAAAGTGCATCACCAAACACCGAATTAATTCGTGAATGTGCCCATATGTTGCTGGAAATTAATTATGTCGAATTGGTTAAAGCAACACAAAACTGGAATCCTGAGAATAAATTGGGCCAAGGTGGCTTTGGTGAAGTCTACAGAGGAGAGTTTAAAGATACAGATGTGGCCATTAAAGCTATGGACTATAAGCATGAGCATAAGAATAAAAGAAAACTGGATCTGGAACAGAGTTACAATGAAATGAAATGCCTAAATACCCTACGGCATGACAATCTCCTGGCTCTCTACGGCTACAGCATCAATGGAGAGAGGCCCTGTCTAGTGTATCAACTGATGAAGGGCGGTTCGCTGGAGTCCAGACTAAGGTCGAACAGTTTGAAGCGACCCTTGACTTGGCAGCATCGATTGTCCATAGCCTTGGGCACGGCCAAAGGCATCTGTTACTTGCACACGGCGAATACAACGCCATTCATACACGGAGACATTAAGCCCGCAAATATACTGCTAGATCAAAGTCTACAACCGAAGATTGGAGATTTCGGTTTAACCCGTGAAGGTCCCAAGTCCTTGAAAGATGTTATGAAAGTAAAAAAACTTATTGGCACTAAAATCTATTTGGCTCCAGAGTATCTTAGTTTTAAGAAGCTGAACACTGGTGTGGATATCTACAGCTTTGGCATTGTATTACTAGAAATGTTTTCTGGTCAACTAATGATCGAATGCAGTAACCCGAAGGACCAGCCAATTCTTCTTAAATCTCTTAAAGAAAGTTCACAAAAATCGCTGGAGAATCGCTTTGAGATCTTTGATAATCATCTCGTGACACCAATGGGCGAGGAGTTGGACAAGTGCTTGTGTGCCATAGAAGTCGGTGCCAAGTGTGCCTCATCCAATTCAGGAAAAAGACCAATTATGCAAGAGGTTGTAAAGAGATTCAAAACATTCAATACAGATTTATAAATGTGCATTTCTAAATTTTTATTCAATAAATATTAGAAGTAAATACGCATTTCAAAATTATAAGAGAGAAATGTTCAAAAGAATTAATATTATTAATAAATGTTTATAATATGAAACTCTTAAAGCTATTTAAATTCATTAGAAATTTTAACCAGGGTTGGGCAGCTAAGTTTAGCAAGTGAGCTCCATAACATATAAAACTATAACATATAAAAATTATAGCAAAAATTTTTACACTGAGAGAAATAAAATATCACCTCTAAAATCGAATGCTAGCTTATTCAAAGTTTCTGTTTGATGTCTACAACGAAAAGCGGAGAATGTTCGAAATTTTTTAAACTAATGAAAAGGGCTCGGTGAGAAAAATGAGACACTACACAATGAAAAACAAACTTAATAGACCGTCTTTTTAAGTTAGTTGTCTAAGAAATCGTTCGTGATGCATTTTTAAAAATAAAAATGATTATAACTCTTAAAAATAGAGAAACCATCTTGATATTAATTGATTTTTTTTAGAAATATATTTAGAAATCTAACATTTAAGTCGAATGATCTTGACTTTATTATTAGAAATTATTATCAGTGTACGAACTCATCCCTGACTTTAACGAATCATAGCGGATTGTACAGCTCAGTCACTCTCAGCTTATCAGACAATACTAAAGCGAGAGAGAGATAGGGATTGAAAACATTTCAAAAATTCTCTATAGGGGGTTATCAGCTATTTTTGAACCGCATGTTGATTAGAGCACTTCGTCCAAAACTCATTCGCTGTCTCCAAGTCTGCGCTCGGAGAGCGTCCACGATGATGTCAGGCGATGTCGAGAGACTTATCAGGTGGCAGCCTTCAGTCTCGCAATGATGTTCAAGCTAAGCAGCCGACTGCAATCTCTGAAGGGGCTGCCATTTGGCTGGCAGGGATTACGCCACGCCTCCACGGAGGGAGAGCGCACAGCTCTCTATGATTTCCATGTGCGAAAAGGAGGCAAGATTGTCAACTTTGGAGGCTATGCCTTGCCCGTGCAGTATACAGATCAGAGTATCATAGCCTCCCATCTATATACGAGAAGTGTCGGCTCAATTTTCGATGTGTCGCACATGTTGCAGACCTTTGTGAGGGGCAAGGATGCGGCTGCTTGTCTGGAATCCATCTGCACCGCTGACATTCTGGACATGCCCGAGGGTAGCGGAAGTTTGACTGTGTTTACCAATGAGCAGGGTGGCATTTTGGATGATCTGATTGTGAATAAGGTCAATGAGAAGGAGCTCTATGTGGTCTCCAATGCGGCAATGAAGCAACAGGACATGAATATCATGAAATCAGCTGTCGTGAGTAGCATGTAGCATAGATTAAAGAATTATACCTGATTAACAATGGATTATTTACTACAGTCACACTTCAAATCCCAAGGCAGAGATGTGTCTATTGAGTTTCTCACACCCTCGGAACAGTCACTGATTGCAGTTCAAGGTCCACAGGTGGCCAAGGAACTGGGAAAGTTATTGGCAAAGCCAAAAGTCTTCGATCAGCTTTACTTTATGCGTTCTGCGATTTTCGAGCTGGCGGGAATTAGCAATGTGCGCATCACTCGCTGTGGCTACACAGGTGAGGATGGTGTGGAGATTTCCGTGCCGTCCACTCAGGTGGAGTCCCTGACAGAAGCTTTACTCGCTGGTGGTCAGCTAAAACTCGCTGGCCTCGGAGCAAGAGACTCACTTCGCCTGGAGGCTGGTCTCTGTCTCTATGGCAGCGACATCGATGCACAGACAACGCCTGTGGAGGCAGCACTTTCCTGGTTGGTTGCCAAGCGACGTCGCAGCAGCGCCGACTTCCCTGGAGCTCAACATATTCTCAAGCAGCTGAAGGAAGGCGTCCAGCGACGTCGCATTGGACTGCAAATGCTGGGTGTCAAGCCACCACCAGCACGGGCCGGAGTTGCCATCTACAGTGAGGGACAACAGGTGGGTCAGTTGACCAGTGGTTGTCCCAGTCCCAGCACGGGACGCAACATAGCCATGGGTTATGTGCAGGAGCATCTCAAGAAACCCGGCACACAAGTCCAGCTCAAAGTTCGCGAGAAATTCTATGAAGCAGAGATTACACGAATGCCCTTCGTGAAGGCCAACTACTTCAATAAACCCAAGCAATAAAATCAAGGACAAAAGTAATTGAAACACTTTAGTATTCATTTAATAATACTCTTTTAACTACCTATTTTAAAAGACTTCTCAGATAATTTGAAAATGCAGCTTAAAAATAACTGGAAATGAGTTTTGGTTTAATTTACATTCCTGAATTCTTTAAGCTCCTAAGGAGGTAAATTGTCGAAATTGCTTAGGCACGTATTTGATCAGATATAGAAGAAAACATGAAATACTCTACAAGGAAATACAAAAACTAATACAACAGTAGATTTTTAAAACACTTTCAATCTAAGCAGATATTTAACTTTAAAGTTTTTACCACAGTCTTAAGGACAGTTTCCCAGATCTGTAGTTATATTTAGTGTCTATGAAACAGATTTTAAAACAGAATTACCAATTTGCTTACAACAGTTGCTAAACAGTTTTCCCGCTTAAGAGAGAGTTTCAAAATCTACAGAATATAACCCATGAATGCCCAACTTCATAGATTTATTTCTCTCATATATCTTTAAATTAAATTTTAAACCTAATCGAAAATCATATTAATAATTTGTATACTGACTGTTGGGCAGTAATAGCATTTTTGCAAAAATCTTTAAGAAGAGACAAAAAGATATAAACATCCATTGTTTACTTGAGTCATAAGTAGTTCTAAAAATAATAAGCTCAACTAACTATTTGTGTATAATATGGGACTATCAACAATCGCTTTCCCTTCGATGGATAACAATTAGATATTCCTTTGGTATAATTGATAATTACCTTGACAAATTTCATTATGGCACGCACGTGTGTGTGATCGAAACGCACCTGACGATGGAGCCGAGCAAGAGGTGCCATCGCCTGCATGAGGAGGATGTGTTGATTGAAGCGCGGATGCAACGAGCACAACACGAGGAAAGCATTGAAAGCCTGTAACAAATAAAGCATGAGAAAGAGCAGAGAGTAGAGAATTTAGGAGCAAAAACTCAGGTAAATGAGTCGCTTACCTGCGAATGTCCAATTAGTAAAACTCGCTGTGCTTCCAGCGATTGCTGACTTGCCTCCTCTCCTACTTCACCCTCTTTGTGGAGTCCCTTGCGGGTTGTAAGCTTCACAATGTGGTCAATTATAGCGGGTAAATCATATGCGCCATGCTCGTGAAAACTATAGTGCCAGAATTCAGTCATGACGTCGGTGAGCTCGAGGTGATGTCTGCCATAGGGCGACATGCCACGCAGATTCGCTAGCCACACATCGTAATTCCGTTGATGCAACTGAAATGCTGCGACACACACTTGACACACACACACACACACAGCCAAAAATTCCGAAACACCCGAAACTTACCTAAACTCTTCTCTGGTCCCAGGCAAACCCAACCCAGAGATGAGCCCAACAGTCCGTGCACCAGCAGCACGGGACGTGCCCCAACTTGTGGCAGACGCTGCAACTGCAGCTGGTAGCCATCGACGGTGGTCACATTGTGCAGCTCGTGGCTGTAGTTCAATTGTTGCAGCCAGTCAAGCTGCAAGCAAGAGACAAGCAGAAAAACCCTTCAGTACCCCTTTTACTCTCTCTGCTCACACACATCACTTGCCGTTGTCCATTTGTTCCGCTCCTCCGACTGGACATAGCTCAGGCCAATCACAATGGCAACAGCCGCTCCAATGATGCAGCGCGTCATACTGACAAGCTCACACATTTTCCCAGCCTCAACTGGTCATTGTTTTCATACCTGAGCTGGGTCATATGCCATAGCTAATTGCCCACCAGTTGATAATCTTTGCGCCTCACTGGCCTACACTATACTACACAAAGAATGAAATATATAGCAAACATTTTTGAAACTTAAAAATGCTCCTGTAAAATTGTCAAGGAAAGTGGCATATAGTTAATATATATAAGAACTCTTTCAATCATAAACCAAGTTGTAAGAAGAAAGTCGGACTGAAAAGCCTTAAATATAATACAATAACTTGAAAAGTTAAAGATAAAAGAACACATATTTTTGGAGTTTTGCATTAATTGCTATTCTAATTATTAAAAAATAACGTTTATATTACAAAAGGAAATAAGAGCTATATTATTATTGGGAGCAAAAAGTTTTTAATAATAATTTAAAAATATTTTGTATATTATGAATTTTATTTCACTACTTTTGTACTTTCTCTATAACGTAAAAATTTCATTTTCTATTTTTAATATGAACATCTGAAAAGCAGTATGCACAGCGTAACTGTTTAATTTGCTAGTTTGATTTGACAAGTCTGCAAAATGTTGCCATTTAAAAAATGATAGCTTTAAGCTCAACTTCGCATGCCACTTATTTTCCATATGCTTGTCTGAGCAGCAGTACATAAATTTACATATTTATACCCTGCAGCTGTTAAACAGTCAATAGGGTGTATGTTAAAATATACCACATAAAAATACAAATGAAAATAGCACTTGCTCTCAACAGAATTAATTTAAGACTATGGATGTCAGAGATATTCGAGTATGAGTAACTGTCAGTCGAGCATACTCATGTCATTTAAGCAATTCTCGCGTGGCAGCAACCACAATGAAATTAACTTCAGATTACACTCGACGCGACAAATGCAACAAAAGTGAATTGTTTAATTGCAGCTTTATTAAATTTAATAAAAATGCATATGCCCGCAGACGCGACACGCCCACTTACATACTCATGCATTCATTCGTATTACCGCCTTCCAAAAAATTGGGTAGACATTCACAGATGATGGCCAGGGAATCGGACTCGACGGGCACTCGGCGTTCCCGTTAATCGACTGCACTTTTGCATCCTGTTCACTGCGCAGACTATAGCAGGAGGCAGCTGCTCCAGCTCCTCCTTCTGCTACAGTTCCTCATCCAGCTCCTGCTGTAGTTCCTGTGCAGCATATGCCACTGGAAGCGCCCTTTTGTGTGTGGCCAGTATGAGGATGGGCGTTGCGAGTCCTTTGTTACCACAGACATGCAGTAACACAGTGGGTAAATTAGCATATTTAGCGTAAGAAAATTTATTACTTGAAAAACATTTAATGTGTCCTTCAACATTTTAATTTTTCAGGAATATTAGCCTGTTAAGAAAGTAAGCTAAATTATTTTTAATTTTATTTCATTTATTTAATAACAAACAAGCACTCTATTCAAATGCATTATTATGAACAACAATTTGAGATTTCATAAGCTTGCTTAATTAAGCATCTTATTTTTTGGCAACTTTTTTTGGCATATTAATTTTAGAAACAATAATTAATCTATTCAAATTAAAAATATTTTGTTTTACCAAAATCTAATGTATTGGCAGATATATGATTTCTTATTAGTACAAATTAGTCAAATTTTTAATTCTTTTAGCCATTATATAAGGCAAAACAAAATATCTATCTGTTAATGTATTATAGTAATGGAACTCAAAAGAACTTTAGCGTCAGTATAGATTTTAAAATTTGAATTAATCTCTGCTAGATGATTTTTCTCCCACTGTGGGGTAGTTTTCCTTCCATTTCTCTGCTTCGCCAACTGCTCCTTCTCCAATAAAATTGTTTCCCATTTAATTTGGCATTCCTTTTTTTTTTTGGTTTTCATAATTTTAATAAAGTTCACAGGGATTTCATATTTTGCCGAGCGAACTGTGCAGTCAATTGTTATCTCTCCGGCAATAAGTAAATACGGGAATGCAACTGCAATTGGCGACTGTGCCTCTGAGTGCTTCTTGTTTGTGTTGATTTTCATATTTTCCCAAGCAGTTTTTCCTTTTATGTAAAATAAATACACGTCCAAAGTCCAACTCATTCTCTTCCTCGTATCACTCACTGAATGATAGGACATACAAGCAGGACTTAATTGTAAAAGGTTTCCTATATATGTATTTATATAGACCGTGCTTACATTCACATGTTGTGGTTCTCGGCATTATTTAATCAATTTTATTAAAGCTTTCCTTTAAACATTTTTTAATTGTAGTTCACTTCACATTCAGAAAAAAGATCCTATCAATTACAGACATTTAATGCATCTTTTGAACTTCATATAATAGCTACAGAATTGTTATTAAATTTCAAATTAAGGCAAATGTATCTTGAGTTGGAGCTTTCTACTTAATATTTTTCTACAAATCCGTATAGATTTTTATCTTGTTTCTGTTTTTGAAACAATTCCTTATATTTTCAGATAAAACTAGAAAATCAAATAAAATATACCTTCAATTACTCTCAGTCTCTTGACTTCTAAATCATATTCACATCTAAGCCATGCATTTCCAAATTACATCATGTAAAAAAGAGCTACAAAAAGCGAGACAGAAAGAACTGTCAACAATATTTATCTATTTTCGTGAGCTCTAATGACATTTTTTACGCCTCATAAAACATCTGCCATAAAAACATCGCCAAAATCTCGAACTGTTTTTTATTTTTGCCTAAACGTCATGTCAATAAAGACACAAAGGTGAAACGAATGACAGTGACAACAACAGCAACAATTTCGATGCTAAGCGCATGATAGGAAAAATATTACGTCAAAGTAAATAACATTGAAGTAAACAAGTTTAGCTGCAAATCAAAAAAATACCCAAAAAAACTGATTCTCAAACCTCATGAATTGAAAAATAATAATGAAAATTGTGCACGGGCAAAGTCAATCACTGGCATTTGTTGTTATTATCATTACTCCGCTGTTGTTATTGTTATTCTCGTTGAAGGAGACGACTACAAATAATAATATCAGGTGAAAAGAATAGAAAACTCAAGAAATGAGAAAATACACTTTGTGTTATTGAATGTGAGACAGACAGAGAATTTAAACGCCTGACAGCAGTCTCTCTATCAACAATGGCGATGACGACGCTTCCGTTTCCGCTCCTTCGGTGACAAAAATAGAAAAAAATAAAATAATAAAAAAAAACGGAAGACAAAAGCCTTGCCGAAGTCTTAGTTCACTTAAAATTTTCTGAGATTTCTGCATAATTTGCATGCGATTAAAAATCAAAAGATCTTCAATGAAAAAGTTAATTTGTTCTTTCTATGTAAAATAAATATTGATATTTATAACTTGGTTTTAGTGCTCTATTATTATATTTATTAAAACACATGCTTTTAATATTTCTTTAATTTGATACATAATTTCAATGATTGAATTATTATGTATCATTAATTTTGTTTAAAGGATATAAATTGTTTTTATGTATGTTGAGTATGATTAACCTTTTTTTTTTTTGCATGATAAAGCATAGATACCCTTTGCAAGTGTATTATAGAAAAACTTGACTGACAAAAATGCAAACAATCCGCGCGCCAAATGCACGAAATCAATGTAATTGACGAACAGACTGAGTGAGTGAATGAATCGCAGCGTTTATTGTGGCCACACAGCGCCCCACAACAACATCAATAAGAACAACAACAGGAACAGCAACAACAACAAAAACAACAACAAAGGGGCACACAAAGAGCAACCCCACACAGTGGTAAAGTTTACCACCTCGATAGGTATGTAGGTAGGCATGCAAAGCTCACGCTTTGTTTGTCTTTCAACTCAATTGCACGGCAAGTCGACAACTTGTTGGGATACATTCCTCTTCTTTTTTTATTATTTATTTTGAGGGGTCGAATTTACGAAGAAAGGAAGCATTGGATGGTAAGGGAGTTGGCTTTTCCGCCTATATGATTTTTTATTATTTCCGATGGTTTGATGTGATTGCTTTTGAAATGTTTGCGTGCCATTTGTTGACAGTAAACGCCGCTTAATGATTTCATTTTGTTATAAATAGGATTTTCAGAGAAGTAGACATTGATCAGGTGGAACTAAGTAGAAATAACTAAAGACATAAAGAGGTGAAACTGGCTTAGGAGCATAGACTCATCAATGAATGTCAAAATATTAATTGAATGCGAAATTGGTATCTGTTTTAATAGTTGTAGCTATATTATAGATTGGATATATTCAAGTAATAATTGATTAGATAACAGTTGTATTAAGCGTATTTTGGAGACTTTTCCATACTGTCAATACGTATTATTCAACACTAAAGCACTGTCAATATTGTGACAGGCTATTACCAAACACTCAACTCTCTTTCCACCGATTAGGCCAAGGTTTGACGTTCATCACTTGAGCTAATGGCAAACAACCGCTACAAAATGTTGACTGTGAGCTAATGGGAATTAGGAAATGGGCTTAATGCTGGTCACGAGGTGTCCTGTTGAATTATGTACGCCTTTTGAATCAACATATGGCGAATGCAGAATATTTCATGCGGAATTAAAGACTTAATAGCAAATTTGACAACATGCTCGATAAACACTCGCTGGTCGCCACATCAAGGGCAAAGTTTTCACATTTTTGTTTAACATTTTCGAACTTCAATTCTATTTTTTCCTTTTCTTCTTTTCTTGTGCTTTTGCTTCATCTTCTTGTATGCATAATGGAATTAGTTAAATTTCTCTTTGCAGCTTTTCACAAAACTGCAAAACTTTCGCTGAACTTGCGCCAAAAAGTTTTGATGCTGCTTTCCTCTCAATTCTTTTTTGAATGTTATGCGTTCTTGATGACGTTGTATTCGTACTTCGTACTTCGAACTTAGACTTCAACTCAGACTCTGAATCGCACTCGTAGAGTCTCCCGTTTCCGCAACGCTGTTAATGGCACCCGTGTTGCAACTTCGCAGCAACTTTTTACTTAGAACAATGTTGTCGACAATCACTCGATTTTAATTAAAATATTTATGAATTTGTCTTTTAAGAAAAAATGATGTCGTGTGATCGACTTGCGAGTGTCCTATTTATTATATTAAATAATAATAGTCAGACTTTAATTAAATATATTTCTTATTTGAATTAAATATATTTAAAAATTATAATTAAATATCATCATAAAAAACAATAATTTCTTTTTCTGTCTGTCATTGTAATATACCCAACTCTGACATTTTTAAAAGGGTATTGAATCAAAAGGGGGTCAGCACAAAAAGTGAGCGTTTTCATCTTGATCACAGTCGAGACAATGGACACCCAGAACGATGAGTCATCTTTGCTTGGAAAAGGAAGGGAGGAGGTGTGCAAATTGCGTCAATCACAGCACACAGTTGGAATTATTCAGTTGTTCAGTTGACTTTCTAATTAAAAAACCATAAAGTTCCACACGCAAGGCACAAGAGAGAATAATAAACAACTGCAAGTAATAACATTTTTAATTATATTTGTGCTGAGAATTTCGGGTTTGTCTGATGTTATGTGGTATAATTTTTAAACACTTAACACTTGATGTTCAGCGAAGAGGCTTGATGTGTGAAACGTGATGACTGTGCAGATGGATAAGCAAATCATTGGGCATTATTCCTCCTTAGTTTGGGATTGGCAAAGTATATTTATTTTTTAAAATTGTCTACGAAAAAGCCGCTCAGATTTAGCAGATATTTTACAATTAATTATAATACTCACATTTGTAGAATCATTAAATTATTTTGCATATTTTGCATTCGAGTTGTATGTACAATTAATTCAAGCCCTCGGCTTGATTGCCGTCAATTGTTGCCAATCCGGGTTTTATAATTAGCAACAAAAGCGAAACTTATCTAACTTATTATTTAAATCAACAATTGATTGTGCCTTATAATTAGTAAAGACTTTAAAATTGTTTGGAAATACAAGCCGATCAATTAAGTGAATCTTTAGACATAAAAAAAAAACACTTGTCAAACAACGGGGAAATCCCCTTTGCATTCTTCTTAATGCCAGTGTTCTCTGAGAACTGGTAATTATTGCTCAATTATAGCTGTAAATATTATACATAAGCAAAAGGTGTTTTTTCTTATGCCAACAAACAAAATTTTCATTAAATATAAGGAAAGTTTTTGTAGTGAAGATTTTGGGGTATCGAAATAAAAAGAACGGCAGCAAGAAAATATATTGAAATAACGGCAGCAACAACTTCAGTAAAACCAGTAACAGAATCAGTAACAACAGCAGTACGAGCAATATCATCAGCAACAATACCTGCAGCAACAACAGCAGCATAAAATAAAGGAACAATTGCAATGATAACACCAACATGAGCGGGAACAATAAAAATATTCAACAACTGGAACTACAATTTTGCCCTGAGCAGCAATAACGACAACAACAACAGCACCAACAACAACTGCAACACGAACTTCAGCAACAACTACTGCAATAAAACAAGCAGCAACATCTAACAAGTTAGTGAAAACAAAAATTAATTTAAAGGTTTGAATACTACAACTGAATGAGTTTGAATATTTATGCAAAATCAAATAAAATATTTCTTAACGATTATGACTTGGAAATTAACTACTCATACTTAAATATCAACAAATGCTTTTTTAAGTGGGTAGGTGAATATTATAGGGTATGTATGCTGTTCGTTCTCTTTTCGTGGATAAATCGCGACTTCAGCGTTCTCACTTGTTTTTTTTTTTGTTCGGTTCAATTCAGTTCCAACTTGTGCTCGGTTGCCTGCTTTATGCCTTTTCATTATTGATGACTTAATTCCAGTTGATTTATTGAGGCCACAAACAACCGGTCAGAAGGGTCCACAGTCGTGGCCAGCACAAGAGCCCGAACGCCATTTTGTATGCACACGTAGAGCTTTTTGCCTCCTTATGTGGCATGTATTACACAGACACCACTACAAGTGAGAGGGGGGTATGATATGTAAGTGGTGTACTCGAGAGTGTACACAGCTGTGTCGAATAGCAAGAAAATGCACGTGTTTAATAAATAAGCCAAGTTAATGTTCTGTATAACATGACAGTCATAGCTAATCGAAGTGCTAAACGAAACATGCAACAATATTAAACAGAACATAACATTTCCAAATAATACTAAATACTATAATAACATGATAATTATTGTGAAATCTAAGCAACATGTTACATAGAACTGCAGATTCCTTTGTTTATTCTGTAACCTACATATCTATCTTTATTTTATATTTATTTAGGCTTATATTCTATATTCTTTAGAACTTTGTTTTGAAATTTTCTTTAATATAAATTTAATTTGAAGATAAATTCACTATGAGTAAAAAACATTGTATTCATGATGCGGCAACTCAATTGGTGTACTCTTGTTATTTTGAATAGTTTGTTCAATTTAATAACAAAAATATACTGCATTCTCAATACTTCAGTTTTTAATGGAATTCAAAGAAAACAAAGTAAAATGATTGATTTTTGCATATTATGAAATTCAAGTATGTTAATATTTTTGTAATATGTTAATTAAATAATGAAATATTGTTTAAAAGTTTTCTAGCTTTTCTAAGAGCATTCCAGCACACACAACAAATTGCTATACACTTAATGCCGCTATCATTATGCACGGATTACACAATATCATTATTATTATGTATATTTATTTTTTTTTTTTTTGTATGTATTAAACTCCAATTAATTGAATGTCATTACCACAAATCTGTTGAAAGCGAAATGCATGAAATAAGAGCCACAAAAATGAATTAAAATCAACAAACACGCGTTTAACCGAGCTGAATGCAACACTAAACCCCAAACAAATGTCAAATATTTATGTTTATTGGAATGGGCAACACATTTACATGCCACACAGATTTGTTGTTGTCCAGGCAATTGCGTCCCAAAGTATGCAGTAAATGTGCATTGAAACGAGCCAAAAACCTGTGAGCTCATTTCACCCCGTCTAATGTCAGTTCCCCCCTTTCTGTGCTCCCACCGAGGCATCCATTCATTTGGCTAAGCCTTGCAACGTTATCGCTGCCCTTTCAATTCATGCCCCACACAGAATGCATCACTTATAGCAGCCTAAACGAGTGTATGTTTCTGTGGGTGTATTGCTTGTGTGTGTGAATACTAATGTCCAATGATTAAATTTTAATTACCGTGCGCAAATCGAGTTTGTGTTTGTTGCTGCTGTTGCATTTTTCAAGTTGCTGCCACTTTGATCCAAATGTATCTGTATCTCTATCTAAAGTTGCATGTGTGTGTGTGAGTATCTGTGTGTGCAACGGTATCCGCATTTATAGCTGAATGCTTGCTGCTCTTTTTTCATGCTCTCTATTGATCTATGCAGGACATTGCCGCCGGCTTGTATGTTCCAACTTGGCTAACTTCATTAACAGTTTCAATATTATTTTGTGCAGGGCCATTTCAATGGACATTGCCAACCTAACGAATATACGGGCTTAGCTATGTCTGTATGAGTGAGTGTGTTTGTGTGGTAGGTTAGTGTGTGTGTTTTAAGAGGTTAAGTCATTTCGGTTAGAAAAGTTGACAGAAGGATAAACTGTAGTACTATTAAGGAAGTCTAAAAAACAATAGAGATCATATATTGTAGGAATTCTATCTGTATATTAACGCAATAGCTAGGACTACGATTTACAATATATTATTTTTAAAATTATATTGTAAACTATATATATATTTATTGTTTTTTAACATAAATATCCAAAAAAAAAAAAAGTGTGAAATAATAATAAATTTTTATTTTATTTAAATAACAGAAAATTCTACAATACTGAAAATAAATTATTTTTTCATAATTTATTTAATTTGAAAATAAATGTAAATCCTGTTACCAGGATATCCCATACAAAAATATTTCCGACACATTCCATACTTATTATATTTGCAACAGTGATTTAAGATGATAATTAGCATCATTAAGAGTATTTCCAGGTCCAGCATGCTTCGTTTTATGCACAACTTAAATACGTTTTTTTCTTAAGAGACAATTACGAATAAACCTCATTCAGATTTGCAGGCCAGGCGAACTTTTATTATCTAACAACAAATCTCATGTTGACCCTTGAAATTAACCAGGAAATGGAGTTGGAGCTGAACCTGGACTTGGACCCGGAGCATGTTGCGTTTGTTATTCATTTCGCTGAACATATGTGCATACGAGTACGTATTTATATCCCTCGGGATAGGAAGAAGGAGTCGTTTCAGTCATTGACCGCTGCCAGGGGGACAATGAAATGGATGGCAATTAACTTTATAACATTTGCTAGGCCCATGTGCATTGGTATTGTTGTTACCAGCCTTGCTGTTGTTCTTGTTGTTGTTGTGGGTAATGCGCGCCAGTTGATTAATTGGAAATTGCGGTTAATGGAGGGCAGATCAGACGGAACTGACAATCGACAATGAGGCAGGGCAGACAGAAACACACATGACAAAAGTTGCACAGAGTCTAGACTTTTAATTAGAGTAGGCTCTGTGTAGCGCCTAAAAGTATGCAATGTCACATGCTAAAGTTTTTCCAGCAAACTTTTGCCACTTGTTATTCAGTTTTTCTATTCTTTTGTATTTTCATTTTTTTTTCTCTTCCGTTCGGTGCTGCTGACACAAGTTGACAGATTTGCAGCGGAAAATTAACAAGTTCCGTGCCCAAAAAATAAAAAGATGAGAGAAAAAAATGCGAAACTTTATCCAGTGGCAAATCGAGTTAAGAAGTCGTAAACTATGCAATGCTAAAAATGTGCTAAAAACTATGAACACGAGCTATTTGCCCAAACTGCATACAACACGGCAGCTCAGCAATTTTGGGAAGGCAAAGAAGGGGCGTGGTTGATTGTGGGTGTGCCGGAAGTGGCAGCGGCAAAACTTAAAAACTCCTAGACGACGACGACATTTTTATGCCTTTTTCTGGGACAACAAAAACGACTTCAACTTCTTTCTGAGCTCCTGCCTGCAGTTAAGTTTTCTGATGCTAACTTCCAGTTGTTTGCACTGTAGACGCATATTTCTCAATGTGTGGCCAGGCTGAGGGCAATGTGCTTAAAATCATCCGACATTCAAGCGTGTAATTATATTTATTAAAATGTTTGCCTTCTAGCTATTCAAATTAATTGTATACTTTAATTGCATACTACATTTATTTTACATAATAATGACATGCATATTTTATGAAAATATGCCTTTACATTTTTTTCATTTCGTAATTATTTACCAATTACTAAACTTGTGGTGATTATATTAAATATTACATTTAGTTATGAGTTATAAATAAATGTAAACATATTAGCATATTATTATTTTTGTAAGTAAATTACAAAATATTGTATAAGTTTTTTGTTAAAATTGTACTGTTAATTAAATGATAGCAACCACTTTTTATATAATTTACATTTTAAATTTGAATTTACATTAAATTATTTATTACTGAATCTGATTGACAAGTAATTATAAGCTCATTATTTTTAAGCAATCCTTCAGAGATTACAATGTTGAGTTACAGCTATAATTTCAGTCCTTGATATAGAGATGGAAATGTATGGAAATCTTTATTTCTCTCTAGTTTTTTTTTGCACAAGCTATTATTTGTGACATCTTGTCTAGTTTTATATATTAATCGAGCCTTTTTTGATACTAAATTCACTTAATTGAACTTTAAAAGCCAACTATCAAAATTTGTAAAAAAAAAAAAAAAAAAAAAATATCGTGTCCCATATGCATATTTTTCATATTTATACCACATTCACACCTTATACATTATTCGGGATTTTTGTCATGGAACAGCTCCCCATCGACTAATCAACCATTTAAATTCAATTCATGCTCTGAGCCTTTAGCTCAGCTGCCATTTGGCCCCAGCCAATTATCAGTTGTGATTTTGAGAGTTGAAATTTGTATAAAAACACCACGCACAGTACAACCCATTACAAACAGGCCCCCGACATTGACACCTCCAAAAACAGTCCCGCTGACCCCAATAAATTCAACAGCAATTGTGGTTATAGTATATTTTGTGTGGTCTTTGGTCTTTCGCTCGGATTTGGGGTTTTGGGTTCACCGAAAGGTTCAAAACAGGACGCCTGTTGATTTATTCAAAGGGATTGCGGCCACATAACGTTAGTTATTCCTGATCTGCTGCTCGTTAGCATTTTTAAGCCAGCATATGTTTTTTCAGGCTAAGGAACGGCACATTCTTTGTAAGCCCCAAGACAAACGAGCTAATTTTCAGCCAGAATGAAAGGATAAAGACGACGATGGGAATGTTCTCTTTGTGCCCATAATAAATTGCACATATGTGAAATTTATATGCATTTTTATACAGACATAAGCGCAAACAAGCTCAGTCTTTGGCTATAGCTTCAATGCCGTTTACCATAAATCTATCGGCTCGTCGCATTATTACTCATACGCACTGTGCGCACCCCCTAAATATACATATATCAAGGCATTAAGTTGGCAGCATATTTGTTGTACTCGTTGCTATATATCAATTTGTAATAGACGGAGCAGAGCTTAAAGGAATTTTAAGCAGGACAATTCTTAAGCAGAAAATTTAAGGGAACAAATTATTTAAATTAAAGATTAAAATGTGTTTATTTTTTGATTATATAGAAAATATGTTAATTTTTTTATTTTTAATTTTAAAATCTTAATTTTCTAATTTAAGAGCTTACTGCCAATATTTCATAAAAATAGTTTCAATATGTTGTATATTTAAATTTGAATCAATATAACTTTCAGTCTATTTTCTAATTATCTGCAAGCTGTTGCATCTCTGGCGAAATTGTAGAGAAATATATTTGAGGAACCCCAACAATTGTAGGCTAATTGAATATGTGTGCCACTTTGTGGCTCTGACTCGGTCATAAAATCCCAAAGCGTCACTCAAAACAGCTCGTCTTGCAACTGACGCTGTGTTGTGACTTCACCTGTGTTGTGCTTTGACACAGCTGTGGTACGGCCATAAGTAGACTACAATTTACCTTACAAACACACATATGTTGTGCACATCTCGAGGCTAATTTAAAGTTTGTTGGGCTACACTTGAAACACTAAATCCGATGGGAGCTCCCCTCTTAGCCTTTTGGTGACTGGTGTGGCGTGACTTGGAATTTATGAACTCCATTTCGCATGTATGCCATTGTAAAGATTAATTGCCACAGCTATCTCCTTCCCACTCTTTTCTTTTTCTCTCTTTCTCTTTTTCTGTATGCAGTGCAATGTTTTTCATTGCGGCTTGCTGTTATCATTCAACAACAGGCAATGTTAGGTTCGTTAGTAGCACTCGTCGTAGTTCCTGTTATGGTTTTTGCCAGAACGAACATAGAAAGAGGCAGAGACTCCCAAGGAAATGACATCGACATGCAGCAGAGTTATGAGCTCAGCACACGCTAAGCTTTAAGCTTAACGAGCTCAGATTGAATACGAAATGTTTCTTTCTAGAATAGCAAAATAAATAAGATTACATTTAACTAAGAAAAAAACATACAATAAAATCAGTGAGATTTGTTGAAGAGTTGCAAGTTTATTTTACTGACGTAGCTAAGAAACTTTAAGCTTAAAATGTCTTCTGAATAGCTTACAAAATAAGTTTTAATCGAGTTTAATAAATTTTTTTGATAGATAGAAAGATACAATTGTTTTTATGTACTTCAATTTTTGAAGCTTTCAGCTGACTAGCTCTCATGAGCTTTTATGAAATATAATTTCTCTTACTTCATTAAAAATTCATTTTCATTGCTTTTAAGATAATAACTTTTTTTAAATAAATTTCAAACAGTTCGACAAGTCACTTGAAAGTGTAATGATTGATGTTGTGGCTGGTTAAAAGCACTGACCACATTAAGTGTGATTACCAGCCAACTAAATGAGCCATATTCCTTGGCCGGCAGCACTAACATAAACAGAACTCAACAATTGTTCGACTTAAACTTTCAGTTTTTTTCAGTTGCTTTACAGCTTTTTAATTGGGATTTTATTGATTGAAACGTTGTATTCTAGAACAGTGAGGCACCACACTTGCCCTATTAAGGATCGAGTCAAGGACTATACTCGTTAGCTTTTTAAATACGGTCTGCTGAATGCATAAATTATACCAACTTTACGAGAAGTCAATGAACGTTGATTGGTACAATAACACAATTATTTTGATTATTTAAATGGGATTCCATTGCTTTTATAATTACATGCAATTCTTTCACAGCATAACTTTTAGTCGTACATGCTCTGCTGATAATTTCTTTATTTTTTCTTTTTGTTTTTCCATTTGCTTATTCCTTTTCGCCAGTTTACTTTATGCACTTCGGCTGCAATACAAATTGTGCCTCTAACGTTTTCAGATTTAGCCATAAAAAATGTGTTGACATTAAGATGGGAAAAGGAGTAAAAGAGGAGGGACACAAAGTCCAGAGATATCATAAGTCATATTGCGCAATTTATGGCATTTATCGAAGTTTCAGACCGGCAATGCTGATGCTAAAGGGCAAAATCAAATTGAAAACTGTATTTTCAGGTGGGGAAAAAGAAGACCTTCAATATTCAAAATTTAAGGTGAAGCAGGCTCAAATGCTTATGTCAAGTTATCTATACTTAAAGATGCGCTTTATACTTCAGTTCGACTTGGCATTATAATATCTGCCTCAGTCTGTTATAAGATTTATTTAATCATTTTGTCGATAGTATTCGGAGAAAGAAGTGAATGTGGAATGAATTAATACTAGCTTTAAATATTAATAAATAATTAATAGAATCCTTGAAGAAATGAAGAAAACTTGTAAAAAAAAAATGGATCAAGATCAACTACGATATAATTCTTACACGATACTATCGTCTGTAGTATCGTAAATTTAAAGAAACCTGCAAAGATTGCGGCTAATAAACTTTCGCATCTAGGGGGATTTTCTAGCTTGACAGCTGTAACATATGATGGCAATTGTTGTTGGCCAAATTGAAAGTCATGACAACAGAGGGACAAATGAAAATATCACCATGGCTTTGTCTTTACCAAAGTACGAGTATTTCTCCCCTTTATTCGTCAACGTAATGCAAAATTCATTTTGAAAAATTGCCAACGTTGACCAATTAGAATTAAAAGCAACCAACACCTGTGTCAACAGACACACGTGTCTGTTGACGCCCCAAGTGCCCCATGGGGCAGGATAAAATAGAACAATCAATCATGCAGCTTGGCTGGCGATTCCAATCTAAATGCTAAGTGCATGCGAAACTTTTGATACGTCTACTCACCTGGAGGGAATACTAGACATCCTTCACACACTTACACAATTAATAAAAATGCGTTTAATTAATGAAAACGTGAATTTTCATTAATGAATCACAAGCTTCATTCACCTTACCGGCAATGCAAACAATTTAATATGTTTAATTAAAAGCAGCGTATAAGTTTCTGCTGAAAAACTGTTTTTACATTTACACACACTCTGACACACACAGTCATAATTAAATTAATGAGAAAATGAAATAGTTTCCCACTTGGCTCAAAAGTCAGCCCAGGCAGCTGCCAAGTTGAGAAGCTGCATTTTCAACTTTTCCCGGCTCTTTTCTGGGGCTTTGTGTATGTTTTCTTTGCGTGCAAATGAGCTCAAATTTGTTGAACAAATAGTGTGTGCTTTAATGGGTAGATAGAGTGAAACGGAGCACAGAGAATGCAAGCATTGAACGTGTAGGGCATGAGTGTACACTGTTCAAAAAATTGGTTACATTTGCCCATGAGAATTTAATATTTTATGCTGCAGTGATAAACTGCGGTTCCAAAGTGTTGCACTGTAAAAAAGAATTATTACAAAATATCGATTTTATTATAATTAAATTACTTTTACAAAAATCATTTAAATAACGTTAAATATTTAAATATCTATTATAAAACTATGGCTAAACTTAGTGTTTGTGATAAAATAAAAATAAAGATGATTTTATCTGGGACTGAAAATAATAATTATTGACGAAAAGATCAACTAAAAAGTCAAGCATAAGAACAAGTTCAATTTTTGTTTTGAATGTACCAAATTTGTTGATTTTTTTTTAATTTCTTCTGCAAACAGCTAATAAACTTATATATTTGAGACTTTTAAAAAATCACTTTTAATGGTTATTTAAGAATTTTAATTTTATAAATCAAATTTACAAGTGAATTTTATATTATTTCAATTAATATTCTAAATAGGTCGTATTAAAGCCTATATATGAGTTACTGCCGCCATTTCCTAGCTGTGTATTAAGAGCATGCAAATCCGTTACCACGAAAAACAATGGCCAAATTAGATATGCGCATATGTTTGTCCAAATGCAACAACAAAAAGTGGGGTAACAACGCAAGTTGCAACTGCAACTTGTTCAGCTGCTTCTTATTCTCATTCCCGCAAAGACAACCACGGAGCTGAAGTGATTGCAAACAGGGTGCGAAATGCAGCGCATAAAACTAAAACCAACAACTGGTTAGTGGAAGTGAAGTGAAGTTCCAGCCGGAAACGGAAGTACCAGGCCCTGCAAGAACAAGACAAGCTCAGTCAAGTGGGATGCTGGATAGCTGGATAGCTGCAGAGCCCATCTTGGTAGCTGGTAAGTGACTGGGCCCAGAAGCAAAACCAGGCTAATGCTGCTGGTGCAGCATCAGCTCAAAGCCTCAAGCATGCTTGAGATGCAAAGTAAATGCAAAACCACAGCAAATTATGTCGAGAGGGACACGGAGGGAGAGCATAGGGAATCGGATGCAGAGGCCACGACTATAGTCGAGTTTAAGCAAATGGCTGCAGTCTACGATAAGACCCAACCAACTCCAACCAGCAGGAACAGCAGCTCAAGTGATTTTCCTTGAGTGTGCCTTGAGCAGGTGTCTGTTTAACCATTATGTTTAGTTGCAGGCAATTTGTTTTTGCCATTTTCCCAAGCAAACGAAAAGCGAGCATTTTTAAGCAGCTACAAAATGCATGAACCGACGTGCACTACACTTTAGGCAGAAACTACACTGTGCATCAAAATTACTGCTACACAATTAATTAAGTAAAAACTTTCCATAATTACTTTGGCTTCCATATTTTAATATTTTTTAATTGCTTTCTGTAATGTTATAAATTTTTATATAAATTAAAATTTTGTAGTTGTTCATTAAAAAATTAAAGAACCTTTCATTAGCTTTATAAATTGACCTACAGTTTTCAATTAAGTTTTAGAAAACTAATTTCAAAGTGATGAACAAAAAAGTTGTGTATTTTTCTATCCATTTTGGGTGTTTATTAAAGTCAATTTTTGTAAAGTACTTAGATAATAAATCTAATGACCCAATTCATATTTTTCAACTAAAGGGACTGAATGTTTTAAAATTGCAATAAATTACACAGAATTTGACAGGAAGAATAACTAAAAATTGCCAGGGATTTAATTTATCGAAAACCTTTCAAGTGTTCTCTTTAAATTTTAACTACTTGTAATTTTGCAGTTGCATAGTGTAGTCTTAAGGCGCTCCCTGAAGTGCACACCAGACCAGAAGCTGATTAAGTTGCCGCCAAATAAAATGGCTTTATTAACAAGTACAACATGAGCAACAGCAGCAAGAGGAATAAAAGGAGTAAAAATAGATGATGTTTAAATCATTCCTCAGAGCTCGTCATGTCCGATCAGAGTATAACGATACTTGGAAGGTCCCAGATATCGAAATGTGGAATTCGAGGGCTTCTTATTTTCGTTATTCGTCGTATTCGTAATATTCAGCTGGAGATTCAAATGTTGACTATTAAAGGTGTCGACAAACTGCTTGAGATGTCCTGGTATATACATGTCCCTGAAATGCGGATATGGATACATTAACTTAAGGGAATCAATGGCAATTATGGGCAGATCTCGATGTGTTTTTCCCATGTGATGCACGGAATGCTCAAATTTCAATCCATCGACGGTAACAAAATTGAACTGACCACAATCGGTCAATTGCATTTCGACAATGGACTTGAAATCCTTCACCGAGCTCATATCATTGGGCATATGGAAGAGCACTAAGAGCGGCAGCCCCTGCTCAATTATTTCTTCCACATTGCCAAAGTCCACCTCCCGAACTAAGGGCACACACTTCTTCAAGAGCCACGCCTCGAACACTGATTTATTGGTCATATCGCCCAAAAAAAGTTCATCTGTAGCATGTGTGCGTGCTGTATCTGGGCGATAGACTATAGTCGGCATACGTTGCGTATACGAAACGTTGTCCAGCTTAGGCCCAACTCTTTGATAGAAATCACAGTCGTGTTTGTAACGCTCCGCCAACTGTTCAAAGATGGCAAATTCCGGTTTCTTACGATTGTCGAAGAATCCAATTACCGAACGTCTCTTCACATTGATCATTTCCAGCTGTTCCATATCATTAAATCTTTTAATCGCAAACTGAAACTGTTTTTTTACATACTCCACAAGTGCCTCAACCGAACGTTTTCCTCGATACTCCCGACGCAATGGATGACCACGATAAAATATACGCAACGTGGGAAACTTGGTGATGGCACAAAGATTCGATAGCTCCACCTCGCTCATACAATCCACGCGACCCAAACGCACCTTTGCCGACTTTGGAAGATCCTCGGCCAACCTAATGGCCGCAGTCTCAAAGATCGGCGCCAATCGAGCACTGAAATGACACCAATCCGCATAGAAGTTGATAAAGACCACATCATTCGCCTGCAATGTGATATTAAAGTTGGATTTAGTGATCTGCAATACATGCGGTTCTATTGGCGATGAGTTTAATGATGATACTGTCAATGACTCCGTCTGTGCCATCAAAAACAACGGAGGCATCAGCAGCAACGTTAAAAACATTCTGATTCAACGAATTTTTACAATGAAAAATATTTGACAATAGACTATGTGTCAGCGTATAAAATGTTTGAAATCCCTAAACCTAAAATCTACTATTGAACATTTGCCAACCAAAGGCAGCTAAAAGACGTGTAAACTCAATTTTTTCATAAATCATTAATCGAAAATAATATAAACAAATTTCTAGCATAACTCACAATCTTTTAAGTCTAATTTTCCACCTAAGAATTTATGCAATTTTAAATCGATGAAACACGTATATAATAATTTTTGATATAGATCTTAGGGTAACAAGGACAAAAAAGTCGTTTCGATCGGAAACGTAGAATTTTTATACAGATATTTCCAAGAAATCAAATATAAGTAACGGTTTCGGTATTCGGTATATACTATTTCGGTAAAAGGTTCTATTTCAGTTTTCTTTTTTCTTTCGGTTTCGGTATCAGTACCGGTACGCAAAGGTACAACAAAATAATTTTTAAACAATTTAAAAGGTTTTTGTGTCGTTATATAATAATTTTGACATCGAAGTAAATATCTAAGTCAAGAGGAATAACATTTTTTGAAAGAATTTAATAAAATATGAATGCAGAACAAATTAAGATGCAAAAAATGATTAAAATGACAGTCCGTTTGAAAATCGGGTCAGCTTTGCTCAAGCTATGACATTTCGAAGTTGCTCAAGCCACTGACCTAACAACTTTACAAGTTAAAATATTTCTTAATTTTGACAAGATATTTTACAAGAAAATGAAAGGTCTCAGAATCAAATTTAAAGTGTTGTTTTATACGAAATACGATATAAGGAGTTGATTAAAAGTGAAAACTTGAGATTTAAAATTTAAAATTTTCGAAATTTCAAAGGGACCCTTACCATCGAAATCGAGTCTTGGTCGAAAATAATTAAATTTTTTAAATGAACAAAATTTGAATAGAGAATAAATTTAGAGGCTAAACCACGACCAAAATGACAAAATCGGGTCAGATTTGATCAAGTTATGACAGTTGGAAGTTGGTCAACTCTTTGACCTAGCCACTTTACCACAACCGTACCGGTACGAGCATTTAGTCAGTCCCTTTCCCCTAACGGGCTAAATCAAAGAATGCTAAAATATGTGGCTCTTAATATTTGATATAGCTCTCAAATTTCTGCGAAATTCATAACATTTAACCAAAAGTTTGATCATTCGATAAATATTATAATTTTATTATGGATCTCGGATCGTACGAAAATCTATACTTTTTTCAAAAATACAAATGTTTTCAGGAACACATTTCTACCCTGAGATGTACAACATAAAACAATATTGTGCAATATGCAATTATGTTTAAAGATTAAGTACCTTCCCAATTTAAAACCACTTTCACTTTTAGTTTCCAGACACTAATATATTATATTTGATGAGCTTCTCAGTCTATTATCTCTTGATTTATACAAGTTAATTAACACGTTCGTTGGGCAAAAACCAATGTTGTGAACAACATTGAATACAAAACACGCCCGGAAATAAATAGAGGGAGATAGAGAAAGAGACATATGGACGGATGGCTAAACCTATGTCAACAGCCAGACAAAAAGCACAATTAAACCCTTTGAAAAGGCGCAGACAAAGCAGCAAATACAAACAATGCAGCAGGCAGATGCCGATGCCGATGGGGTTGGCGTTGAAAGGGCTGTGAAGGTCAAGTCACAGCAACCCCCTCAATATGGATGGGATTGAGTCACCTCAGGCCTTGTGTGAACTCTAGATTTATTGGATATTGTCGCATAAAGTCACATGGTTTTTGCACAACATTTTATCGCCAGACTCAAAGATAAACGCCATAAACAATTGTCTGGAAGCAACAGGAATTGCTGGCAATAAAGTCATGATCCAAGAGGTCACTTGGAGTGAGGGGAGAAAAGCAAACAATATTTAGACTTTTCTTAAGTAAATTATTGCAAAAATCGACGAGGACACCGACGGAAGCTCAAATGGGCGCAAAAATGTCATTAAAAGGCAGCCAGAACATTGTCTGGATTGAGAATCTCTTCGACTGGAGTGTGGGCAAGTTGTTGTTTCCGTTTCCGTCATGTTGAGGTCCTTTTGAAATGTTGACGACAGCCAGCAACAAGAGAAACACCAGCAGGAGCAGACCTAGGACGACAAGGACAACATTCCCAGCCATTCAATCTCATCCTTAAACTCGCACTCACAATCCCATCCACAACTGGAGTTAACTGGATGAAGGATGAAGGCTGCCTTCATCATCTCATTTGTGATTTGTGGAGTTGCAGCTGCAAATATTTGTTTAGCCCTTTTGCAACCAGGCAACGATTACCAGAGATATCTGAGAGCTCTGCTGTACCAGCTATTTGTTTATTTTCATTGGACTTTTGTGGAGCGTTTAACCCTTTTAATGTCAATGATAATCAAAATTTCGAGACTACGGATCATTTTAAGCGGTTAGCTTACAGTCAACGATGTGAAATAAAGTTACTGCAATTTTCCTTAAATAATATTGAATACATAGTAATTGGACTAAAAGTTTAGAAATCTTAAAAAAAAAAAAAGGTTGAACATATACAGAGATTTAATATTAATTGAATTAAAAGTAAGAAACAGGGAATAATACTGGAACCGGTACCGAAACCGTTAACAGAAACTTACTTAGAGAAACTGTTTTACTGTATATACTAAAAATTTCATAGGGATCAAACCACAATTTCAAATATCTTTATATTTACAAATCAATTTTTTTTTATCAACTTATTCATCCGCATGAAATGAATTTCAACTGCCAACACTTGCAGGACTCATGAAATTGTCAACAGAATAGAAATAATTTCCATAAAGCATTTGAAATAGCCAATAAATCGAAGGACTCAAATGCAAGTCAAGACATTTAAAAGTCAATTCACAAAAGCGCATCCAAAGGCTGTCAAAGCAGCATCAGCAAAATCATCTCAAGAGTATAAATATCCTAACCTTCCTCTGCTAGGGAATAACTCATAATTCTCGCGGTTGCCTTTAGATTGAATTTATGCAATGGATGCGTCTTTTTTTGATGATAAATGCGCTTGCCACAAAACGATTTGTTGCGCATACTTTGCCGCGAAATTTATGCGAATTTGTAATGCAATTCATAAGCCGCAATGTTGCAGCAATGCAGAATTTACAGAGTTGCAATTTATTGTGGCGCAGAGTTGTCAATGCAAGCAAATAAATTGGCTTTACCAGAAATCGCATAGCTTCAATATTGCCATTGCAAAAACCTCTTTATATGTTAATCACCAGCCATTTTTCAGCTGAATGCAATTGAATTGAAATATCCTTCCCACAAGCAAGTTTATAATTAATGAATTTATTATCGCATTGTTAACATTTCTTATGTGCATAATATCAACTTCAAATTTCTCAATAAACTACAAAAGTATGCCAAATGACTTTAAGACTCATAATTATAGCCTTAGTCCTTCTTTTGCTGTGAGGCAAACTTTCAGAAACGCGACGCTCAGCTAGGATCTAGCGCCACCTACCGGCGGCAAGTTTAATTATTGAGCTGCTTTGCCGCCATTTTGAAGCTGCACACTTTACCGTTGTGTTTGCTTAGTCATTTAGTCATTCAGTCTGTCAATTTTAGTGGCGACTGCGACGCAACAGCGACGTCAGCATCGTTGACGCATTAAAACAATTTTGTTAATTAAGTAGGAAAAATTGTTAGTTTATTTACTCATCAACTTTGCAAGTTCCCATACCAAAAGCATACATTTTCGCTGCACTAACTCACTTTTCTTCTCTCTCTCTCTCTCTCTTCTCTCTCTCACTATCTTTGCTCATTCCTTTGGCAAGTTTTTTGCCTTGCGAGGCAAGTTTACAGTTTGCTTTGTGCGATGCCGCTCAAAAATTCTCAAGTGCACAATTAATTAGTAAAGTTGGCAGCTCCAACAGAGAAAAGCAGTCGGAGAAGCAAAGAAAAGCAAAGCGCCACGCTCATGGAATTTATGGACCGTTTTGATTAGACTTAGCTAAGTATAGGATGGCAAGTTTCAGACTCATGGCCCACAACTTGGCTAACTATATAACTAAGTAGCTAAGCTCGATGTCGATGCCAATGTCGCTGTTGATGAGGATTTCGTTTTTTTTTGGAAGGAGGCGTCAAATTGAAAATTGATTGGAAACTGCATAAGTAATGAAAGTGATTTGCGGAACAATCAATTGATTTCAATTTCTGCTATTGTTGAGTCTACAATCGAATTCAATTCGATGGAATAGCAGTTTTCTAAGCACTCAAGTGGCAAGCTAATGGCTAAACGAGTATACAAAAATACAATATTAATGAAAAGCAGTCTACTATTCTAAGCTGCAGATAATTAAATAAAATTCTTAATAAAGAATAAAATGATGTATAAGTATTTTATAAAATGAATTTAAATTATAATTTTAATAAATTATAATTTTAATAATTAAATTTTGTTGCCTGGGAATAACTTGAAAATATCTTCAGTAATTTCACAACTTTGTATGTTAGTATATTAGTTCAAAATGCTGTGATTTCTGTTTTATTTATACATTCAATTCAGCATTAGCATGCCGTTTTAAAGCTCTCTGTTAACTTACTGTAACTTAACATGCGGCAAACAACAACTGGCGCCATCTGTGGTATGTGCGTTGAATTATAGTACACCATTCAAAATAACCGTCGCTTTCAAGTTACGCTCTCGCTTGCTGCCTTTTACTTTTGCTTTCAATTCAGTGCAACTTGAAAATAAATAAAATATTAAAAAAAAAATAAATAAAGCGATAGACAAAGCGAAATAAACTAATTAAAAATGTTAAACTTAAGTTTAAGAAAATATAGTCACGGTTTATTAATTTGTTAACTATGTAATTAGCTGATGCATATTTTGTTGCATACTAAGGAAAACACCTCAAACTGTTGTTGTAATTAAACGTGATTGTATACTAGCATTATGAATCATAATATGAAAAGCTTTTAAGACTTGAAAAAGAAGCAGAAATACATAATTTTACCCAAATATTATTTTATATTTGTCCAAGCTTTGAAAATATATAATTTTATTTGATTTAGTAAAGTAATAACTTTTTATTTAACTAGCCTTTTAATACTGTAAGACAAGCTATTTTCCTTTCAATAAGGAAGACAATGCCACACACAAATGAACGAGTGGCTTGTACTTTTAATCGCATACATGAAGTGGCAAGCAAAGTAGTTCAATATCATTGTAACTTGTGGCAGAGTCGAGTGAATCTTATGCAATCTTCTATTATAATATCATGCACAATGTAAACAAAAGCAAAAACAGCTTAAGCCAAGTGGAAATATGGTGGTAAATCATGTTGCAACAGATTGGCTGATATCTGCCACCACAATAACAACATGCGCAAAACCAAAACAAGATACAATAAATAAGTTAAGCTACGTCAAGGTAAAAAATTGAATACTCTACATAGAAAACACAACCAATACAAAAAAAAAAGAAAGCTAATGCATAAATAAGAAAGATAAATGTTTTAAAAGTTCACAGCAATTTAGCCAAAAGTTTACTAATACTAGTGTAATTACTTCATGAATTCTAAATTGTTGATATAGTTTAAGTACCTAACGAATTAGTGAAAATACCGCAGCAGTTTGGTCGCTTGGAGTCCCACAGTAATTGTGCGCATTTCTTTTCTTCTCACTGCATTTCCAATTCCATTTTCATTTCCATTTTCCTAGCATATATCAGAAAGCAAAACGTTTTGCCAGCACTCTGCGACTTTAGCCCTTTTTGTTTTATTTTGTTTATAGTGTTATAGGCCAGGCCAGACAGACACGCGACCCACGAGTTCATTACTTTCAATCAGCTGCATTAGCTTCCCTACGATTGTTTATTTAATTTGTGCTTTCATTTAAGCAGTTAACTGGAAAATCGCAATGGAAAACGCAGCTCTTTTTATATTGCTGGTAGTCGGGAAAAACTTTGTTTTCTGTCGTTTGTCTTTTATCAAATTATTTGCTACTGTGTTTTAATAGATAAACTTGTTTTTTAGAGAGTATGTGGAAAATTAAATACATTTTAAAGAATGAAGTTTTAATTTCAAGAAAGTTAATTAAGAAAGGAATGAAACGATACAATTTAAAAGGGGTTTGAATCAGTTGTATACAGTTAGCCATCAATTATGTCGACAAAATAGATAAATAATAATATACTCTTTTAGGAAGGCGTGTAGAAGAATAATTTGTAATGAGCATAACTTGATTATAAAAATAAAAAACGTCGACCTTGTTAATCCTCTCATAGTAACATCAAAATAAATAATACACATGCTTTATTTTGCAAAAAAAAAAATCATTTCTTGTTCTATTTTTATTTTATTTTAATATATAAAGTTGCTTTATTGTTTCATTTGCTAAAGTTTCATTTAAAAGCAAAAGAAAAAATATCTGAATTATTTTAAAGCAATTACTTGTCTTACTTTATGTTGTAGATACTTATAAAATATGATTCTTACAAATTAGAAACAAAAAAATTCAGTTTTTATATAGCTGAATACTGTATGGCATGTTTAAAGATTAACGCAAGGATTCGAGTATTTGATTTGACTTGATGTGATTTAATGAAATAATATCAATTATAGTCCAACTTCATTTTATTATCCATCGCCATCATTTAATTTTTATCACCAAATCTCTTCAAAGCCAATAAGCTGTCCAACTTTTCATCAAAGCTCTTTAGCCACATTATTTACTTGGCCTTAAATCAAATACGTTAAATATCTTAAATGCAATTTTGACGACAACATTTATCAGAGTTTAGTGAATTTTTATTCGATTGGCTTTCAGCTGCAATAAGTAATGCAAACTTTGACTCGAAGGTGGACGATCAAGCTGAAGATAAAAGATTTGGAAAAGAGCCTGCAGGTGGTTTTTCAGTTTGGCAATAGCCAAAAAAATTTGTCTGGCTCTTACAATTTAAAATATATTTTTGCATTGTGAAACGCAGCTCTGGCAGGTTGGGCAGCCATATGGAAATGGGGTTTCGGTGACACGCAACCAACAAACGACATGAGCACGAGCCAAAAGCAAAACAGAGACTAAGATTCAGACTCAGACAGAGACTGAGACTGAGATGAAAACTGAGTAAGTATATCTTAAAAACACTCTAAGCACTGCAATGTCAAACGGGGCTGAGGCGTCTGACTCCAAACGAGCCATGCTCATTTTGGTTTTAGCCGTTTGCAGCATTTTGGCTTTTATCTGCTTACAGCAGCGACAACGAGCTCATTCAATTAACCAGACGCGTTCCATGTGCCTCGCTGTAGTTTTTTTGGGTCTTATCGATATCAGTACGTTTACGTGATATTAATGCAAATTCCTTGCACTCTCTACCAAAAATGTCCAATACTCTGCTGTTGTTGTTGTCGCTTTCCCTTATTCAACTGACAAAAGGTTGTAGTTAAGATCCATGTGATTATTTACCTATCTCTGCATTAGCCATATATGTGACTTGTGTGTGTGTGTTTTTCATTAGCCAAATTCAACTCGGATGCATTGCAATTCTTATTGCGCAACGGCAACTTCGATATCAATCCATTCAATTGTCATTTATTGCTCTGGGAAACGTGTCCCATTGAGTATATTGGATTTCAGCTATTTACCAGGTAAGCTAACAAATTAAATACAAGTTATGTTTACTTTAAATTTATTTATCAGATGTGAATGCTATATTTATCCAAAAATTTGAATGCAACTTCGTCAATAATTTGAATTATTGATTTAATTTCTTATACAATATTTTATTTGTAGAAAAACACAACAATAAAATTCACTTTTGCTTCTTCTTGACCTCTAAACTTTATGTTCATTACAAAAGCTTTTAAACAATGCCTTGCCCCCAGCTTCAATTTTCCATTGTTTGTCTGGACTTACACTGATATACTCCTTCATCAATCTACATATTAAAAAGTACACAAAATAAAGTGAAGTAAGACCAAATATTATTTTTGTCTCCCTTGCCTATTGTTACCACGTTGCAAAAGTTTGTCCAGTTTTGGTAAAGACAATATTTTACTTTTACCCATAAATCTCTGCCTAACGTCATCAATAACTTGCAAGTAAATCTTTCACTTAACTGCGCCCTCGTTGTTTAGTTTTTTTGGGCTTTTAATATATGAATTACTACTATTTCCCCGCTTCTCCTTCACAATAAAAATAGCAAATGTTACGACCCTCCATTGTAAAAGTTGGAAAACCATTTATCTGGTGCACAGCATGAAATGGCGACATGCTTAGATTGTTTGATAAGATTTTCGGTAACAAAAACGAGAGGAAAATTACAGCAAAGCTGCTCTAAATCGTATAATTAAAATGCAATTCAAGCGAAAATTTCGATTAATGAGCGCTATCAAATCGAAAGACTTAAGCAACGAACTTGTATATTTATACACATATTGTCTGACACTTTCGTTTCAATCTTTCATAACAATTTAAGCACAGACAAAAAAACTAACCACAGCAAAGTGAGTGTACGCATTTAAAACAATCTATAACTATGCCCATTTACATAATATCGTGTTGGAAAAGTGTAAATTAGAGCTGCAAAAACAAACCCAAGGCGGCAGCAACGTCAATCAATGCGAAAAACGAAACCAAAACAAAAATAAGAAAGACAATACACTGCAAGTGCGATGAACTTGCTATACCCTAACTCTAGTCTTAAACATTAAGCTAAATTACAGATTTCAAAAAATCATATTATGTTAATCATGTAAAGTCATCTCAGAAAACCAAAATGTGGTCGAAATAAACTATTCACAATTTCATTTAATATTCTGAATAAATTAAAATATAGAAAATAAGAATAAAATCATAAACTTAAATTACATTCCAAGCGTCTGAAATTTTTATATTAAGACTTAAGAACAAAAATTGATAAAAAAAAATCTAATTTTTTAAATTAAACTGAGTTACGGTTTCAAACAAAACCTTCTCCAAAATGATGTAGGTTTCAACGACTTGATTCTGCATGTAGCAAACCAGCTGACAATGTCTGTAGCACCCGCCCTCTTTTAGAGTACACAAAAATCACTGCAACATTGCGTGCGCCGCGGGCATTTGGCGGCGAGTTTTCATCGGTGCAAAAAACAAAGTCAGCCATAAAGTATACGCGTCTGCGCCGCCAAGGTAAAGTCAAGGCAACAGGTTGGAGCAACTGCGGCAGCAACAGCAACCGCAACGGTAGCAGCAGCGACGGCGACGTCGCCATTCTTGAGTCAGTTGTTGCAACGCGTTGTTGCTGCTGCATTTTCTTTGCATTCGGCGCATTCGAAGCGAATCGTGCAAATGGGCAAGACGTTAACAGCCTTCACCTTGAATTTAAAAGGATAAATAATGGCAAAAAATGCATAAAAATATAACAAAGAAAATAAATCCAAATTTGTAACAATGTGAAGTACATTACGAAAAATTTGAAGAAATGGTGTTAAAGCTTAAATGTAATATTGACTTTTAAAACTGCAATTATAAATAAATTAAACTAAAAAAGATATAAATTATAATTTGATAAACCAAATATATCAATAATAATAAACATAAACAAAGTGAAATATAAATATTTTATTAAAAAAATGGTTTATAAAAAAAAAATGTTGGAAAAAAAGATATTGATTAATCAAAATATTTAAATAAATTTCAACTTGAATAATAACATAAATTGAAAGAAAAACAGATGTAGTAAAAACAAATAACTGCACTCAGTTCAATAGTGAAAATCAAATTGAACTTAAAATGAGGTTTCTAATTGTAATCTGCCTTTTAACGCTTATTTCCAAAGGTACAACAATAGCACCAACAACAAATACAGCAACAAAATGTTGACAATTGTTTCGCTCACGATTTTTCAACTCTTGCAGATGTGAAAAGTCTGCTGCTAAACCAAATGGATTGGAAAAATCTGCTAAACAGCGGAGCATTGGATTTGAATGTCTTGCGCTGTTTTCTGCGCGATAAAAACTTTTGCCCCAGTCCCTATATCGAGCATCGTCTGTATGCACCGTAAGTTCGTGAATTGAGGTTCCGCATTTCGGGTTGACAGCCAATTAAAGCTGTGTGATAATCTGCATAGCGTCTCTAATTTATATTTCAAACTCAAGTCCTAGACACAATCACATTTTGTGCTAAAGATTGTAGTTTGTCCGCCTATTTGTGTTTTGAGAGAAAGTGTGAGAAATTAAACCATCGGGTCTGGTCATGTGGTCATGGAATTCACATATTGAATTGGTTAGTGTGTCAGTCACCAAAATGCTTATGAAAAAAACTTGTGCAACCACAAGGATACGTATTAAATAAAAATATGCAATTAATGGGCGGGCAACTTGTTTTCAGCGTCGACAAATTGACCCACTTAAAGATGGCTCGTTCAGGCCGGCCCGCGGTACAGGCACTGGCATCTCAGAAAAGCGGTCGAAAATGACATCAATGTCAATTGTAAATAAAAACATTTTCCAAATGCCGATTCACAAGTCGTTCATCTTATAAGCTTGCACAACAAGCTCTTGATCAAGTCCAAGTCACACTCCCAATTGGTAGAGTGCTTTTACCTTCTTTGGCTGACCAATTTATAAAATGTTGCTGTAATAGATACCATAGATTACGTTATGATGTCAAGTTTACGCTGGAAAACTTGTTCATTTCAATTGAAGAACGTGTAGCACCTCTTCTTCACAATTTGCACACTCCCACATGTTGAAAGGTGAAAAGTTATACACATTTGACCTAGGTACCATAATTCAAATAAAATGAAAGTTTAAGGAACCTAAACATTTATTCGTAATGGAAAGCAAACATTAATTGAGAAAAAAAATTAAACTGTTAAAGGATTACTCTAGCAAGAAAACTTTTACCAAATCCACTTTTTCTAAAACATTTAAATTATTAAAATCTAGTTGTATTTCAGATGTTTACTTTAGATTCTGTAGAATGCCACAGCTGATTTTAAAAAGCCTTACATTTTCTGAATGCTTATCAATCAAATATTGAGTCATTATTTATTCAGAGAAATATTTTTGAAATTAAAATTTATGTTTTTTAAATTATGTAAAAATTTGAAAAAAAGAAATAAAAAATTTTAATTAGAGTACCAAACCGAAATGTTTATCAGTTTTAGTTACGGTTTCAGTTATGTTCGCATTTTAGTTTTAGATCGGTTACGAAAAATTTTGTATGTTGGGTTTCTTATCGGCTTTCCGATTTTTGTATGTTTTGGCTTCGAAATACCGTAATGATTTCGATTTTAAAAAAATAAGGAATAAAAATGTTAAAAATTTTATAATTTTTTAACAAAACTTCTTTAATTTCAAAAAATAAGATCTTAAGAAGATCAATATTGAAATTAAACATAGAGTTACACATGAATCGGTTACAATACGGTTATTTCAGTTTGAATAATAATCAAAAGTTTTATTTAGGTTACGGTTTCCAACTCAATCGGTTTTTACTGTTTTACGGTTACTGTTCCGGCTACAATTTTTAATCCGCGTTAAAAATAATTATCAAATCGCAGTGTTTTCTTACTTTCTCTGCTTGAAAATATAAAGAAGTACAGCAAAAAAAAATTGTTGATCTACTTTTAGTTCAATTGACAGCACTCCAATTGCAAACAGTTGACAACAGGAACAAATGATTGAATTTTAATTGTTTTTTTTTAACATTATCGTTAAGTTACAGACGAATCACTGAACCATACAATTTTCGACTTTTTATATCCGTTTCATATGCGTATTATTAGTGTGACTATCAATTAAATGCTTATACCTGATATTTGCATATTTGAAAGTATTGAAATTGATTTTGTTTATTGCAGCAATGGTCCGCGCAGTGGGCTGCCGTTGAGCATCAAAAATCCGTTGACCCTGTACAAGGGCGGGTTCAACAAGCAACGCGAGACGGTCTTCATAGTGCATGGATTCAATGGAACAGCGATTGACAAGCATCTGCAGTTTCTGAGGGATGGTTAGTGAGTATGCAATGACGCAACTGCCAAATGCCTGCCTTAACTTAAGCGTTTAACTTTAGCATATTTGACGCGTGACTTTAATGTGATCACTGTGGATTGGCGACCTCTAACACGATATCCATGTTATCTCCACTCGCTTATCAACACGCGTCTTACGGCACAGTGTACGGCTCAGGTGTATTCATTTCTCACTCATTATGGCGCCACCCGTGAGAAGATCACCTGTGTGGGACATTCTTTAGGCGCTCACATCTGTGGCATGATTAGCAATCATTTGACTAAGAAACAGTATCGCATTATCGGCTTAGATCCAGCGCGTCCACTTATCGAGCGCAAGAAAAGCAATCAATTTCGTTTATCGATTGATGACGCGAGTGTCATACAGGTGATTCATACAAACGCGGGTTATTTGGGTCAGGAGGATAATACGGGCCATCTGAATTATTGTGTAAATGGCGGTCGCATACAGCCCTTCTGCAAAGGAAATCCTATTAGTGAGTTGACAACAATTAAACATATATATTAAATCACATATTTACGTTTACCACACACAGGACGCTACCGCTGCTCCCATTTTATGAGTGTTTGTTATTTGGCCACGGCCACCTTAAAGCACAGCAAGTTTATGGGCGTGCCCTGTCCAAATGGCTGTGTGAACCTAAAAGGTCCCAAGCGTCTGCCAGTTAACGGTAGAATCAATCCGTTTGAGTTTGTTTCCCTGCTGCGAGATTACAAAATAGGAATCGACGCGCCCGACGAGTGAGTATACATTTGAATTCAAATATCAGTTGAATCTTTGTTAAATTCCTTGCATTTGTTGATTGTCTTTAGCGCTCGTGGCTGTATTTGCATTGATGTGCCGTATGCCAAGCATTGTCCGTTTACAGATGCCTAGTAGTATTTATATGTTTTAGTTGTAATTTTCTCTGTAGACTTTTAACAATAAACTTTATAGGAATTTAAAAACTGCGCTCAATTCACTTTTTCAGCAGGGCAGCACTGCTTACTATCGATATTTCATTGCTTGAATGAATCATGTATACAGCTATCGATAGTGCTTGAAAGTGTTGGTTTCTCCTCTCTGAAAAACTGCAATAATAACAATAAAATTAAAACAGAATAAAAACTTGTAGAGAAATTGCATTAATAATTAACTAAAATTATAAAAAATTGTACTAAAATGGGATGTGATGGTGGCACTATACCTAGACGTGATGAACTTGTGCGCGTAAAGCAGAAACCTGAACAGGTAAAGCGATTAATGAAGTCACTTAATTTTCAAATATGTATCTAAATGATTTTCTTGCAGAAAGATAAAGATGCGGAGCGTGAATTTCGCTGGTTGCACTGTGCCCTGACCCAACAGCGACTGCAGGAGCCCATTGTTATGTGTACCATGGGACGCCTCTACTCCAAGCAGAGTGTCATTGAGCGTTTGCTGGAGAAAGAAAAGATGCCAGAGACTTCAGTTCATGTGCGCACCATGAAGGACATCAAAACATTGCAGTTGACAGCAAATCCTGCATTCACCGAGGAGGACAAAACCGAGGGACTGTTGGACACACGCCATGCGCCCTACATATGCAAACTGATTGGTCTCGAGATGTCGGGCAAGTTCCGCTTTGTCGCCCTGTGGAGCTGCGGCTGCGTCATGTCGGAGCGTGCTCTAAAGCAGATCAAAGGGAGCACGGCAAGCACTTGTCCACTGTGCCAGTTGCCTTACAGCCTCGAGGATGTGATTGTGCTCAATGGCAATGAGGAGGACTTGGAGCTGATGAAAGTCAAATGTGAAATGCGCGCAGCCAAGCGCAAGTCCGCCAAAAAGGACAAAAAGGAATCGAAGAAAACAGAGACCAGCGTCAAGTCAGACCCCGCTGCTGAGACTACTGAGACTGTCCCCACTACCGTCAAGGAAGAGCAACCCTCCAGCAGCAGCAGCCACAAATTGAAAGCTTTGGCTAATCCCAAACGCCTTGGCGCAGTTAATGCTATGCAAGATCCAGAAATGAAGCGTTTGAAAACTGATTTCAGCGTGGCCAAAGATCCCAAGGCCAGTGATGTCTACAAATCTCTGTTCACCAGCCACAAAACTGACAAGGAACAGGAACGCGCTCACTGGATCACCTACAATCCATTTTACAATTAGTTTAATAAATAATTTTAATGTTTATAGTTTGCTATACGTTTCCAATCACTATATACATTTGTAGTTCAACTGGGACAACTCAGTAGCTGATATTTCATTGTATAAATATTACTTCAAGACAAATTAAACAGACGATTTGAATATGTACCGCGCTTCATATCAGAAGGGCTTCCTAACGATACTTTACAGTGTGGGCAGCTCTCCACTGGACAATTGGTCCACTTTTGTAAGTAGAATGAACGGACGTCGCAGTCATCTAATATCTTTGATGATTCACAGACCAAAAATGGTTATATTAAACGCATTTATGATGAAGATATCAAATCCTTGGTGCTGGAAATTATGGGTTCCAACGTCTCCACAACATTTATACATTGCCCAAGCGATTGCAAGGCCGAGTTGGGCATCAAATTGCCATTTTTAGTGCTTCTCATTAAGAATATGCATAAATATTTTTGTTTTGAGGTTAAGGTGAGTCATTTGAATACTGTTTTTAAGGTTATGTTTGACTTTAAGATTGGTTTCGCAGATTCAGGATGATCAGCGTTTCATGCGTCGCTTTCGCGTGTCCAATTTCCAGAGCAAGACCTCAGTGAAACCATTTTGTACGGCCATGCCCATGGGCATGTCGCCTGGATGGAATCAAATTCAATTCAATTTGGCCGATTTTACGCGTCGTGCCTACGGTTCGAATTATTTGGAGACTGTTTCCCTGCAGGTACATGCCAATGTGCGCATCAGACGCATCTATTTCACGGACAAACTCTACACGGAAGCCGAGCTACCCAACGATTACAAGCTGCTCGGCAAACCCAAGGATCTGAAGAAGGAGAAACAATTCAAGGCTCCACCCGCAGCACGTCCACCATCGCCACTTAACACTGGACGATCTGAGGGGCCAACTAAGCAAGTGGAAATGGAGACAACGGCGCTGGAAACGGAAACGGAGATAGACACTGGCGGACCGGATATGAAGACAGATGCGGGACCGGAAGTTGAGTCAGCTGCAGCTACCAATGAGGAACCTGGTGGACAGACCGAGGCCACTGAGGATGCCTATTATTGAGTTTAATTTCACACATTTCTCGTTTGTTTTATGTTAAATGCTCTACACAATTTTAATCAGAGGGAGGCGTGGCTGAGGAACAACTAAATTAAAAGTCATAGACAAAACAGATGGAATATTAATAAAGCTAAACTCGACTCACAAATCTATAAATGAATTCATAAAAAAAAATAATAGTGATAACTGACAAATTAAATATTAAATTATTTGAATATTACGTTTACTTCTTTTACATTAGTTTATTGCAATTTTTGTATTATATTGAAACCAGAAATGATTGGACATTAATTGTAAGACATGAAAATCACGTTCACTTTCCTCAAAAGGCTTATTAACAAATGTTAATCATTTAAAGACATAATAGTTTATTTATTGCAAGACTCTGGACTTAAAACAAATTTGTTGCTTTGTTAAATTACGTCGTCTAAATTTTGCTAATAGGTAACCTTAAAAACGTATGTATGCTTTTTGGCCAGCAGTTTCCGTTTCTATTGGATCAGCTAGGAGGCAATAGCTTCATTGGCCATGCTCATCATATCGGCATCGATATTCTTCAGAGCATTGTTATATTCTGTAATCTCGAGTGCCTCCCATTCGGCCTTGAATGCCGCCTTGGGATCCTGGGGCATTGTCATGGCAGCGCCGGTCATTGCATCGGCCTGGGCTTGTGTCTGATCCGCATGGTTATTCTCGCCCAGCACAAGGGTGTAAATGGAGCGCAGACCAAAGACGTTCAGGAAATACCAAGAAGCTGACGATACCCAGGCGGCGTCTAGTGAAGCCAGCTCAACGCCACGCTGCAACATCGGTTTGAAGCGGAGTGTGAGTGGGAATGGCACTTTGGTGGTCACAAAACCCGAAAACATCCAATTGATCCAGCCACCAATGACGACCATGGGCAGCACATTAATGAAGTTGCCTTTAACCATATCCGTGAGCATTGCCGAAGAGTTCTGTGCGACCGGCGCCCGTTTCTGGGTCTTGAAATAGCCCGTCTCCTCGTTGTTGAAGAAGTTCTTCCTCATGGAGAACGACTGGGCGCTCAGATACTTTCCATTCTCGCGCAGCAATCGAGCGCGTATCATGGCTTGACTGTGACAGCAAACAGATAACATAAAATTGTAGTTCGACAGAAGAGAAAAGTAATTGTCAATTGAACCTTGCTCACCTGTCCATGATTTGGGTGATCTCAGCCTTCTTCTGTGTGGATATCAAAATGGATACGTAATGGCGCACAATACCGACTAGAAATGTGATGAGTACGATGGGCAGAAACACCCAAACCCGTATATCGGGATCTATGAGCAGCTCCGTCATATTTTCGGCCCTTTGTCTAATTTATGCTAAGTAAATTTATCAATTAAGATTTTTTCAGCACCCCGTTGAGGGCTAGATAGAGATGTACGTGTCCTACAAATGAATGTTATCGGCTATCAATCATGACCGGCTGTTATCGAGAATTAAGGTGCCCACACACGACAAACATGTGCGCTGAGCATGCTCGTCGAAGTCGAATCAAAGTAACGTTTGGTGTGTTTTTATTTGATGTTCGCACACAACGCCAAAAATTGAAATTTTTCAAATACCAACGAGCCGCTCGCCAACTACTCCACAAGCAAGCTCAGCGCGCATGTTTGTCGTGTGTGGAAGGTGCCCACAAGTCTAGTCACTGTTCGTAACTGAAAAGTATTGTTTCAGTGCTGACTCTAAATTATTTATTTTGGTTGAAAACAATTTAAAACAAATTCTGAAATTGAGTTTTGACTGAATAAGCAAAGTATGCAGTCCTATAAGTGCTATCGATAACTAAATTTCAAAAAATGGATACCTGAGTGAAACAGCTGTTTGAACTAGAGATGAACGATGTGTGGATAATTTAATATTTATTTAATTTTACATACATTGATTACAAAATATTGAAAACTTATATTAATTTGAGTACTTATTCTAAATACAAATATTATGTTTTGCTAGGAATATTCTTGTTGGAAACCGTTAGTTCCTTGCCGTCATAAATAATGTTTTCATAGAAGAATTTTCGGTGCACTCGGCATTGGGGACCGCATCGGGTGGAGCCACAATTTCCACACTCGGACCAACATCCACAGCATTCGTCGTTCATACAATCACAAACATCTGCGCCACTCCATCTTATATTTCCGTATTCATCATAGGCGCTGTTTTTCTTTTCATAATAGCAACCTCTCTTCTTTCCTTTGCGCTTTGTTTTTTCCACTTCGGTGTTTGTATTGTCGTCAGCTGTTTCTCCAACTTTGCGTTGGGGGCGTTGACGTAAGCTACGTGCGCTCATCTCAACGTTTTTTACGTAGAAAATATAATTTGGGCCTCGCTGTTGTCTTTATCTTTAATAAATACGCTTCTTTAAACGCAAAATAGATACAATTTATCAAAAAGCTGTTTATCGACAATCGGTATTGCACATTACTAGGGCTGGAGAGAAATATCGATAGTGCCGCCGGTAAAAAGATCACAGAATATCACTTCGAAAATATCATTGAATATCGCGATTTATTAGTTTAATGTCAAAACAAAATAGCCTAATTAATATCGTTTTGGAGTAATGTCGCTAAATTGTATACATAAATGTTGAAGGGTGGCAGCCTTTGGACCGGGTGGCAGTCTTCCTCACCAGTCCTGCCAAGTTTTGGAGGGAACAATAGCTGTTTCTGCCTAGAAACCATCTAAATTTGTTTTTTTGCACAGTTTTACCAAAAATATTAATAGTAAAACTTACCTAAATATATATTTAAAATAGCCAGATTTCCAGCTAATAACAATTTTGAAAATTTTTCTAGCAAGCGACCTCTGAAAATAGCCAGATATAGCTATAAAATAGCTAAGCTGGCAACAGTGCTCTTTGGACGCCAGTAAAAATTGCATTGCTGAATTAAAGTGCAAATAATTGAAGCAATGGAGGCCAAAGCCGATTCTCCAGCGACACCAGCAAATGCAACGCCAGCTGCAGAGGCTGCCAAGGAAAGCAGCACTGCGGTTGCCGCTGCCAGCAACAGTGCACAAGCGACAACAACTTCGGCGGGAACCACAGCAGCAGCAGCAGCAACAACAACAGCCAATAATTCCAGTGCCAATACAGGATCAGGAGCAGGGGCAGCAGCAGCAGCAGCGTCGGCCACATCAGTCAGCAACGCACAGCAGCCACCGCCGGCGAAAAAACCAAACGCTGCTCCGCCTGCAACACGCGCCGATCCCAGTGCGCTGCCAACGCGCCAATATCTGGATCAGACAGTCGCTCCGGTTTTACTTCACGGTCTGCAGGCGCTGGCACGTGAACGTCCCACGGATCCCATACAGTTTCTGGCCTCGTATCTGCTGAAGCACAGCAATGGCTGTGAGGAAACCACCGAAGCCAGTACTTAGATCTAGTTTATTCTAATCCCGTCCCTTGATCCCTCTTACGTTGTCGTCCTAGCGTTGTAAGTGATAAGTCCTTAATGAATGTTTAAAATTACATACAGATATAATAAATCGCAATGTCGCACTAATCACTTGTAAGCATTATCCTTACTTTATATCATTAGAAAAACGAATGCTAATGAAATTGCCTGCATGAAGATCAATTAAAATGCTTGTGAAATCACATTTACAAACTATTGAAAATAATAATGCGAATGATATGCAATTTAATTGGCATTGAAAAAGCAATGCTAATGAAATAAAATTGCCTTAGCATTGAAATCAAAGTAATGCCAATGATATGAAATTTGGGTTACATTCAAAAGAGCAATGCTAATGAAATAAAACTGCCTTAGCATTGAAATTTTGACTATCATTGAAAAATAAAATATGCAGATTTTTGTCTCGGCATTAATTATAATGAAAACTTAATTTCATTAACATTGATAATCATTTTCTTTTCTCTTTGTAGAAAATATAATCTCCTGAATATTTTGAATATCTGGAGATTATCCTTCTTAAAGCAATTATCTGTAGTTCTATTAAAGTATATTTTGTTTATAGTTAATTTTTTAATAATAATAAAAATGTAATAAGCAATTATGCTGTGATGGGATAACCCCAGGGATCCAGCTTATTGTTGAGCAGCAGCAATGAGGCATCTGCTATCTTGGTGAGCAGCTCGGCCAGCTTGTGTTTGGTGTACACCTTGTACAACTGACGCCGCTCATCGGAAATCTCATCCGCCAGGCGAACGCATCCGGCGTAATCGCCCGATTTGAGCATGACCTCGTGCAGAAGGAGCGCAATCTCTGGCAGGCAAATGGAACGCAGCTTCTCCATTTGCAGCTGTCGATTCTCCCAGTGCAACAGTGTCGCATTCTCGGGTTCCTTGGCAATGAAGGGATCGTTGAGCCAACCCTTTTCCGGAAACAGCAGCACATTGAACAGTGCATCCGTGGTGGCTGCAAAGTGAAAGATGATTAGCTAATGTGAAAGATTCGTTATTTGCATTCTCTTCTACCCTTTGCTTGCTCCTTGACCTTCTGCTCCCAGCGGGACAATTCGGTGCGATAGGTTTGCTGCTTGTGCTCCGCATTCATGCGTTCCGTGAAGTTATCCTGGCTCTGGCCGGATTTCTGTGAGGTGCTCTGTTGTGGTGCCTGAGGTCGCGTCTGCTGCAGACGTGTCCATTCATTGAAGCTGTCCACGCCGGAGAGGTAGACGTTGTAGCAGAGATACTCCTTGAGGCTGCATTCCTCACGTGGCGGCAAATTGTCGAGGGCGCCGTAAATCTTGACCAGCTGGTTGATCACATCGCCCGGCACCATGGCAAACACTTGGCGCACACACTCGATCTTATTGCTGGCCAGATATTGACGCATCATGGCGTTAGCCTGCCAGAGAAGCTCACCTCGCTGCTCGACCAGATGGATGAGATATTCCAGTGACTGAATCTTGCGCTTGTCCACGGCTGAAATCTCCCCCGTGTGTGGTTCCCCTAGTGTGCTGGGTGCACTGCTTCCCAGGCGAATGCTCTCCACGGTATTCCGTGTGATCTGCTCCACATCAAGACCAGCTTGGAGCGCCGCTTCCAGGGCCAACTCTCGTGCTCGCTTCTCATCGGTCTGTGTGAGGAACTTGGCGTAAAGCTGCACCTGCAGCTTGTTGGGCAAACCGGCGGCATAATAGGCTATGGCTTGAGGTTCGCCACGTTGGATTAACGCCTCCACGTAGGCGGCAATGATGCGTTCCGCCTGCTGCTGCTGCGTCTGATGCTCGATGCGTCCAATCTGTCGCATAAATAGCACAATGTGCGCCATGAAACGGAGTTGATGTGGTGGCAGCTGAGACTCCTTGGGAGCAGTGTCCAGCCAGCGACACATGTGCTGCAACAGTTCACCACTGGTGTCCAGGATGAGATGCTGCTGGATGACACCCAGTTGACTCTGGGCATAATCCCGCACAGCCAAGTCCTTGGCCACGCTCAGCTCATCAAAGATCTGCTCCAGCGTCATCTTGCCATTCCAATACTCCTCCGGCATGGGTTGAAATCGCTTCAGGCAACATCCTCGAATCTCGCTCTCCACTCTAATGTCGATCTGCACCTTTACATACGCCCAGAGCAGGTCGTGCCAGTTGTTGTGCAGCAGGGACTTGAGTGCACCCAAATGGCCACAGAATATGCCCGCCGTGGCACGAGTATATTCATCATATTTCTTGGAATCCGCCAGCAACCAGGCGCAACGTTTCCAGATATCGCGACGAGGATTCCCCTCAATGGGCAGCTTCTCGTTCTCCGTCTGACCGCTGACATGCTGCTCAAAATTGGGATCCTCGTGCAGACGCCAGCCCTCCAGGATAGCTGCCCGCCACGTCTGTCCGTAGTGCTTACAGAGCTTCAACGCCTCGTCGATCTGTCCATTGCGTATGGCGGCAAAGATAGCTCGACTCAGGCGCATGTTATCCTCCATGTCGAGGGCGTGGAGCGGTTTTTGTTCGCGCACTGGAGCATCCGGATCGAGTTGCTTGCAAATCTCTCGACCACGTCCAAAGGCCGCACCCTGCAAGTTCTCCAGCTGAAAGAGGGTATTCTCCCAGGCCATCATTCGATCGTGACTCTGCAGGGCATTCGCCTGCTCCTGCTGGTCATAGCACTGCTCCAGCCAGTCCACCACCAGCTGATATTCCCGCAGATGCGAATTAATCGAATACAGCTGCTGGATGACCTGAATAAACAATGGAATCAATAGGAACACATTATATTCTCTTGCTGGATTAGTTGAAAGTAATCTTTGCTTACCTCCTTCTCGCTGCCTCCCAGCATGGGTCCATCCTGCATCTCATCATCCGCTTGGGTGTCCGTCTGCAGCAACAGCCGGTCGTAGTAGAGAGCGTGCAGGAGGCGCCAGGTGTTAATCTCCTGCTTTAACCAGTTGACGCTCGTCTCGCGCTGCTTGGCGCCTAGACTGCCGCCCACGCCACGTTCAATCTCCAGCTCCAGTTGCTCCACAACCTGACGACAGGCCTGTCCCAACTGTTGCACCACATCGAGCGTCTCGTTGCTGTTGCTGTGCGACTGGAGCACCTCATGGAAATGGGCAAACAGAGTGTCCACCTTGCCCCGTCCACGATCCGCATCGTCCATGTCGTCCAGCATAACTGATGTATTTCCACTCACGCTGCTCACATCATGCACATTCCCTGTGCGATTCTGCAGACGATTCAAGAGTCCCAGGGCTCCGGCGCTGCTGTTTTTGAGCATCTCCTCCTCCTCCGGCAGCAGCGTAATCGACAGGTTGTGTGTCTGATTGTGTCCCGAACTGTTCAAAGGCGGACGCAGCAATCCGCCACGTCGGGGCTGGAAGGGACTGTCCATTGCCTTGTTTGTCAACAGTAATTCTCACTTTATTAAATTAAATTGTGGCAAAAATATATTTCTCTTCTGCACGCGACAAAAATGCCGGGACTCCCGCTTGCTATCTTTTCCAACACTGACTTCAGCTTGTTGTGCAGCACTTACCAAGCAAGGTATGCACCTCATTTATTTATCTAACAAAACAAAATATTATATTTAAGCAGTATTGCAAATTAAAGCAAATTATAAAAAAAAAATAAAAATTAAATCATTTAAGACATTTACAAATTAATTATACATACAAAATTTGTAAAATCGATATATTGATCACTCAAACCTATCGAAATAACAAGCAGCGTATCAGCCTTAAAAAAAGTGTCATGCAAAAACTGCACTGCAATTGTGCTTGAACGTGTATTGTCCGCTCTACTGTTGCCGACTTTTTAGAGATATAAATAGCTGTTTCTAGCTGGAAATCCTCCGAAAAATAGCTGAAATTTTTTTCTAGCAGCCGAATTCTCGAAATAGCCAGATCTAACTATAAAAAAGCTAAGTTGGCAAAAGTGGTCCGCTCAATAAAAGTAAGCGTCGTTTTTATTATTTTGTTGTAACAATTAAAGGACGTTCTTTTTTTTTTAGTAATGTAATGCTTATGTTTCTTGAAACTGGCAATGCCCAGCTAAATAACCGTGGAAATGAAAAATGAATTAAATAAAAGTACGTAGCGAAGGCAAAAGTAAAAATTTTTAGACATTCGCTCAATCTGAACATTGTGTAAATAAATGTATTACAACTGTAAACCTGAATTTTACTGTAGTGCAGTCAGTGCAAGTGTTAAATAATCACATGTATAGTTTATATGGAAACCAGAGAATCTTTAAATGGCAACTAGCTACAATTGTTAATACACAAATCAACATAAATATAATAATTAAAAACAAACACACAACAAAAGGTAAGAACCGGAAATTGATTTTTACCAACATCTGTATGTACTTATTTACATATGCATGTATGTATATACATATTTATGCATGCATGTGTACTATGTGAATACTTATGTGTGTATGTATACATAAATATATATACAAATGTACTTATTGTATGTATAATACGAATTAGTACAAATAATGCTATTACTTTGATTCAAGCTAGCATAGTGTGCAAGAGAGGGACAGGGTAATACAGAGGGAGAGGGAACAAAACAAATAAAACTGAATGTTATTTTCATCAGAGTTGCAACAGGATGTGTGGCAAGCAGGTGCAAAATATAGAAAGAAATAATTAAATTTATTAAAGCATTGTTCTTGAGAGAGACACGGCTTTACCATTTTTTTCCCTTTATAAGGATTGCCGCTTAGGAAGGATTAGTACGGTAAAAATATATAGTCCTCCTTAATCCATCTATTTTTAGAAAAAGTGAATGTATCTATGTATCTATGCATTCATACAATTAAAATACATATGTCTATTTCAAACCGGTTTGAGAGTGTTACAGATTCATATCTCTTAAATATTTTGTAATTTTGCCATAGAGGACTTTCATGCTGACTTCATATAATATTAGGGCTTAAAAATGGGTTAATTTTTTGTTTTTGTTTTTTTTTTTTAATTTGCTTTTAGACTTTATCTCTTAAAATATTGAAATTTTATTTATATATTTAGTTTAGACAACATTAAGTTACACTGATATAAAATAATATCCACAATGTATTTTTTTTTTAAATTCAAGAATTGCAAATATTAGTGACTTAATTTTAAAGAACTTTCTACAGCGAGTCTAAAATAATATAAAATATAAGGTTCATGAGTTTTCTTCCCATTGAATATGGAATCTTTTAAATATTTCTAGCTTAAGTTCTATAGTTTTCTCAGTTCATACAGTTAATTTGATTTAAAGTAATGTTAGATTAAATATAGATATACTATATTTATTGAAATTCCAATTTCAAAGTCAATATGTTAGAGACTTTCAGATAAAGTTCGGATATTTTGTATACGTACTTTAGTTTAAAAACTTTATACAATCAGCATTTCTTAGTGTTGGATATTATAGATTGAAGATGTTTTTATTTTCTAAAAATATTATAAGAGACTAAAGGGGTATTTAGACCGAAAGCGTCTAACTTTAATCTCAAAAGTTTTGTAATTGATTAGTATATTTTGGAATAGCTTAAGAATTTTGGCTAAATTCTTCTAGACTTATTTTAATAATCAAGTTTTGTAAAGATATATATTCTTTTATGAGAATTGTATATTAATAAATATTTCTTTTTGGCAGCCTTAATCCAATAACCGAAGATACAAAAAAGATGGCCGTGCAGCTGAAGAACGCGTATCATCATCTACCACTGACCATAACTCCGATATTATGTCAGCCGCTGTTGACGCCGGCGCCGACGCCACCGAAACCGGAGCCACCAGACTTGACGTTCCATTGCATGTGCTGTGCCGAGTACTTTGTGCATCCTCTGTCCCTGTATCAGCACATGAACAGCAAGCATCCGAATGAGGCGACACCGCAGCAGCAACAGCAACAACGGGAGGAGGCGGAGAGGCAGCAGGCGGGGGAGGAGGATGATAGCACCGATTACAGCTGGATATTTGAGCCAGTTTGTGAACTGGAAGTGGCAGCAGATGAGACGTCACAAATGCGCAGTGATGTGGACAGCGATTCGGATGAGGATGCGGATGCGGATCAAGTGGCGGGGGAGGGAAGCGATGCTGAAAGTGATAACGATAATGATAGCGATAGCAGCAGCAGCAGCAGTAGCAGCAACAGCACCACCACCAGCTCCAGCAGCACCACCAGCAGCAGTGGAGGCGGCAACTCTAATACACAACAGAGCCTGGAGAATGGCGCCTACATGGAGGTGTCATCCACACATCCCATGCGTGGTCTATTACCTGGAACACAACCCAACGAGTATCAATTGCAGACTGCTGATCCACTCGAATCCACCTCGATTATATTGTTGCAGCCATCGCTGAGCATAACCCCAGTGTCATCTCTACCACCAATTGCAGCACCACAGACTCAACAATTTGCCCCACTGCTCAGCCTGGAACCGGCGCCCATTAAGCGACGTCGTGGCAGACGCAGCAAGGCGAATGTCGTCTTGGATCCTCAGAGTGCAGCTTCGGCAGTTGCCCAGTTGAGTGCGAATGGGCAGAAATGCTTCCAGTGCACCCACTGTGAGGCATCGTTTCCCAATGCCGGTGATCTGTCCAAGCACGTGCGATCGCACATCTCCAATAAGCCATTTCAGTGCTCCATCTGCCAGAAGACCTTCACACACATTGGCAGCCTCAACACGCACATCCGGATCCACAGCGGGGAGAAGCCCTACAAGTGTGAGCTCTGTCCCAAGGCATTCACCCAGTCCAGCAGCCTGATGGTTCACATGCGCTCCCATGCGGTACGGAAGCCACATCAGTGCGTGCAGTGCGACAAGGGATTCATCAACTACAGTTCCCTGCTGCTGCATCAGAAGACGCACTCGGCGCCGGTAGAGAGTTTTGTGTGTCCGGAATGCGAGCGGGAGTTCAAGGCGGAGGCGTTGCTCGATGAGCACATGCGGATGCACACCCAGGAGCTGGTGTATCAGTGCGCCATTTGTCGACAGGCATTCCGGGCCAGCTCGGAGCTGGTGCAGCACATGAAGTGCCATATGGGAGAGAAGCCCTTCACCTGCTCCATCTGCGATCGCTCGTTCACCCAGTCGGGCAGCCTCAATATCCATATGCGGATTCACACGGGCGAGAAGCCTTTCCAGTGCAAGCTCTGCGACAAGTGCTTCACCCAGGCCTCCAGTCTGAGTGTCCACATGAAGATCCATGCCGGCGAGAAGCCATTCCCATGTCACATCTGTGGCAAGGCCTACAGCCAGCAGGCCTATCTCAATAAGCACATTCAGGCGCATGCCATGGACGCGACTCCAGTTCGACAGATGCCTTCAGTGGTTAGTCCGCCAAAGGAGACGCTCGTCTGCATTGTCTGCGGTGCACTCCATGCGGATGCCACTGCCCTGGCACTCCATGTGACGCGGGAACACACTGCGCTGCTGGACAACATGAAGCAGGCAACGCTACCGATGGCTCCTCTGGCCACTGGCAAATGCAGCGTCGTGGAGCGTCAGGCACAACAACAAGCGTACATGCAACGTGTGCAATCGATGTTGCAACAAATGAATCAACAGCAACAGCAGCTCCCAGCCATGGACTCTGCCGGCGAGGATGAAGAGGAGCTCGATGAGGATGAACTAGACGAGGATGATGATGAGCATTTGGATGAGACAACGGAGCAAAATGAGTCACAACAAATGACAAACGATGAGGGCATTGATGATAATGTTGATGCTGATGAGGAGGATGAAGATGATGATGATATTCATGATATTGATGATATTGATGACGATGCTGATGATGATGAGGATGATGATGAACAGCAGCTGATTACAGATGCAGATATGTACTACGATATGCCTGGTGATTTTGCCGACATGGAAGTGGGCTGCGAGGAGGAAGTCTGCGCTGATTTTATTGAGAACGATGATTATGCTGCCGAGGAGGAAGTCTACACAGAGCATGTCTAGAAATTCTCAGCAAAATAATATGGATTTACTATTCAATTCGAATTTTAAGCATTGTTTTCTATATATATTTTTGGCCATAGTTCTTATTATTGCTTATGATATTCAAAGCATTATCATTTTAAATTCAACACATTTTGCAAGTTCCCCGCTCAGAGCTCTGATATTTGAAGTCTGTAGTATTTCAGTATTTCCCGCTACGCTTGCCATGATCTTTCCTCTTCCCTCTTGGCATATCACACTATAAAATTATATATATATTTATTTTTAAGGCTATCTCAGTCGGAGCTCTGAGTCTTGGACTTGTCCATTCGAATGCACCACTCTAAATGGTATTATAATTTTAGTATTAAGCTACACACAGTATGCTGATAATTTATGAAATGCAACCAGAATGTCTTAATTGTGGTTTTACATTTACAACCTCTCCCATAAGAAAACAGAAATTATCGCATTTTATAAAACTGCTCATTTTAGTGGGAGCCTTGAAGAGATTACATTAATCGTTACCATAAAATGAAATTGTGTTTTTTATTTAAACCTAGATAAGAGGATTGGGATTTATTTATGCAACTTGTGGCAATAGCATTCACAGGATTTCTTAACCAATCCTTAAAACTACACACGAGTTGAGTTCAACAAAATTGCAATCGAAACTGTCAATCATTTTCGTATACTTTTTCGAAGCCATCGCTTTCATAATTTTATCTAATCTAAACCGATTTTGTTGAGGAATATTAAATTTACCATTATTTGTTCTCTTTTTTAATTCTGCATCAAAATTGTAAGCTTCAAATTTTATCCATCAGTGTCCAAATTTTTTAAAACCTTTCCATGCGAAATTTATTTTATCGATTTTTGACGTCTAAATTTATTCTGCATCTAAATTTTATTCTTTTGGGAAATTTGATTTATTATCGAATATTTAGGTTATCTTTGATTCAGGGAATAACAACGAAGCCGGTATCGGAACCGTTAGCCGAAACTTACCGTTTAATTGTTAGTACCGTAACTAAATCCGTAACTGAAATTAATTCTCTATTAAGAACCGAAAACCTAACTTGATCAAAATTGAATAGATTTTCAAACGGAATGTCATTTTGATCATGATTTTGCCTCTAAATTCATTCTGTATTCAATTTTTGTTCATTTAAAAAATTGAATAATTTTGACCAAGATTCAATTTCGATGGCAAGGGTCCCCCCTTTGAAATTTTGAAAAATCAAAATTTTAAATCTGAAGTTTTTACTTTTAATCAATCCCGTATATCGTAATTAGAATAAAACGATACTTTAAACTTGATTCTGAGACCTTTCATTTTCTTGAAAAAAATCAAGTCAAAATTGAGAAATATTTTGACTTGTAAAGTTGCTAGGTCAGAGGCTTGAGCAACTTCGAGCTGTCATAACTTTGGAAATATTTACCGATTTTCAAGCGGAATGACATTTTGATCATGGCTTGGCGTCTTAATTTATTCTGCATTCAAATTTTATTAAATTTGTTAAAAAAATTGTATTTCTCTGGATATATATTTAGATATTTACTTCGATGTCATAATTATTGTAAAGCGACACCTTATCATTTGAAAATGTTTCAAAATTGATTTGGTGTACCGTTACGTACCGGTTCTGAAACCGAAACCGAAAGAAGAAAACTGAAATAAAACCCTTTACCCAAATTGTTGTTTCGGAACCGAAACCGTAACCTTTATTGGTTTCGGTTTGATTCCTTGCTTTGATTGTTTTAGATACTCCTTAAAGTCCATAGGGTCGTTAAAAAAATTTAACAGAATTCAAAAGCAGTTCATAGAACAAATGGAGTTATTATATTTAGTTTTTTTATACGTGTAACAAATATTTAAAGTCTGGTGAACGTCATGGATGCCGCATGTCCAGGATCATTGGCATCCGTAGTCTCTGTTTCGGCGATGCCAAACATGCCAGCTAAAAGACAACCACCAGCGTTCATATCATCTGGTTCGAGTTTTTCTGGAGGTGCAATCAGTATATCGTCGCCTTGGTAGACATTTGGAAAGCGGAGTATCCAATAGGCGCTCTGCGAAAGCCGTGGCAATATGTTGCAGCCCAGGGTGAAGGTGTACTTCCCCACGAGCACCTTGGGATCAAGAATGATGTTAACGGGCGCCTTGGGCGTGACGACATGAATGCGCATCAGTTGGGCCAAATACGAGGTCTGCCCACGGCAGGGACATGGGAAATACAGGGGCATATTATTGTTGACCACTTTGGTGCTGGTGTCGCGCTCAATGTCCGCACCACCGCGGAGCACACGATCCGGACTGCACATCATGAAACGATGACCACGTGAACACTCGTACTCGAAGCCCACGAAGATCTTGAGGGCCAAACGATCGCCGTGTTTCCGATATCTTTGGGTCTTCTTATTGTGCTGCTGTTGCTGTTGTGGATGCTTGTGCGGCTGGACGAGACGCACATGGACATCCCAGGGCAGTAGAAAGTTGGCACCCGACAGAAATCCACTTTGAAAGTGTTCCTGCAATCCCGTATTATGGCTGTAAATGGAACTGGGACCGACACAGGCCAGCGACCAGCTTGGGAATAGTGGCAACAATTCGCAGCCACTCGACATGTGCACGAGTCCGGGCAGATATTCCGTGGTGGAGACCAGTTCCTGGCACTGCGCATCCGATAACGTATCCGATAGACTCTCGATGACGGCGGCACTGTGGTCATTTTCCTCATTGCGCTCCTTGAGCTGCAGGATTAGTTCGTTCTCGGAGTTGGCGCTGGAGGTGCCACTGCTGGTGCTGTTGCTCCGGCTGGCCAGGCTGCTGTCCAGCTGCGAACTGACCTCCGGTGAGTTCACCTCTTCCTCATGCAGTGAATCACCAAATCCGGCTATAGACATGTTCAAATCCGAGCCGTAAGTGGCAGACAAAGGTTGCGAGCAGCCGTTGTTTAATGTGTGCTCCGGTTTCTGAAGTGCCTGTTCTGTTGCGTTGACTGGCTGGGAGTAAGGATCACCAGCTGTATCCATGTTAAGATCCTGCTCTTCTCCAGCTGCTGCAGGTTCATCCCGACACTTGGCTGCCTGCAACAAGAGCGGGAAGGCGGCTTCAAATGCTGCAGCTCTGTAATCGCTAATGGAGGGTGTGAAGACTGGAAATTGGAACTTCTTGACCTTGACACATAGATTGCACATGCCAGCCATGTACTCGTAGTACTCGTAGTTGGCCTGCCGCAACGTGAATGGATCCTCTCGCCTACCCTGAGTGCGTCCACAATTGCAACTTGAAATGTGGACAACTCCACTGCAATGCTTGTCGTGCGGCCTATCCTTGGGTTGGGTGCACGGATGTCCACGCAGGCTGAGCTGTTCACACTGTTGCCTGCCATCGTGCCAGAACTTTAAGCAGATATCGCTGAGCTTGGCCAGCGCTGCCTCAGCATACGGACCGCGTCCCTCATCCTCCAGAACCAGCTTGGCATCCGCCAGCAGCTGCTTGTGGGTCGCCAAGCCATAAATTGCCGGAGCCGCATGCTTATAAGCCGAGATGCCCTTCTTCAAGCCCATTTCGGAAAGATGCGACCAGAATCTGCACGGGAATTCAAAAGTTAATCTTCATATTTGGAGTATAATAATTAAATTAGCGACTTTTTCTCATAGTTTACGCTCTCCTCCAGGCCCTGCAGATACGCGTGCTGTAAAGAGATGGAGATTAAAGATCAGTTGAACTTTTCGGCGGGATTACCACATACATAGGCGACGTTGCTGGTGGTACAGTTGACATCGTTGACATTCTCGATGAGCAGCTTGTGCATGATCGCCATGCAATTGTGCCAATCCTTGGCGCTCAGCAGCTGGAATTGTGACGAGTGTGACAACTGCTTGAAAGAGCCTTCGTCAAAGACACCATCAAGTGCATCCTGCACGTGTCGCTGTAGAAATTTCCAAAGTGTGTGGTTTTCCTTGTAGATCTGTTCCTCGGACTCGCGCGCCTCATAGGAAGCGCCGAAAGGTTTGACAAACCCTTCGAACGGAGCCAATGCAAGAATTTCCAAGTCCTCCTCTTCCTCTTTGGCGTCCGGTTTGTGCATGGTCAAGTGAAGCGCTTCAATAGCCTGCAGCAAAAGATCCGGATGCAGTTCCTCGTAGGCATTGTAGAAGACAAATTGTTTGTTGTTGGGTAGAGCCAAGAGGGAACTGGCGGCACTGTTGGTTACTATGTTGTGCTGCCGAAGCAGTTCATAAATGCGATCTTCAGTTTGAAACTCAATGGCGGAAATGCATTCGCGTGTCTTCTCCTCATCCTCCGGATAGTTCTCAAAGAGAAAAAGCATACGTGGCGTGCAGAGACGTCCCCGATCCCTTAGCATATGCCCGACAATGGTTTCTCGCAGCAACTGTGGCAGAAATTCCATCGCATGCTGTTCCCGCACATACTTCAGCAGCTGGCAAATGGTCACCAAAGTGGGATCAAATGCTTGTGCCATTTCCACGTACACCACAATGTGGCAAACGTGCAGCGCCAGCAACATGATGCGTATAAAACGGCAGCGCATCTGCTCGTAGAAGCTGTCAAAGTCCAGGGATTTCTGCTGCTGGAGCAACAGCTTCCCCATCACAGCCTCATCGTAGGTGGTCTGAAAGTGCAGCAGCAGCGTCTTAGTGCCCGGTTTATAGTAACACTGTATTTGTCCATCTGCCGGCTCCTGCTCCACATCTGGTGCCATGTCAAAGGCGCACATTTTGTTGGCCTGCGCGCATTTGGAGCGCCCAATGACGCCCACGATAACCAGCGAGTGTTTCAGTTCCGACAGCAGTGCCCTATTAAATCTATATTAAAACTTTACTTTACTCCATTTTCTTGACCACTTACGCCACATTCTCTGGTATTTCGGGATATTTCCAGGTGTAGTAATTTTTATCGCTCATTTTTTCGCATGCATACAAAACAATAACAAAAACAGACGTAAACAATTTGAGATGGCAGAAATATCGATACATTCACCATATGCTTCATTCGTGGTATGTCGATAGCGATAGCTTTCGATTACATGCTGTTGCTCAGTGCGCCGTTGATTATCGTTATTTAATTAAATTTCCCACAGAAATAAAACAACAAAAATTGTTTGTCTAAAGCAATTAAATTTTATTGTAAACTGTTGCCATTTATAAATAAATTTCAGTATATCTTAACACTTTGCCATATGCCACAGCGTTTTTGTATTTTCTGTCAATTTCATAATATTTTCTTGAATGGTTTATTTATTTTAAATGAGAGTCAAGTGCATGATTAAAGATAATGTATAATTTTTAAATTTCGAGCTATATATTGTTCAATTAAATATGTTTGCGTGTTTTTGGCTAAATGAGCACCTAAAATGATGTATGTATTTAATATTACACCTTTGTTTATTATGCAAAGAGCATTTTATAAGTGTCTACTAATATTATTATGTATGAATGTTCATAATAAATAGATTATCATTGAATAGTGCATTATCCGTTTCTGTCAGAGACTTAAGTTGAGTTATCTATTAATGTGCCAAAATAGTTTTTAAAATTTAAGTTTTCTTTTTGCCATATTGAGCACATATAAAATACTTTTATGTTAGATTTCAATTGCTGGAAAGTTACAAGAGTCTACTACAAAGAATGTCGTGGAGCTAAGAACTTGAATGCTTTCTCAATGTATTTACAATTCAATTGATTAGAAATGTAATGTTTTTAATGGTGTATTTCTTAAGAGTGTTTGATATTAGTATGACATTTTATTTACAGTTTATATCATGAGCTATGAAATTCTTTGTATTTCAATAATTGTATGTATGTACTGTAATATTGCAACTGTCGGCTCTGTGGAATCTCTAGGGTAGTTCCATTCCTATATTAGAGAATAGAAACTAAAACTATTAAGTAAATCATTTTTATTGCCAGGTTTTTATACTTTGTTATATTTAGTATCATTAACTTTCTTGCACAATCATTTTCCAGTTATGGTTTTCATTTTTCCTTGTATTTATTTTAGTTATAAACGGTTTCATTCGCAACAATCTTACTCCACGTTTTGGCAGTGAACCTGAGCTTTCTTCTTTATTTTCGTGATCAATAAACTTTACACAAACATGTCCTTTAAATATCTTTTACACAATTTGTAAGTGTTTTATTTAAATCATCGATAAGGTGCAGCTACAATATTTAAGCACATGATGAGAACTTACAAATATATCATGATAGTAAATGTATAATGATTTCATTATATGTTTTATTTATGTTTCTTTTTATCATTTGTTTTAACTACACACATTTTGTTTATTGCTAAACATTTTCTTTTCTGTTTTATGCCATTTTAATAGATTGTTCATATTTTATTCTTTTGTTGTTTAATGAAATATCATCACAAAATTGATGAAGCTATGATTTAAATTTTCTTATGGCTAACAATGAATTTTAATCGGTGTATTATCTGTTTTTGTTAAGTATTTAAATTAACACTAAACTTTGCAACGAAAATACATTAAAAAAAAACTATTAAAAATTCAATGACAATTTTAAACAATAATTTGTATAAATTTTATTCTTTGTTCTCATGTGGATCTTAAAGCAGCTAAACTTAAAATTAATTGTATTTCGCTTGAATATTATATGTAAGTATATGTATGTATATATTGTTTATGTTTATCTTTAATGATTTATTTTTTGTATTTGTTATGGATCCAGCGATTTACAGCGTTTTTGCCCGATCCAAAAGATCACTGATGAATTTCGATATGTCCGATTGCGGGCGTTTGCAGACTGACAGTAATCTCTGTTCAAAGAGGAAAGAAATTTTAATAAGAAATAATGTCGATAGCTAAGAGGATTAAAGAAGACTTACAATAAGATGAGATTTTCTTATGTCATCTGTGTCCATGTCTAAAATTTCATCAATATCCACATCGATGGCCTCGCTCTGTGAACAAAGATTTAAAATAATGAAGCTGTTTATAGAAAATGTTGAGTGATGTCCACTTACCGGTGGATCAAAGAGCTTCTGCAACTCATCGTATAGCCACATCTCGACAGCCAGTCGCTTCCGGATCAAGCTCATCTGATGTGAACCGTATTTGGCGGTAAGAAACTTTTCACGACGCTCCTTGACCTCTGCCCCCTTCTCATTGAAGTTGACGCGGAGATTTGTTCGATTCGGAGAGCGTTCGCAATCATTCATTTGCTCCAAACCGCACTGCATCTTCCCAGCTGTTGTTGTTGCTTTTGCTGCTTCTGTTGGGTGTTTATTATTAATTAACGCTGCAGCGTTTATTGAACTTGCAACAGTTCGTGCGGCAGCCACAATTAATTGGCGTAACTGTAATTGAAAGCGAACACCAAATTGGTTTATTGAAATAAAAGACAAATGTAATTGCAATTAAACTAAATGTAATATTATGTAATTGAATGCCAAGCGAAAAGCAACTTTCCTCATGCGTCATACGTGTGGCATGCTCAAATTGCAATGCCCACTTTGAATTCCAGTTATTAATGCCCATTTGGCCTAAGGGCATTTTCAAATTCCCGCACCTCTGACTCACACAACAGCAACAAGAGATTCCTTCACTCAGAGGAAAAGAGTGTGGAGAGTGAGAGAGAAAGAGAAGCTTTGGCTTGGCTCTGGTTATCTGCCTCTGGGCCATAAAATCATTGGCTCTGATTCATGCCACATGTAGCCTTTGTTGTTGCTGTTGCAGCTATTCTGTTTTGATCTATGGACAAGATTTGTCATGCAAACAGCAATAAAGGGAATAATTGCTCACATGACACTCTGATGACCCCTCGGAGGACCAACGGGATTAACGGGCCTGTTCACGTTTCACAGTTAATTAAATTAATGTGCAATGCATACAACGAATGCGACTCTGATTCTCATTTCGCCTTACGTCAAACGACATTTGACTTTTTATTAGGGGACAATCCCCACACACACTCACACACAACTTTTCCAACTTATCAGTAAACTTGACGACAAAAAGAAAATTTCGTCATTGATGAAGATAAATGAGAGCAGAGTCAAAATAAAACTAATCAACTTCCATCTAAATCATTTATTATTGAAAGTAACAGGGTATTAAACTTGTCTACGCTCATTAAGTTTAATCGGGAATAAATTTCGTTAGCCTAATGAAAATTAAATATTAATATGAGAGACTCTCAGTGCATCATCGGTACAAATAAATCTATAATTTTCACATTTTAAGCAAATTAGATTCTCAGAATGATTAAATTATTAATGATTTCATAAATATTTTCTTTAAAGCTCTTACTTTTTGGTATTTCAGATACTTTTCACGTGTGAAGCTCATCCCGAAATAAATATTGGTTTTATAATTGTTTACAAACTTAAATTATTTTCTGGGAAATCAGTTAAGTAGGTTAAGAATAAATATTTGATTTCAAAACGAACGGGAATCCACTTAAATAAATGGATTAAAATAAATATGAGTGAATCATGCATTAAAATAAACTGAAATAAGTCAGATAATTTATAAAGTAACTCTTTAGATATTCTGAAGTAAATTCTACCAAGTGCAGGTACATTGTTTATTTTATATTAAGAAAAAAAATATTTTTTTTATATATTTTTAAAAATGAGAAAATTCTGTATTAAAATAACCGGAATCTTTTTAAATATTTGTATAAAGAAAATCTTTAGATTTTCTGAATTATCACGTACAAAAACTTTAATTTTTTTATAGTATTTATGTACTTATCTTTAGGGTATAGTCTCGTCAATGTCTCATTTATTATTCTATATATATTTTCGGTAAATGTCAATTTCAATTCTTAATTGGACATGCAATGAGGAAATTGGTCAGTTGAAGTTAATTGATTCGTGGTGCATTTGAAATGCAATTTGCTGTCCAAATTGACAGCGTCTGATGGTTCAGTTGGTTCTTGGGTGGCTCTATAATTTGAGGCTAGTCACATTTCCTTTCACAACGAATTAGCCAGCAAGCAAACGAGACGAGCAACAAGGCTAAAAAGAAGCAGAATGTAAGCACGGGCTAAATTGAATCAAATCAAAGTTGTTGGCCAAAGGCAAACTCTACGCTGCACATGTGAAAATATATGTGCCCCATCCCGGAAGTTTCCGCAACGTTGCACATCAGTATCAGGTGAAGAAGTGGCCGGAGGAGCGGTAGGAGGTGGGGAAAGGGAGTGGGAAAACTGCGGCGTCTGTCGACAGTTACAATGTTGTTACAATTTTTTTCATAGTTACCTGGCAATTGTTGTGCATGCAACGTGTTGCATGTTATTGTTGCGGGCATTTCAACATTATATTTATGCAAAGTTTGTTGTGTTGTTGCCACAACGTTAGATGTGGCAAGCAATAATAATAATGGAAGGTACAACAAGCACAGTACACATGCCAACTACCTCGTAATCTAATAGAAAACGAAGTCAACGGTTCAACTTCTTTTTTGTTTTGCTTATTAACTTTGGGAAAAAGCGAAAATTCCTCAGATAACTTTCCTATGCAAAGCATTTTACCCAAGATCCCACAGTTATGAGACAAGTTAAGCGACGTTTTTAGCTACAAGGCACGAACATGGCATAAATCAGTGCAGTGCCTGAGAACTGCCATAAATACCTTATAAGTGCCATCATATCATGTCAACAGACTATCAGTTGAGCTATTACCACTAGGCCAGCGGATCTGCACAATTATACCTGATGTAAGGCTATTTCCGGTACTAAATAAACCAAAAAAATAAATAAAGTGGCAGGAGACAGACAACAAGAAAGATAGCCAAGTATTTGGCCAACAGGCAAAATGGCCAAAAGGCCTCAACTGTCTCATATAACGTTCTCTCTTTCGCCTTCCCGACATGCGAGTGACAAGTTAAACGTCAGTTTCATAATTGCTTATGACTCTTAAATAAATCTGGTATCAGATTTCGTCACACACACACACACACACACAAAACACACACATAACGAGCACCCCCAATTGAATGGTGTGAAAAAGACAGCAATATTGAGAAGTGAACGCATAACTCAGCTAAACTCAACACCATTGTTATTTTTAGTTAATGGCTGGAACATTTTTATGTTTTTTTTGTGTTTTTTTTAGTTTTTTTTTTAGATGCGGAAATCTTTGGCGCAACTGTTAAAAATGTTTAGCTTGCCACATGCCCCAAAAAAAATGAATGCAAGCAAAATATTTGACGGTTTGCAATTTCAATTTCATACCAATAATAACAACTTTATTCGTGAAAAGAAAATCGAAATGAGTTTATTAGGTTTGCTTTGAAGTGTAACTGGAATTGGGTTTAGCTTTGAGATTGAAATTGTGCGTGGGTTCAGTTCTACATAGTATATATGTCTATAACATGAGGTGTTGGTGCCAGGTTCGTGACGTCCCTGTTGCCATTGACATTTTTGGCCAGGTTTGTTTTTTTTTTTTCTTCTTTTACTTCCCAATTCATTTTTGGGGTCACAGCTGACAAATGTCATGGCACAATCTGAACAATATCTTAAATTGCCCATATCGAACAGCTAAAAATTGGTTAATGTACTCAGTCAACGGCTTTTCAAATATACTTTTATTTATTAATTTAGGATATGGAAAAAATAGAATATAAAAAAATGTTTTTTGTAACTTTCAATGCAAATATAATTTTCAAAATTAAAAAAAAAATTGTTAAATAAGAATATAGTATATAATTTTATTGCACTCTTTTTTTATTATATCTAAAATTTCACCTTTCTTTATCTAAATAGAAAATAAATGAACAGTCAACAGCTGTGGTTTTTCCCCAACCTAAAATAAAGAAATAGGGAGTTTGCTAGACTAGGATATGCTCTATATTCATAATTTACATGTCTTCAACTAAACATATAAGCTTGACCTTATTTTTTTAGTTTATATTATTAGTGGACCAAATTTATAAATATAAATATTTTATTGTAACAAAACTTAGAGATGACACATTTTCTGATTTAATTACAAAGCTGTCGAGAAGAGTTTAAAAACCTTTCATATTTAATCAGTTTAGGCTAATCCAATTTTTTTTAACTTTGACAAAAAAAATCAAAAATGAGCACATAAAAGCACAAAACACGAGCCAATTAACAAAACGCAAATTTGATGAGCCATCATACTAATAAAAACTGGAAAATAAAGAGCAAAGCAACTTCAAAAAAAAAAAAACGAAACAAATCTGTAACGACAGCTTCCATCTAATTGATTTTTAAGCATCGCCAAATCCGAACGCAAGGGGGCGCCCTGAAGTGCGGCAGGCCACATTTATGGCACAACATTTGCCTCAGTATTGTGTGTGTGTGTGTGTTTGTGCCCCCCCCGCTGCCCATTTATGGAAAAATGCAAATCACAGGCTTCATATTCGAGAAGTGGCGCAATTGCCGTTAAGACCTTTTACGACTTCGATTTGGCCAGTTTTACTTTTTGGTCAGGCGCCTAGTTTCATGATTTATGCGCAAGGCTCACAGCAAAAATACTATGCTAATTTTAAAGGAAATTACTACAGACGCTTAATTATAGTCAGCCCATATTAATGGCTTTATGCATTTATGGCGTTTGTCTTTAATAAAACAGTTCATTAAAAGAACATGAGAGTGAGAAAATTGATCGACTTAAACATGTGTCATAAATTTGCTCTTGGCTTACGTTTATAAAGTGAGCTTTATATATTTTTATTATTTTTAATAATCTGATAATTTGGGTATACAGTTTAACTTTTACAGAACTAAGTTCTATTTTCTGTGGAGTAGATATTTGTATTGCAAAGATTTCTATATGCAAAATGTATTTAACGAGAATTCCAAACACAGATTCTTAATGTATTCGCCAAGTTCTTTTACGTTTTTTTATAAAAAATGTATTTTATTACAGAACTTGGCCTGTTTTCTCGTTTTTTTTTTTTTAACTGTGTTTTATGATAAAATATCGGCACAATTTACAACCACAACGAAAGCTATAAAAATAGGAGTCGCATTTTAGCTCAGCAATTTTGTGATTTATTTCCGGATTTCGTTTTTGTTGAAATTCTCCACGCTTGTTGCTCTTCTATGAGATATTTTCAAAGTGCCTGCCAAAATTGTTTTGGGGCATGCGACGAATTTTGCTCATCATTTCAGCTTTTCGTGTTATTTAATGGGATTTTTGAGTATATGAAATTTTATATAAATTTTTGTTATTTACGGAGCAAAAGTTCTTAAATTGGGCTAATGACTGCGGTTTGAGATGTTGATTGAAATCGAACCGCAGCCAAGAGATAGAACAGAAATCTAATCCGAAATGTAACACAACATTTTTATTGCCGCGGAAAAAAACCCGAGCATCGATTTACATAAACAAAATCAGATATACAAAAGAAATGCAAATAATCAAAGAAAAAGAAAGAGACAGACAGAGAAGAGAGATGGTTGTAAAGATATTAATCGCTGAGAGGTGTAGACGAATAAATATGATAAGGCATTGAAAATGGGTTCATTAAGTCAAAAAGGCAATGGAGCACAAAGCCAAACTGAGCGCGGCATTAACCCATATTGAAACGAAATGCGCTAAAACCAGTTACAGCTCGTATCGATATATGGAAAGAGAGGCAGAGAGAGTGTGCTAGAAAGAGAGGGGCAGTTAGCGGACTAAGTTGAAACTAGTAATTCACATTGATTTTGAAATTCGAAATTCATTCATAGAGCAAGTTTCGAGTTTCCACAGTGGACTTTTATTTTATTTGATCATCTTCTTTGTTTTGTTTGGGGAAAAGTGAAATGTGACGCGTCTATGCTAAAATAAGACCCAGAAATGTGGGGACTTCAGACAAATATCTGGCTTTGTGTATGCAAATGTTTATGATTGGCGGCAACGGCAACCAAACAAAATATCTGAGAAGTTTATAGGCCTAGTGAGTTTTCACTGGGAACTGTTGATTTTGATGACCCTGGGAATAGATGTTGGTACTTTAGACTTTAAGTCAGCCCTTGGCTGGGTCTATTTATATAGCTTAATAGTCGCATTATTCATGTGTCGACTTATCAGGCAGACAAAACAACAGCATTATTACTATAAATTTTATTATATTCGAATTACGGCAGCTGCCTCATTACATAAACAGAAAATAAATAAAAAAAGAAAATGTACAACAATCAGCTGATAACCCGCAGCTGTCACGTTCTCAGACTATACAAAATTTGCATAAATATTCATAAATTTCAATAATAACATTAGTTCGAACAACGCAATTTGGCTGAATGAACATTTTCAATGCCAATTGATTTCTTTTCTTTCCTCACACCTCCCCAATCATGTTTGATTGATCGATTGACGCGTATTCTACAGCCAATCTATAGCCTATCACTAAATGCTATGCTAATTCTCAGGCATTTTCGCTAATTTAACTTGAATGTATTTAAATTAATCAGCAGATGATAAATGAAAATCACAGACAATTAAATCTATTAATCACTATCAGGCGATAACAAATAGATGATTCTTGTACTGGATGTCAACGTACTCCCTAAATTCGCATAACAATTAACAATGACTGCAAATTCAAATGAGCTAACAAAACTTGAACTTTATGCCAAACGAAACTTGTCATTTATGAGTTTATAAATGGCATATAATTTTAATGAGCAATATCAGTTATAAATTGAGTTCATTTTTGACTCAAAGTAAGTGTCGAAAATTTAATACCCTGTCAAGAATAAAGGAATTGATTTTATCTTGATATCATTATTATTATCATTTGGACAACGATATTTATTTAAGTTTTTAATCAATATTCACTTTGAAAAGCGTCTTTTAAAAGTTCATCTATTTAAATTTATTTAATATATTCGTATATTAAACTTATTGACCACATTTCCCAAGCAAATGAGATGAAATATAAAATTAAATTCCCATAATTAAAACAAACACTGAGTGCTTTTTTTAAATGCAATTAACTGATATGAGTTAAAAAAAAAAAGTTAAAAATAAACCCCTATTGACAAATGAAATTAATGCTTAATTCTGTGACCCATTTTGTGACTTTTTTCTCTTGGTTATTTTTACAGTGAGCGCCAGTTTGAACTTACCCAAACCCGCATTTCCGCAATATTTCATCCCACACACAAACACACAGAATAAAAACAACAAGACTTCAGAGTAATAAATTTAATTAAAAAACCCCATGAAAACGTGGCAAATTTCTATAGAAAAATTTCCACAATCAGCAGAAATTCAATATACTTCAAGAGTTAGTCTTTTATAGAATACAATAAGTAAAAGTCTTCAATCAGTCATTTTGCAATCTCGTCGGCAATCGTGACTCAGTTGAGTTGCCGTTTTGGGTATCGGTTCGGTTCGATTTCGGGAACGTTGTAAAAGCCAATTTTGTGTTATTCAAAAATTAATTTACCTTATTGTTTATTCATTTCGCAGCGTTCTTTTGGGCCCCCTACTTGCTTTCAATACGTTCTGCGCACATTAAAGTACAAAAAAAAATTCAAAAACCAAAGTTAAATGAGGTTACACCGCAAAAAAGAGACTTATGGATAAATAATTACAAGTGAAAACACCTACGAGATACACGATCTGTGTGGTGTCAAGTAGCCAGGCCAATAGACAGGCAGTCAGTCAGTTAGCCAAGTCAAGTGGACGTAGTTCTGTGACAATGCCCGGTCCGTAGAGTTTGTTGACCCTAGAGGAGAGGAGAACTAATGGAGTCATATTCAAATGGCCAAAATGAAGTGTCATGCCAAAGTTATATAATGTGTATTTAATTTAGTTAGCCAAAAAGTTTCTCCACCATATTTGGTTCGAAGTAAACAGTTAGCTCTATGTCTTGACATCGAGAAAAATGAAAATAAAACCGGAAAACCAATAGTTTTTCCAGTCAATTTTTCGTATTTGTTGGTTAATTTATTGTTTGCGCAATAATTTTGTTGTTTTGTTTTTATGCCGCACCAGATTGCGTCATGGGTCATGAAAACAAACATCGGTAAAGGTGGAGGTGTGTGAGAGTTCCCGGTATATAAGTATATGACCATTGTGTGCGATATTAGACATACATAAAAACTCATGAGATGGAATCTGTTGTGAGTGAGTGAGGAGCACAAGTGCTTAGTTTATAAATAGATGGATTTTGTCATTGAGGTGCGGATTGGCCGACATTTCAGCGAGACTGTCAACTTGCCTTATGAGAAAATTTGGCACCTAAAATGTAAGCAAACAGTTTGAGCACACAAAATAATTAAAAAGCGGATGTACCAGTCTCTTAACTGCCCTCTAATACTTTTGATACAATAATAATCCAATTTCTAAAAAAATAAATGGCTCACATGTAGATAAATTGGTAAGCGAAAATGTTGTAATTTATATTTTAGCTTTAACTTTACTTTTTTAGTACTCCATAACCATTTATTATGATTCAAGATATTTCTACAATTTTTGATAGTACTCTCTATTTATCTTTCGTATCAAACAATTAGCAGTATTTAAAGACTTCCAGTTAAACGTTTATTTTAAAACCCCTAAGCGAACATTTCCTTTTCTTGATAAAAATTTAAAAATAAAAGATGTGTTTACCAATGATCAAAGCTCAAAAGACAAACAAATATACCGAGAAACCGTCTATGCTTATCTGGGAAACGCACACATTTCATTTCCTTATACAAAACGATCTGGAGCCCCCGATAGAATGCACTATTTACACAACTTATCTGGAACTGTGCAAGAGCAGCGGCAGAAGTATTTTATCAAAGTCAAAGTTCTTGAGTTTGAAGCCAATCAATAATATTAACAGAACTCAGAGCCCAAACTACACGCACTAACAATTCAAAGTCAAAGTCATACAATGGAAACGGTACGATAGAGAAGAGGCTAAAGAGGGAGATGTAGGTGGCATAGAGGGGAGACTGAAGGTCTGTTGGGTCTATCAAAATTGAAGGCGAAAGGAGCATAGATAAATGCATTGAACGCGAAAGGCAATCAAAGACAGAACTCTTTTGAGTGCATCTAAAAGATACCCTGTATTTATCTTAAGTATTGGCATATTTTCTTAACAATTTTTTTTTTGTTATAAAGTTTATTTTAAATTTTGAAAAAAATTTAATTCTGTCAATTTAAAGATACCTCTCTTGTTAATTTTCCTGTATTTATAGGATATTCTGAATTTATACAATATGAACGATGTCTATAAATAAAAACCTTTATGATAAATAATGCAATAGAAATTGTGCGGGTCTCGAATTGAACTTAGTGAGTGAATGAGGGGAACAGAGAGGGGGGGGGGAGGGGGTGCGTTGTGTGTACATCATAAGTTGTGACCAGCAAATCACGAGAATAACGCAAAATGCACGCAACGGGACGCCAAGTTGCTCTGTTCTGCTTTAGCTGTTTATTTATTTATTAATGCGCAAAGTTTAACACATACACAAACACACATACATATACACATGTATGCTTATATGTATATTTGTATATACAACAGCAATTGTTGGCCGCCTGGCAATGATGGAGGCCATAAAGGCGTCAACTACACATATCACATACGAGTAAGAGTACTCGTATACTCATTCACATATACTCGAACTTGTATAGTATGTGAGTGCGGTTTATGAGCAACAAAAGATGCAATGAGCTGAAAATATTGATATAATGCCAGTTGGCTGCTCTATAAATGTTATTTTATGGCTACACAATCACATTACGTATACGCCCCGTCAGCCTGGCGCAGTAGGCACACTAGGTTAGAGTTCAACGAAACGTCCGACTGTCTGTGATTGCATCTTGTTGTTGTTGTAGTTGTACTTGTTGTTGTTCTTGTGCTTGTGGCTTTTTGATGAATGTTATTGTTGATAAGCATGGAATTCTTGATGCTCTGTCGATATCTATCAGTTGCTGATGCAGTTGGAACAGTTGGCTTTCTTCACAGTTGATTTATGTATATATTTCTTGGTTATTTTAGTCAATCCTTTTAAGGTTTCGGTTCTGGTACGTCCCGAAATAACTATTTCGGTAAATGGTTCCATTTCAGTTTTTTTCTTTCGGTTCCGCTATCAGTACCGGTACGTAACGGTACAGAAAATCAATTTTAATCAATTTAATCAATTTAGTCACTTAACAAGTCCAAATTTTTGTTCAATTTTACATGATTTTTAAAAAAAAAATGAAAGGTCTCGGAATCAATTTTAAAATGTTGTTTTATACTGATTACGATATAAGGAGTTGATTAAAAGTGAAAACTTGAGATTTAAAATCTTAAATTTTCGAAATTTCAAAGGGGGGACCCTTAGCATCGAAATCAATATCTAGTAGATTTTAGAAGAAAATATTTTTTTCTTAAGAATATTATAAAATTAATCTGCAGAATGAATTAAAATGCCAAATAATGATTAAAATGAAAATAAAATTTTTTATCCAATTTGACATAATTAAAAAAAAAAAAATTAAAGGTCTCAGAATCAAGTTTAAAGTATTTTTTTTATATTAATTACGATATAAGGAGTTGATTAAAAGTGAAAGCTAGAGATTTAAAATTTTGAATTTTCAAAATTTCAAAGGGGGACCCTTACCATCGAAATCGAATCTTGGTCGAAAATAATAAAATGTTCTAAATGAAAAAATATTGAATACAGAATGAATTTAGTGGCCAAATCATCATCAAAATGATATTCCGTTTAAAAATATATTCAGTTTTGATCAAGTTATGACAGTTGGAAGTTGAACAACTCTTTGACCTAGCAACTTTACCACAACCGTACCGGTACAAACGTTTCGGTATTCGGTTTTCGACAGAGAGTTTTCATTCGGTTACGGTTTCAGTTCCGGTTCTAAAAATGAAACGGTTTGTTTCGGTTAACGGTTCCGGTACCGGTTCCGGTGTTATTTCCTTGATTCTAATTTTATTATAGGCAAGCTACGCGTTTAAATTTTTCAAAATGAGGTATTTTTTTAACTCTAGTTTTGAGCCAAACATTTTCAGATTTAATGGAACCACATAATAATATTTCTTTAGTATTGTAAAATATTTGTTTATTTATTTTTAATTATGTAACGATTAATTTAAGTACCTAAACATTTTGTATATCTAAGTATAATAAATTTTAAATCCACAAAAATTACAGAATATAATTTAATAAAAATAAAGTAAAGCAGGTAAGAGAACAAGGGAGTGCAAATCGAAATAATCGATGCATATAAAAAATGGTTTAAATCAATCAATGAAAAAATCAAATTAAAGATATCTATAAAAATTTTATGCATTATACGATTTGAATGAACGTTCCCAACGACAAACAGACTGACCACAAATGTGGCCCCTTCTCATTTGTATTTATGTCTTGCAACGTTTCTAATTATAAGCGCAACGAAATGATTTGTATATTTGTTATTATTATTTTTTGTTTTATTTTTTTTTTGTTATCTGCCCTTCTATTTGCTACACATTCGGTGCGGTATTTACTGTTCACATTGTCTCAAATACTGTGTAAGCGTGTGTTTGTGTTTCAATCTCAACGAGTTTGCCGCCGTGTCTTACATTTCCGTTAAGAAAGATATCAGGCCAAAACAGCACTTTGGGTCTTAAATATGCCAAACACGTCGCAGCTGCTTATTAATCTTTTTGACGAAATCGCCTGTTGAAACATGCTCACATTTTCAGACCTTACGTTTGCCACTTTTCTCAGATTTCTTAATTTTGCTTTGTTTTTCTATCTATCTTTGTCTTTGTCTTGGCCTGAGGATGTTTGCTCATGCTTCTCTCTGACTGTTGTTTAATTTGAAATTAATTTATTGCCATTTAGCGTTCAACATTTTGGAAGCGTCATAATTAATGTTTGTTTCGGATTTATTTCGTGGCCGAAGGTCGCGGCTTGTTGTTCTAAAAACTACACAAAATATTATCTTTAAAACTGCAAAAGTAACAATAAAATAAAATCCAAAATAGGCAGATATCTTTCAATCGATTTTAAAATACTTGGCGAGTGCTTCGAACGTTTCGCAACAATAGAAGGCGACCACTTGGAACACTCAGAAGCTCGAAGTCTGGAGGATGAGGTCAATTTGAGGTACAATTCAATACGTGTAGGATTTTACCTTGGCTATGGCGTGTGTAACGACTTTGAGATACATTTGTATCTGTACGTAACACCCTGTATGCTATCGATTAAGAAGACAAAGTAGACGACGCAATAACAAAAACGAAAACAACAACAAAATATGTAAACATGTCAGAATCCAACTCGTGTGTCCAATACTTAATGTATCTTGTGCATCGTATCTTTCTCTTTGTTTTATTTTTTGTTGCTGCTGTTCTTGTTGTTTTTACTGTTGTTGCCAGTGCAGCGAGTGATTAGACACAAGCAGTGGCAAATGTTATGGCAGCAATAAAACCAGGTTACAAAATGCAGTCCAGACACAACATAAAACTCACAAACGACACACTTAAAAATCAGCACAGAAGCCCATGAAGCGAGAGATAGAGAGAGAAAGATATGTAGTATCAATTAAACAGGCGAATTGGCAGTAAATTACTCGTAGCTGCAAAAAAGTGAGTTTGCTATTGATAAAAAGTCAATTAAATTGAGTTATGTCTGTAACACAATCCAGTCGACAACTAAACTTGCCTACGTTGTACATTTCCATCCATCCATCTCTTTAAAAAAGTTGAACAGCTTTTGCAATGTTTATCTAGTATTTTTCCTAATTTTTGTTGTACAAAGGAAACTTCCGAAGAACTTTTCAGCTATTTGTTAAATAAAATGTACATATTGTTACTGGAATTGTCAGTTACTTGGCTTGAAGACGATTGCATTGTAAACTTTTCGGAATACAAGTTTAACATGAAATATCTGTATTTGACTTTTAGACAGTTTTAAATTTTCTTCTAGGGAAAACTTTTGTAATTCCAAGTTTTAGTAACGAATTTTATTTTGTATATTCAAATATTTTACTTAATTTATAAAAGTTAATGAAATGTCATTAAAAATATTAGCAACTATCTAAGTTTTTGTGTATGTATTGTAGATGGAATTTAAAATTTAAATTATTGAAACGGTATTAATGTAAATTAAACCTTTTTTGAACTTTTAGCTTATTAACTGAGATTTTTCTGACAAAACTTTATTCATTAAAAGAGGCAATAAATTTGTAAGCCTTTTTTCCTTTTGCATTCTAAAAGCTGTTGCAAAGAGTTCATGTAAGTGGAAATTCTGTTAAACAAAGAATATAAATTTTGTGCTCGTTTTAGTCTCGTTCTACTGTAAAAAACAACAAACTAGCAACGCTTTTTAATTTTAGTGTTTGATTTGTTGCTCATCTAATGCTGCAGGCAACAACATAAATTCTTCCCCTTTCTCTCAAGCCGAGTGCGACTGGAACTGAACTTGCCACTGCCGCTTCGAGCCCCGACTCTGGGTCGGAGTCTGAATCGGAGTCGGAGTCGGTCCGACTGGGCCTGAAGCGTGAAGCGCAGTTGCGTTTTCGTTACGTTTGGCTGCATGCGTACGGCATGCGAACGGGAGGGCAGTCAGCCCAGAGACGACGACCACCCTCCCTGCCAATAAATAAAAAATAAAAAAAGAAGTGGTTTCATATATGAAGTTGTAAATACGTAGGAGCTGGGGAAATAAACGAGCTAGCCACTGCATAAAATTCCACAGCTCGACACGCACACAGTGCCATCACATACAATAGAGCTTGTGGCAGCTTCTGTGCCGCAATGTCTGGTCTGTCTGTACTGTAATGTTACTGGGCAGGTGGCTAGATGGGCGCGCACGCTTCTTCTAGCCAGCTATATTAGCCTGGTCTGTTCAGGTCTGGCCGGAACGCTTGACCGGCTGATGAGGCTGTCTGTCGACTCGACTGACTGGACAACAACTTGTACAGATATTGGAATATTTTCCGGTTCTAGGCAACACATAAAGAAAGTGCAGACCGCCGCAGGCGATAGCTGCTACTCACATAAATTTCATAAAAAAAATTTAAAACATTAAAGTATAATTAATAATAATGTCTATACATATTTATTTACATTAGGTTTTTCGCAGTTGAATCCACAAAATTTAATTGATGTTTATTTTGTTATTTTTTTTTATTGAATTGGAAATTGTTGCTTGCTTGTTTGTTTCTTTCTTTCTTTCACTTGAAGTGATTTTTAATTATTTTTTGCTTTTGGCTGGCTGTTTAGGATTTTCCACTTTTCTGCGGCTACTTTCTGCTCAATGAAATTTTCATTTGCACGAGAGCACAATGAGGGCGCACCGTGTGGAGCTATAAGCTACATACAAACAAAATGCACAGCCGCACACACAACTTACACTCTGTTAGAAGCACACACGGAGACACGTACAGACAGACAGGTAGACGCGACACGAGACAAAGTGTTTGCCTAACTGTTTTTGTTTATAAAAGCTTGTTAAAGCGGCAAGTCAATCAAGCAACGAATTAAACGCGCAGTCGGTTAGCACCATGAGAAGTCTGAAACTGAACTGAACTCAACGGAACGCATTCTGTTGCGAGATACACAAAAATGTTAAGTGCCGGCAAATGTTCACTAACAGTCCAAGAGAGCGAGAGTTGCAGCTCTGTTAACAGACGCGGGTCTGTTACTTTTGTGGGTTGTGGAATGTGGGTTGTGGGCTGTGCGCGTTGATTGACTGTTGATTTGTGGGCTTTCCATGGTGCGATTAATGATGATGGTTCAGCGGATGGTCGCACAATAAGTTGAGCTTGGCTGATCTGCCTGAGTTTTTGTTGTTGTTGGTGTTACTGTTATTATTATTTTTTTAGTTTTGCTGACGCTGTTGTTGTTACTAATCACTAAACGCTGGAGGCAAAGAACTCTCACTGTGGGATCAAATTTGGGTATTTAGTTTAGCATCAAATTTAAAACTTTAGTTTCTTTTTATATGGCTACCCGAAATTCTTATATAAGTATTTATTTATATCATAAACTCTGTGTCGAAAACAATCCCTGTGTATGTATAAATCGTGACGTTGCGTTAGTCATGAGTCAGTCAATAGCTTCTCTAACTTAATTAACAAATTTAGTATTGAAAACGTCTGGGAAATAACACATTCATAATTATAATTAGAGGTATCTAACTTCAAAAGACTGTAGTTATACAAAATAAATATTATGATATGTGTAATATTTAATTAAAATTAAATTGAAAGAGATTTTTATATTAAAAATTTAAAAGATAGAATATAAGTTAAAAACTAACTATTTTTATGAAAATTAGTTAGTTAGTTAGTTAGCATTATTCTAAAAGAAATCCAACTCTAATTGCATTGAAACCGTATTTCCCTCTTGTTCCGTTGTCCCTTGCATCCATCTACCACTGTACAAGTATCCCATTGCGCTAAATGTCACGCTGTTGAGCATTGGCAATGGCCATGGCCACGCTTAGAATGCCAACAACAAAAGACGCCGCCAATGTGCAACAAAAACAAAAGCCTATGCAAACGGGTCAAAAACTACAGTTGAAGTTGAGAGAGGAGTGGAGTGTATTTGTGTATTTATGTATGTGTTGGGCACTGCGGGTTGTCTGCAGCAATTAACATTGGGAATGGGTCCTAACAGCAGTATGTTAGAGTGTTAACAGCGTGAGAGCCGAAACTGTTAAGCAATGACTGTTGAGCGAACAAAAAACTTTTGCTGCCAACTTGAGGCACGCGTCACTATCAATAACAAAATCGGTAATAGCTGATAGATGGATATGGATACCATTGGCTAAGTTTTCACAAATGTGACAGACGTCAGTCAAAACTGTCAGCGGAAGCGTTTAAGAAAATCGATCAATATATGTATACACTCGTATAACATTTGCCGTATTGTAGATGTTTATATCATTGTCTTGGTCTTGACTTTAAGTTTTAATGAGCTGTTGTTTTGCTCTGTCAGCCATTTCTTTTTCTTTTTCATTATTATTATTTTTGTTTTATGCTTAGCATCTATTTATGTACATATATACCCACTTTTATACTTAAGCTGTGTGTATATTTTGTTGCTGTCTTTTTGTGCCTTTGCCATTAAGCATTTGGCATTGTCTTGGGGAACTGGCGCTAGATAATTGCGTCTAAGTTAAAGCTACCGTTGCCATTCTCTTTATTTTTTGTCTGGCAACTAATCAAATATTTATGCCCTAGCTTTTTACCCAGCTCTTTGGTTGAATAATGTAGAGCTCTCTATTCGTCATTTTCACTTTTATTCATTTTTGCGTTGTTTTCCGGGCAGAGAAACATTGCATAAGCATCAGCATTAACATTGTCAGTGTAACATATTTATGTACGGCCCACGCGACGTATGCGCAATTATCATAAAATTTAAATATTTAATGCAAATGTTAAGAACCCCAAATCGTTGACCCTTTACCACTGCCCAGACACGTCCTTTATTTGTCTATTTGTTTGTTTTTGTGCCCTGACCGAAGACTCATTGAACCTCTCTCGTTGCCAAGTTCAAGAGTTCATTGCAGTCAACGACAGCATCTGTTGTTGTTTTGACCCCAAAGTCAATGCTTTATAAATACCATGCGTTCTACTTGCTTCAAATAGTGTATTTCCTTTCTGCGTATGCAGAGAAGTTTATTCACATTTCTTAGAAAATATAAATACAATTTTCTTGTATTATTACTGGCACATGCTCTCAGGTGAAAAATTAGGTTTTTTCAGAGATCTCTTGATAGTTAAAACTTTTCTTAGCTATGCGATAACACTTAATCATCTAAGTTTTATTTTGTGCCTGAAACGGTTTGATCACAATGATTTTTAAAACCATGAAAATTATTCCCAAAATATATATAAAAGTTTGGTTTTATTTTTTAGATTAACTGTTATTCAAAATTGTTTTCTTAGGATATCTCGTAGTGCAGCAACTGTATAGCTGTCGCATATTTAACATATTTTCTGATTTCTATGCTTATGGCTCTTGTTGCGCTTTTACTCTGCGGTTAAGCCATTCTAACCCTCAACTACCTCTCAATCCCTCTCGCTTAGCGATTCCCTTTCCATCGTTCGGAGCACTTGAAGGTTCCTTGACGCGACGTCTCCAATGCTAAAAACACAATGAAAAATTCGCTTTATGCTTTCGCCTGTTGCCACTACCATTAATTCTATTTGGCCCACACGACAACGTCTGCTCCTTTATGCTCAAAGTCCAGCCCTTCTAAGCCCCTACCAAAAATTAGTGACTACGTTGTCTGCATTTCTTTCTTTCTTTCTTTTTTGTGGTGTCTTGTTTGGTTTTCGAATATTCTGGCATAATTAATGGTCAGCTCGTCAGTTCATTATTCTGGACTAAGGCGTTACGCATAATAATTTGCAATTTATTATTCGATATTTGGCAAGTTCATCATCGGTCAGCAAACAAGTCAGGTGGGCTACAATTTTTCATTACATATTAGTTATACACAAAAAAAAAAAAATTTCTCAATTTTTATTATGTTGCTGTAAAAATATTTCATTTAACAAATTTGTTTTCTTATTGTAAATTTCTAATTATATTTAAAATTGTTAATAATATTATTTTCTTCGTCTATTATTACGTATTCTGTCACACATTTTGCTGTTATTTCAGGTTTTTAAAGCTGTTAAATGTTGTCAGAACTTTATAATGTAACTAAGCCTGGAGAAGCACTTCTTAAGTCTTCTTTGTGGTTGGCCTAATGTAAAATTTCTATTCCGGGTTTAATTAAAATCAAATCGCGCTATGTTTACTATGAGTTCCAAAAAGCTAAGCTATATTTATGAGGCAGACAGAGGCGTAGTCATGTGTACTTTAAAAAGGGGATACTTAAATAAAAGTTGTTTTGTTACTTGCAACAAATGTAGTTTTTACTTGTAACTTAAATGATTTTCTTGTGGCTCATTTAGTTTAATCCCCCTTTCACTAATTTTTCCTGCTGTCCCTGCTCTAACCACAAACCACTCTCGCATCTTGTTGGCAATTTGTTCTACTACTTTTGTCGTGTTTCGTCGCCTGAGACAACATTCATTCAAAGTTATTTTTTTTAGTGGTATTTATATTATTAACAAAGTTTTGAATAAGTGAGTGAGTCGGCTTAGATGAATTGTGTTGGCCACTGTTTAGCGGCAACAAAAACAACTCACTCCGGATAACAATAACAATAAATATTCTGGTTAAGAGGAGAACTCGTTTGACTGTGGCAAGGCCGCAGCTTTTTGGGGGATGACAGCTGCTTACCTGGCCCAGGTCTGAATGATGTTGGAGATTCAGAGACAGCGACATCTGTCAGTTAATGGAGAAAGACGACTTCAACCCCCATCCTGAAGTTCGTTCGGGGTCTGCGGGGGACTTTGAGTCGGTTGGTTTTGCTAAAATTTCCATTTCATTAAATGCATGAAATTTACGAGCTTTCGCGCGTTGCACGTGCACATGTACGTCTCAGAGTTTACGACCGGCGGGGGAACTTTCGAATTTCTTCATTTTGTGGCAATGTTATTGAACCCTAGCCTGGCCTAGACATCGTCTCGTCGCGTCCTGCCAAATGACTTTGAAACAAGAATAATTTCAAATTGGAATTTCAGCATGAATTCACTTTAGGCTTTAAGGACTTTATGTGGCGTCAACAACAACACCAACAACAACACCAGCAACAACACCAACAACAACACCAACAACAGTACGCAAGCATGCAAGTCATAAACTTTTCTCAGAAAATGTCGAGGCAGACAGTAAAAAAAGAGCTGAAAATAAAATAGGAAAATAATTTGTATCCTCCAGATACTTGAAATAGTTTCGTTTCGTTACATTTTTGGCTTGGCTTTGCTTTCTTCTTTATTTCGTTTGGCCTGTACAGACAGGCAATGAACTTAATGCAATTTTTTTTCTTCAATTCTCCAGCAAAGAAAATCAATAAATACGCTTTAAAACACGCAATAAAGTAGGCAGCAGCTGTTCTTCCAAGCAATTAAGTGTAACCTCAATGTTCAACTGAAAACTAAATGCAAACTGCATGCTGTTGTTGTTTCTGTTGTGGTTGCTATAATCTAAAATGACACGGTACCAACAAACTGTTCCAAAAGTATTTTTCCATCTCTCCTATATCCCCCTGAACTTTACCCCATCGTTGGAATTAAAAGCATTAAAATCGCTCGCCAAACTGAACATGCAATTTAAAGCGCTCGTTTGCTACTCGTTGTTGTTGTTTATTTTATTTTGTTGTTGCCGTTGTGCGCACACACATATGTTCATACACAGAGACTGCTCACTGTCATAAACACATACAGTTAGCAGTGTCTAACACACTGGTATTTTGCTAACATTAGGGGGCGCCCCCTGAAATATGCAACGCTTTTTCGTACTCCCAAGCACACGTTTTGCCCACTTTATGGCTCCAAATGCTGCTTTTTTGTCCTGCACTGCCAAAGGGGTTGTTATTGTTGTCGTTGTAGCAGCAGTTGTTGCTGTTGTTGTTGGCTTGCCTTTTGTGCAACGCTAGCCTGGGTGTTTTAATAAACGCAGCCAGTCTCCATGAGCGGGTAGTTTATGTGTATGTGTTTGGGGGAGTGTGTGTGTGTGTGTGGAAAAGGAAGTGTGAGTGGGCCTGTTAGCGGCCCTTTTATCGCTTTATTTTCATTAACATTTTTAAGTTGCTTCAACTTGAAGCTTTAAAGTTGTCACCACAAAAGACGCATGCGTCGCCATTTGCATTGAGAGCGCTTGCTCTGTTAGTTAACCGAGCTCTGTTGATGCGCTGTTACTGTTGCTGTGTGCAATTTAGACGTCTCGTCTCTGATGCTATTTATAGACATTTTCGGCTTATGTTGCGGCTAAAATGTATTTTACAAAGTGGGTATGAGACTTTATATGTATGTACGTACATATTGCGGCAGGGAATAAATAAAAGCAGGGGTTGGAGAAAATTTGGCATTTGTTAAAATACGTATGGGTGTTTTTTTTTTTTATTATTATTTTTCATTTTTTTCTGGTCTAAAAAGCCTTGCTTTATAATTTATAATTTATTCTACAAATCTTAATTTGTAGTGGAATTTTGGGAATATCAATGACAAATATAAATAATGTTTTAAATTTGTTATTTATAAATTATGTTTATTGGTGTACTAATATATCTATTCGTTTTTGGTGCAATTCTTAGTATAAATAATATTTTTTTATAATTAATAGAAACAAAATGAACCAAGGAGTGAGTTAAATGTAAAATACACTATACATTCCCGGTTTTTAATTTTTCATGCCACCTATCGATATCTGCCGACCATTTATCTAATCTACCCATCAAGGCATCCATTTGTACCTAGAACCACCCTCAATCACAGCTGAATTATTAAAGCCTGCAAAAAGAGCAACAAAAACGATACGAAAGCTTTTATTGATTATTTTTTTGTAATATGCTTTCGACATGTTTGCAGTTCAAAAATCTGCTTAAAGACGGCATGAGAATAGGACGATATCAAAGAAAACAAATATCCTGTTATTGCTGTTGTGCTACATTATCATGTGTAAGGTCTGCAAGGTTAGGGTTGAAAGGCGAACATAAGATTAACATATGTTCACTGGAAGTTCCAGCAAATTGTGAGCAAGCTTTAAAGCTTTGTGCTTTCCAGACATACTTATTTACAGAGTACTAAAAACGGATGAATCTGTTGTAATACAAAAATATATAATAAATTAATAAATTAAAATATTCTAAACTATTATTTAAAAATAATGAAGAATTTGTTATAATTTTAATCAGAACTGGCTAATGAAAACAAAGCTCGACTCTTACAGCTGATATAAAAAAGCTTGAGAGCTTTTACATTAAGGGTTGCTGCTGCTTAATTTTCTTTTCGCCTTTTCCATTGGTTTACTTTTGAGCCAACCTGCTGAGCAAGTTATTTCAAACATTCAAAAAGAATAATAATAGAATTGTTTCTGTTAGTAAATAAAGAAACGAAATATTTCTAAATAATTCAAGTTGATCTAAGTATTCTGCAGTGTTGGTGGGAAAGTCGTTGCAAGTTAACAAATTTCAGAGACTACGCATTTTTTCTACGAGTAAAAATCAATAAGCGTGTAAATTTTTGTAAACACGCCAAGCCCCCGAAACGTGCCCCCATACCACCAACAACTCAGTGAGCTGTGTCCAAAAGACCAAGCAATTAGCCGAGTCAACGGAGCGACGTGACCACAAAACCAACAATTGTTACGCCTTTCAAATGTTGTTCAAACTGAAGCTGCAACTGCTGCTGTTGCTGCTGCTGCAGTTGTTGCAACTGCTTGAGGCAGCTGCAGGGCAGCCAGAGTTTGCGGCGCCTTCACATCATCTGACCAAACGCATGGATCTGGAATCGTGCATAGGTAAGTTGAAGAAATAGTCTAAAATATTCCCAACTCATATTATTCCATTTAGGCCACTTTGATGTGCACAAGAACACAATCATACGCACAGGTGAATCCCAGGCCATTGGTGGCAAGTACCTGCAGGGCCTGGAGCTGGACACCTTGGAGGAGTGTGAGCGTCTCTGCTGCGAAACGGATGCCTGTGATGTCTACATCTTTGAGCGAAAGGCGGGTGGTTATTGCTACCTCTTTGAGTGCGGTCCGCCCGAGAATTTCCATTGCAAGTTTACGCGGCATGCGAACTACACGAGTGCCGTGTTGACGCCTCAGGTGCGGAATGCCATTGATGTGGCAAGCACGCCGAGGCCGCAGCTGCCGCATATACCCAGCAACAACATATCGCAGCAGGAGTGGGAGCTGAGCAATCTCAAGCTGAAGCCGGAAGTGCAGCGAGACAAGCCCACAATTGTGGTGGCAATGCCAACAGCAAGTGCTGCATTGCCACTGGGCGTGGCACAGTCTGTCGCAGCAGTTGTGGCACCACCTCAAAGTGGTTCGTACACAGATTGACACACATTCATTATGCAAATGCATATCCACTGTCAACTTTTCCATTTCCGATTTGCCGTTTCCAATTTACAGCTCTCGTTGCGCATTGTGGACGCTTTCAGTTCAGTTGCCACTCGGGCGAATGCATCGCCGTTTACAATGCCTGCGATGGAATTCCCCAGTGCGAAGATGGCAGCGACGAGGGACCGGAAGTGAGTTCAACCCTAAACCACACTCTTTCGATGGCTCATTAACTATTGTTGACCAACTTTTCAGTGCAACGCGGTTGCCTCGGCTCCCCCGAAATCCAACAGCAACAATAACGCAGAGCAATATCAATCAGTGCCGCCCATTCAGCAACAATTGCAGGTAGCTCCGCAATCCACAATACAGCAACAGCAACAACCACAACAGCAACAACATACAATTATGCTGGGACCACCACCGCCACCGCCTCCACCACCGCCTAGGGTTAATAATCGAGAGGATGCTGCTGCTTGGGCCAATCGCAAAATGATTGCTGAGACTCAGCAGCAGCAACAACTGCAGCAGCAGCAACAGCCACAAGGCGAGATTTTAAGTACAGGTAACTATTCAATATATTGTGGAATTTGTACTGCCTAAAAAAATATGTGAGCTAAGTAGATATTTCAAAATACAATATTTTAGAATAAAAACTGTGTACACATTTTTAATACTTTCTTCTAATTGTGTATTCTTTACAATTCAACATATAATCTTACCATGACTAAAAGTCTACCAGTTTAAAAAATGGATGGCTAAAGCTTCAGCTTTTTAAAATATAGAATAATTAATAGATGCGATGTATAGAGAACTTTTTAAACAATTTTTTTGTTTGGATTAAAAACCTTATCAACATTTTTTCTATTCTCCTATAATAATCATCCTTTCTAATCGACTTTTTCTTATAATCTTCACAGAATCCATTTAAATATATTAAAAATAGTTAGTATCTGCTACAATACAATAATAAGATAGTTCAAATTCGTAAGTTTATCTATCTTCTTATAATTAGACTTAAAAATTCCATCTACAAAAACTGAAAACAAGTTGACTGACAACACAAAGAAATTGTTAGTAAAATTGTTGTAAATATTTATTTAAAGACTATAGGAAACGACTTGTAGCTAGACACAAAGAGAGATTCTTGTCTTGTATGTGACATTAGCACATAAATTGCCAGCCAAAGTGCACGCAATATTGCAGCTCCAATTTCAAGTTCCAGTTTCTGCTGCAGCTTCAATGGTCAGTCGCCAATTGGCTGCGGGCACTTGAGAAGTTGCTGGGAAAATGGCAATTACCCATCAGTTTTCATTGTTGTAATGGGAGTCACGTCAGCCAGAATTGATTTACGAGTGTGTGTTAGTGGGTAGGAGTGTGTGTTGTTGTTGTGGTTTCAGTGACTACTTGTAATTAATTCAATTAACAGTGCGTTTAACCATTTACTTCCTCAACAGATGAGCAGCTTAACAGTCACATATTCAATCACAAAGGCGGCCTGCAACTGCAACAACAACAGCCGTCAGCTAATGCCCAGGGGCTGGTTCAGGGACAAGCAGCGTCACCTCCACAATCTCCGCCGCAGTACAATAACAATAATAATAAGAATGTTGCACTTGGCGGTGGCTCTTTGTATGGCATGTCGCTGCCACGCACGGGCATTTATCTGACGCCACCGCAACAGCAACAACAGCAGCAACAGCATCCACAAATTGTGAGTGTAGCACAACAATCATCTGTTGTTAACTGGCCACAAGTTGCAGCGGTGCCAGCTCAAATTTCTGTGCAACAACCACAACAGAGTCAGGGCTTTGTAGCTGCACCACCATCACCACAGCAATCCATGTTGCCCGTGTTGAATGCAGCGCCAACACATGGCAAGAATCAACCAGCTGACGAGGATTACGATGACTATGATGACGACAAGTCCACTGAGGCGCCCAAGAAGGTGAGTTTGCAACAGTAAACAAAGCGATCCTTTAGATTAACTGAGTTCATTCGTTGGCAGAAACAGCGCAAGCATAAAAAGCTCAAGGCCAAGTCTGGTAAAGATCCCATAGAGCTGGCCCTGGAGCAGAATGCACAACCTCAGCAGTTGCCACCGCCTGCTCTCCACGTGCCCGTTGGTCCGGTGCACGAACAATACAAGATGATACATGAGAATCTGGGGCTGGAATTCCGTGATCATGATGGTCGCTCGGAACGTCCTGGAGGCGCTGTGCTTTCTCTAACGCTGGGTCTGCTGGTGACCGCTGCCCTGGCCATACTAATTGGCTGTCGCATGCGCACAGTGGGACGACGAGCGCGTCGTTTAGGTGGCAAGACGCCCTATTCCCAGGAGGCCGATTTTCTGGTCAATGGCATGTATTTGTAATGTGTGTGGGAGGCAGTCCTCGTTGAGTGTGCCAGTCTCGTGTGGGGTGGAATTTCTTGCAGTCATGTGTGGAGGGATGTTTAGCTGTTCCAATTTAGTTAAAAATAATTAATGTAAAACATATTTTATATAAACAATTATATACAAACACATCCATAAATATAACGAATAAAATATAACTTAAAAAAAAAAAATAATGGACTATAGTTTAACCGAAATAAAAAAAACATTTCCAAATCATTTACATTTTTAAATAATTTCCTTTATTTCGTTTTTATTCAAGTTTGCTTATCGTTTATTTTTATGTATTTTTTATTATTTTCTTTATTGAGTCATTAAAACTACAAAATAATAGGAAGTTTATCTTTTTCATGATTTTTTTTTGTATGTAGCTTTGTTGTTGTTCTTTTTTTATATTTTTGTTAAAATACGACGCCAATGTCGCAATTGTTTTTGCGCATTTCCATATACCGTATTTAATTATTTATCAATACACAATTTTTACAGCACGAGAATAGCCAAAGGACAAATTTGACGCTTACAGATATCACATTAAAACAAAAACTAAAGAAAATTGTTTATAAATAACAAAATGGTGTTTGTAATTTGGAAAATATTATGTCTTAAGTGTTGTATACATATATTTTAATTCGTTTATACATCGAGTCTTTCTTTTTATTTAATTTCTATTCATGTTTTGTCAAGAATTTTGTTTTTGTGGCCAGTTGAATTAATTGAATAATGATGATGCCTTGACGATTTCTTGTTGTTTTAATAAGCATATTTACTAAAATAGGCTTTGATTGCTGTTGTTAATCGTTTAGCTCCATATTGACTTAACACTGTACAGATATACTCGTAATGTAAACTAATTGTATTTATAATTATTTATTTATGTAGTTGATTAGTTCATATGCCAATGTGCAGTTTAATGATGCGCTGATTAATGTTTATTATTTCCTGTGGGACTTGTTGTTTGTGTGTGTTGGTATTGTATTTGCTTGTCTCGAAAACAGAATGCATTTTTGAACACAGCTTACAAATTGTTTTTACACTTTCTTCGCTTGAACAATAAATTATACAAAATGTCGAGTATGTGTTTGCGTTGTTGTGTGTAATGAGAAATACAAATAGATTATTATTTCAATATGGTTTTACGGTTCTGGTTTTTGTTGACTGTTGCTTTTGTTACTTGTGTGTGTGTGTGTGTTGTTTGTTGTTAGTTAATAGTTAGCGTACTTTAATATATATATTTATAATTTGCGAAATTTCGTTTCTTGTTGCAGCTTGTGGTACGTGTGTAATGCTGAGACTTGCGCATCATGTTGCGTACCTGGGGGAAATAAAAAAGAAAAGGGTTCAGTGTGGATAGAATTTCAAGGTTTAAACATATTGCAAGTTGCTGTTTTGATCTACAATGAAAATCGATGCTCTTTGTTGCTAATTTCATAATGAATTTGAACTTAAATTTTTAAGCTATGAAGGAGTTCATAGAAAATTATAAAAAATTTTATATTTTTAAAGGCATAAATTGTATTATTCATTCCTCCCAACTTCAAATATGTTTAAATTATGCATTTTTGTAGAAGTAATTTTCATTTCAAAATTCGAATATTGGAATAACACAATTTTTTCTATTCAAAAAATTGTTATTTACATACTAATACTATAATGCTTTATTTCTTTTCTACAAAGAACATATTCAATTTTTTTTATATTTCTGGTAAATATTGTTTCTTCGAAAGTTCTAGTTATTGCCATTTCGATATATCTAAGTTTACTCACCGTTTTGTCCAAAGACGCGCAATTCTATCGTGCTCCTCACGATTCTGCAAATATTGCGTAGCAATGCTGCCGACCAAAGGATCAGCTGCAAGAAATAACAATTAAGCATGATGGAGAGTTAACAATTGAGCAATTATACGCACCAGGATTACAATCTGTGAGCAGGGAACAAATCGAGAGTAAAACTTTTGATATGGTCAGCGCTGGCGACCAATTGTCCTTCAATATGTCCAGACAAATGACACCCTGGCTATTGATATTGCAGTGATAGATGCGTGTGCGAAATGTGACTTTGGGCGGTTTAAATGGATACTCAGGCGAGAAGTGTATGTCCAGAAAGAAGACGCCACCCTCATACACTGATCCAGGTGGCCCCAATATGGTGGACACCCATTCATAGAGATTGTCCCCCTTGGGACCGGCACTGCAGTTGGGCGGCGGATCCAATGTGATTTCGGCCAACTCCTTCTGTATGCGCTTGGCCGAGGTGCCCAGTGCTTTGGATATTCTAGGCGTTGACTTCGTATCCTTACGCGGCTCATCACTTGTTGCCGTCGCCGTTGAATTGTTACTGCCGGAGGCAGCATTGCCGGCTGTAGTGCCGCCATTCGTATTGGCACCTCCACGTCCACGTGCTGGGGTCCCGGATGCTGTGGATTGATTGTTGGAGGCATTGCTGCTGGAGGAGCTGGCGCTGGATGTGGCTGCAACGCTGGAACTGGTGGCACTGCTGCCGGCACCAGATGCCGTTGCTGGAGTTGAAGACATGACGCTGCTTACAGTCTTTTTTTTAGTTCCTTGTCTTAGTTTCTCGGAAGGCTACAAAGAGAAAGTATTTTGTAAGATTTATTTTTTCTGCTTTAATAAATAAATATAAGACCAATTTGCTAATGATAGAGGCACTAAATAAGTAGTTCTGGCAAATTAAGTAGTATAAATGGTACTTCTCAAAACTACATACAAATTCGAAAAAACAGTTTGGTTTAATATGTTGATTCATTTTGCATAAAATGATGAACAACTGAAAGTACTTCACCCGATTGGAAACAGATAGGTCAACACTGGCGACTACCAAGTTAATATACTACTTAAAATGGTACTTTCTCAAAACTAAAACGAATTCGAATTTGTTGGTTTAATAAATTGATTAATGTTGCTCAAAGTCTGACGAAATAAGGATCCACGGAGTAAGTAGTTCACCCGATTGAAAACAGATAAGCCAACACTGGCGTGTCTTTTGCGACCGGTCCTTGACTCGTTTCGCAGTGTGATAAAAAAGTAGCAGCAAACAATCTGCAAAATTGAGAGTCCTAAAGTCTCATGCCACAATCTATTCATGTAAAGCCCCATCGGATTAAATTTAATCACCGGAGCGCTTTGCCCGTGCAGAGAGGCGCAGAGGCAAGCGGCCATTTTGGCAAACGCTGCAGCACGCAGAGAGGCAGCGGCGACAGCGACGTCGACGGAGGCAGCGGTTGGAGTTGCCATTGGCCATGACAAAGCGTTTGCCGATTTTGTGCATTTGATTTAACATTTAATTATAGCACCACACTCAAATGTAAGCAGGCATCAATTTGTTGGTTGCACGCGGTTGCAGTTAAAAATCAATCAGCTCAACGCAGACATTTGCAAAACTCTCTGCTGCTGCTGTTGCCGTCGCGTCGCTGCCTCTCTGCCCGCTGGCAATCGTATGATTGCACAATTTCAAGCAATTACACATTGTCAATTTGAGACAAAGAACTGCACGGAGTTAAACGTACTACACGCACCTTTAAGCAAAAAAAATTTGATTACTTTTACGTCGCGAAAACACTGCAAAATTGTTCTGCTCCCTGCTGTCGCGCTCTCTCTCTCTCTCCCACTTTGGTCTTTCGCACAGTCTCACGCTTGGCCGCGTTTATTCGGCTGTTCTTTGTTTGGCGTGTGTTGTCAAACACAGTTCACTTTTAACTTTAATTGTACCGGATAGTATTGCTTGCTAAATTGTAACTTCGTTAAATTTTGCACAAATTGTTGTTAGGTTTGGTCGTCGTCGGTCAGGCAGACAAGCGGTCGGCCGCTTTGATGTTTCTTTTGTTGTCAATTTGATATCGATGCAGTGTGCTGTTATCGATAGTTTGATGAAGCGTTTGCAAAATATCGCCGGTAGCGGTTACTGCAAAAATGTATATCGATACTTTTGAAGCAAACAAATTTACATTTTATTTAAACTTATCAGTTTCTTATTACTAATAATAATTGTATAATGTCAAAACTTTACTTTGTTTCCATATTTTCGACATCGGCTTTTTTCGATTTGAACACACGCACAGTGTTATCGGCACCTCCAGAAACAATATATTTTGGATTCGACCAGTCAATATCCAGAACTTTTTCGCCATGTCCAAGCAAATCGTATAACGGCGCCTTAGGACTCCTGCAGTCCCACAGCTTATTCTGATTATCGTATGCTCCCGAAACGAACAGAAACTCCTCGGTAGTCGACCACATAACCGCTTGCACCCAAGCATTGTGGCCCAGGTAGGTATTACGAACCACAGATCCCTCTGAAATGGAATATTAATTTATGTATTTATATGTCATTCTCTCTATCCAAGCTTAGAGTTCAACCTACGATTTGTTCGTGCGTCATATAAGCGCAGATTCTTGTCCGCCGATGCGGTGACAATGAGGTGATTCAATTTGGAATAGCTGGCATCGAATATGGACTTGTTGGTCGATATTTCCGTCTTGATTCCCTCCAGATTAAGATCCCACACTTTGAGCGTATGATCCCAGCTGCCAGTAAGCAATGTGCTGCCGTCCATCCACTGCACAGATGAAATGCTCTCCCGATGACCCTGCAGTGTCATTTTTGGCGTCTAAAATGATAAATTTGCATATAAGTTATGTACAAATTGGTACATTATGATGATCATACTCTAACGCCGCTCTCCTTGGCACGCTTTGAAGTACCCTCGCCGCTGTCCTCCAGTTCGGCAGACCACACCTTCAGCATCGTATCCCAGGAACCGGTGGCGAAGCGTTGAGCATCTGGACTCACACAGACGCTGTCAACGCCACGCTCATGGCCCTTGCATACCGAAATGCATTCCACGGCATTCGAGTCAATGTTCCACTGCCATATCATCGCTGTTTGGTCCTGTGAGGTGGACACAAAGCGTCCGTTGTCGTCATCCAACGATATCCAGTCAACGGCTTTGATGGGCGCCGTGTGACCAGGTATTGTGAGCTTGTGTTTACCCTTCTTGGTCCAGATGTTAATGGTATTATCGTAGCAACCGGTCAGGATCCATTTACCACATGCCTTCACCGCCGACACCCAATCGTCATGGAGCAAACAATCCTGTGGCTCTGGTGCGGGAAAGCGCTCCACATACTCAATTTCAATGGCGTCCTCAAAACTGATTGCCTTCTCGCGCAAATGATCGCATAATCTTCCCCGCAGATACTCGTCGAACACAAGAAAGTCAAAGTCAACGCCATCGACGCCTTTATTCTGCAGCAAGGCATTGAGGAATATATTCAGCTCGGTGGTGGACACACTGCCTTCGATGGCGTATGGAACATCCGGAACAGCATAACTAAAGGATTGTGATTACTTTTATATTTATAATTAAATTATTTTTATTGTTTTTTTCAAACTCACTGTTCTTGCTTGGTTTTCAGGTGCACCTGCACCTGCCCCTCGCCGTTCTCTGCTTCCATATTCAGGCACACGTGCGTTTCGATGCGGCTTTGTTGTTGGTCTTTTTTGTTAGTGTTCTTTAGCTGTGGGTGAACTTTTCAGTTTATTTTTGATTGGAGCACACACTTGGCCCTGCGCCGTATTTTAAACTTGTAAATCGTTAAACGTGCTTTTGATTTTACTTTTAATATTAATCAAATAAAAATCGCCAAAAATTGTGGTGGCCACAAATAGATTAGTGATGCACAAAAACATTGAAAATGTGGTATATCGATATCTTGCCTGCGATTTCAACTAAGCGATTATTGAATATTTTAATAAATACTGATCAAACAATACAACCTTTCTAGGTGATAGAAGCTTAAATATCAGCTACTTGAATATACAACAACTAAAGTGTTATAAAACAAATAACGTACACATTAAGCATTAGCAAATAAAAATTAAAGTTATCGTTTAGTTGACTTACACTAAAGTTATCGTTTAGTTGACTAAGATTAAAGTTGTGGGCTGCCAACTCGTCATAAAAGCGTTGCTTTTTATCGTTTTTTTTTTTTTTTTAAATTTGAAATGCAGCGCGAATTGCAAATCCACTTAAAACTTAATTTAAGTATAAATTGTAAATTGTAAACAATGCTACTAGATGTTGATGTCGTTTATTTCCATAATTCAATCATATATTTCTTATGTAAACATGCAAAGCATAATAAATATCTAATGTTAATCGTTTTCTAATTAATATTGATACGCTGCGCTGTCAAATTCATGCGAAAACGAACATAACAAATCTATGCATATGGTATTTTTTTTTTGCAGCTTTTGGTGTCAGCTTGCGCAAAAAGAAAAAATACATACCATGGTTAGCCAGCAATTTACAATTTGGCTCTTCATGCCGCGCACAATTGTTAAAGTTAATTAATACTGGTCTGGCCTGGCGGTCATTAATGAACCAGATTGCAATAATGCCTACACTTGAGGGGCACCTGATCAACCACTTTAGTCACTTGGCTCTTGGCTGTGTACTGGAAGTGTGCGTGGAAGGTTAAGCGCCTCTTGACATTTCTGTAGTGCTTTAACCTTCGCATCAAAAAATTGGACAAATGCCCAATGATAATAATTTTATGATTTGCCTGCTTTAAAAATAATCAACTTTTATGGGTCGCCTGGCAAAAAAAAGGAAAACAAAAAAGAAATAAACATCCAATGGTAAGTTTAAGCTCTTTTTCCGTTTTGTTTTGCTTTTACTTCGGCTGAATCAAAAACCAGAAATGAACAAGCGAAATGTTTGCTGATGCCAGCGACTTTCCAGGCGAAACACTTCCAGCGATGGCTCAGCTTATAAAATGCGCGTGGCGTCTGCGCAGCTGAAGCATTACAACAAAGCCCACGCGTCAGGTAAGATATCAACGCTGAGTGTGTGAACAAATTACGAAAATAGTAATTAAATTGAATAATATAATAAATATAGTAATTGAAATGTTGTGCATCTATTGCAGTAATCCATAAAAACAATTCAAAATGAAACTCTTCGCGCTGTGTTCACTTCTGGCTGTTTTGCTGCTGGCCGAAAGCGTGCGTTGCATGCCACAGACACGTGATGGCGCCGCCTATACAAACGAGGCCATCCGACAGGCCCAGCAGACGCTACTCATTCCCAAGGATGCACAAATCCAGAATGTCCAGGAGGGCATCGAGCTGGGCGCTTACGAGCAAATTCCCGGCAATCAGCGCATCAATCTCTTTGATATCCTGGGCGATACTGTGCCCTCGGAGGTGATAAACAATCTGCAATCGCAGGTTGATCAAATTGGACGCAATTAATTAATTGCTCTACTCATTCACATCATAAATCATTTGATTTGGATTTGCATTTTGTTAAGTTTCACAAAAACATCCACAAAAAAAAAAACTTAAAAAAAAACAACAAAAACAATAAAACACAAAAATTATTTAAGTATTTGAAATTGACTTTTGCTTTTTTCGAATGCACCTTGAAAGCGAAAGTCTGGCTCCTCCAAACCAGTTGGTTCCTCTAATCGAAAGTGTTTAGAAAAAAGTCCAAATCGAATCCGAAACCGAAGACTTTCTCCCGCCAAAGATCCCGTGGCGCATACAAAATTAATCAAAAAGTTTGCTTGCAGCTCCTCAACCTTGTTACATAAGTTCAAGTAACTTTTCTTTGTTGTTGCTGTTGTTGTTGTACAGTATTGTACATTACAGTTCAATATATATGTATATAATGTTGTTGTTGCCTGCGGGTAACCTGAGTTGCTTTTTGTTGTCTCTGTTGCCGCTGCTGTTGTGGCAACTTTTGATGTTGCTGCTGTGATGCAACAATTGTCGTTGTCGTTGTCGTGATATTTGCTGTGTACGTTTTGTTCATTTAATTTCTTGGTAATTGCCGCCGCATGCACTTGCATATTTAATGAGAAGTCATGTTATTGTTGTTGCTATTGTAGGTGTGACCATTGCGCAATTGTTGCTAGGACAGCTTCAAATACTCGAATATGTTGTACCAATATCATCCTCATTTCCAGTTTCCCCACGCTCTCAACAACAAATTACAATTTTCATACATCTTTTATTACTATTTATATTCATTTATTATTATTCGTACACATGAAAATGAACTTGATACTAAATTTACGCTAGTTAAAGTAATTTTTCATTTTGATTTTATATTTATGTTTACTTATTTTAAAATAATTGTGCAAATATTTAATGCCTTACATAACTAAACTTTTGCGCGCCTTAATAAATTATTGATTTTTACTTTGATTTTTCTTGCTCTTAGTTTCGCTCGCTAAAACTAACTAAAAAAACTTGACTGCTCTTTTGACACTTTTTCATTAATTAGTTACAGGCATAACATTTATTTAATTTCTTGTTATTTATAAATTATAATTAAAGTAGTTGCTTTAAATTAAAACTTTCAATACTCAGTCTAAACTTAAAAGCTTTTCAAATCGAACAGGACTATATTATTTGCATTAATAGAAATCATCACTAGAGCAATTGGATTTAGTTTTATGCAATAAATTAAATATTAAATAAAATCATTGTTAAATAAAATGATGAAGTTTTGTTATGTGGGCGCTTTATATGTGTATGTATGTGTGTGTGTTTGTGTGTGTGTGTGTGTGTGTGTGTGTGTGTGTGTGTGTGTGTGGATGTGGCAATGTGAATTGATTTCTTTTCTTTTGTTTTATATTTTTACTTAAAGTAGAAAAATGTTTGGTTATTTATATGAGAATAAATAAAAATACAACTAGGCTATTATTTGACACGCTTGGTGCAAATACGAGTAGTTGGAAAAATAAACATATATGTATATTTATTGCATTTGGGTAGCCCAGCATTTAGTTAAATGGATCTTCTTCAATCATTGTTGTTCCTCTTTTTTCTTGTTTTTTTTTTTGTTGTTTTTTTTTTGCATATATAATTTTTTCTAATTATTAGGCATAATTACTTAACTAAATAGGTATATATATATATATATATATATAAATTCAAATTTTAGTTCGCATATCGCTAGAGTAGTTTTTTTTCTTTCTGTTTTTTGCATTAAAAATTTAGTTTGCAGTCTATGGAAATGATAAATTTTTAATGTTTCTTCTCGTTTCTCTTGCTACTTAAACTTAAGACTTTTTGCTCACTTTGCTGTTGAAATTTTCGAAGGCGATTGATCGTCGATAATTGCCTATCTACTAGGTACTCGAGCTGTAATTCGAATACTTAAATACGCTCTCAATTACCAATTGCTTTCCTTTGAATTACTTAAGTAATTGCAATGGTAATTGTTGGGAATTACAGCTCTGCTATGTATTATAGTATGTATATACACCAAAGTTTCTTGTGCTACCTGCTCGATCTCTCAGTATATTCGCTTCAGGTAGAGTCTATCTAGTCGTTGACCCACTTCTACTCCCGCCCCCGCTTCACTCTGTTCCACGAAACTCTTTTCGGCTCTTGTCGTCGCCTTATTGTCGCCAGCTGTCTGCTCCTGGCTCTCATCCAGCTTGAGGCTCTCAGCATCTGCCTTGGGATCCTGTGCCGTACTCTGTGCCTGGCCAGCGCCAGAGCCGAGCTCATCAATGTCTTGCACTGGCACATAGATGGCTTTGGGAGTTGTTGGCTCTCTCAATTCTTCACTGCCGCTGCCGTTGCCGCTGCCACTCTCCAACTCTCCGCTGGTCTCGTTTTCACTTTGACTACGCCTAATCTTGGCCAGCTCGCTGACATTTTGAATGCGCGTCTCTGCGGAAATGTCCTCGGCACTGTACATCAGTGGTACTTGGGATATGGAGGAGCCCTGGGCCAGCATATGATCCGAGGGAGAGGGCAAGGGCTGATAGAGTTCCATGTCTCCACTGCCACTGCCGTTTCCACTGCCACTCGTGTCCAGAGTGGACTCGGTCACCTGCTTGGTGCGCTTGTTGTCCCGCTCAAAGGCGCTGACAATGCTGCGCTGCTCATCCTTGTTCTCCGCCTCCACAATATCCTCTAGTTCCACCAGCGGAAAGTTCACATCGCGTAGACTGAAGTCATCCTCGGGCAGCGATGGATAGGCAGGATTGGACTCCACCTGCGGCACTTCATCCTCCTCCATATGATGCACTGTGTGTGTGGAGCTGGAAACTGGAGATTCACTGCTGCTGGCAGCCACCAATCCCTCAGTGCTCAACCCCATCTCCGTGGTGCTGTTTTCATAGCCATAAGTGGAACTCATCTCGCTACTGGCAGTGGGTCCATCGGTGCTCAGTTGCCGCTCCGTGGTGGTGCTGCCACCACTACTTGGTCCTTCTGTGGTGGATATAATGTGGTAAATATTATCACTGCCCGCCGTGTCCGGCTCCAACTCTGCCGCGGCAGCTCCACTGTCCACGAGAGCATCACGGAATCCATTCTGCATAAATGCGGAGCTTAGTCCCAGGGATAGTGCATCACCACTTGCCACAGATGCCGTTGGTGCACCCTCGGTGGTGTACTCCCTCTTAATGTTCACCTTGCTGGGATCATTCTCGGCCAGCGGCTGCAATCCGTCGGCATTGTAGGTGACCAGCGGCTTCTGTTGTGGCCCAAGTGTGTTATAGGCCACTGAGGCAATTAGCTTTAAGCTTTCGCTGCTGTTGACTGGAAGTGCTTTTTGGTTTGTGTCTTGGCTAAGTGCTGAACTAGACGTTGGTGTTGCTGGCGTGTCGGTTGTTGGCGTTGCTGCAGTTGCTGCTGTCGTAACAACTGTTGTAGCTGTTGCTGTTGGCTCTGTTGTTGCTGTTGTCACTGTTGTCACTGCTGTGCTCTCGACTGCAACTGTTGTTGTTGTTGTTGGCGCTGCTGCTGTTGATGTCGTCGTTGTTGTTGTGCTGGCTGCTGTGGTTGGCCCCTCAGTGCTGGCCACTTTGCGTGTGGGAATTGTCTGCTTCACCTTATGGTTGTCATCCGTGATGCGTATTTCCGTCGGCTTGGTTATCTCCTTAATCGTGATATTCCAATTGAATCCAGCCGGCGGTGCAATAGGCGCTGGTTTTGCGGTTGTGGACGCCCCGCTGCTCGTCTCGCCCCCCAACGATGGATTGTTGTCGAGAACTACAGAAGAGTATATTATTAAAAGTGGATATAATTTGAGTGCATCACAAGCTACTCACTTGGACAATTGTCATACTCCGGACAGCAGCGTCCAGGCACGTATTTGGGCATGCAATCGTCGCGCCGGAAACAGGTTACGGAACTGCACACAATCTCACCACCTGCAACAGTTCATCAAGTTGAATTTAATAGGCGAATTATTGCGACAGACAACTATAATTGATGTCTTAACTTAAAGTGAATATATCGATACTTTTTCATTAAATAATCATACTTAATAAACAAACTTTACTTTGAGATTTGTTTTAAAATTACCAATTCTTTAGCAAGCAAAATAATATAAAATATAAGGAAAAATATTATTATAAATGATATAATATATAAAATATTTATTATAGTACATTTCTTTATATCGACCCATTTCCACAAAAGTCGCGTTTGCCGTAATTACCAAATTTTGTAATTTATATTTTATCTGCTCCAGTGGCAATATTGTTAAAACATTTCTACTGAATTTTTGACCGAATCAAAGCGTACCCAATTATAACTTTTTACAGAGTCGTGACATATGCAACTCTTTTTTCACCAATTTGCATTAAAAATGTCAAAAGTGCGAAAAAGGGAACTAATGATATTTTCGCGGAAATGGATCGATATACAGTCGAGTCTGTATATAGTGAACTAATCCTTGCAAGACCTATTCAACATACTTCGTTCTTTTACTATACCAAGGTATCAATTTCTTTGTGTTTTCCTTGTTGATTTCAGATTTTGCTTGAAATTGTCGAACTTAATATTTCGTCGTATTTTTGGTTCACTCTATCCAGACTTTACTCTATTTATATTTCATGCTAGCGAATTATTCGTATGTGTTGTATAAAATTTTTTTGTCTGCTGCGTAATAAATATTTATGTACAAGATTCAGTTATTTATCTTAAATATTTATTTTAATAAATTAAAAGAATTGGTACTGGTATTTTTCTCGCAAAGTGCTCAATACGCAGAAATCATTCATGTTTGTTTTTCTTCTTAAATTTGTTTTTAAAGTATCTTCTGTCTTACCTTTGCAGTAGCATACGGTGCAGGGTGTATCCGGATCAACCAATTTATAACCATTCGCATAAGTTTTGCCATCCTTTTCGCAATCTGCGGTATACGGTCAAAAAATGAAAGCGGAATTCAAAAAGATGCCGCCAACTATTCCCATTTGCATAACGGCAATGTGTGGCAAGCTAAGAGGGGCTGCTGAACTTACCGCATTTATAATCGGGACAACAGTGTCCTGTACGCTGGATGGCACGGCAGCTTGTCTGCTTCTCGCAATGCACCGTCGTCTCGGCCACCCAGAGGCCGTCGAGGAGGCATTGGCCTATAAACAATTGAAAAGCGCATTGTTTGGGTTTTTAGTTTAGCAAAGTGACGCCCAAAAAAAAAAAAGAGGGTGAGATAAACTTCCCTCAGTTTGGCTTACCTTGTGGCTGTGCTTGCTCCAGCGGAGATTCGGTGCTGCTGCCGCCACTGGAAGTGATGCTACTCGGCGTGAACGCGACCATGACGACAGTGGAGGATGCGCTGCTGTTGTTGTTGTTGTTGCTGTTGTTGCTGTTGCCGCTGTCGGTGGGCACTGCAAAAGTGAAGCAACAAGAGGCAAACAGAATGTAATGAGAATCAACAATAGAAACTGAAATGGCAGGCACAGCGATCCTTGGCCCCTTGGTACATATTTGAATGAATGACATTTTGATAACAGTTGTTTGTTTTTTCTTCTCTATCTTGTTGTTGTTGCTGTCGCTATTGTTGTTCCTGGTCAAGGTAAAATGCTAACAAAATACGACAAAAGTTAAATGAGTTTAGTTTTAGTTTGGCTTTCTTCTTTCCCCCAACTAGACACGGCTTTCTTTCCTCCTTCCTTCTCATTCATATTGTCGAGGGCGTGGCAGTTCGGATGTTGTAGATTTTGTCAGTTGCACTCGATTTTGCCATATCCCCAGCATATAATTCTGATTGCTCGTCTGTCATTTGCCACAACTGAGCCCAACTTCTTGAATTTCATTGGATTCTTGCCTTGAAGGCTTTTCACTTGTCCTTTTGTTTGTGTTTTCAACAATCTGGCGACATATCTCTTGCTGTCGCTTCGGCTCCATGAAAAATGATTAAATATGCGCTAGCATTAATCATACGCACTGTGTGACACGCACTCGAATTTTTTAACAAGCTTGTCCCAAAATTGTTTTTCTATCTGCTTCATTAGACGAATGCTGTTAATTTCCACATATTGTTTCATAGTTTTGTTTTGCCATTCTCTGTTTTAGATGAGTTTATTTTTAAGTAGAAAACAGACCTTCTGACAAATATCTATTTACTAGCCCGAAATACTCTCAGCGATTTACGTTGAAACAGTAAATCTAATTTTCCTGATAAATGATTCTGGATGTGCAGAAACAACAACTGGAAATGAGGCAAACGTAACACAAATTGCTCAGCGATAAATTAACTTAAATGTTCAACTTAGCTCTTTAAAAATTGGTATTTTATAAAATTCAACATTATTTTAAAGTTACAAAATAAATAAATATAATAATTGCATGGGTTTATTTCAAGGATTTAATTTATATTTTGTATTTGTATTTATTTATTCAACGTCGACTAAAGCCAGTCGATAAAATATAAAAATTATGCATTCAATAAAACGAAATTTTTAAATAAGTTAAATAATAAAAACATAGATAACGACTTAAAACATAAAAAAGATCAACAAAATTCAAAATTGTTTAATTGATTTAACATTTGTTGCATTGATTTATATTAAAATTATTTGACCTCATTAAGAATTTTAATATGCAAGTTTTTATATGGCTTAATTTTGACTCAATACTGTACCCCTTTGAAAATAATTTTTGGTTTCAGGATTTAATTAAGTATAGCACATTCCCTAAAGCTGTTTAGTAAAATAATACATCAAATTGTTCATTGTTTATACTTCTTGTTGTTACTTGATAACTTACAATATTGCTTTATGCTCATATTTACAGACATTTGTAAAACTAATCAGTAATTGCTTAAAATTTTTAATGCGAAATCGTATAAGTTCATTAGTATGTTTAAGGGGTTGAAAATATTGAATTGAAGTATTTTTTGCTTTCATTAGTTTTTATATTGCAATACAATTTGAAATTGTATCAGGACTTTGAATTTAATATTTATGTGAAATAATAAAGGTCTTTAGCACAAATATGTTGTTATTATTCCAAATAAAATGTTTGTTTAGTAAAGCTTTTTTTAAGCCTTTTTCACTCTCAATTTTAAAATTTTTAACTTAATTTTATTTTGTTGAAAATATTGCATTTTGTTTAGTAACTTTTCTGCCCAACTCTGAAAAATAATTTCCTAAGCGTTAGCTTTATTCTCCTGAAGAGTAGATACAATTATCAGCTAAAAACTACCCACCCCTTAAAAAGAAATAAATGGATAATGCTCTTTAATGTACATTTAAGTTAGAAGGCAGCTTATTCACTGAATTCTAAAATAAAATAAATGAGCCACTGTTTTGTTTTATTAGCTCAGTAAAACTTTACCATTAATTGCCTCATTCCTTGTGATGTATGTATATTTATTTTCAGCTCAATTTCTATGTTAAGTGCGAGTACTCCCTGCAATATTTCCTACATAAATTTCTATAATCTGTTGGAACTATTTTATGCTTGAGCTCCTTTCATCTCTATTTCTTCTCTGAATTATTAACGTATGTATTTCAAGTATCGGATTCGTTGTGTTCTTTCTACCTGGTTTTATACACATACACATATAGCTTAATGTTAAACTGATTTTGTGTCTGGGACTTGGCTCGCTTTGTTATGTAACACGCGAAATTTGAAACGTTGCAATTAGTTGAACAGCTTCCCGTTTTCATTGTAGAACGCAACGTTAATTCCGCGACTTCCCATTGTATCTCTCTCTTTTTTTATCTTCTTGATTTGTTTTTTTCACTGATGCTCGACGACGCGTCGCATTTGAGAACTGTTTGTGTGTGTGTGTGTCTGTATCTTTAGGGTATGTCAGTTAGTTTGTCAGTCTGTCAGTTTTTGGCTGGCCAACACGTTTTAAATGAGCGAAATTATTATGCGCATTATGTAGAACAGTAGCTTAAACAACAGAAGCAACAATTTAAGTGACTTTAATGTAGTTTGTACGACTAGCAAGTACACTTTGAAAAAGTTTATATTTTTTTATTTCGAGTTTAAGTTAATTTCACTTTAGACTTAATGAAATATTATTTTAAATTTTAAAATAACTTAATTTTTAGATTAATTTTCAAATTAAATAGATATTCATTAAAAGAACACCTGTATTAGTCATACATGCATAGGGTATATAAATAAAAAAAAATTAAAAATTAGAAATACATGGTTTGCCACAAGCGTAATTCGAGTCGTGCATGAGATTACGTATACGTCACCGCAAAGATCTTATTTAAGATTTCGCTGGCGCTTCTTTATGATTCTCGCTGTGTGTAAGTTGTACTTAAGATTGTCGCCTTTGTCTCAGCATCAACAATTTATGGTTGTTGTTTAAAAATTGCATTGGAAATTAGCATTTGATTGTTTGTTTGTTTGTTTCCGCAAAAATTTCGTATGCAAATGTGTAAGCTGATTCATGGTCATAAATTGCATTGATTTAATTTTTTTTTTTAAATTTGTGTACCGTACTTATCCTCTTTCTTTCCTTTCCCTCTCACCTTCCCTTTCTCTCATTGCGAGTGATAAATGATAAGCGCAAATTTGGCTCAATTGTTATGAGCAAACGGGAAACACGCAATAAACAGATGGCAAACAAATGAAAATGGCCTTAAAGATAGCGCTAAACCGCACTATTAATAATACTTAGAAGCGGCCCATTGATAAATATGGCAGCAGCTAAAACCAGGCCATAAATGTCTCTAACTACAGCAATAACAAATCATCCAGAGTCGAGGAGAAGCAAAAGCTAACTTTCAACAATTTCAGCACTGTCAAGTGGCATGTCCTGCGGTTGTCCTGCGCCAAAGCTCAGCGTGAGAATTGTCTGTCTGCCTTTCTAAGAATTGCGCCCAGTTTCTCTCTGGGCCTACTTCATGAACTACTCAACCGTGGCTTAGAAGGAGACGACTTGGCTGGCAGGCCATTATTAGATTTTCAGCAAGTGTCCCTCCCCCATTTGGGACCATTCGCAATGTCAGGGCAAATTTCCTGTTATGGCCACGTCTACTGACTTGGCCCTTCACTTAAACAGTTTGCGGTTAGTTAGGCAGAGAATCTGTTTTGTTTATGAAGTGCAAGTCGCCTGCTCTGTGAAGCAAGAAAAGCGACTGAAATGAATTTCGTTTGGTTCATAAATTGTAATTGTGATTGCATCGAATGCAGCTGTAATACTTGGAATTTATGTGCTGTGAAACCGGCTAAATAATGAACAGACTTCTACCTTAGCTTGAGTATCTTGACATATCAATTCGTATATATATCTATAACTGGAATCGACTCTGAGCCTATTGTTTTTGCCTCGGAATCAACGACGAGTAATTCAGGCAGCTGAAATGTCATTCGAAATTGTTGCTTAAATGGCATTCAAAATAAAAAATACATTATATTAAAAAAAAACAATACAATGACAATACAGAGTCATCGTCAGGCAGTCAGACAGTCAGACAAATGACAACAAATGAGCGTTTTGAGTGCTGTCTACTTTTCGTTTTATTTGTTTGTCCCACTGAAAAATGATAAATGAGCTACAAACTTGAGGTGCAGAGCAAACAGCCGAAATTGTAGCTGAGCTGGAGAAAAGTCAGCCCAGAATAAATGCAAACTCATCGGCCAGCAAAAAAAGCCAAGTAAAATGTATATTTTAAGTGAGGGGCTGGGCATTCAAATAATTGTTAAACGTAAATTATTCAAGCAATAGAATATGTATTTAATTCTAGCAGCGGAAAAAAACACGAATTAATTAATTCGCATCAAAAGAACAGACTGTTATGTTAAGTTTAACAGCGGACATCTATGTTAACATTGCACATAAGTGAGCTTCTAATATGTAACAGAAAAATGAATATTTTATTAATCATTTAATTTAAGAATAATTAATATTCATTAAAATTTTTTTAAATAAATATATATTCAAATACTTTTTATGAACCTGAATGAAATGCTATTGTTGTGTCAAGTGTGACACACATCTAAAATACCCCTTGTCAAATGGCTAAAGGGTATTTAAAATAAAGCAAACACAATGCGACACGCAAAGGTATTTATTGAGCATTGCTTTACATTTCTCAACTGTCAACGAACATCAAATAGTCAAAGGCGCAATGTGTGAAATGTTGCATTGTTGTTGTATTTGTTGTTATTGTTGTTATTGCCGGTGTTGTTAGTGGAGCCTAGTTAATTTACAAGAGCTGTATATCCATGGCAAATACAGTGGCTATTGCATGCATGCATACATGTCAATGATAGAAAGATACATATGTATCTGTTAGTTTAATTTTGTATCTGACGCTATTTGCGTGTGTCTCTATCTGTCCGTCTATCTATTTGTCAGTCTCTCTATATGTTTACCTGCTCGACATGCTATTTAAATTAATAATGCCGCAGTTTACAATGGCAGACGGCGGCCTTTTGTAGCAGCAAACCGGCGACTGTCATTAAGCGTATTAGCAAGCTAATTTAACAGATGCGCATAGATATACATAGATGGCCAGATAGATACGTAGATAGATGAATAGATTTATTGTGCCCGTGCCACAGAGAACTGCCGCAGACAGCTGCCTAATTGTAGCTATTTAAATAATAATACAACACGACAGCATCGACAAGCGAGTAACATTTAACATTTCCCAACTAAAGTGCATACGATCCATCCAAATGATTAAATCGAAGCGAGTTTCATTTTTACACAAAATTATTAAATAAACAAAAATAATATGCAATAATAAAGTTGACAACGGATTGCTCATACGCCATGTAAGACAGACGGATAGAGAGACAGACAAGTGACAGTATCATATCATTTCTTCATCGACAAATTGACAAATTGCATAAGCGTCCACAAACGGCTGGCTGACACTGTAAGTGTGACCAGCAGCCAAAGTGCAGCCAAGTTTTTGGCTTATTTGGTGCCTCAACTTTATTTCTTGCGCTGTATCTTTCTGTGGCTGATCGAAGTTAAAGTGTAACACACAACATTAAACAGATGCCTGAGTTGAACGTGACTTCAATATAATTACCCGCAGCAGAGTCACATGCGCCACTTGTTGACGCTCGTTTTGTGCTCTGCTGGGCCCCACTTTGTTGGTCTTTAAAAGCCAATTTACATGCCCGGTTCGGTGTGGTTTGGTATGGTTTGGTTTGACTCAGTTCGCCGGTGCCCCCTTTGGCCCACAGAGTAGGCCAAGTTACACAAAAACAGCGTTGAAAGTAAAAGTTTTAACACTTTTCATTTTAGAAGTTAACCTCCCGGCTCATGTATGTATCTCTCTCTTCTCTTCGCTCTATCTCTCTCTCTCTCTCTGACACTGTGAAGTGTGTGTAGAGCTGTGTGGCATTTTGTGTGGGTCTATTTGCTTTACGTATTAAGCTTGGAGACGTTAAACAAATTATGAAGCGTCAGCTGTCAAATGAAAGTAAGTTTTTTTCCCTCTTCTTCTCCATCTTCTCTTTGGTCTTTACGTAGCTACTGTTCAGTTACTGCTTTTTTGTTGTTGTTGTTGTCGGATTTGCTTTTGTAATTGTTTTGGACATGAAGAGGCAATCGTAATGGAGTTATACCATTTATCATGTTACATGGTATCATGTTTTTCAGGTAGTTTATTTTGATAAGATTTTTTTTCTTTTCATTTTTTGTATTTCTGTTTTGAGACGTTATGACATTAATTAGCTTCTTTTTTTTATTATATTTGTTTAATCGGGCTTGGTCTTTGAAGTCATAATATGGCATAATATAGTGAGCTTGTTGCCAAAGCTGTAATACATAGATGAACTAGTTCTTGACTAGAGCTGAGAAATTGCCATGAACTTGTTTTATTTCTTAAAATTTTTAAGCTAAACTACATTAATTAAATCAAACTTTACATAATTAAATTCTTCGTTTTCAATTAGTTTGTATTTTTGGTTTTTTTCAAGTACTAAAATTTGTATTCATTTAAAATTTTTAATGAATTTTGGTTTCATGCGAAATTGTGAGTTTTCTCATATAAGGAACTATTTTATTCTCTAAACCAATACTTAATAAAGTAATTGTTAAGTTTTGTCTAGCTTGTATCTCTATCAACATAAAGCACATATTATATTTTCTATTTTTATTTTACAAATCTTTAAACTTAAGTAAATGCATATATGCATAGCTAAGCAAGTTGTTGACTTATTTAAAACAGCAAGTCAAGTTTTGTTTGCTTTAAATATACTATAAATACGCATATGCGTATGTGAGTGTACTGAGTGTGTGTTTGAGACTCTAAGAGCAATATGCTGGTAAATCGAGAAACATGACCGAAAGGATCTAAAACGCACACGTTCTCATTGAAGCCAAATGTATGAGCTTAGTCAACACGCAATAGAGCTGTGGCAAAATGCGATATCATATTTGTGCTCGTGCCACAGAAGGTGCTCCTGTTTTCTAAACTACCTATCATAATACGTGCTCCATATGCGTCAGTAAGCATAATAATGCCTAGACCAAAACCAACAAAATCCGTACGCAAAAAACAACAAAAACAATCGAGTCACAGACAATGACAAAGTTGGCCGGGTCTTGTATGGGTTCTATCGGTCAGGTTAAACTGGCTACTTGCCAAATAACAAATCTGTAAACTTACAAGAGACACTTGCCAAAACTTGGCCAGAGATGTGTCGAGACGAGAGTAAAATTGTGTGTGAAAACGGAAAATGAGTCCCCAAGGAAATTGCCAAACAAAAATTATGAACTTCGATGATGAGCTGAACTCTTGTTGGTCAGGCCAAAAATCAGAGCACGCACTTTGTTATTGGCCAAAACTGTTGCTTTTTGGTCGTTTGGCAATTGTTTGGCTGAAATGGTAGCTTAAAGAGGCTTTAACTGCTCATAAGCATGCGCCACTGAACCGCATCACGGTCGCCTTCCTCCACCTCTCTTTCTTTCCCCTCTCCTCGTATTTGTGGCCAAAACAGGCTGACTGTGATCACTCGTAGATATGACTTTGATGTGGTTGCCTGTTTCTGTTTCCTATCCATTGCATTGAAAATTGGGCAAACTGTTGCTGTTTTCACTGGCATAGCAAACACGTCAAGCACACACAAAGAGCTGCAAATTTGAGTGCAGTTTGGGCCTAGCTTCAGTTTTCCAAGGTAGCTTCGATAATGATTGAAAAGTGCCAAAAGGCGGACAATTTTCATTTCAACATTTCTGCTTCTGTTTAAGCTCTTTAAATTTTACAAAACTATTCAGAGTGTTCAATTTTTAATTAAAAGTTTGTTAAAAATTTAATTATTATACGCATACAAGCGATCCTACTATATTCTGTTGTATATTTATTATATTTATTAAATATTTATTAAAAATTTCAAAGAATACTACAAAAAATGTAATCTAACTGTAATGCTAATTGTTAAATTATAGCTTCGGAAAAACTCTCATTTGTAACTTTTACATACATAACTCTTATTTTATTTTGATAAAATTAAAAAAAAAATGTGTTACTTCGTACCTTTTAAGTAATTCAATTAATAATGCTTATTATTTTCTGCGTTTTATAAATAAAATTGAAAAATAAGTTACTGTAACTTAAAACTAATAAATTGGGAAAAATTGTAAGATTGCAATTTTTATTCTAAAACTTATACAAATTTTTTTTAGTATATAATATAATAATTAAAATTATTATTTATTTTTAATATTTATTATTTACCTATTTATAGCTACTAGAGTAAACTAAAATGGCAAATTTAAAAATTGTCAAATTATTGTACATATTTTTAATGAAACTTAGCAAAAACATAGTCATAAAATGTGCTGCCGTACAAAAAGAAATTCTAGACACGCTTTCTTTGCTTCGTTTTTTTTTTTTGCGTCGACTTTTAAATAAAATTTTTTTGTTCTTGCCAAACTTTATGTGAGAACGTGACTGGTCGCTCTAGTATATGCAGTCTACAGGGTAGACAACTTTAAATTACAAAAAACAAATAGCACTAGAAAAAACAAAATATTTAGACAGCTGCCAGAGCAAATCCCTCTTTAATCCGAATTGTATTGAAGAGCAAAACGTAAATTTAGAAATAGTCAGCTTTCAAGTGGGAAGGCAACTGAAATTAAGCCGAGTAAATACGCTGTTAATGCGAGTAGATTTAACTTTTGCCATTTGCCAGGTAAAGTGTAAAAACTTTGGAAGTACATAAAATCAGCCGACAGGTTAATAAAATTGTAATGAAATGCACAGCTTTCAATGGAACTGAAAAGATAACAACTACGACAGCTGATAATGATAATAAGGTGTGAGCTTTACCTTCCTTTTTTTTCCTTTCTTTTGCCCTCAGTCACTGACCAATGGCGACAATTTGTTGTCGTCTACTTTTTTTTATGGCTGCAAAGTGGCGTTAAATTAAAGGATGGTTCAAGGGGGGAGTTGGGCCAGAACTGTAGCGTGGGCGGTGTGGGGGAAGGATGGCGTGGTCATTTCAATGGTTGGACGACCCGCATTCGCTTTATTTTACGCCGTTTTGATTTTTCCCTTCTCACTCTGCTGTGCTCTGTTTGCTGTCGTCGTAAGACTCCATTAAACAATTCAATTAAGAGCTGCGATTCTGGTATGGGAAACATTTGACATCTTTAAAATATCAAGCTTGACAGCGGCAAGTGGAAAAGGGCAGCGGGTAACTGGCTGGAAATTAAAACATTTTATGCAAATATCAACTTTTTTTACATTTTCATTTTATTTGCTAGCTTCTGACTGCTGACGGCTGTTTGTCCAACGCTTAAAGTATTTACTTTTATTTAATGTATAAAATAAAAGTTACACCAACAACAACACTGCGCAATTAAAAAAGCTGGCACTGAAGTTGCGCCTAAAAGCTGGCAACAGTAAAAAAATTAAGTTGAAAAAAAAGGCCAAAGCGGAAATTAAAATATTTCCGGTTTGCTGAAGAATTTCTTGTGTTTCTTTTTTGGGCTTGAGGCGTGGCAGGCTTAGGCGTTGTAGACATGGTACTTGATTTTAATGCTAATTGAAGCGTTACAGTTGTTGTACGTGAAGCTTTAAGAGTCTTGTTGCTCATTATGAAACAATTAAATTGTTATTTAATTTTTGACATAGTATAAAAGTATATTTTGTATAACTCTGTATACAATAAAGCTAATTTTAGTTAGAAAAGAGAAGAGAATAAAACTCAAAAACACTTGATATCCATAAATATCTAAAATCGCTGTAAGCTCTATGTTATCATCAATTTTCTTAGCAAAGTATAAACTACTTTAAAATATAAAATATGCCAAGAACACATATTATTGTGTCGAGTTTTGCGTTCGCTTCAAAATGCCATCAAATCGCTCTCAATTTTATGACTTCTAATCCTGTCGTTATATTTATCATTGCTCGGGTTTCTATCGCCAGGCCATCTATTTTGTAGCCCAGGACATTGCATATAAATGAACAATAAATAGTTTGAGGGCGTGGCGAGTGTCATAAAAATTGCAATTGGGATCCAACGTAGCGTATACGCAACATGCAGAAAACGAAGGCATCCTTAGATGCTGGCAGGCGAAGTTCTTAACGCTTTTGTGGCAACTTGATAGCAAAGTTATGACAAGGATTTATGAAGTATGCATTCAAAATGAGCAGCTAGTAGACAACGCACAGCTATCAGGCCATTGACAAAATGTGCAATAATTTTAAAGCTGCAGCTTTAAAATGCACACACACACACACACACATGCTCACAAAATGTTGCTAACTGTTTCTGTTTGTCGACCCTCAAGACGTTTGTCTTTCCCACGTTATTTTCTCAGCTATTGTTGTTGTCGTTTTGTTTGCGCTGCTCTTTCTTTCTCTCTCTCTCTCTCTCTCTCTCTGTCTCTGTTTGTTTGTTGTTCCCAATTTTGTTTGCATATACACAATTCCTTAGACACGCCGCCGACAAAGATGTTGGCAACGTTGTTGCCCACCCACATTGTCACATTGCCCGTGGCAGGCAACATCCCACTTTGTCTGCCTCTCGATGTGTTACGTGCCACCTTTTTTTTGGTGGGTCCATATACAAATTTCGCATATAAATCTGCGACACAGTTGCGTTTGCTCCATTTTATTTCTCGCTTCTTTTTACCATATTGACACCGCCATATGTAAACATATCGTTATTTACCCATTTACCCCATTCTTTGTGGCAAAGACTGAACAACCAACCAACAGGCGGGACTCTTACGGCCAGACACTACTTGGCTTTAAATTGAATTGGATGCTGCTTAGTATTCTTAGCTAATGGGAGATACATGTGGTTACATATGACGTTTACTTATGGCCTAAACGGTTGGTCGCCTCCCACAAGGATATCATGTTGATGCTAAGAAATAGTATTCAGTTTTATCTAAGGCTGCAAACCTTCAAAATATTGTTAAAGGTTCGGCTCGGAAGCCCGATCCAAAAAGCAAGACATCGGTTCGGTTCGCGAGTTGGTTTATATACCCCCTGAACCCAAGGTATGTGTTCAAACCTTGGTTCAATTTCATACATTGTTCTCTAAACTAAACTAACTTAATTTTTTTTTTTTAAAGAAATAAAATTTTAATGATAATTTAAATTTATTTGAAGATTTAAATATGACCTATTTTAATACGAATTCTCGAATAATTGCGTTATATTTGAAAACCATAAAATTTATGTAATTTTATTTATCGAACCAACCCTTTTATTTTAGAAAGTGGTGGTTTAGGTTCGGGTTCGCAAAGTAAATACTTTCAGAGATTCGGTTCATGATCCGGCACAGGCTGCTTTAAAACCCGAACTGAACCGGTTCTACGAGGCTCGGTTCAGAACCGGTTTGCAGCCTTGGTTTTATCAGACCAATTAAAAATTGTTTAGTCACTGTAGTATCGCACCCAATTTAAATCTTAATCAATTATAAAAAAAAAGTTTAGATTCATCATAAAACTGCATATATTCATATCTGTGAAAAATTATATTATAGGTAAATATTTAATTTATTGATTTAAATAAATTTAATATTATTTTTATTATTTAGAATCACTGATATGTCTTTAAGTCCCGAGAAGTCAGAAGGAAATTGAGGAGGATCAAATTTAAGTTTTTTTTCTCTTTTACTTATTTGTTTTAGTCTATTATTATTTAAGATTTCTCTTCAATCTCTAAATGAAAAGTGACCCCTTACCTTCAAACATCCAAAGGTCAAACAGCTCTAACTACAAGTGAATTCTATGATGACTGCTGCAGTTTAACCTCAGCAACCTGAAGGTCCTTTGTCGAGTTGTTAGTTGAGAATATCCACCACATGAATATAAATCCCGTCTCCGGTTTTTAGTGTCTGTGGCTCATTACAAAAACCGCGCACTGTGACAGACACATGATAATATTTTATACACACGATGAGCTCGATTTTCTTTTCATTTTCTTTCCATTTTCGTTTTCATTTTCATTTCGGTAATAGCGCCACTCGTTTACTTGACAATTTTCATGTGAACTAGCTACAATTTTTCTTCGTCAGCCTGTGGTGGCACGTGGTTTGGGATGCAACAGCAGTGGCAAGTGGCAAGTGGCAGCAGCAACAGCAGCCAGGACCTCAACGAACCTGGCTTTGCCTTATGTTTGCTGTGGCTGCCAACTATCAACGAGTGAAGAGATTTCTACAGACACTCAACACACACACACACTGAACTCACACACACACACCCATACATATTGAGATCACAATAACAACAAAGTGCTTGTAGGGCAGGAACTTAAGCAGGAAACAGGAAAAGCAAGTTCCACCATTTTTGTCTGTGCTACGTGACGTCTTTCTCTTGAGACGTCACAAGATTTATTGTATGCAAGTTATGTGGATGTATTGTTTGCACAACTGTACCAGCTGTATGTGTTTGTGTGTCTGTGTGCTTTACAAAAATATGCAAATCGGTTTTTCACTGCTGACGACTTCTTTTCCAGTAGCTGAAATGTGTTTAAAATCTGCAAAAATGTGCTTCATTTTTAGTTGCTGTCGATTTTTTCAAATACCCTAGCTGATAAAATGTGTAAGGTTTGATGAACTCAGAGAGAAATTATGAAGACTTTATGAAGATCATTTTTCAAAAGACAGAATACTTGACATAAAAACGATTTTTCTCAACAATATATAGATTTCATCCGCATTAACAATAGTATCCTGAATACATACTTAATAAAACATACATGGTAACTTGAGTGTCTTATTAAGCTACATTTATGCATACTTTAAATTTGTTTACAGGATATCTTAAAGTTGAGTTCTTTCTACAAGTTACTTCCCTGCTATTTTCATTTTTCAGTCACACTTGACAATTGTCCTATGTTCAGTTGTAGTATGTGTTTGTAAGGTTGTGGGAGTGTGTATGTGTGTGTGTGTGTTTCATATTGTACCGGTTTGTTATTGTACTTTGCATATTTTCACCTAGCTACGTGTATTTGATTTGACTTTATCTCCCAATGCTCCGATTACTCTTTTCGCCCATTCTCTTATGATCAATTTAAATGCACTTTTCATGACTTGACTTTAACTTAGCTCTCTTTTATTCTCTTCTTTCTCTCTTTACTTTACTTAGAGTGCCTTTTTCTTTTGTTTATTTGTTCAGTTCAGAACATAAAAGTGCCATTAAAATGGTCACACAATAACAACAAGTACTAACCACGTTTATCCTTTACACTCTTAAACATAGACATTTAACGGGCATTCAGAGACAAGCATTGAATATGACATGTAGAAATGTTTTTAACGTATGTCTTTAATATGAATATATAATTATTTGATTCTAACCCAAATAGTTTTTGTATATTACTTTTTGCTCTACGAAAATAAAGAAAAGAAAATCCAAAGCCAAGATTTATTTATAATTTGAAAGTATATTCTCTTACTTACTATCTTGAATATATTTATAACAGGAAAACAATCATCTCAATTTGTTTTTAAATAAATATAAACAAGACATATCTTTATTAAATTTCGCAATTTTCTTATATGTATATAATTAGATTATTTCTATATAGGACTGACTAAATTTTCTGCTATTAAATTAAATTTTTTACATTTGCCTTTTTCCTTTGGCACTGCAAATGGCAGCAGATTGGTAAAGGCCAAACAGGTAACTGACAGGATTGCTAGCGTTTTAATATCCTTTCAGCCTTATGAAATAAGCTTTTATAACTGCAAGCCGCTTAATAGAAAATTAAAAAGGTTGAGCTATAAAAAATTAAAATTAATTTCGTGACGTTTGACCAGAAATGAGAAAAGAGACTGAAAATCAATTGAGTTCCGGTTGCGAACACGTAAAGGGTTCCTTGGCCAGTTTAAACCTTATTTAATTTAATATGATGAACGTTTTTATGTGTATTCAAAACTAAATGAAACAATTTCTGAGCCGCAGAACTTTGTAAAAGTGCTGAACTTGGAGTACACAAAAACGCAAAGTGGACACCCAAATTGCAGTTGAATTGCTGCAGATGAGCCTACGGGACAATGGTGCATAGCAAACACATTCAAAAACCGCAACAGCCACTTCCGCGAGCGCCACAACTTGCCACATGCCCCCCCTCACCAAACTTCGCCTCATTTTAAGCGGCCGCGGGGGCAAATGAAGAGAACAACAGCAGCGCTAGCAAAAATGTTAAAAACAGCTGGTAAACACACAAAGGACATAAGCACATGCACACACATATATACACATAAGTGTGTGTGTGTGTGGGTGTGTGAGTGTGTGTGCGTCGTGTCAAGCGCCTAAATGCAGCTTAGCATTTAAAGCACTTTTCAAATTTGCGTTTGGGGAAATGTTCGGTGGCTGCTTTTGCGTGTTAGTTGGTTGGTTACAATTTTTCGTGGCCATCGTTGTTGCCTGGCGTTTATTTTGGCTGTGAAAACTGTTGCCCTGGATATATGTATCTACATACGTTTGGAAGGTGAGGTAAGCGGGGAGAGGGGTAGGCGACTTGGGGCTGTCACTGAAAGCAGGTAACTTGGGAGCTAATACTATGCTAGTGTTAATTTTGCCAACGACATGTTCATTTTCATTTTCATTTTCCCAGTTTAGTTAATTTGTCTTGTCGTCTTGTTGTTTTTGTTATTCTTGTTGCCTGGTTTTGGGAGACACGTTTGTGGCTGTGTTAACACATTGATAGGCATCATCAGCAACCAGGGGGTAAACTGAGTGCTCTAATGAACAGGAGTTGGGAACAATTGACGAGCTATTTATACTACAATCAAATACAATTTTTAGTCTAAACAAATATAATAAATACAATTAGTTATGTTCATATATAGAAATAAATGTAAGAAAAATCAAGTGAACAAAAAATTAAATTGGAATTTTTTGTTAAAGTTGAAACTAGTCAAAAAAAAATTTTTTTACCCGCTATTATGGTAATAGAATCAAAGACAAATTTGAAATAAAAAAATTATAATATTAAAATTAATAGATAAAAGTAATAATAATAATTTAAATAATAGTATTCTAATAACATTTTTGTTTGTCTTGAAACTAGTCATATAATACAAACAAATTCGTTGTTGAAATCAAAATATCAAAACAATTTTACACATTGTTATTTTGCGGTCAGCAGTGCCGCATTGAACTCTTGACCTGCAGAGAAGGTAAAAAATGCAAAAAAAAATGGTAAAGGGAGACGACACAGTCGTCGTCGTTGTTGGCTGTAGCAAAATTGTTAAATAAATCAAAATCAAAATCACAGACCCTCAAGCCAGCTGCCAAGCAAAGTGCCAATTGCATTGCCAAGCAATTGGAAATGTGGCAAGTGAGGCAAGAACTGGCAAGGATGGGACAGGGTGCAACCCACATGCACATGTAGAGGGGGCAAGTGTTATTGATGTGCTTTTAATTGAGGTTTATATGGGTGAGTGTGTGTGTGTGTGTATCTTTGTGCTGTCGTTGTTGTTGCTGTCATTTACAGTTACTGCCTTGCTGTGCAGCATATGTCTCGTTCCCTTGTCTCTCGTTCTTCTGACTCGTCGACTGTCTTGTTGCATGTCAAATCATTTAAGTCATAACGAAATTTTATTAGTGCTTCAACAGGACAACAACACTTACCGGCATTCGTACTATGTGCCAGGCAAATCAAAATGGCCAAATTGATGGACCAAAAAATGCCAACAAATCCACCTCCAAATACTCCTCTGCCGCCATCTTCTCCTCCTCCTCCTCCTCCTCCTCCTCTGTGGGCATGTCGTCGTCGTCGTCCTCGACGTTGTTGAATATTTTTGCAATTTTTTGCAGACATTTGCAGATTTGTTTTCCTTGCAATATCGGGTTCCGACTGTTGATTGGAAATATCGAAATCCAGATTAAGCCTCAGCTGCTGCGATGGCTTCACATATCTCACTGTGGCATTTGTGTGCATTTTGCTGCTGCTGTAATTGCAATTAAATTGAAATATTCACATTAAATTAGTTTCACATTCAAACTTTAATACTTTCTGCTGTCATAATCTCTTTCAAGCCCACTAAGAGTGTCAAACCAACCAGGCAAGACAATCTCGAATGCTGTCCCTCATCCCTTCCTCCCTAGGCATAATTTTTATGTAAGTGCTGCAAGTTTGAAAACTTTTTATTTTAGTTTTATGCATTTTTCTTAATTTATGCAGAGACTGCCACAGCATCAACAGCAACGTCAAAAGTTTTCGTTTTAAAAAATGTCCGGAAAAAGGAGTTAAAGTTTATGCCAAGTTTAAGTGGAAAACGGAAAAGGGTCAACTAAGAAATATCTAATTGAAAAAAAATTGATTGATCTTAAATAAATGCTATGAAATGAATTTTAAATAGCTTAAACAAATAATGTTTTCATCATTCAGTAAGTCAATAGAGCCTTCAATATTTACTGGCAATTTTTACCAATTTTGTGTATTAAATAAAATAGCATACATTGCTTTGTAAATGCAAATGACTTGCATTTTTTAAGTCTTACCAATTTTATCGATTAAAATAAATTTGTAGTATTTGTTAATGTTTTATTTACGCTTCGTTTTGTAATTCATTGAAATTATATAAAACATTTTTTGCAAAATCAGAACCCCTGAATATCCAACAGCTTTATGTTGCTGCAAAATTTAATTAATTTTGAAACAAAATTTAAACGAGACTTAAGCTTATATAGACATTCATAAAAATTCGCATAAATTTGTGTTTGTAATTTGGTTGTCGGGAATGAATGAATGGAACCTATTTCAATTTGGCTGGCGTTTCGCAGGTGTCCAGGGATTCCCCGAGCTCAGACTACGACAGTTCTCGTAAAAAGCTGATATTATTTAGATTAATGAACAGCAGACAATATGACAATGTGACAGACGGTCACTCACAACGCATTCGCCTGTCAGAATTCGTTTTCAGCTTGAGTGAAAAATGATGTGAATGAATGCATGAACGAATGGAAGAATGACTGAGTCAAGTGTTTGTCCAATGAAATTTGTTGAAATCCATGAGTTTGAGCGTATCTCTTATATTATTATCGAATAACGTGAATATCATAGAACAATGCAAAATGCCCAGCTCAAATTATTGCTGTACAATTTGAAACAAATTAAACATTAATTAGCATGGCGTGTGCATTCCGCTCAATTAATGTTTTTTTACGCTTTTGGTGTTAATAATATATAAGCATGTGTTGTTGCTGTTTTCTGATTGTTTTTCTCCCAAAGTGTTGACTGCCTCCGGGCAGCAACAGACGCTGCCGATGTCAGGGAATAATTACGCGGATTGCAAACACAATGCAATAAATAAATATTTAAGCAATGTGTCAATTGTGGCGTCTGGTAAACATATTAAAAATAAATATATGAATAAATAGTATTGAAAAATAATGTAAATGATATTTGGGATAAAGAAATACTAGTTTATAAGAATTGGTTTAATTTATGATTTAGCAGATCATTTATGATATTATTACTTATATTCAATATTATATTCATATATTATAATTAAATATTATAAATGCTTTAATTATATATTTATAAGAGATCTAATCAAGATTTATTTTTTTCAGCTTGCATATAGAGGAAATTTGTTCTGGAAACAATTTAATAATTTTTTCACTTCAATTTCAAAAGTATGTCATGAAAATATTCGAAATGATTTTAAGAACATGACATCATTGTATTACATTATTTTTATACGAAACAACTTTAAAGCGATGAATACTAAATTTTTATGATACAAGTAGACTAGATTCTCAAATTACGAATTTATTAAAACTTTTTGAATAATTTTTCATCATTATGCCTTTGAATTTTTAATCGTTTGGATCTGGAAAGAAATATTTATTCAAGTTTAGTTGTACTGTCATACACATTTCGATAACATCTAGAACAATTATCAAAATTTTGTACAATAAACCAAATTTGCTTCCCTATTAAATTTTCCTTATTTTCCGAGATATTTTCAAAAAAATTAATAAATAAATAAAAATGCCTAGACAATCAGGTAAAAACAACAAAAAAAATGTAAATTTAAATAATACATAATTGTGGTGAATTAAAAACAGGACCCGGGCCGGCTGCTTATACACTGCCCAGCACATTTGGGTTTGAGAAATGCGATGCCCGATTGCGTCGGGGACCACAGTATTCTTTTGGAAGTAAACCGGCTATGCCGGCTTTTAAGAAATATGGTCCAGGACCGGCTGATTATCAAATTGGGCAGATCACTCGATTTGGCAATGCGAAAGGACTTGAATTTTCAATGCTAAGACGAGGACAACTCAACAAGCCCAACTCTGTGCGTTATGATTGAAAGAAATTAAAAGAGATGTAATGAAATGTATGAAGGGGAAACAATGGTCTTGTAAAAGTCAGAACATATATATAGTTATGCATAATAAATGGTTACTATAATTAGATATGAATTAAAGTGCTTTCTATTCAAATCGATTTTGTCAAGTGGCATGTGATTATCCAACAGCTGCGACAGCGGATATGTGTCATCCATAATCTGACAATTATCTATTGTCAAACGTATGGAGAGGAGGGAGGAAGGAGAGTGGGTCGAGTAGAGGAACTGAGCCTGGTCACTGAAGTGACACTCGGCACTTTAAGAGAGTTTAAAGTGCACTTGAGTTGTTTGGCTTTGTGTCTGGGCCATAATGAAGCCGCCACAGCCGCTGTGGCATTAAGTTGCCAAGCTTTTAAGTAACTTACTTTACTGACTGACTGACTGACCGACCGACCGACCGACCGACCGACCGAGCTGAGGTTCTAAGCAAAAGCCTGTTATTTTCATGCTTCTTGTAATAATCACACAGTAAACAGACATCAGCAGACAACCAAGGAGCAAAGGGCAGGACAGGGAGGATGTTGACCGCCTTTGGCCGTGAGAACGCAACTGAAAGCAAAGAAAGGGCTTCAGTTAACTGCATGCTTCTCTTATTGCTGTTGTTGCAGTTGCTGTTGTTGCTGCTGCTCGCCGCAAGTTGTAATTGCAACGTCAACGTAAATGCATTGCACGAGAGAGCATCTGAGGAATTTCACGGATGTGCGATGTGCGATGCGTGCATTTTGCAGATGGCCTGCTTCGAATTGGACACTTGGATTGGTTTGGACCGAAGACTGAAGGCGCGCTTGGGCAAAACTGATAAGTGAGCAAGTGACCAGGGCTGGACATCACGTACGCACTGCACAAACACTCTGCCACACACACACACAAATACACTGAGAGAAAAACCTAAAGCTGATAAGTATCTTAACACTTAAAAGAACTCATCTTTATTATCATATTGCATTTTATTTATCATTTTATTGCTTCTTCCATCGATAGTTTGCCAAAGAATTAATTGACGGCATCAAAAGAAATTCATAATTATTTGATATATATATTTTAAGTTACCGTACCGAATTATTAAAATTAAGTCTACTCCTGTTTTTATTTTGTTTCGGTAATACTTAATTAATAATAAAATTCAATTAAATTTAAATTCTAAAAGCCTTTACTTTAAAAATGATTCAAGAGATCTTTAAAATCCTTAAAACTAATTCTTGAAAATAAAAAAAATTTTTAGATGTTATTATTCTTAAACTTCAACTAACTCATTTCTTTCATTGTTTTATCAATATCAAACAAATACACTAAGCGATAAACTAACAGCTTCAAAAGATACTTTAAAATACCGCAGAAAATCTTACTAATTTTTTTTTTTTTTTAACTTTATATAATATAATTTGTTAAATATGGGGGAAAATTACCCTTTAAAGTCAACTTTCTGCAATTTTTATAGTTTTCTATCATCTGCTAAATAGTATCGATTACATTTCATACAATATATTCTAATTGACTGTCATTAAAAGTGTGTTGTGTAAAAGACAATGCCCATTTTTGCAGTGCAACGCATTTGATTGCATTTTCGTTGTTACTTGGCTGGCCTTCTTCTTCTTCCTTCTCCTTCTCATGCACATCCACATCCACATCCTTTACCTCATCTGGAACTGCGTGAAGTTCGCTTGGGGCCAGGCCCGCAGAACCTGAAGATTTATCTGCACGCGTTTATTTTAATGTTACGTTCTGGCAGTTTTTTTTTTTTTTTGTCTTGGTCTCTGGTGTTTGGTTTTTGGTTGGGTTAAGCAGCCGCTTTCAATGCATTGGCCAATGTCTTTGTCTTTATGGCCAGAATGTCGACGGCTGTTGCTGCTGTTGTTCTTGTTGGCCAACTTCATCATCATCCTGAACGTTGTGGCATGGCAATGGTACGTGGTACGTTGACCGCTTGGAATGTTGATTCATCTGCTTGGCAGCAACTTCTTTTATGACTCCACTTGCTCTTTATGTCAATCAGTAGATGCAGGCAGTGGCAGCATCAGCAGCAGCATCAAAAATGCTGCTCATCGTTTATGGGCCATCATCACAGAAGCAATTCTTGGAGCGGCCTCTGATGCTGATGCTGCTGCTGCATTTGGATGTGCTCGTAACTATTTTTAGTGCATATCGCTTTCCTATTCTATTCTTAACTTGTTAGATGCGCAATTTGCAGGCCCTTACACCATAATGGGGCAAATTACCTTTAAGTGCTGCTGTTGCTGTTGCAGTTGCGGTTGCAGTTGCCCTTCTCTGGACTTGTTCTGCCATTTGGCATTTATAATGCGTTCTTCGTTATTTTTAGCACGATCTTGCAACCAACTTGGCATTACATGATCTTATAAACTTAATTATAAGTTTAGATTGCTGCCAAGCACATCACTTTTTGTTGCAGTTGGTCAATTTTAAATGGACATATTTAAGTGGCAATGAATTTAATTGCATATATTTAAATTGTAGCTAAACTTAACTTTTGCCTGATTGTTGCAACTCTTTAACTCTTCCGTCTAATCAAATCAAAAAAACAAACCAACTACAAGAACACCCGCTGCGTATACTTAATATGCCGTTGATCAAGTTCATTTAATGGCCTCTGCTCAATCAAGAAAATAAGTTATGTTTGTCGGTTAATTTGACAATCAGCCGCTGGCAATTGATTTGTGGTAGAACCCATTGTCGTGAAAGGGTCATTACTATTTACTATGTATAGACCTGGTCTATGGGAAGTGACAACAAAGGCACGAATTGTGGCCTGACCTCACACGTAATTAATTTTTCCCCATTTTGTTTTGATTTTAATTGATTAGCGTAGCTGCTTCATTTGTTATTGATAGACTGTGACAACTACTTACGAGTACGCATCAAAGTACTCATTTATCGTGTAATGCGAATTCCTTTGCTTAGCCTCCCCTTGGTGACAGACCCATCATTGACCCTCACAGCACGTGACTCGCTTTGCTGATTTGCCCCACACAAATTTCGCTTTTAACTGATTTTCGACTCACATTTATTTTGCTACAGCAAAAATTTGCGCGTTTAATTGACCAAAAAACACAATGAAAGTGGAAACAAATTGCGCAGAAGAGAATATTTTTTCATGATAAACAATTAAATTCACCAATCACTGACCCAATTTTCTAAAGTTAAATAGACTTAAGCTAGATCTGAAACTGTATTTAAATTTTTCGAAATATGTATTTCCTTAAGCCAACAAATCTCATTTAAGTTTTGTGTACCAACATTCACCTTTTGCTCAGCTTAAATTTAAGCTCCATAAATAATCAAGAAAAGTCTCAACTTAAAGCCAAATTTTACGTGTGTCCAAAATGGCAACAGACCCGAAAATAATTTCATCTTCCTGCTGCTGCTTTTGCTACTCAAAGAAAAAGTAGAGCAATGGCCAACGAAAAAAGACTCGTCACGTATACGACAACAGCAACAGCAACAACAACAACAGCAATAACAACAACTAAGTATAATAAAAGTGCATTCACATTTTGAAAGTAAAGCGAGCGAACTTTTAATGTTTTGTCAATGATGGGGGATTGGCAAACGAATCTCAAGCAACGGCACACGGTCCTTAAAGATACTATCATGTCTTAAAGATACATTCGTATCTTCAAGATACATTTGTAACTAGAAGCTTTACTAAGCTAGCGATTTGTCTGTTCCGCATTGCTTTAGACATGTGCGAGAAAATTCAGCACCCAAACTCCAGTCAATTACTTCATTATGCGTTTTTGGGTTCCCAAATTCCCCTCTCTTCCTATTTCTCTCTCTCTCTCTTTTTTCCCTCTCGGCTTGCTTGCCAGCATTTGCGGTTGATTCCCGTCTGCTGTCTGCGGTCTGTCTTTTGTCGTCGTCTGTCATCAGGTGAAAGGCAAATAAAATGTCAATTTGTATTGCCAGTTGTGTCCCTTTTTGTGTGTGCTTGCTGTTTGGATACCTTATTATTCATACGCATATTACACATTCAGATTTTATTCATCCCTCGCCCCCCCCAACCACACCACATCATCCTTTTTGTGTCAATAATCATTTACATGTTTATCTAATTCGAGCGAATTTGTGGCAGGTTTTATTCTCAACCTTAAAGCTATGCCCAGAATCGATACTGAAGTAGACTTCAAGTTGCAGAATTATAGGTGACAAATACGAGTATGTGGGCCACACACACACACACAAACACACACACACTCTGAGAGTGAGAGATGCGCTACTTTAAGTTCGTTTGGTGGCCAAGGCGAAATCATGAAATTATATACATTTCGCTGGTTGATTTCAGCTGCCGCTGCTAAACGAGTTGATGACCAAGCCACAAAAATTTCAGTAACGTTGTAAATCGAACACCCAAAAGAGCACAAAAAAAACCCCAAAATGCGACCAATGCCAATCGGGCAACTTTGTAGCTGTTGTTGTTGCTGTTGTCACCGACGTCATTGCCATGTTATAGCTGCAATTATTGTTATTTCCGTATGGGAAAATTTGATTCTGTCATCCAGCGGCAAAAGCAACAATGCAAACATCCCATTTGAATATTGTATGCACATAACGGGTGTTCCTTCAGATTATACTGCTCTTGTTCATAAAAATGTTGATTGTTTCAACAGCTGCTAGCTGTCGATATATACATAAATAAAATAAATCAGTTTTGTTCATACTAACAAGTTTTTATTAAAAATAATTGCCAAATGTGATCACATCTAATTTTATGATTCCAAGAAATTTCACATATATTTTAACAAGATTTTCCAATTTGAATATGTTGCTATCTATTGATAAATTTATGTTAAAATCAAAACGAATTTTAATAAGTTTTTGGATACTCAGACATAAATAGGTAACAAATTGCTCGCACTGCATATAAGGCGTATTCTGAAAACATCGTTTAAACCTGTTTCAGTTTTTAATTGTTTATCCATTTGCACTGATTAAACTTGAGGTTTTTTCTGCAGACTCTATTTCATTTTTGCAGATATAGATAAATACAGTTAAGCTGTTGCAGTTGCTTCATTTTGACATGCATTGCCATAAATTGTTCAAAAGTAAATCCAACATTTCAGTAAACTTTCAGCAATCTTATCAATGTCTATCTTTTTTATCTGGGGTATCTTTGTATCTTTTTGTTGTGTGCGCGGAACTTGATCTATGCCTGACACGTTCTACGCTTGACATTTGTTGAGAGTTGAGAGTGTTTGCTAAACAGCTCCCCGCAGACTGTTTATGGTGTCGCCACTTTGACCAGATGGGCAACGCCTTCAAAATTCGAGCTTATTTGACAGAAAATTTGATGTGAGTTCTTTTCGTGTCCCCTTTGCCACAAAATGCAAATTGTAAAGGAAAGGAGAATGGGAAGAGGAAGGGTCTTTGTTTACGCTATGACAACTTTTGGGGCCTGAAAAGTTGGTTTGTCTTGTTATGAGTTTAGTTTCCAGCAGATACTTACAACACTTTTGTGCCACTTGCCACTTGGCTACATGAAGCGCAACTATGGCAACAATTTGTAGGCAAAATCAAACAACCAAAAGAATGTTTCTGTATATAACTGCTGAAAAGTTAACTGCAGTTTCTGATTGTCCTCTGCATTCAATTGAGGTCAAATATGGTTGGGGAATTCCCAAGTTACTGTGGGTTCCTCCCAGTAAATAGTGGTTGACTACAGTCTAAGATACCAGCTCAAAATTGGAATAAATGTATGGATATAAAAAAACACCAGGTTTTTTATTTAAAGTTCAGCTGAAATATATTCATGACGAAAGCTTTCAGTTAATTTTCAAGCCCTTTTTGCAGCATTTAACGTATACAAACATTTGTTTTTTTATTTATGTGCACTTTTAAAAGAACGAACTTTATCTAAAAACTTATTAAAATACGACACTGGATAATCTTTATTCTAAGAGTAAATAAACTGTGAAATAGATGTGTGAACAACTGTTTTATTACTTAATTTGTAAGGTCTCCATTTTCTCCAATATTAATCTTATGATTAAGTGCAGTTGTAGTTTTGAAAGCATCATCTTGTCAAAAACTTTTTCACTTGATTCTCGACGTTTCTACCTTTCGAATCCTTGCCACAACTTTGCCCTCTTTTTTTCTGTTCTCATTTCCTGTCTCTCCACTGAACTCCAAGTACAAGTACAGTTAACGGCTGATCATTGGCCTTTTATTACGATGTGGATGCCGATGCCGATGCCGGAGTCTGATGTGAATTTCGCACAGTCACTTTTGATGACGGCTTCCACCTCAAGTTCAACATCAACATCCACATCGATTAACAAAAATTCACGCCTTAGCGCCAATTTAGTGTTTAGCTTAATGGCCAATCATAAATTGTCAAAATGTGTGTAGACACAAAAACAACACAAAAAACAACAACACTAATAATGCTCATAAAGTGGAACCGAAACTAGTAACCCCCTCGCAAGCTCAACCGAACCACAAAACATAACGTATTATTAACGTTTTTATACAATATATTTTGAGATATTGTTGTTGCCGCATGATTAATGCTGGCAATAAATGCGAAAAACCCGGCACAACAAACAAAGTGAAATGAAATGCACACAGATGAGTCAAAAAAAAAAAAAAACAGAGTACAGAGTACCAAAAAAAATCGAAAAAAAAAACCAAAAATAAAATTAAATCGAAATCGAGGCTGGACTAACAGCTCAATTGCCGTATTTTCGATCGATATACAAAAATGTATAAAATTGAGGCCGCAACGTGCGAAATCAGAAATATATTTTACAGGCTCGCGAATTTCTAAAAACAAATTAATTAAAATTACACGTACGTGCCGAAGGCTGGTGGCCATTTGGGCCCAATGAATTTTCATGGCTCTTTTGGTTATCATTATTGTTATTGCCATTCTATGAGTGTGTGTTTTCCAATTGTTCGAGCTCAAAACTTGAACAATTCAATGCTGACTAAATAAATGGCGCCGCACAGTCGCGTAATTAGTTGCGCAATTTGACCGCTTTTGGTCAGTCAGTCAGTGAGTCAACTTAGTTAGTCTCTTAGCATCATCCGGCAGGTGATCTAAGCCGACCTGAGTTGACAGAATTGATAAATTTCAAAAACATTTGCCAAAAACATTCGAAACATTCATTTGAATGCTCGTTCGTTCATTCATTCATTTATTTATTATTATTAATGCTGATGTCTCCATGCGTTTTATTATGAATTTCATTTCATAATTTTAATAAGCAAAATCTGTATGTGAAACTGGTTCTGACCAAAGATAAACAACTTGAGAGACACTTGTGAAATTCTCGCTGCGCTTCCAACGCAACTTAACACTTAAATTTTAAAAGTAAATAATTTTAAATTTAAAACAAAAGAAAACGACGCGTCGCTTAAATGCGGCTTTTCTGTTGAAATTCACAATATTTGATCGCACATCTGTAGCTAAAGCTGTTTTCTCTGCAATGTCGTCAATGGGCCACAGATGCGTCAGCAAAGTTGCCTCAAAGTGTCACCGGAAATGCGATAAGGTTTCCCCAACAACAGTGTCAATAAGCCGAGCAGACTTTGCAAATTTTCTAGATAAGAGGAAAAGGTGCGTCAATGCTTGGTTAACCCATTGTAGTTAACAGATTTGCCCTCGAATTAACATTTCACGTAGCAATTAAATTTTGAATATTACATGAAATATCCCAACATATCGAGCTTTTAATAATTATGATTCATTTCAAATAATTTTAATAAAAAGCCAATGAATCCCACACAAGGCAATTTTAAATTGTGATATACATTTATTTCCCAAACGGTTCTGAATTATGATATAATTTTTATGTTACATAAATTATGTTATTTACATCATTTTTTTTTTAATAAAATAATTAGTCTTAGTTTAATAAGAATATAATTCTCAACAAAGTTCAAATTTTACATGAACTACAATCTATTTGTTAAACAACATTTTATTTATTTTGTAAACTATATAGCTATAAACGAAATGGGAAATATTTCTTTTATTTTTGTCTAGAATAAATGCGATAAGTTAAATAATTGCAGCCTGTTTCAGTTACAAACTAATTAAGAGACTTTAACTACCCTCCAGGCGAGCGAGGCTATTTAAATTTATGGCCAACGAATCCGCCTGTCAATGCTCTATTTAATTTGAATACTATACGAGAGGAAATAAAAATATCAAAATAAAACACAAATCAAATGTATCTCTCTGTGTACATATTGGGACTGAGACTGGGAACAGTTTTTGGTAGCATCATCGCGTCGTTTATTTTGTTTTCATTAAAACTTTGCATTTATTTGGACAACTGCGACGAATGTCAGTCATTTCAGTCGGTCAGTCAACAAGTTTTTATATGAGTACATTTATTTACGCAGCACAGCAAATGTTTATGTAGATACTTTGAAAAAAAGTCAAAATTAACAAGCCGAGTGTACTTTTAAATATATATTCCAAATGCATAAGAGTTGTACTGATTTCATATTATTTTATGACTTTCATAGAACTAAGAATCCTCACCAATATCACGCTACTGAGTATCTGATAGTCTATCATACTAAATCCATTTTAAGTAAATTCAGCTGGTGCTCAGCATTTCATTTTTTTAACTTACCTCAAGCTGGGAATACTCAAAGCGAGATGTGAAAAAATTGTATTATTCGTTTATTTTCCAAAACTGTTTTTGACGTTTTCCGATTAAATAACAGATTTCCTGGTAAATCAATAGACGAAGAATTTAACAATTCATTATTTATAAGCGCATTTAATACGTTTAACAACTGCGTATCATTTTAATTATTAACTGTTTCCACTTTTTTGTTAGCTTTTATTTTTGGTGGCTGCATTAATTTTCTTGCCCACATGCTACGAATATTAAATTATGCATTCAATTATAAACATATTTTTGCACGCGCAATTTAACAAATTTTGCAAAAATTGTACGAAATTTGTTGATTTTGTGTGTATGACATTATTATTATACCCTGTATAATACTATTTGTCAAATATGCATAAATAAAATAATTGAATAACGAACGATCAAGTCTATCGATAGTATTATCAGTTGATATAATCAAAATGTATTTTATATTTTATAAGAGTATCTATTAGTTGTACAATCAATCATATTTTCTTGTATTAGGTGATTGAGATAATAGTGTATGATGTGGCCAAACAAAATTGCAAGTATTGAGGTGGCAATTGGGCATGCATACCATGTATCTGACAGATACTTTTCACAATTACTACGCCACCAACGCAGCCAAACCGAAAAGCTTCAAAAGTTGTCGTGAATTCGCAATGCGAATTCAAATTCAAAACGTTTGCGTTTCATTCATAAAATTCAAAACATATTTTTTTACTTTTTATTTATTTTTTTTCTTGCCTTACTAATGTCGCCTGTGCACCAGTTTAAATGGGTCCACGTGCCGGGCTTGTGGGCAAGGTTGGGTGAGGCCTCTACGGATGGATTGGATTGAGGGCCTTAGCTTTTTGCTTATTGGACTGGCAAATGTGTTCGGTAATGAGCGCTGTTAAAATGCGTTAAATGATTATATTTCTTTTCTTTCTTCTGTGTTTTGTTTTACACTCATTTTTCTTCTTCTTTTAGCTTCTTTTGTGTTGTGGATCTTCGAGGTTTGTTCGAGTCGTGTTGCCGATTTACTTGCCACTTTTGCAGCGACTTGCCAATTTCTGCGCTGTTGCTTACGCCTCTTTTCATATTTGCCTATGAATGAAGTTTATTTATTGTGGTAACGGCTATTTGTTTTTCATTCGTTTTGCTTTTTGTCTGTTTCTACCACGATGCCTCTGTTTTGGCCTCTCTTTTGGCCTCTCTTTTGGCCTCTACCTTAGCCTAAAGGCAAAACGCATTTTTGCTTTTTGGTGCGCAGGAAGTTTTATGGCCTGACCGACAGCTGAAACAGGTGGACGACGTCAGACTTCATAGAAATTTGCAAGCCGCTTTGGCTTAGCTTTTGACCAGCTCAAAAGGGCGACCAATTGAAGTGGAAAAGCGGCTACAACTTGGATTAGACGAGGTGGGAGCCTAAGAGCAGTCTAAAAGTCTTTTAAGAAGATCTCAAGTCTGCACTACGGATTAGTTTTTGATGATATTGAGCTCAATTTATAATCAAATATAACATATTAAAAGAAAACAGTATAGCTGATCTGCAACTGCCTATTTTTACATTATCATTATTGATATAAGTATCTTTACTCTCTCTGTTGATATAAACGCTATCACCTTAACTGTCTCTTTCACTGCATCCCACTGAAGAACACGTGAAGATATTTCAAGACATTAAAGTACTCGTATCACATTAAATATTTTAAAAGAAACAATGAGAAGTAACTGGAAGCATTTGTGTTTAATCTCACGTAACAGAAATAATTATAATACGCCATATCCATCATCCCATCATTATTCTATGCGGATAGTACAAAAGACTCTTCTTCTACAGTTGCTGAAGAGCCAACAGTAGATTATCTAAACGGTCTATCCTTAACCTTGAACTTGCCATTTTTTTTTGTTTTGCCATTAGCGCAACGGAGTTAATCACTTCAGTCAACAAATTGTATTGCCAGAGCTAAAATTACAATGGACACAGTCATAATACGTTAAATAACTAAAGAATCAAGAAATGCTTTAAGAAATTGTGCAATACGTTAAGTCAAAGTCTAAACTGAATTCGTAATCGCAGCTGGGATTTTCTTCACATTTCACATTTCTTAGGCCAAACAAATGAAGTGTGGCCAAAATATATATATTTCAGCTTATATACAAATACAGTTTGAAATTAACACGCTTGTTATCAGACACAAGCGGGCCAGCGAAATTGTAGGGGCAAAAAATAAATACATATACAGTGAGTCACGAAAGTGGTTTGACAATAAAAAAGAGCATATTTTAGTTTTTATTTTTAAACATCATTAAATTTGATTTTACTTTTTAGAATAGAACCAAGAGCAATAAAATAAGAAATAAAATACTAATCTATAAAACCTATGTATCAGGGACTGTAAATAATGATTATTTTGTTTTTTTTTTTGCTATTGAGAAAATCATTCACTTCTAGGAAATTTAAAAGAGCATGAAATATACCAACATTTTTCTTTATGGGTAATCTATGCAATTTCACCATGATCTTAAATTTTTTGATTTTTATTATTTTACTCATAAAATAATGATTATTTTTAAGCACAAAAATAAAACTCAAGACTTGGAATATATATAAATTTTTTCCACATTCCTTAAAAAAGTGAAAATAACAACTTGAGTTTTACTTTTGATCAAAAAAATAAAGAATATTTTTGAGTTTTATTATTTTGCGCACAAGTTAAATAGTAAAAATCAAAAATATAGATTATTATTTGAGTTTTATAATAAAACTTATAAAGATTACACTCCCTGATATGTATATATTTTTTGCAAGATAAATGGTGTAATTTTTGGAGTTTGTTAAAGCAACTTCTTGACAAACTGTATGTGTATATTAACAAGACAGAGCTAAAAGTCGAAGACAACGGTGTTGACACGCGCAACGTTGGCGGCTTCGTGTGTCAATTTGGCATAACAGTTGTAGTTGTTGTAGTTGTAGTTATTGTAGTTGTTGCAATTGTTGCTTTGGGCCAACAACAATGCCATTAAGCTCAATGTTTCATTATCTATACACTCTGCCTACATGGAAAACAAAACAACAATAACAACAAAGAAAACAACATGTCCAACAAAAAAGATTTGTGACAAGTAGCAATGAACCTTGTAAGGTCTCGGCTGCTGTTCATATGCTATGCTACTCATACTTGTCGTACTCCTTATAGGTGCACATAATAAATCTTATAAATTTTTAATATATTTTAAGCACTTGTAAAGCGCTGACAGACAGCCAGAGACAACGACAGAAATAGAGATCATCAATTCATTTGAAATTTAGATGATATTTATTGCGACTCTTCAAGTGCATTTCAAGTGTGTCAAATACAATGACAATTGTAATTGCTGTTCAGCTGACCCATTGATAGGGTTAAATATCATTCAATTGACAGACAATACAATTGGCGAATTTATATTGTATAATTATTAATTTTTAAATCAATCAAAATATATTTATGTAAAATCATCAAATGTTTTAGTTTTTTCTATGAATAATAAGGACATCAAAGATTCCCATCCCATTACAGTTCAAATAAATATTATTCGAAAAGAAAAATTCGGTCCCACTGTACATACATTATTTATATTTCTATAATAATTGGGTAGGTTTAAGATCGGTTTCTGTCATCTGATCTTGGCAATTAACTGCATTTTTGCCAAGTCCCATACACAACAATGTTGATATCGAAACAGATTGTGGCTCTTGATCAGTTTAACAATTTGATCTAATTTTAAGTAATATGTATATATCTATTCTTTTAATCTTTAGATCAAATTAAAAACCTTTTTGGAATTTTCAATAATATTTTATATAAAGGATTTATTGAGTGTACTTTATTGATTAAATTAAATGATTTCAAATAAATATTTTTGCTTTCAAATTTATACTCAAAATAAATTTTGCATTTCATTAGATATTGTTTTCAACTTCAGTTCACCTCAATAAATTTCAATGCATTTTTGGAATATCGATTACAATTTTATTCATTCTAAACTGCAGTAACTCCACAATATTATTTTAAAATATATCATAACATTTTTTGTAGCCGCCTCCGACTCCCCCGCCCTCTTCCTGCTACCCAGCCAACATCGCTGCTAGGCGAATCAATCACTGCGGACGGCAGTTCGCGTTAGTGACGAAAGCAGCACGAAGGGTGCGAAAGGCGACTAACTATATATACAGCTAAGTTGGAAAATTTGCTACGACTGTCCGATCAGATCGAGTTATATACCGATCGACAGGTTTAGTTCTAACTTACAAAATGGCGTACTAAAACTTTTTCTAACCAACCTGGGTCATGAGATACGGGGGTGTAAGTGGGAGGGGAAAAATTTTGATAATTGCAGCTTATGGGGCCGTTGGGGCTTTTTGGTAAAATTTTTTATTTTTTAAAAATTCTAATTAAAAATACGCGTCGATTGATACCTCAATCACCCAAATCCGATAACTGGTTCAAAAGATAAATAAATTTGAAAATTTTAGTGGACTTCTCAAAATGAAATGAAAAGTCAGTTTGTTTGTCTGTTTGTCTGTTTGTCTGTTTGTCTGTTTGTCTGTTTGCATCAAAGCGCTAAAGAAGCTTAAATGTAATGATGGGGATTGATTCCTTTTCAAAATCTAGAAATGTTTGTTCTACGACTTTTCAATTTCCGCTAGTTTAGCGGGAAAACGCTAAATCCCGCCAAAATTGAAACCTCAACAGTTTCCAAACCATAGAAGCTACAGATATGTTCTATATATCATTAGAAAGGTGTGTTTGAGGGCTTTTAGGCGTACCTTTAAACTTTTTTTCTAAAGTACTCAGGTAACATTTTACAGGTGAAATAAAGTTTTTTAGCTTACATTTTGGCGATTTCTGACAAAACGACTCTAACGATTTTTGTTAAATTTTAATATGTTGTAATACGTACAATTTCGCGTTTTTTGGTATATGAAACATAAATTTTGGTTGAGGGGTTCGGAAGATATTACCTGTTAAGTGAATAAATACTTTTTTCTATCGGTCGAAAATCACGTTTTAGTACGAAAAACTTTTTGGTTTTATGAGATATCTCAACCAAAATGATACAATATGCATTTAGCTTGGTTTTATATATTCTGACCAAAGTTGGTTCAAATCGGACCACTATATCATATAGCTGTCATATGACCGATCGGGTCAAAATTAGGTTTTAGTATGAAAAACTTTTTTGTTTAATGAGAAATCTTAACCAAACTAATACAATATGCATTTATCTTGGTTTTATATATCCTGACCAAAGTTGGTTCAAATCGGACCACTATATCATATAGCTATCATAGGACCGATCGGTCCAATATTAAGTCTTAGTATGAAAAACTTTTTTGTTTTACTAGATATCGTAACCAAACTAATAGAATATGCATTTATTTAAGACTTATATATCCTGAACAAAGTTGGTTCTAATCGGAACCACTATATCATATAGCTGTCATAGGACCGATCAAGAAATCAAGTCTTAGTATGAAAAACTTTTTTTTCATAGTAAATTCGGGTCTCCGACAGTAGAGTATGCTCGGCTGTAGCAACGCGAGCAAAGCGAGCAGGGGCGAGCCCGCTAGTTTTCTTTATAATTAAAGAAAAAAATTTTTTAAATATGAAATACGTTCAACAACTAAATTTTTATATTTTACTATTTGCTTGCATTAATGATAAAGTTACAATGTCAAAAGCAAAAGCAATTGCAAAATTTCTGATATCCACAAAAACCTCTAAACGAGGTAAAGTCTAGTGACGAAAGCAATTTCTAGACCCAAATTTCTGATATCAATTTTGTGACGAACAAAATTCAGTTTAATCTAAAATTTTAAATAAAATATAAATTAATATAAAAAACGAAAATTGGCATTCGGCACTGCGCAAAAGTTATTTTATGTACAAAGAAGATCACCCTTTTACTCACAGTGCACAATGAAAATTTTCGTTTTTTTATATTAATTTATATTTTTATTTAACATTTTAGATTAAACTGAATTTTGTTCGTCACAAAATTGATATCAAAATTTGGTCTAGAAATTGCTCGTCACTAGACTTTTACCTCGTTTAGAGGTTTTTTTTGTGGGATTTATTGTTCAATAATTTCACTCTTGGCAACCAAAATCAACAATCAACAACTTTGCATTAGTTTTGTTGTTGTAGTTGCAATGCATAATAATTGTCGTGCTGTTTGTTGTTACTAACACACAGACAGAGGGACAGACAACACTCACACACACATACACATACACACGCACACACGCTATGGGGGCAACAAAATATTTCGCGCTTTTTCGTATGTGGCGCGCAATGGGCTAAAATATATTTTCTGATTAACGTACTTAGTTTTAGTTGTTGCGGTTGTTGCCGTTGTTGCCGTTGTTGTTGTTGTTGCTGTTGTTAATACTGCTGCTGCTATTGTTGCCGATGTTCGCTTGGTTAGCCCATTGGCTTTAACACGTTTCTTTGCGTTTTCTTTTGCGTTTTGTGTTTTTAGTGCTTTTCCAATTTCTTATTCATTTCATGTCTGCACAACGCGCTCATACACATACACATACACATAGACACGCACACGCACACAGAGACAAAACAGTTGAACACGCTCAGTATTAACTTAGCGAGTACGCACTGTGGCTGAGCTTTTGATTTTGATTTTGCTTTTGCTTTTTTCAACCGCGCCGCCAACGTTGAGCGCTCGAAATCTCGTTACTAACTAAAATAAACGACGCGAGGCGCGCAGCCAAACTGAAAAACAACAACAGCAGCAGCAACGGCTAACAGCAACAACAACAACAGCAACGGCAACAGCAGCAGCAGCAGCAGTTACAACAACAACAGTAACAATGTTGTCGCAGCGACGTCGACGTCAGGCATTTGCGTTTGTGTTGTTGCTGTCGGTAACTAAAACAGACACTCAGCCAAACTAAATAAGCCCGCTCTCTCACACACACATACACACATAGAGAAAGAGAGAGACACGTACACACACAAATGCTCATGAGCGCGACTTTGGCTCGAGCGCAAGTTCAAGTCCCAATGTTAGCTTGAGCCGGCTGCGACGCGACGCCACAAACTAACAAAGTTAGGGTATATGCATGTTCCTAAAAATAATGTAACGTTCTTAAAGTCAGAACATTTTGCAGCCAAGAAATATAAATTTTATGATTTTAGTCTAGTTTTCCTTTATTTAAATATTTATTTTATTTTTAAACATTTAGTTTTTAGATAAACAGGACTGTATGTTAATATAAAACTTAATTTATAAACAGTCAGATTAAAATCTAGATCCTACTACTGAGCTTATAAGCAATACATCAACGCTTGCTCTTAATAAATATATCAAATTTTTCCCAAAATAAAATCGACTTATTCACAAATTTATTTCTATGTATTTTTGGATATGTTCAGCGACAAGCAGGTTAATAAAATAAATGGTTTTTGTGAGAGCAATGACATAAGAAACAGAAAACAAAACTAATTGTAATATTTCAAACAGTATTTTGAAGTGCCTAAGAATATTCAAGCTCAACTTTAATCTGAATTAGTCTAAAATCTATAAATATTTATTTTTAACAATAAATTTAAGTTTCTGCTTACGGAAGTAATTATATACAATTTATAATTACTTCTAAAAATATAATATTTCTATTCTATAAATCATAGCATTAAATGTCAATACGAAAAATACAATATTTCATAAAAGAGTATTCCAAATTTGTGGTAGTGCATTCAATTTCTTCTGCCCTGTCGACAAGTTCGAAGTGAACTTCAAGCTTAGCTCGTGCAAACTTAAGCCGGCTGTTAAGTTGTTGCTGCTGCTGCAGTTTTTGTTGTTGCTATGGCTCAAATTGGCAATGTTGCTGTTGGCGTTGGCAACATGTTGCTTCCGCTCTGTTGTCGCAACAAATTTATTTAATTTTCTTTTTTTTTCAGTCTGCTGTTTCGCATGGCTTTTGAATATTTTGCGTTTCGTTTGATAATTAAAAATTCCATTTTTTTTCTCTCTCTCAATTCTTTTGTTGTCTGTCTTTATGTATATTGAATGTGCGGCCGGTCGAATTTGTTTGTTGCTGTTGCTGTTTCTCCTGCAGCAACGTGTGTTGTTTGTGTTTTTTTTCTCTGTTGCCCAGCGGCGGTTTATGCTGTTGCGCCAACGGCTGCTGTTTCTGTTGCTGCTGTTGATGACGTCTAATTTTGAACCGAACTCGTTTGCTTAGTCACACACGAAATTATGTCAGGAATGTTGGCAGTCGGCGGCTGTCGGTGGTTGTTGATGTTGTTGCCGTTGTTGTCATTGTTGTTGTTATTATTACTGGCATGCGTTGAAAGTCGGTGATTAATTTTGTGAGAGCAAAAGCCGGTTAGCTTATTGGTTAACCAGACGCGTGCCAAAGGTGAATTCTTTAATTCGTCGTAACAGATAAAACTGGGGATGATTAAATGCTGAAAAAAATAATATATTTTATCCTATTTAAAGAAAATATTTCGTGCTACAACTTTATTGTTACAATCTCTAGGCGGCAGGAAATCAAACAGAAACAAATTTAGGTTACGGTTCGGGTACGTCCCGAAATAACTAATGCGGTAAAAGGTTATATTTCAGTTTTTTTTTTTCGGTTCCGGTGTCAGTTCCAGTCCGTAACAGTACCGAAATAAATAGGGAAAAAAAATGTTTTTGACTAATTTTCAAATATTTGAATGCAGAATGAATTAAGAGGCCAAACCATAATCAAAATTACATTTCGCTTGAAAATCGGTTCAGTTTTGATAGAGTTATAATAGTTTGAAGTTGGTCAGAATGCGGATTTTGCCACTTTACAAGTTCAAATTTTTGTTCAATTTCATATGATATTTTACAAAAAAATAAAAGGCCTCAGAATCAAGTTTAAAGTGTTGTTTTATACCAATTACGATGTAAGAAGTTGATTAAAAGTGAAAACTTGAGATTTAAATTTTTGAATTTTCGAAAATTCAAAGGGGGCACCCTTAGCATCCTAACCTTTACTAACATCTAGTAGAATCTAGAGGAAAATATTTTTTTCTAAGAATTTAATAAAATTAGAATGCAAAATGAATTAAGAGGCCAAATAAAGACCAAAATGACATTCCGCTTGAAAATCGGCTCAGTTTCAATCAAGTTATGGCAGTTTGAAGTTGGTCAACTCTTTAACCGTACCGGTATAAACGTTTCGGTATTCGGTTTTGAACAAAGAATTTATTTCGGTAACGGTCTCAGATCCAGTACTAAAAATTAAACGGTTAGTTTCAGCTAACGGTTCCGTTATTCCCTGCTAGGCGGTTTTAATAAATCTGTTTAATAAGAATATTTTAAGGTCGAGAAACTTTATTTTTTTTCTCCTGTTTCTTGATCGCAAGCTTCAGAGCTTAAAACTGCAATTTATAGGGTGCATGTGTTGTAGAACAATCGCAACACTTTGATTACTTTAAGGCAAGTTTGATTAATCATCAATTATATTTCCAGTTCTAGTTTCCAAGTAAAAACGATCACGCGATTCGGGTTTTTTGAACCCCCTAAAGCCATTGACATTAGCTTATAGTACTTTTTTTTTGTATTAGCCACAGTTTTTTCTTCAAATTGATTTCTGTATAATCAGCATGTTGCTGTCTCGGTAATCATGTCATTAGCACCACGTTTCAGTAGAAATTCCAATACTAAGCAACATTTCAAAAAAAAAAAATATATATATATTACTTAGAACAGCAGTTACCGCGATTTCCAGAGTTTCCAAACTCATAGCTCATGCTATTTTGCCACGCGACTTTACAAATTTCGACAGAATTGAAAATATACCACATATCTTTTTTTTCATATTATATTGCAAGGTAAAAGCTTTTATGACTCAAAATATTAGCGTATGTAATATTCGCTTATTATAATTTATGACAAGCTATGCTTATGTTACTTTACTTTTGCCAATTTCAAAAAATTTGATGTAGGACAGAAAATTGCATGACTGTATGTATTAATGGATTAAGAATATTTAGGATTACACAATCAGTTATTTGTGATTTTTAATTCATAAGGTACATAGATAACTAGATTATTTATTTCTTTGTCATTTATTTATTTATTTAATGTAAACTAAAAAAAGTTGACTAAAATTATAATAAAATTGTAAAAAACTATGAACCAAAATTTAAAACTAAGACTGGAAAGATAAAAATTGCAAATTAAATGTCATGGAATTAGCAATTTAATTTAATTTACAACCTCAAAATCTTTAAAGTAGCTTCAATTTCTAGAAATTCCTGCAGTTTAGGCTTACCATTTTTTCAGTTTGTGACATATGACAAACTGCCTCCGCATGACCGTGAAATATGAGACGACTTTGTGAGATAGGCGCCATAGTAAATCCAAATGTCAATCAGAAGTCAAACCGCGACTGTTCAATAAAATTGCCATTTCCGTAAAACCAACTAAAGAATATCAAAGTAAGTTATTCAAACAGAGAACGTGAACCAAACAAGAGTCAGACGAGCGAACACAACTCAATTTCAACATTGAAATCAGATATTTAAACAAAACGACCAGGAATGGATTAGAAGCGAATTCGAAACCCAACTGAGGTAACCCTATGGCAACTCTATATACTGATGATGCCACTGATGATGATGATGATGATGTTGGGGAGCTGTTGCATGAATCTGTTTCGAGATAGGTTTTTTTTTCTTTCTTTGAAATCTTAGCGCATTGCCAACCGCATAGTCAGAAAAACATACCGACAGACAGTCAGACAGAATGTCTAGCTGTTGGTTAGACAATGGAATGTTGGCGCAGCCGCAAATAGAGAATTGATAGTCGTACGCACAATAGAATTTTCGTAATTTCTTTAGAAATAGAGAGACTAAGCGAGTGCAGTGTAAACAAACTGCGGAAGCCACAGATGAATGAAACTGATACAATTTTGGTTTTAGTTTGCCATTGGCCAGAGCATACTGATATTATAATGTTAGCAATAGAATAATAAATAATAAAATTAAAAATCGGTGGATTATTAAGACTCGCAATTGCTCTATATACAAGAAATTATATTGAGCCATTTATAACCAATTTATATTTTCTGTTTTCTTTAATTTAATAAATTGCATATTATGCACAATTTACCTCTTTACCGCTAAATTCGTTCAGTCAATTGGCGAGTTCCTTTCAAATTAAGCCGCTTAGCTATCGCCCGCTGCAATGCCTTTCCTCTTGGCCATGATGATTACTTCGTAGAGGCATCTTTTGACTTTCACTGTTGTAAAATTGAATTTGTATTGGAATTGAAATTGTATTTGCATTTGATTTGTAGCAGTTGATTTGATTTATTGAAATATATATTAAGACATTTAGATTTTCAAGTTTTGATTTGCTTTGTTTGTACATCGAGAGTTTTTATAAACTTGGTGTAGTTCTTAGTTTTTATATATTTTTATATAGTGAACATAGCGCAAACTTTTTAATTGCATTTACATTTATGATTTAAAGAAAGAACAATTGTATATCTTTGAATTTGAATACATATTTATATAACCTTGGAGAATTTAATAGGTAATAATTGTCTCACAAAATATAATTTTGTCCTTGACGACTTTATAAAAGTAATCATATTTGATTAAGAATCCGCCTGACAAGCTAATATAGATGTATATTAAATCAAATTGCCGACTTAAGAAAGATCAGTCGAATTTTGAGTTATTATATGGATAAAATTGTGGATGTATTTTAAATTTAATAACTTTAACGATCTGCAAGGGTATTTTACTTATATCTTTGGCAGCCCGAGGATATATTTTTTTTTTAAATATTCTGATATTATTCAGAAATTCCATTTGATTATATTTAGTGTGAAATAAAAGTGTTTATATTTCTGCAATCTATTTTTAACGCCAGGCTGTTTGCAAATAATTGAATGAGTTTACAGAATGAAGCTATAATATATTCTGGGCAAACGGTGGGTATTTTATTTTTCGAGTTTGTGTTCTAAAGCACAAAGTATATTATTAACAGATATTATATTCCTTAATCTTTCTAATCGAATTTTATTCATAAATTATTATTTTAAATATAATAATTATTATTTGCAAGCTTGTTTAATTCAAACCTAAAGAAAAACCTACGAAAAATTCGGTATGTAAATAAATCGAATTTGCATTTAATTAATATTTAATAATACTTTCTGCATTTACATCACTTTCAATAGCGCCACACACACAAACACAAACTTAGTAAATAAGTGTCAAAGCAAACATTTTTTTGTTGCGGTTTAAGTAAGAGCTGAGTTATTTGAGAAGATGGCATCCTTACTATGGCTGCGATGCCATGCGAATCCTGGCGGTGGCACGTGACTTTGTGTGGATCTCGGCTGTGCGCAGCGTGATGCCAAAGATGTCCTCATGATACCGATTCTCGTCCTGTGTGCAACAAAAACACAACGACGAGAAGAGAGAAAGAAACACACACAATAAAAATGTAAACTTCATCATATTTGTGGCTGTCAAAAGGGGGTAAACAAGGAAAGCAGGCAAGAAGTGGAAGCAACCACTTGTAAGACTGCTAAGCTAGCTAATACCCTATAATTAATTTATGTAGGATTTTAAGTTTCTATGAAATGTATCGCTTTATAATTATCTATTACAAATAAAGATTTGGTTTCCTTTAATCGTCAAAATAATTTCTATTTCAAACATTTTTTTGATCTTGAAAATATAATTTTTTTTTTTTTATTGTAAAATTCGTAGAAAACGTCAACATACAATAATAGAAAAAAATCACTTAAAATAAGGGACTGTGGAAGTAACTTTTTTATTTACACAAAATGTTGTATAATTTAATCACAAACATTTTCAATCTTCTTCGTATATTTTACATAAGCTACACTACTCCTTTAAACCCGTGTCACAGAGTATCTGTAGCAAAGCAGCTGTAACTGTCGACAAGCGCTTGCATTTTTTATAGAAATATGCATTTATGCAGCAAAAGGAGCTGCAAACAGCCGGCTAAGTGTTGCCCGCAGGTTTCCTTCCCCCACCCTTGCTGAGGTTAAATAAAAACGCATACGCCGCGTGTGACAAGGGAAACGCCACGCATACAGTTCCGTATGCTGTGAGCAGTTAAAGTTTAGTTTATTTAGTTTAAGGATACTTACGCGTAGTGTGAGTAAAAATGTCTCAACTTCCGACTCGCTCTTGGCCTCCTTGCTGGCAATGCATTTCCTTTTGAATAAAACAACAATCAAATGTGTTAAGTGTGCGAGTTACTTAAAATAGTAATAGCAAAAAGTCTTTCTTTATTACTGTTGTTGCCTTGGTAAATTAAAGTTTGTCTGATTTCGCATAATTAAGCGCACTAATTAGAACAGTTCTGAGAAGTGGGCGTGCTAGACAGCTCAGGTGGATTTAACTGCTCGTCATTTGCTGAGGAATTTCAATTAACATAAACCGCTTAAGATTAGTTACGAGCTCATTGAAAAGCAGAGAGCTGAATTGATATGAAAAGCACAAGCTGTTATGCTCATATGCTATCTATCTACTTGTGTGCACGGTTTCCCTTCACAATAATGCACGTAATCAAGAGTTCGCTTAGTGAAATAAGTCAAACAGCAGAGAAAAGCAAAACGATGACAAAACAACCACAGAGCATTTGAAAATAAATTCCCTGTTAAGCAACGGCCCTTGGCAACATTTGCCACGCCCACAGGCAGCCCACAGCACAAAGGCAATCAAACTCAAATACTGAAGGGAACTTTTGAACTACTCGCAACTCACCTGATGGTCTGGTAAACATGCTCGGCCATTGTGACATCCCCACAGACATAGACATGTCCCCGCTGCAGCACAATCAAATTGTACAACGAATCAAATTCCTGTTCAATCAGATCCTGAACATATGTCTGCAAAAAGCACAAGCAATAGCAATAAGAGAGAACAATTTTATAAAATGACTGTCAACCAGGCAAAGAGCGAACGCATGGCTGAAACAAATGTTAGTTTAGGCAAAAAACAATTCGAATTGTGAAAAGTTCAATGTCAACAAATCAAAGTGACCACAAATCGAGTTAAATAAATTGTTAGGCATAAAAATTGAATTTTAGTCAGAAAAATATTCACTTTAAAAAGCATAAAACCCCTTTTCAATATAATAAACTATTATACAATTTTACAGTTAATACTACAATAAAATAAATAAATAAAAAACTAAAGTACTTAAATCACTTAAGACTTTAAAATTATTAAGAAGATGCAATTTTTTTTAAAAATAATGAATGATGATACAAAACAATTTTGTAAATTGAGAAAGTTTAAAAAAAAAAAATTTTTTTTAAAATAAAAATTTTAAATAAAAATATATTTAGTATTTAATCAAATTAAAAAGTATCGCTCTTTAAGTTTTAAATTTATTTTACATTATTAGTAGTAGTAGCAGAGTAAAATTCGTTATGTAATAAATAGAATAAATAACGAATATTTTCTTACAATGTATCATATATAAATAATTTGAATAAATACTGCCTAAGAATTAAAGATTGGTATTTTATTTAATTTATGTACTCACTTTGGGTATATCTGATTCTCTGGAGAGTGCAAGGAAAGCACGATCGAGTATTTGATCCTGCAGCAATTGCGCTTTCTCCTCGGCATACAAATCCACATCACGATTGCGGCAACCAAAGAAGAGCCAGAGTTTGGGCAACGCTATGGATGTGTCCACTTCGCGGAGTACCTGAAACTCCTGCCAGAATGATCTAAACGGAGCAATGCCCGTGCCAGGACCAATGAGCACAACAGGACGACTACGATCCAAGGGCAAATGAAAGCCCAAGGCGCTGCGTACAAACATGAAGAGTTCGTCATTGGATCGCAATCCGGCCAAGTAGTTGGAGCAGACACCAAAGCGTTCATCGCCTTGACCATCCTCGCTGCGATATTTGACAATGGCGACGGTCAGATGAATCTCATCGCTGACTCGTCGTGGCGATGAGGAAATGGAGTAGAAACGTGCCTGTAGAGGCGTCAGATTGGCGAGCACCAAGGAAGCCGGAGGCTTACATGAAGGAAACTCCTCGAGAACGTCCAACAGATGCGGCAAACGCCAGTGACGCCAGTCCTCGTAAGCCGATGAATCAGTCACCAGCAACTCCATTCGCTCCTTGTCCGCACTGTCCTCACAGAAGCCCGAGAGCAATGTGAGCAACTGCCTCGACGGAGGCGTCGTCAAATCGAAGAAACGCGCCAACAAATTCCTTAGAGTATCAGCTGGAATCTTGTCATGTGGCTCCCAGCTCTTGAAAATGCCATTTGAGGTTTGCTTCTCCTTAAGCAGCTGCAGTTGCAGCACCTCATCGGGATTCTCCACGCCCACCAAGCGCCCCAACAGCCCCTCGACCAACTGACTTCGATTTGCCGGAAATATGCCCACATGATCGCCGGGCTCGTACTCCAAGCCAGGTGCACAGATCTCCAGCAGTATTGTCGTCTTGGCTCCCTCGCTCAGCTTGGTCAAATTATGTGGCTGCGCCTTGATCTTGCAACAGTGCACCTTCTTGTTGTGGTACTTGGAAAGTGCGCTGTCCAGCGACACTTTGCTCATAGAGGGCACCAGACGCACTGTGTTCACAGTAAGGGATTCATTTTGAAGAGCTAGTGATGCATCCGACAGACTCTGATCCGGATCCAAGCAGAAGGTCTCACAAGCCAACTACGGAGTTAGGGAGGAAAGGTAAGAGAGCAAGTAAGAGAGGCAGGCAGTTAAGTTAACATTTTTTAAATGTCTTTATTTTATATACATTTTTTAACATATTCTAAAATTTTTAGCATTTGTCAAAATGTGTAACATTTATAAATTTGTTTAATAATTTTTTTCAGATTTTAACATATTTTTTTTTAACTTTTTTATATTTTTGGTAAACTATTGAAATATCAAAATATGTTAAAACTGTTTCTTTCAAAAGTTGAATAAAGTGCCAATAGAATTAAGTTTGAAAAAATTGTATAACATATATTTTCAACATTTACTTAAAGCTATTTCATTTGCATGAGCTTTTCCATATTTTTTCTTTTATTTACACTTATTTTCTCCAGACCCTGAAAAACTTAGACATAACTTCATAGGCTAATAGTAATACTTGAAAAAATATATGTAAAATTTTTATAAAATGCATTTTCTTTAAATAAACTATTTTCAAAAATATAATTAAAAATGCTAATAAGATGAACTTTGAAATACAAATATTCTATGCCAAAAATGAAGAATTTATCTAAATTATTTTCTTAGCACTATTATTTTCAATGATGCCATTTTAATAACACTTTTTATCAATTGGGCCAGTCTCTAGCCAGCTTAGGCATATTTTCTGAAATTAATGTGAATTTTCTGTCTCACCTTAAACACCTCTGGTGCCCACTTGCGAAACGATTGCTCCTGTCCGCACATCTCATCGCCATAGGCAATCTTTAGCAGACGCTCCCCGCCGAGCTCCCCCAGAATATTATCCACATACTGACCGAAGGCGCAGAAGTTTGGATAGGCCGATGAGCCGAGGGCAAAGACGGCAAATCTAACATTCGAGAGCGGTCCAAAGGTCTCATCTGTGAACGTGTCCGAGGTGGAACCACGCAACGAGTCCCAACGGTCGATTTTCTTGACTTGTTGCAGCGGCAGCTTCATAAAGTCCTGTCGTGAGTTGGCCTTCATGAAGGACTTGGATGAGCTGACCCCCATGCTAATGACACAAGGCAGAAAAAAAGAGGCCAAAAATAAGTTAGATTGAGATGTTACGCTGCTTTTTTGCCTGCTCAGCACAAACAAATTTCACAAAGGCGGCCCAAACAAAAGACGTGGAGCATGAGGACGCCTCTTGCCTCTTGTTGTGCAATGACAAAAGCAGAGGACACGGCAAAGGAGGCAACAATAAAAGCAACACAAACACACCCACACACACAAACAGATACAAAAGTGACAGCAAAACATTTATTACGCTTGTCATTTAATGTTGGCCAAGAAAAAAAAGCTCAAAATAAAACAAGTGTAAATGCTGAGTTCTAAAGTAAACGTCTAAGTGATACCCTGCGAGAAGGTGCTTTAGGTACAATTAAATATATTTACATATTATTCATTTTCGAGCAGGTACAAAATTAAAATGCTTAAGAATAACAAAAATGTGTCAAAATGCTTAACTAAATTTATATGTATTTTAAAGTATTTTTTTGGTTTATTAATCGATTATTAATAGTATAGACAAGAAATCTGTCGAGAGTAAAAATAATATTTAATAGGTCCAGAGAAGACTCAATAAGCATGTTAGAAACGCTTTCACAAAATCACTATTCTCTTTTCTGTCCATTTTCAATGGTATAATAAGCGCAAGGAGGAAGTCTCGCCTTGGACTGTGAATGTGGAAACTGAAGCTTGGCTTGGGTTTATACTTGTACTCTCAACTGGCAAAGCAATTGCTAAAAAGCGTAATCATCCGCTCGTCAGCAGCTCGTCACGAGCAGCAGCAACAACAACAATAGCAAACAACTGAAACAGCATGTGGGAAATGCCTGCAGCTACTTGAAAATTCCCCTCCAATCTGTCCAGCCCCAGCAAGCGTTGAGTGATGATTCAACAATGAACAGTGGCAGTTTTTAAAGAAACAGAGAACAGAGACTAAAATTCGCCTTGCAGCTGTTAAATCCAGCTTAGACAACGGACCAGGACTATCCACTGACAACTGCAGTTGGCCCTTAGTGGTTGCTTCGTCCCTGGTTCTGTGTTCTGGCCTTGTCTGGGGTCATCTTGATGGCAAATGCGTTCAAAACTATTTGAGCTAGCTGCTCAGCTTGGCTTTGGGTCAAAGTTTATGGCTTTGGCGCGTCGTAAAAACCTGTTGGCTGTTACATAATCAGCTGCAAAGTGCGCTGTAGTCAGCCTTCCCGCCCAGGACATCAGCAGAGCTTTCAACTCGAAAGAGCTTGTTAACAGAATGCTGCACACAGCTGCCTGGCTTTGAGCCAAATGATGAACAATTGCCTTTGGATTACTCAGAAAATTATATATAATAAAATATGCACATCTCATTAAATTTAATAATCTGATTATTAAGAAATAAATATATAAATAGAAATAATAAGGATTAAGTATCATTGTTGTACTATTTCTAAGTGGATAGAGTGGAAAATATAATAATAATTTAAATATGCGCTTAAATTTAAACCAGATTTAATAGAGAAAGAGAAAATTACTTTTATATGTCTTGAGCTATCTGTAGCTTCTCTTCAGTCTTTCAGTATTACTGCTTCCATTCTGACAGCTATTTGAGCGGCTGACACCACTGTGTCGAGAGCTCCGTTACATCCTTAACCCATGTGCAATTCATCAAGGTAGCACAGCGTAGAGTTGCCAAGCTGCGTGCTGCCTATCAACTTAATCGCAACAGCAACAATGAAATCGGCAAGCAAACAACTAGGTAAACAGACAGACAGAGAGACAGACAAACACACAGACAAGCAGGCAGAAAGACAGAACGACAGAACGACAGAGAAACTACTCAGCGTTATCCTTGTTTCATCTCGAATATCGCCTGGGGAACGGGAGCTGCTACAAGGGTTACCTGTGCATTTGGCAACCCAAAAGTGCAGCTTGGCGTGAAAAGAGTGTCGTAATTTACAGCTATGATGGTAGGTGGCAGGTGGCAGAGCGCGACTACAACAAAACACACAACAACAAAAGTAAACAAGGCGAAACAGTGAAAGTAGTTAATTCAAGTGAGGCAAGCAACTGGCGAAACTAACAAGAAGGAGAAGTAGGAGAATGGAATATGGGTTGGGAAGGATAGAGTGTGGAATAATTAAAACGCTAGCAAGCTGTACTGTAAATTGGCTGTTCGTTTTCCCGCTCTCAGCATCATAAATTCTTCGAGTGCCCAAAAATAGGCAACACTTTTATTTTTATGGTTGTTCACCTCTCACTTGAGTCAAGTGGCCCTCGGACAACTTGTGCTCGTAATTATTTTGTGCACTCGAAATGCGCTGTTGAAAAGTGTTGAGCCGTTGAGTATTTTGATTAATTATACACAGTAAATTGCTGAGTAACTGTCATACTCAATGTTTCTTGATATTTTTATAAATTACTTGAATTTTGATATGAATCTTGTGAGTGCTTAATACTACAAGTAGTAAAAAATAGAACATGGAACATAGTCCCCGATTGTGTGGTTTTTACCCAAAAGGTTGGTTATACTTATAGGATCATTAAAATCGGTTTTTACAATCCGTATACGCAATATTTTATGTATTTCAGAGATATTTTTTTGAGAGATGGAGAAATGGATAGTTCAATTTAATTGTTTTTTTTTTTAATTATTTTTAACTAGAACTAAAATTTATGTTACATAAATTAAATTTATGTTACATAAATTATTGCGTCTTACATAGGAACCTTAAAGAAATCCATTTTACTATAGGGTATTTTCATCTAAACTCCACCTAAAATTTGTTTAACAATTTATTTATCATTTTATACCATATCTTTTATAGTGCATTTGAATTGGAGCTACTTAAGTAAAATTACTATTATTCTAAATATTACTTTATAGTTCACTTGACATTTATTTTGATTGCCAAAGTCAACATTAATTTGTTCCTCGCAGTTTGCATTATTTATCTGCATTTTGTTGCAAGTACTCGTATTATTGGAGTGTCTTGGCTGGTTCATTATGCAAAGTGAAGTAATTGCGAGTTGATAGGTAGCATCATCATAAAAAACTATAATGACAGCATCTGTGCGTTCCCCTGCTCAACGAAGCTGATGATGATAACGATGATGATAATAATAATGTTCTAAATGGATGTTTGCTGGCTAAGTGCCACTTGTAAGCTCAAGTAGCGGCAGTTGCAGCTTGCAGGATGCGGATGCTGCAACCTACAAATATACACACACATACATACATACACATACACACAAACACACACACACAGACAAGTAGATAAGCAACCTGTGTCCTGGGTGACACTTGAAAGGACACTTACAGGCGTTGATGGCATAATAGACAGCAATTAAGTGAGTCACTTGAGCTGACAAACACACACACAGAAGCTGAAACCAGACTGACAACACGAACAGGGTCAAAGACTGTCAGTCAAAAAGCAACTTGATGATTGTGCATTTTCGGGTCATAATACACAATTAAACATCGAGTATTTAATGTTTATTCACCGTCCACAATTTCTAATTAATTGAGAAATTGTTCTGCTCACAAAGATCGATGTCTATGGAGAATTGCGTTAAGTTGAAATTGCCAATATTGCAATTTGAGTGCAGCTGCAACTAAACTATTTGTAAACTACTAAGCAACTAGTTTGTAAAGTTTTAATGGCAGTCAAAATCTTGCCACTTGCACTGCAACATGAGACATGCGAAACAGCAAAGTTGCCACAAAAGTTTTCGCATTCTTGACTTTAAAACGAAATCAATTGAGGCAAACAATTAACAGCCAAGCAATTTCCGAAGCGACAAACGCTCAAAGCACTCAATGAACCGGAAAAGAAGCCAACAAAATCTAAGGAAGCTCAGATCAAGTCACCCACAGGCGATGAAATCTGTTCACGGTGTTCATGTTGCTCATACGCAACGTATGCCGCCCCCAAAAAACAAGCAGATGAAATTCGAGAAGAGATAAGACAGACTTTGCTAAGCTGCTGAGTGGAATATAATGAAATTGATAAGACATTATGGCAAATTATTGAAATATATCTAATTGCCGGGCTAATAAGGAGGCATATGCTGCGAGTAAATCAAATATCACTTGCTAATTAACGCTTTGATTTATTTACGTGCAAGAAAGCAGTTTTTCAGCGAAAAGACATCTGATAAATCCAAGCTCAACAGAGCATAATACAATTCGTATTATAAAAGCAATAATAAATCATATTAATTGGTTTATGTTGGCATCTCAAGTTCTTTCTTTACATATAGTAATAAGATACGCTTAAAGACGTTTACCATTGTTATAATAAAATTCAAATTGAATAAACAAGCCTACACAACAACAACCACATTAAACACACACACACATGTCTAGCGTGTATTAATTTTTTTTAATATATCAAAATACACAGGGGAGCATTTAAAGTCGCTAAGCGTCCTTTTGTCAAGCAGCCGCAGGACGTTTTTTTTACTGTCGATGCTTATCATATTTTATTGAATTGCTAAATATACTTACAGGCCACATACACACACACACACTTACATCTGTTGTGTGTGTGCTGCCGTCGATATGTGTAACGGGACGACGCATTCTTCATATGAATTTTCAATTTCGTCTTCAAGAACAACGTCCTTCTTTGTGTATAAATTTAGACATGTGCCATTGAAAGTTTTATATGTATGTGTGTGTCTGTGTGTATTTTGTGTGTGTGAATGTACTAAGTTGTCAAAGCTGTCAAGCGGAAATCCCCTTTACAACATGAAAACGCGATACAATAAAGTTATGAGAGCTGGTTGACTAGAAAATACCCCGCCAAATTGTTAAAAAAAAAATTTAAAAATACTGAAAATTAATTCATACAAATATTAAAATTAAAGTTTTGAAAATGTATATAACTATTGAATAAAATAAGAAAACAAATGACTTTATTCTTAAATCATATAAATACATAAATTGTCATTTCACAAAAAATTTTCCTGAGTCTCATTGAATGTAAAAATTGTACAGAATTCTTTTTAACTCTATTTCGCATTTGTGTATTTAAAAATTTTTAAGTATATTCAATTTATTATACTTTATTATTATTACATTCAAAACCTTTTTATTCTTCTGCGCTTTCAATGTTTTCATAAGGTTAGACATATGTGATTTACTAGAATAATAATATAATATCAAAACAAGCTATGCAATTTTTAATAAAAATTAAAGTGATCATACAAAAATTGCACAATATTTCAGTTTTATCTAGTTGCCTGCATGCAGATATAAAAAGGATTTATAAAAAGTTTCCTCAGTTGCTTTTATTTACTTGTTCCGCAAAGTGGAGTCTTTTTTATATCTTTTGTATAGAGTATTACTCACACCACACGTAGGACGCATACACACATACACACACACATGTCGGAAATATCGAAATAACAAAATTATTGTTATTGTTTGGGGCCCGGCGTGGTAGGAAAAGGAAATTGCACGGATTTGTGTGTTCTCCCAAGCGACACACACTTAACTCTTACTCCTCTCTTTCTCTCTCTTTTGTTGGTTACTACAAAAAAAAAATTAGCCAATTAAAAATCCAGGAGTGAGATATGTGACCCAATAAATTTTTAGTCAACCCTAAAAGTTTAATTATTCAAATATTAAAGAAATGCCAATAAAAAATGTATTAAAGAAAAACACGCATTAAAGAGCAACTTTAGATTGAGGGAAACGTAAATTTTAAATTGCAAATTATTTGTTAGATAATAAAAGGCTAATGTCTTACAAATTATGCAATTCTTGCTTAAAAAGCAATTTAGTTACGACCTTTTGTCTACCCTCATTTATTAAGCCGAACCCACCACCGAACGAAGAGAAACTGAGGGACGGAACTGTTGCCAATATTGAAAAGCAGGCAGCCAAATTGATTTATATGAAATTTATGCAATAAGCATAAAAGTGGCCAAGAAAAGGACGGGGCCAAAGTTAAAGGCATTGAAAATTTATTGACTCTCAGCACCCTCACCTGGAATCTCTCCCTGGAATCTCTCCTGACTCCTGCACTCGCATCGCATACAAGTCCTGTGAGAAGAGCTGAAAGCACAAAGTAAGTATTTTATGTCATTAGTGCACAGCTCATACATTAATTAGTTAGTCAGTTAGGCAGTCATTTAGTTGGATAGTTAGTTAGTTAGGCTATGATCAATTGCCGTACTTACCTCGCCATTTTCCGGCGGATCTCCGTTTCCAAAGGTCGAGGCAACAACAATTAGCAACGCCTCGTGTTCGATGGAGGATATATCGTAGTCGGACATGCAATATATCTAAATGAGTAAACAATTTAGTACAGCATAGTGTTGTTGGCCGAATCACACTCGGTCTAGTTAAACAGCTAAACCAACACTTTTGTGGTCATTAGTGTCTTGACCTGGTCAAATAACGCACACGTTACTCTGTCTAGTTTGTCACAGGTGTTTTGCTGCTTATCTAGTTTTCGACAGAAATGAGCAGCTGCTTTTTATGCCAACATCCGCACACACATATACCCATAACACACACACACACACACACACACACACACGAGAGCATCCTTAACTGGACAGTAAGCTGGCAACATTTTTGGGGCACATTTTTGGGGCTTATGCTAATTTGTGTAAAGTGACATTTATGTTGGGTCACAGGTTGCAGTTAATTTTAGGACTGGGCCAAAGCATTTTATAATGTCAAATTAAGCTTGTTTCTGTTCAACATGACGTATACTTGATATTCGCACATGTCTGTGGGTATTTTTGTATTTTGTCTATAACGCAAATACTTTGAATCAAAGAAAATTGCCTAATTTTTCACTATAATTTAATAAGATATTATTTTGATTAATTATTTTTTTACATTGTAACTATATTTTTTACATTTATTTAATTTTTTTCGATGCAGTAATTTTAAATAATTATAACTTACCTGTGCATTGAAGGCATGTCCCAATAGTTCACATAATTGTTTTGCATATTGCTCCGATTTGCCCGTTTCTGTGGCATACAAAACCGTTGCTTTGATGCGTTTTGACAAAGCGCGTCCAAATAATTTCGATGTAAATTTCACAGCCCTGCCAGCAAGAAGGACACAAGACAAACATATGAGTTAATGAGAGTATATATGTGCTTTCTGTGCATATTCGTGCAGACTTTTAGAGTGTGACCATAAAATATATATCACATGGGGAAAACGAACACTTCCAGCATAGTCAGCATCAAAGACATCATAACACTATTAAAAGCTTTATAAGGGTATCATAATAAAATACACACACACAAATAGTTACACATACAGACTATGAGCACTGCTTGATTGACGTGCCATATAATTGGAAAATAGTCTACAAGTATAACACAAATTGCTTAAAAGACGTTTGGGCACACACACACACACACACACCCACACAGAGACACACACTCAAAGCCTGCCAATAATCAAATGGCTGCAACAATTTTATTGCATAGTTGAAGGCGTCAGGGCAAGTTTTCCAACTCGTTGTTCTTCAAGCGCAAACACATCAAATTTTAATGCATAGTACAAAAATAAGAAACAAGCAGAGGGAACGAAACAGAACAGCAAACAGAAGATTCTTTTTTTCCTTCTCTAACAGATTTTACAGAGTCTTTATTTTTGCCTGCCCTCGACTCATCTGGGAGGATTTTTATGCCATTCTTGTTCAGCTGCTTTTCAAGACGTACACTGAACTACTCATGTACAGATAGAGCGACCCAGTGAGGGATAAAGAGAGATGGGGAATGAGGCTGCTTATAGGCAGTTTAACTGTAATTTAATATGGCGTCGGAGCTTACATTTCGTTGCATACTTTTGTGCGCAACTTAATTTGATTTTCATAAAGTTGTCGATGTCAGCACTGATTTAATTCCATTTTATCATCAGAGACGTGCAGTCGAGAAACAATTAAACTTAATTATGGCGCTAAAGCTTAATGATTACACATGTATATGTGCAAGCGTATGTACGTGTATAATGCATTTGCAATTCATTTAAACATTGATAAAAAGTTTCCCTCCATCAGCGGAAGTTCTCGTTATAATGTAAAGTCTGTCTGCGTATTCGCATAAATAACGATTTTAACATGTTAATTGACAACTTTTTAATGAATTTAATTTTTGCCATTTTGCCAGTCGACTCTCCAGCCTATATATCTGCATGTATATATGTATGCAATGTGCCATCGCAGTTGTTGTTACTTGTTGAGCTAAGAGAGAGAGAGAGAGAGAGAGAGAGAGACAGGCGCAGTGGCTGCTTCTAGCTACCAGGGCAATTTGCAATAAATTAAAATTAATTAACTCATGGCAATGTGTAAAACGAACAAGTGCGCCAACAACTTCATTAGTCTATAACGATTTAAAGTGCGGTCATTAAATAATTATTATATTTTTCGTTCGCTTTTTTTTTGTTCAGTTTTGTTTTTACAATTCATTAAGCAGCAATCTGTAGATTGCTGTTTTGTGTTTTCATTCAGGTTATTAATGCAATTCATTTTAGCATTTAAAGCTGGACAATTGTGTTTAATTATTCGCTTTTTACTATAGCAAATTGGCTCGATTTGTTGGCACTTTGGGACAAAGGTGAAACAGGTGTTTATTTGATGATTGTTTGAGAGTCTAATATTGAATTTAAGCGTTTATTTGAAAAGACAATTTAATAGTTTTCTTTTAATTATTATGTTGCATGTCTAAGACGTGTTTAAGCCAGCTTAAGCATCACATATGTGGGGAATATTCATTAAAATAATCCGATTTCTTCCATGGAAAAATGTACAAGTTAATAAACGCCAACTGCTCAACATTACCATAACAATTTCAGCAGCTTCTTGCGACTAAAAACATATATGAAAGCTAGATAAAGTTAACAAACAATGCCAAGTGGTGAACATGATGCAATGCATCAAATTTACCAAGCGAGTTGACAACCTTAAAATGAGAAGAAACATGGCGAGGGAAGAAAGAGAGGGAGAAGCGGCAACCGGTAGCAATAACCCACAATCCATGTAATCTACTTAAAGGCTAATCCCTGCTGATGCTGTGTCGTGTGACACGCCGCACACACACACACTCACACACACACACACACACAACTAGATGGAACGTGAACAATTTCAGCAGGCTAAGGTTGCAGCGCTTAACAGTAAAGGTAATGGCAACTGTTACGTCAGCATTCATGCTAAGTACTCGTTGTACACTTGCCTACTTACCGAGCGATTTGTTTAAAATTGAATTTACGTCTTGGCTTTTTGCCTTTGCTTTCGCCACGTCCCTTTTTCCAGATGTGCGTGCGCCAGGCGGGATCCTGATATTCAAACGAGGGCTTCAAATAGTACAATGCCATCTCCTGATGAAACACGGGGGTTATAGAGCCAGATAGTGGCGGTACAATCCATATCCAATCAGCTGGGCAGCCATTGCTAAAAGAGAAAGAGATATAGTAATTGAGAGAGATGGGAGAAGGCAAAGATAATCGTAGCAAGTAATTGTTATGGTCGCTGCTTTGTTTTGGCTTATTGCCTGTAATTGACATAATACCAAAGAGTAGCAATTCCAGCTAATAGCTGACTCAATGCTGTCCCCCTCCCCTTTCCTCCCTGCCCCTTCCTTTTCTCCACCCTGTGCTTAATTGAAGCCAACAAGCGAGCTACAGATACCCAACGCTTATCTTATGGATACGCTTTGTGTGGCATTACAAAATGCAAATTGGCAGTAATTGAAATATGGCCACGTATTTTTAGACAGCTAAGGGCTTAAAGGAAAGCGTATTTTCAGCATTGGCTTAAATGTTTTCATCTAAAAGAGCAATATGTATATTTGGCTTTTAATTGAAAGTAACAAGACAACTGACTATTTAAGTCACTTTGCTGTGACATTAAATATTTATTTTTATCTACTTATAAAATACAAAATTGTTATTTAAATTTATAAATCGCAAGTTTAGCATTAAATTGATTTACTTTGACAATTCGTTGAAAGTAATTCTAACAAAAATCCATAATTAAAATCGCTTAACACATGTCGGAATCCGTTAAGCTATCGGCTTATAAATGGCATGTCGGGCCAATAAATGTGATAAGAGAAAATACAAATAAAATATGTAAAAATTATAAAAATAACTTTGGCTGGCAAATTCGCCCACAAGCTGTGCACAAAGTTCTGACATATTGTGTGCCATTTATGTGTCTCGCGTGCACTTTACATAAAATGCTGGCGACAGCAAATTGAAAACAATAAATTTATTTCGCACCTGCCAAAGTGTGCACAGGGGGTAAACAGGAAGTCAAATAAAACACGATAGGCCATAAACTTGCGGCTCGGATATGCCATATGGGCTGAGCGCCGGCATAAACATTGCGCAAATTGCGCATACGCCCCATGTGCGTAACCACAGATTAGTGGCCGGAATTTGACAGACTTACCGCAGCTTGGACTCATTCTCGAAATGCTTCATGAAACTCTCGCTGGCCGTATGATGATCCACAATGGTCACATTGCGGCTCTGATATGAATGCAACACGGCAATATTCATTTCCACAACAGCCTTGTCCTTCCACAATGACGTCGGTGTACGCGTATCCAAATTCATTTTCAGTGCCACCGTCTGTAAGAATAGAAATACACATATTGCACTTGTGTGAATTTCATTTAAAGTGTGTCTTTCTCTCTTTTCCTCTCTCTCTCTCTCTCTGATTGCTGACAGGTTATTAATTTTCGATTACATTTTTGGTTTTTGTAGCTTAAAATTGATAATTGCTGTGGCTATGCCCAGTGGCAACAAGTGGCTACCAAATGGTTTGTTTATGGCCGCATTGCGGTCACTGAGCATCGCCCTTACATTAATTATTGATTTTGCTGCCAGACATACTCAATGTTGAAGCTCTTACAGTGTCTCTGAGTTATGCAGAAAATTTTAGCAAATTATTAATATTTAAATAAAAATTAAATTCAATTTTATCCCATATAAAACGTAAGGCTTTAATATTCAGGTGTCTTTCATAAATTTTTGAAGATTTTTAAAAATATTCGAATAAATAAAAACAATAATCGATTGAAATTTGAATGAAATTTTGACGAAGATACTTTCACAAATTTTTGAAGATTTTTTAAAATATTCGAATATATAAAAACAATAATAAATCGATCGAAATTTAAATGAAATAAACTTGAAACAAAGAAACTTTCAGATTTATATACTCGTAGTATGAGATAAATTTATGTCTTTATTTGATTTATAAAGATTTTCTGTAATTTCGCTGCCTTCAGCATCATTAAACCAGTATAAATGATTGATTGAAATCAGTAGAATCCAGCTTTCACCCTATACCATTTACTTCTACGGTATGTAAATAAATGAGTTTCAATAAATTTCAATTACCCTTAATGCAACCAATACCCAATGATAAATGTCTAAATTATTTTTAAAATAAATCGAAATTAAAATAAAATTATTCCAATGTGCGTGTCCAGTACGCAATGCAAGTGTGTCTATATAGACCAAAGTGTATGTGTGTGTGTGGGTGGGGGCATATCATACATTACTCTAACATGAAATTGAATAATTTTGGGTCTGTATGTGTGTGCTAATGGCAAGTTCGTGTTGAAAACTAATTAAAACAGCAAATTGAAAGTGCAAATTCATCAAAAATTAATGCTGTTCAAATAATCGAATATCAGAAATGAAAATTGTTCTGCAACTACAACAATTATATTTTAAAGTTGCAGTTGCTTCGTATATTTGGCTGAATATGTAAATTTAAATATTGCACCATTGCAGACACATGAATCTGAATTACTTTAATGCGCTTGGGCTGATTTTAAACGGTCTTTCAGGGACGCAGACTCACTTTGCTTCTCTTTTCTCTTTCGACTGTCTCGACAACCAGCTGCACACATCAGACTCATACACATGCACACACACACACACCCACTTTCACATATCTCGGCTCACACAGAAATTTTTGCCAGAAAAGCGCTTTACACCGACAAAGTAAACGTGATAAAAAAAAGAAACAACATAAAGAGGATGCAAAAAGAGGGAGGGAGAGAGGAAGAGAGAGTCCTTATGGAAACGCGCACATTATGTGCCATATAATAAAATAAATGCCGGAAAGCTGCAGTATGTGCCGACAAAGACATCAAGGACATAAAATAAGGACAATGCTAGTGCTATCAATAACACAATTACAATATACACTCACCTCCATTTGAACGGAAATTTTAAGTCTTTAATATTGGCAACTTACCTCGAGCATATTGCGACGATTTGTGTCGCATAAATTCCGGGAGCCAATCTCCGTTGACATGTACCAACCGCTAAATGTGGTGGCCGTAAACTGTATGCCACCCACATCGAACAACATGCCCGATACGGCGGGCAGAGCATACCAACGTAGCCCCAAATCCGTAAACCACTCGAATCTGCAACGAGATTGGGGGAAACAAAAGGGAAAGTGAGAGTGTAAAAAGTTAGAGTTTTGTTTTCAGTTTGTTAACAAAATTCGTTAACTGGACAGTACAAATATGACACTCACTTGGGATGGCTCAGCGGCACCTCCAATATCAGTTCCATCGGATAATCAAAGTAGTCGGGATCATGACCATTGGCCGACACCACCAGCGGCAAAATGTCCCACTCACTGCCTTTGCCCTTCCAGCCCAGTTTAGTGCAGACCTAGAATAAACCAAAAATCGAATATCAACACGAACTGTACGAAGCCCACATAAAAGTGACATGTGAACAAATATATTGCCAACATTTGGGCGCTTTTGCTTACACATCAGGACAGAAGTGAACTGAGTCAGGACTCAGCACATCATATCCTGCCCACACATGCATACATATATTGACAGCTTTGTTGCTGTTTGTTTTTGGTGTCTCTTCTTTCATTTTTTACGTATTTAAAATGCGATTTATTACATGAAGTTTGTGTCGACTTTTGTCCTTCGCCGCAGCAACATTTATTCTTGTAATTTGTTGTGTTATTGTGGGTGGAATGTCCAGGGTATATTTTAACTTGTTGGTTTAACAACAGCCCAAAATATGTGGACCTCACAAGCAATTGATGCGTGTAAATATTGTGATGCCATATATAAATTGATAGGTGGATTACTAGCCATATATAAACGGCCAGTATACGCAATAAAAAAGAGTTAACAAAATGACTGTCGATATTGATTCGATTCCATTCGATTCGACAGAATTACTATGGGATCAACAGCAGCTGTTCAGCATTTGATAGCTAGGCAACCACTCACAAATGGGCTATTGAGCTACTAAATGTGAGTATTTTATTTTATCAGTTATGCACACACCTCGCACAGCTCTTTAAGTTACACTTTTGCTTATGAAGGGTTCAACATTTTATATGTGACTAGCACAATAAATTATAAGTTGTATTAATAATTCTAAAAGTATCACATCAACAAATAAAAAAAATAAAATATCAATAAATAAATAATAAAAAAAAGTTTAAATTAAAGAATTTTAAAAAAATAAATTAAGGTAAACTTACGACGTAATTTTAATTAAAGCTTTTCTTTATATTTATTTTCTTGACATTGATATTTCCTAAAAATGTATAACAATAAGTTACAGAAAAGAATTTCTTTATATTCCATATAAGTATGCCAATATAGGGTTTTTTAATTACTTTTATTTGTCTAATGTCTAATGCCTTTATTAATTTAATATTCTGCCCTGCATTTGATTGATATTAAAACCCGATTACTATAATTAATGTCAAATTAAATATGAACTTTAATTAAAATTCATAATCAATTTTTATTATTTTAACAACTATTAAGAATCATATAATATACCTCTGTAAACTCCACATTCATAGGATCGCCAATAATCTTGCCATCTGTCTGCTTATAGCCAGCATATGAAATAAGTTGATTATTCCATATACGATAATCATGTCGAGCATCTGTACGCTGTGGAAATATTGTTATTGCGGATCTGTAGGAAGAATAAACACGTACACATAAGTTTATTAAGATAAATTAAGCTTAAGGATAGCACACATCCGTATTAAAAGCTCAAACCACAAGCCCAATTACAAGTCAAACAACGCTGGGCTTAGACAACTTAAAGTTCAAAAAGTTGTTACAACTTTGGCAGCACATAAGCTGCATTCAATGTTTACAAAGTCAAAAGTCAAAAGTGAAATGGACAGTCGGGTTTGAGGTAAACATAATTCCAAATATTTGCGAGACCACTTTTAGACAACGCTCAAATCATCGCCAATTAGTGGTGGCCATTTTGCCAGGGCCAAATATTCCCCTCTGTTGGCCAGAACGAATTGTGTGGATTAGCGATTTGGTTGGTGCCAATGCAAAATTGGAAATATTTCCAAAAAATTAGCAAAAGCCATAAACAGCATATTTAAATGCTGCATTCATTTCAAATTATTCCAGGCTTAAAATGTTGATGTACTAAATAATTATATGAGATCTCAAATTTGTTTCCACTAATTGGAATAAGCTGATAATTATGCGTTTTGTACGTTCAATATAACGAAACTCGGCAAAATTGCAATTAGTAAACATTATTCAAGTTACAGAAGACATGTAATACCCATTTGTTAAATATGCATCTATATTTATATGAATTAAAAATGTATGTGGGAATTTATATTTTTTATAATTTATAATTGCAGGAGAATTTAATTCACTTTTGAATTGAATTCACACAACAATTTTTTTTTTATTGGCATTTTCCCGCCCCCAGTATCTGTAAATTTTTTAATTAAAACAAATATTTTCAGCTCAAAACGAACAGCCAAAGTTATTGAGTTACAACACAACAATTGGCACTTTGAGCCAAATTGAATTTAAAATATTTTTTTATTTGTCACTTTTTGGTATGTTTTGACATTTTTTGACCAATATGGTTCTTGATTTAAATCAAATTTAAAAGTTTATCACTTACCTCAAATTGCCTTTATTCGTTGCATATTTGATGTGATTGCAAATTGCCTCAAACATGCCACTTGTTGTGGTCACATAACGACAATCAAACACCTAAAAGTATATTCAATAAATTATACAACTAGATAAGTCCATAAGTTTTAGTTAAACAGAAATCAATTGACTTTTGACCAAGTCTCATTAAGCAGTCAACTTTGGCAATTTCACACGACCGACAACAATCAAAGCTGCCACTGCAACTGCAACAGCAACTTCAACTGTGCAACGCCCAGTTCGAAAGTTCAAATAAACTAAAATATTCATAGCGCTGACAGACAAAAACAACAGCGAAAAACGAATGAAAGTTTTTGTGATCACTTATCAAGACTTTTAGATACCCTGTTGCTTTTTAAAAATTCTCCTTTAACCTTTTGTTTTTTAATTATAATTTGTAGCTATTTAGTTTTAAGATTATGTAAAGAAATATTGAAAAATAGCTATATAAGTCATAACCATTAAAATTAAATGTTTAGTTTCAGCAAACGGTTCCGATGTGTTCCGGTGTAATTCTCTGATTTGTACAGATAAGGGGTATCTAAGTCTATGAATCATTTTAAAAAATAAAACAAAAAGACATAACAATTGGACTACATGAATTTTAAGTGCAACCAAATTTTCAAGCGGAAAACCGAAAATAGAAAAACAGAAAACAGTAAAACTCTAAATGAAATCAGTGAAGTTTTGATCTGGTCTGTAGTGTTATGTTTTTGTTGTGTTTTGTTTGGTTTTTGCTTGCAGCACATGGGGCGTATGATAAATGTGAATGTGAAGTAATTCTCATTGTTGCAAATGTTCGTGATTGTTGTTTTTGCGCTGAGAGAGAGTACATAGAAACCCTTTTTTAATTATAACACTTGAATGCACTTTCTCGATTCTCCTATTACGAGTTTTACCTCTCGATTAACAATTATTTTGGGCATTTTGACACCTTCTCCTGTGGTTTCCCATTGAAAAGGTGAGAGTACTTACGCATTGGCTTTGTGGGATTTCTGGCAAGTCCACTTAAATCCCTAAGCACTTCTTTATTTCCCAATTCATTTTTTTCGACTCCATCTCTCTTTCTCTCTCTCTCTGTCTCACTTTTTTGGTCAGTTTCATTTGATTTTCTGCTGTGTTTGGCTTTTGTTTGTGTGTCCTAACGGTTGGGTTTTCGTAATTAAGTTGAAACCCTTTTTCAAGTGGGATACCCATGTGAGTCCATAACCCATTCATTTATGCATGATGCGTGCGTTTAATTTACAGCAAACTTTTGTTTTTCAAGTGTTATTGGATAACTTTTTCGAAAAGTCATGGCGTAAAATTAAATTATCATAGCACAAAGCTGCACAGCCGAAAATATTTATGCAGCATCATTTTTAAAGTTGAACAGAGTCAAACTACGAGGGGTAAACAGTAAGTGATCGTACCTAGTTCTATTATTCGATAACTTATAACTTAAAAATCAGTGTATATATAAATAAATTCAAATGATTTGATTTATATCAAGCTGCAGTATGATAAAAAAAATATTAATTATTTTTATTTATTAATTAACAAATAAAACTATATTTATCTTATTTTTTTTTTGCATAATTTTAGACAAAAGTTTGTCTATCTTTTTGTGAACCAACGTCTTATAAAGAAATACTAAATATTATTATTCAAAAAATCTATGTTCCTTTGCTTAGGCTGAAAACTTTACAGTCGACTCTCGCTTGCTTAGATTTTGCACATTTCTTTGAGCATATGAAAAAAGCAAAGAGTGGAGCAGCATTAAATATGTAAGCATATACACACTAGTATAGTAAATACATTTTTGACGCTAAGTGAATTTTCAAGGTGACTTCAGTGCCTAAGAATTGTATGCTCGTATCTGTTGCAAGACACACACACAAATACACACACATGCAAATCATTGAAGCGTGAATGCAAATTTGTTCACACATTGCTAGGCACACACTGTCATTTTGTAATGCCAACTACTGATCATTATAATACAAACATCGTACACACATATTTAAATGGAAATGGATGTATATGAATAAATCTCTGTGTGGCAGACACCAAAATTTTGTAAATTATAATTTACGATGATTTGAATTTTAAATTCGTATTCAGCGCTCTCTTTGTTTCACTTTCCCTCCGGAGATTCGTTTGTCTTGTTCATCGCTTTGTGACTTTTTTATCGCCTTTTGGGTGCGCATTTTGCATTTGTCATTTTGTTGAAACACGCATAAATCTTGAATAATGTTAGCAGGACGCATAGATACAGACCGAGAGAGACAGAGAGAACTATTTGAACTTCTCTGACAAACAGCCTCTGTGACTTGCACGCTGACAAAATTGTTTGACTAACTATTTGCGTATGTCTGAAAATTTTTGTAAATTACAGACATTTGCCTAATGTAAGTTACTGAATTGTTATGCAGGTTTTCAGTAAAAATATATTTGACTGTAACTGGCCTATGCAAACATCAGTAATAATGTGGAGAGATTGTTAGAGAAAAATTAAGTTGTCGCTCAATCGAAAATACATCTAGTTACAAATATAGAAAATTTCCAAGTGTCAAGGTTAAAGTGTTCAGTGATAGCATTCACCTTTCGCAGGAAAATCTAGACGATTATAATAGTTTCATAGTTTATAAAAAATGTCAAAGGAAAACTGTGTAAAAAATGGACAGTGATGGAAAAAAAATATTTTGTTATTTTAATTCAGAGTTAATTTAGAGTTTAGTTGTTGATTGTCCGCTAAAGTTTATAGACGTTTTTCCATTACTCAGAGAAGGTGAAATAAACGCAGAATTTTTGACTGAAAATCTAAATTAATAAACTTTGAATTGCTGATTCATATTTTTTTAATTTATTTTATTGAACGTCAACAAAGAACAGCTGCCCAGAGTAAATTTAAAATTTAAAATAAAATTAATTAAAATAAATTATATATAAAATTAAATTTTAGACTGAAAAGATAAAAAGGAAATAAAATCATTAAACAAATTTAATAAAGGTCATGGAATATATGTTAGAGTAGCTGTGTTAACCCTGCCACAAATATCTATTAACATTTTGAGATAAATAAGTAAAATAGATTAAGCTTGATAAATCCCCAGTCATTTATTATAAAAGAAGGAAACGCACCTGCAGTTTCGACCATTGAATGCGACCAATGCAGCGTGAAGAATTGCGCCAGGCTAATTTGGCACCATAAATTAGCTCCGTTTCAGTTAGCTGATAATGTCCCGTTGCCTCGATGCTCTGACGCACCTGCTTCCAGCGAGTGTCGTGCGCTGCGGACGAGGAGCTGCCACAAGGATGCCGCAAATTTAAGGTAGATAAATATATCATTTGGCAGAGTTCATAGCTTACCGCTTTATGGAGGTAAAATACTGATCCAGAAAATCCTTGGCATGCTCGAGTACTAAATCTGATTTGCGTGTTTCTACAGCGGCGTTGCCAATGTGCATAATGCTGCTCGTACAGGTGGCCCTCGAGCAGGATAATATCTTAAGACGGAAAATAATGATGATAAATAAACAAGTCATAAGGTTGGTGCCAAAAAAAATAAAATATGTCAAGAAAAGTTGCCAGCAAGTTGTGACAATTTAATTAAAAATTTAATTGCTTATCTCTTGGTAATTAAATTTTTGATTGCTCATTTCGTTGGCCCTAATTGCAGCAACAAATGAAGATGAATGACGCACAGAGACAAACATCGCCATCGCAATAAAAGGACGCCCACAATTTGCTCAGGGAGGAGAAGGAGTCACAACAATGCAATGGAAATGGAATTAAACCGAAAAAGCACACAGGCTATCAAATAAGGCAACTGACAACTTCTCGCCTAAATCTTTAACCTGGCCAAGAGCTTAGATGCCTTTTAAACGTCTCCATAGCTGCACGTTGGCCACGTTTAAAAAGCATTTCACTGTCAATTGCGGATGTTATTGCTGTTTTGCTTTACTTTCACAATTTCTTTTTGTGCTCTTTATGACGCATGTCACTGTTATTATACCCTATAAATGTTTAAATTTAAAATGGTGTAATTCAATTTAAGGAACAACTGGAATTCCCTTTCAAAGTTTTTAAAAATTTTTGTATTGATTGAGTAGCTCTCTTCAATATTCTACAGAATATTTTGTAATAATTATTTTTAGATAACTTATTTTATATTTTCTTGCTACAGGTTATCTGCAAGTTGAGCACAGCTCATAGAGAGCTCTCTTCATTTTTTTTCTACATCTGCAACGCTCGATTACCTCACTCTACTCCCTCATTCCCTCTCCCACTACGCACTGATAACTGTGAATGCTCTGCCTGTTGGATGTTCTTGCCCACCTTGGCTTATGGTTTGTTTTCTTTCGACGCTTTAATTTACTCAATGCCAACAGCTTCAGGCTTTTTGCTCCTGACAATTGCAGAGCTACCCGCGGTCATAATTAGTTTGTTTTCACAGACAGTTGAGCTCTTGAATTGGCTTGAGAAGAGCGAATTGGCCTCATAAAATGCTCAAGTGTTTTTGCTTGCTTCTTACATTTTGTTGTGGTTCTTGACACTGCGACAATTACATCACACATACACCGTGTAGTCGCGCTATTAAAAGCCTTTAATTTCAGAGTAGAACGTGACGTTTTGAAATTTGTAGTTATTGTCAGTCGGCTTCATAACATAATGAATTTTCTTTTTTTTTCACAGTTGCCGACCATTAACGGAACTAAATTTGCTTCGCATTTGATTAAAATTATAATTTTCATTTTCAAATTACTTGCATTTTTATTTAAATTCTTGCAACAAATACTGAAACCAATAATTTTTTTGGAATACTCCAGATTTTTAGCTATTAATTACACTGCCTTGAGTTGATCATTAATTAATAATTCAACTGCAATTTAAAATGTATAACAAGCTTGGGAGCTTCGCCCCGTGCTCGCTTTGCTCGCCAACCCCCGACTTGTAACAAATAGTCTTCAATATATTTACAACATTTTATTGGTGCATTGTTGAATTTACAGCTAGTTTTCTTAACTTTCTCTGTCAATTCAAACTTAAATTCTTGTAGTTAATTTATAAGCCGCCCACACTCTTCAGCCACAATAAACTGCTGCTTCAACTTTAAGCTCAACCACACAAACAAACATATTTTACTCATAAAGCGCAAAAAACTGGTAAAAACTTTGGCAATTTTCACTCAACTCAACTGCACAGGACAAATTTATACACGATGCAAACAGCAGTAAATGTAACAGCACCACAAACAAACCCACACACTCACACACACACACACACACACACACACACACAAACACAAGCACGCACACATGCACTTGAACACACATGGCATACATTACAGAATTTATTTGCAACAACTTGCAAGTTATTATTCTAATAAGCAAAATTGCCAACTTGATGTGTGGTTTTACCTCCCCTGCCACGCCCACAAAACTGCACCTCATTAGGGCAACAGTCGGTGTGTGTGGTGTTTACAGAGTCCAAAAATGAACTTTCGCTATCAACTAGCAGATATCTGTGAAAGCAAACCGAGAAAAACAAAGCAGGCCGCATTTCATTTAAAAATATCTTCAGAGTGGCAAATTAAATTGGCTGCCAACGTCAAATGCAAATAATTGCGAGCTTCTGCAGCATAGCCCCCTAATGCCACGCCCACCAGCTGGTTAGCTTCCTTCACACAAAGTTCTCCAAAATTGTTTTATGTAAATATAAACACAAAGCAGCGAAAACAACAACAACGCGACGGCCGCGAGTAAAACTTGCTACTGCGCCGGAAACGGAAATTGTTGCAGCTGCAGCGCGTCAAATAAATACATATACAAGCGCACACACACAAGCTAGAAAGCGTTTAAAGTTTTGGCGTACAAATTTCGGGTTTGGTGGATAGTGGTGTTGCATGAACTGAGGATCGAAAGAGGAAAAGGAGGCGGGGTTCAGCATTATTTCCCTGGCGTGCGTCTTGTTCGCCCCAAATTTGTACTTTTTTGTAAGTTTTCCTTTCAATTTTATTTTTTTTTTGCTAAATTTATGCGCCTTTGAATAAGTAAAGCGTAAAAGGTGCTGCCAACATTTTATTTGAGATACAACGAATGTCGAATGCACTTTTTTACCGAAAGTTTACAAAATGAGAAACGAAGGTGCATTCAAATATTTTTAACGTATTGATACTATAATATTATTAGAGTAGATAGTAGTTCTATTTGAACGTTTTCAGACTATTTTCAAAACGTTTTAGAGAATTAAAATTTAGCTTTTGACTGTTTTAAACAAGTTTATGAGAGGAACAAGAGTTTTGTCTTAGTTAATACTTTACTTTATTTAAGAACAATAAACGTAAACATTTTTCATTTAAATGTAACATTAAAATATTATAAATATTTGTATATACAAAATGTATCTTCCAAGTTGGTAACTAAATTAAATTGCATTTTCTTATTTATCTTTTCACTTACTTAATTATATGCTCTACCCTCCCATAACGAAGTGAATAACTCACTTGGCAGACCGCAAATTGTAGAGCAATTCAAGTGAATAACTTCCTAAATACAAATTATTTGTAGCTTTTAACTTCTGCTGCTACTTTTGCATACACTTTTAACCTATATATTACTTTCATTTCTCCCATTTTTTTCACAACTTTCCTCTCGCTTTACACAAAGCAAAACTAGCAATTCAAAAATGTAGAAAAAATTACATTTAAATGCAGCAAACAATGTAATTTAAATTTTATTTATGAAGTAAAACAAATAAGTTGCATACTTTGTAGTTACCCAGTTGCGAAGGTGACCGTAATAATTGTATAAAAATAATGGGAACTAAAACTCATAGCACATAATTATTTCACACATGGAATTAAGCAGTTCAAAGTTGGCTCAACACATTAAAAATAAAATGAAAAATGAGAGTGCATGACTGAGAAATACCCTGTGGAAAATACTGCTTACTATATAACCGCTAAGCTTTAATTTGTGATTACAGGGTATAACTGAAAGTAAGGCATGGCTTTAAACAGAAGCACCAAAGCATAAACATAAAACTTATGAAACTGACAACATTGTGGGGCATTTAAACTGCGGTATGTAAAGTTATTTAAACTTTATGCAAATCCTGAGCTGAGGACATAAACTTTAATTGGCTTCAACCGGCAGCTTACATCTATGAATGGACCTGAAGGGCCTCTTTCACGCGCTTAGTATAATTATCAGGTGGGAAATTTGCATGACAAGTGGAAAGTGGCAAGCTGAGTGTTTTCTCAAAGTAACTAAAGTCGAGGACGCAATTTAAATGAAATGGCAGCAAGCGCAAATATTTTGCATTGCATAATTTTGTGCGCGTTTTCGAATGAAAATGCAACTGAATGAGGTAAAGACGAGGAGAGAGTCGTGAGGGGAGCAGCTGGAATTGCAATGCCATGAAATTTGATTGCGAGCAGAAAATATAAAATGCGAATTCACAGCGTCATTTCCGACGCCTTCTGTCGGCGTCTACGCTGACTTAATTAGCAGGGTAACTGCAGCTGCAACTGCAACGGGAGACTGACACTGCAAGGGGCAGCCTCAGCTAATTGAGGTTAGTTGCCAGCTTTAATGCCAACACGTCGACGTCTTTTCCGCTTATGCAATGCAACTAACTGCACTCATGGCCTAATGAGTTTCACATGGCAGCTGACTCAGATTGTGAGACGCGTTGCCAAATCATGTGAGGAAATTTAATTATGCAATAGATAAACTATTTGCAGTAATTTCACATATTTACTAACTAAATTAGACCAGAAATTTATTCAAATATATTTTATTGTTGAAACTCTTAAAAATTCAAATTAAATCTTAAATTTATTAAAGCTAAAAAAATTATTTTGTAAATATATTTTCATCATATTTTTTACAGTATCCTTTTCATGGATATTAAGGTTGCTGTCAAAGTTTGAGACATCAGATTTAAGTTAAACACAAGTGAAAACTTTGCTTGCCCCGTTGACCACAACACAAATTACTAAAAACAACAACGACAGTTTCAACTAAATTTTGCCGCACGAACTAGCACACACACACACACGCTACGTTAACTAACAAAACACACAGCTGGGTATAATTTTAAAGCACACACACTGAATTTGAAGCTACTTCATTACGAAAAGAGTAACGAGGCGACGGGCACGCTCTTGAACAACTTTTACTTAACAAACTGCAGTAAACGTTAAAATTGCAGGCAAAAAAGAACACACGCACAAACAACCAACACACACGCATTCAAACAATTACACGACCATGAGTATTAAATAACTCCTAAAAGTATGCAATGCTTTTTCCCTCACAGCTGCCAACTTTGTGTTTACGCGCTGTTGAAGCAGCGAAAAATGAAGAGAGAAAAGAACATGCTGTGAATTGTTTTACAGCCTTTTTATGCACATTCAGTCCACATCTAACAAGGTCATCAGGCTAGAAATAGTCTTGGATAAAGATACTCTGGACACCACGTGCTACAGCTAATTATGGCCTGTAACTGTAAACGTGACTCACCTCGCGCCCCTTGCTGTGCAGTGTATCATATACCTCCGGTCTGCCCTCAATGTTCTTTAGTCGCATTGGCTTGCGCATCAACAGACTGCGTCCCTCGTCATCCAGGTGCATAAAACTGCAAGAAATTTGAATATTTTTTTTAAATAGAAAAGTCACTTCAATATTGATAGAAAACGTAAGTCTGGAATTTATTGAATCTTCTCTATTACTAAACAGACTAGCCTAAAAACTACAACTTTCAAAATTCACTTGTTGAGCGAAACTAATTTTGAATTTTTTTATAGCTTCCATACTCGTAACATTTCTCTTAACTCGTTTAGTAATACTGATAACAACAGACTTTGTCGCGTATTTTATACAGAGTTCTCAATTCCAAAAATATTTACCTTTTTGAACAAAATTATTATTTAATAATACTACTAATACTAGTACATTCTTATTTCATATTTTACTGTTCTATGTATTAGTGCTTTACCCAATTCTAGCAACAATTAAATATATATTTAAGCTTTTACATAACTTCTGAGATTTGTTTTGTTGTAACTTAATCTATATATTTTTTCAATCATTAATAATAAACTTGAGTTTAATTAAATTGAACTACTGTATTTTAATTGATTTTTAAATAAATATACAAACAATATTATTGTTACAATAAGTGTGCACATCTCAATATACATAGACTTCTATAAATGCTGAATAATTTTGTTTAGTAAACTGATTTTAGTTAATGGCAAAAAAAAAAAAATCATTACTTTACATATCCCAATAGATCGCTCAATTAACAATCACTTTGGGGTGTCAGTCTTGATAGTACTTTCTTCACACAATTCATTCTTTCATGAGTCCCACAATTTGTTCATTGAGCAGGGTATGATAAATGTAGGACTCACCTGCCAGCACGCGAACGATAATCCTGTGACATTTTTCTTGGCTGTTGATTTTTGGGTGTGGGCGAAAGTTCGCGTGAACTTTTACTGGATGCCGTGCCGCTGCCCGAGGCGCCCGCAGGAATTACAGCAACACCGCCACTCGGTCCATCCTCCAGCTCCACAACAATGCTGGTGTTGGTGCCTCGCCGCTCGCGTCCCGGTTGCGGGGATGATGTTGGGATGCTGGTACGTTTGTGGTGCTTCAAAGGCGTGCCGCCAACGCCGCTACCGGATGCTCCATCTGAGACTGCGCTTGCGGTTTTGGGTGACGCGCCTCGACTGTGGTCCACTTCATGACAGGAATCAGAGATGCCCTCAAGTTTTTTGCCCAAAAGCCCATTGCCATTTAACTGTTGCGTTGCCGGTGCCTTGACTTTGATTTTGTTTTGTTCAGCAACTGTTGTTGCTTTTGGCGTGGGCAACGGCGATTGTTGTTGTTGTTGTTGTTGTTGCTGCTGCTGTTGCTGCTGCTGTTGCTGCTGCTGTTGCTGTTGTTGTTGCACATTTGAAGTACGTTTGATGGTCACAAAGCGCAGGTTCTCAAATATCGATGTGAAATGTTGCGACATGTTGTTTGCCTTTTTTTGACTTGACTTGACTTTTTGCTTGCCGCTTGCGTTGTTTATTTAAAATGCAACCTTCTGCAACACACAAGGTAAACTCGACGCCCTCTCTTGGCTCTGACCAAGTTTTGATTAAATTCTCCTTTAATAAAAAATCAACTTAAAACAAATTACAAAAACTTTGACCTGTGAACTGACGACGCGTTTACCCACAATCAATTGGTATCGAGTTGTTATTGATGTTTGACCTTCTGCAGATTGAAAACTTTCAGACAATATTTGCTTACATTGCCCAAGACGATAAGATAAGATAAATATCTTTATCTTGCTGAAAAAAGTCAGAGAAGAAGTTGGCAGTTGGATTAAATTATCATTGCTTTAATGTGAAAATTGCATTTAAAAGTAAATTACGATTTTTTTTAAATTTTATTAGAAAATTATATAACATAATCTAATAACATTTTAATTAAAATGAATACATTTTTGATAAATCATAAAAGGTAAACTAAATTGTGTCAATCAACCTTGCACTTTTAATTGGCAATTACAACTTCAAGCAAAAGCTAAAATTATATGTGAAACATCTTACAAAATTAGTTAAAATTAAATGAAAAATGTATACAACTTTTCTATCAGCTTACAAGATTAACATCATAGTTCTTAATAAATAATCTCAACACAGCTTGATTTAACTTCGTTCACAATTTCAACATCTTCAAAAGTTGAAAGTCCTTGATAACCCGCTCAATCGTAATCAATTTGTTATAGCCTATTGCATGAGCTGATCTGCCAATGTTAATCCATTTAATTTAAGGTAGTTTGCAGTTAAACTTTTAAATCTTGCAACATCCTGTGCGTAGACATTGCTCAGCTCATTAACTTTCAAATCAAGCAACATTTACTTACATTTCCAGAGCAACAATTCCCGCAACTATAACTCAGATGAGGCAAGTCACAGCTGAAGCCGATTTCCCTTTAGGGACTTTAGCTGGTTTTCTAGCTTCTGAGTGTTTCATTTGCCTCGGGGCTAGACAAGTGCGCGGTGTTGGCTTTGCCAGCACTTAGTAGCAATTAAAAGTATCTTTATGGCAATTTCCCGCCATGTTGAACAGCGAAAGCCACAAACTAAATTTCCACTTTTCTGCTGTGGCTTAATTATGTGCGGCTCAACATAAATTGCTTAATCAAGAAAGCGACTCAGCCTGTGACTCTATGAAAATACAATTAGTACACCTTTAAATGTTGTTTGATATAGATTCATTTATACGCTTACTTTCTGACGCCTGGCAACTTTTATGTGACAGGGGTGGGGGTGACTACCCTGGCAACAGCTGTGAATCCTTTTGTTTTCGTTTATCTGTATTTGAAAGGCCTGAACCTTAACCTTTACATTAACAACCTATTTGAGCACTTTTCACGCCTACTTGACACCAGCTGTTGAAGTTTTCGAGACAAATACAAAATATTTCAACAAAATGTCTTTCATTTTGTTAACTCATTCGCGGCTGGTTCCGTTGTCCCGTTATCCCAGCTGTTGTTCCAAGTACATCATCATCCGAGTTCCAGGTATGACCGAGGGTCGAGGATGGTCTAAGTATCAAGTTTTGAGAATAAACATTCAGTCAGCTGGGACTTTTTGGGGTATATTAATCATTAATGCGCCAGGAAACTCCACTTGAAAGTTCAACTTTGTAAGCAAAGCTAAACTAAATTTGTTTATCAATATACATATTTATTAATACATTTTAAATAACCTTACCTTTAATTTATTATTTCAAAATTAGCTAAGGAGTATTTGCACTTTATTTTATTAGTATAAAGCTTTAAAATCAGCTTCAGGAAGCATTAACTAAATTCAATATAAAATTGGAAAATCTGCTTTAATAGTGATCCGATGATTATCGCTTTCTATTGTGATCTAGTATAGAGTTTTGTCCGACATATCCACCTGATCCAAATTTAATATTATCTTTTATTTTTTTCCTTACGTTTTATTCTCTCTGCGAATTAACAAATGTGTAACCTAATTTTCTTCGCTTCCCTCAAGCACTCACTTTACTATATGCATGATACGCATGATTTTTGGTAAACAGCAGATGAAAAATTATAATAAAACACACACACACAGCACAAAAATAATAGCACAGCAATTTGTTGACCGCTGAGTGAATCGGTTGAATGAATCGGTTTCCATCCGAATCCGAACAATATTTGAGTTGGCTTTTGATTTGTGGCTGGCTGTGGCATGTGTGTATGCGTATGTTGTTCCAACTGTTTGTGAGTTTCATAATCATTTTCATGCTGGCATTAAACAAAACGTTTTGACATCATAGAATCCTCCTCTTCGAATTTAGGCTCAATAAGCACTCGACATACATTTAAATTCAAATCACAAACATAAGCATTTGCTTTGATTTGCAGAACACACAACAAATAAAATCAAATAAAGAAGAAAAACACACACACATCCAACTCGATTGTTAATGCTTAAGCGAACGAAAATGATGAACCGCATTTTGGTTTATTTAGTTTAATTTGTTTCTTTGTTTTTATTGTGTAGGCCATAAAGAGAGTCGAAGCATTTTATTTGTGCGTTCATAGTTAGTTGAGCTAATCAATCAATCAATCAATTAATTGATAGGGAAGGTTATTTTCATTACTGATAGCCAACAGTTGCTGTTATTTTTTTAGCTGTCGGCTATTTTGCCACTTAGTCAAAGTGATTGAATATGGTCAAGTTGCTCCATTGACACAGTTTGAGTGGGTTTTAGACTTTTGTTTTCGATAAATGTTTAAATGGACAGTCAAACAGTCGGAAACAGGATTCCCCATTGATCTTAAATAAGTTAAGCATTCTTTGCATAGAAAGCAAGACTAGAATTTAAGCTATTTAGGCAAACCAAATAAAAATTAATAAAGGCCCAAAGAATGCCTTTAAGAGAGTAAAATAAATTTGTTTCGACGACTTCTGTCACTAAGTTTACTGCATTTTGTGGCATTATTCCAACATCGTTGGGATGCTAAAATGAAGCTAACTACTTACACATATAACCACTCATGCTTCAACACGCATGCCACACCACTTGACACTATTACAACGGCAGCTTTTGCTCAATCATCATTTTAAATCCAATCAATTGCTTTAAAATAAACCCAAATAAAATCAAAGGAAAACCGAGACAAAACGACAAATGCTGCTAAAGCCTGAATGCTTTTTCGTATTATCTCAAATGACAACACAACAGTAACAGAAAGAAAAAACACCAAAGACAAAAAAAATAAGCAAACCAAACCAACGAGAAATCGCAGCATTGAAAAGCGTCACACAATTGGCAAGACAAAGGCAAAACAGTTGCTAACAAAAGATACAAATAAAATAACAAGAAAAGAGTGTATACAAATGCCATGCACAATGCAAAAAGAGCACCAAATCTGTTAAGAAGACCCATTAAAATGGATTGGGGGCCAAACAGTTAAATAAAAACAAGAAGTGTAGCATACTTTTGTGCAAAGTGGAAGAAAAGTAAAGTTGTCTTCTCTTTTGGAGGCAATTGCAAAATGGTGGCCCACACATGCCAAAAATTTATAATGCTTGACTGTCATAAATATAAGCTAGGCTTGAGTTTATTTCTTGCCATGTAAATATGCAAATTGTAAAAGCAACTGAACTCAATATTTGCGGTATGAAGTGCGGCTTTCATCTAAAATAAATAATCACATTGTAAGATGCTGTAAAGTGTTGGACTACAGACAGGATAGAGCCTAGACAGGAAGGAAAGAGGTCATCATGCGATATCTTGTGGTTTGCCTTTCTTGGCACTGTGTCACAAATGTACAAAGTTTTTGGCATAAAGTTATTTCAGAAAAATATTTATTATATAATTATTGTAGCATAAAATTCTTTCTAAAAAGTAAAATCAAACTGTTGTGGAGAAAAAGTTAAGACTTTTAAAAAGAAATTGTATCACTGTGTTAATATTGCATACATTTATAATAAAAATAAATAATGAATAGAGAAATATTGAGAAGCAACATAATATCCTCGTATAAATATTAAATTTAATTATCTAAGCCTTGAAAAACTTTATGAAATCAAAAAATAGACCAAAGAAAATATTTTTTTTAATTCATGTCATACTTATTCTAATATAATGAACAGCAAAAACTTTAAAATTAAAAGTTAGCTCTTTGTTTTCACCAAGTACTTAATAAGTTTTTATGATAGAATGCTGAGATACATTTTAGTATAAATATGTGGAAATATTAGCAGAATTATTCTGAAAAGATTTTGATGCGAAAGAAATTTTCAAGATAGTCAAAAGTTGAGTTGCAAAAAAAAACTATTATTAATATTTATTTCTCAATGTTTTCACCTATAGTGCGAATGCCAACAAAATTGATTGTGTGACTGAGTAACTCAACAGAATGAAAAACGCAACTGACGCAGGTCTCCACGGTATTAACATATGAAGGAATACCATGTCGGGGCTTATCCTTTGAAGGTATCCCCTTTTTTTTATTTACTAAAATCAGCAAGTACGCATACTTGATGTTGTTTAAAAAAAAGGGAAGAAATTTTATACAAAATAAATATTCGCACTTTGTTTGGCAACACATAAATAAAATTATATATGTATGTACTCGCATGCTATGTTATGCATTCTTGGATCATGTCAGAAGCAGCTGCGGCTGTTTTTCCAGTTGCCTGTTGCCCTTGTCAATATTTATATATTGTTATTTGAAATTGATACGTAAAAGCCAACTGAATACATTTATTATACCCGTCCAAAAAAAGAGGCGTTTTTGGATTGAACTTGCCGAAGGAATAAATTACATAAATATGCGTTCGAGGCAAGCTCATCAAATCAGACAACACCTTAAATTCAAATAGACTCCTTTTTAACAAACAATTTTAAAAATAAGTATATAATAATAATGTTGCATCTTAAAGATGTGTATTACTTGAAATTGTTTTTTTATTTTTTAAATATTTACCAATTCTGTAATTTATTATAATGTTTACGAACACTTTTTAAAGCTATTTTGGAGAACATCTAATAGCGGTCAAAAATATTTAACTTGAGTAACAGAAGGGTCTTTTTGTCTAATTAAGAACTTTGTATATTTTAAATAAAAGGAAACATTTAAGATAATTATTTTTTATCAATAACTGCATATGGTTGTGGTATCACAAATCCCATTTAACTTATCTTTATTGCAATATAAATACAAGCTGTGAAAAATATGGTTATTGTGCCTTAGTCTATTGTAATACAATGGATTGCGATGTGCAAACGACAGATTTCGCACTCAAATTCATTTAAAACGAGTGTCCAAAACACTTTGATTTCACACATACAGTTACAGCAGAAAGAATTTATTAAGCATTTATAAAATTATTGCATACTTTTTGCAGGAAAACAATCGATTTGTTTTGACTTTTACATGCTACACTAAATGACTGAAAAATATCATTAGTAAAATGAGTTCCAAAAGTTATTTGAAGTCAGTTAACAAAGAATATCTGCCTCTTGAATTTAATGCAAAACTATTTCATTATAATTTGTAATATACAAATGGCTGTAAGACATTGAGAGTGAATGAAATATGTGACATTGTGCACGAAGTGACAAGCCGAAAGGAAAGGAAAATGGGCGAATGATGGCAGATGCTGCTCCTAAAGTGGAGCAAACTTTGATAAAGAGGAACACATTCATGTGAGCACTCGAAGGTAAGATATGTGCCTGTTATGCTGAGCTAATTGTTTTTAAATGTATTCAATTGAGTTATAAACAGTAACCGAGTTACATTCAAGTTCATTATTGTTTTAATTAAGACATCAAATCTTTGGCAAGGAATAATTGCAAACTGTTTTTGCTGATACAAATTTACAAAAGGCTAATTGTGGCTACAGTTTAATGCCTGACCCAGACTTAGAGGCGCTTGACATTATTATAGATGATTTATTGAATTCGTAATTAATTGACTTCATTTGGAAAAACAATTTTCAGTATTTGATTTGATTGTCACAGCCCTTTTTCAAAGCCAAATTTAGTCGTCTGGTCATTTAGTAATTTATTTAATTGCAAATTTAATGATGAAATTGGAAATGCCAGCATTAATCAATTGCCAATTGGATTATGTACACAGTGTGAGTGATTACTCTGGGTAAATAATTGGGAAGTTATTCTTTTATGCAGCACAATTTATGGTTAATTTGCAACAAATTATTGGCAATGTTTAAGTACTTCATAGTTTTTGGCATTTTAAATAAACAATCTAAATGAATTGGGTTCACAATGCGTATACTTAATTTGCTGTAAACTACAATAAAGCTACTGCTTGGAATGGGAGAGTAAAAAATTAAATGAACTTATTAAAATAAAAGTAGAAAACACTTACAATTAATTATAAATTAGCGTTTTGATTTATTGATTACCTATGTATTTTACTCTTTCTAATTTACCTTTCGCTTCTGATAAACTTAAAAGTTAAACGATGAAATTAGTTTCTCAATTTTTTTTTTATTTTAATATTGTATTTTTTTTTAAATTTATTAAACCATAAAACAGCGCCGTCTAGGCATGTAATATTCTAATATTTATCAATATTTAGTTTTTGTAAATCGTTTTAGAATTTTATTTGCATTTTAGTTATTTGATTTTTCTTCACTGCACTCACAAGATTTAGTATTAAGCTATTTATCTTTTGATTATCATGTTGGTCCACTTTCAGTTCTTAGGTTTTCAGCTCGATCCAACGAACTCAAGCGCCGCGCGGTAACTGAAGCTAAGGCAGCAACGCAGCATCCTTAAATAGCAGTTGCTCCCCCTAGGACCGCGAATCGCCACACGGTCGTCTTCAAAGTCAACAACCATACACAGCATCCGTTCACCATTGGTGTAAAGCTTCGTTCCACACACAGAAATTGCTGAAAATCAACAATGGTTTGCTACTTGGCTAAAGCTCCACACTGGAATGTTTGTTTTGACGGAAACGGCAGCAACAAGTGTTTCCCATTTGTTGATATTTCAGTCAACACGTGTTTTACCTGTGAGGGAAAGCCACCTGAATAAAAAGTCATTCGTTTCTAGTGAATATATATTTTAAAAGCGCGCTTTTTATTTCACTTTTCTCTTGCTACAGACGCATTTCTTGTAATCAGCAGTTGAAAAATGCGTTGAAATTCTCAATTGATTTCAATTTGTTTTCAACATTCATCAAAATTAAAAGAATTACAACAATAAACCTTAGCTTAAGTGAACAACAAAAAAGTTGTGCTTAAGAGTAACCTAATCTATAATAGTTATATAACTACCATACATGCCCCACTTAACAAATTAACCAACATAGCCAATTAATTGCTATTTAATAAATTAATATTTCCATTTGTGAAATATTCAATAATTTCATATATAATACAATTTCTATTCTCCTTTTTCCATGGGTTAAAATTGGAAGAGCTTACAAGTCCCGAGAAGTTGATGCCGCCATCATGAAGATTACTTTTGACTCCATCGCATAAGTGTGTTGTTTTATTATTTTTTAATTTTGGCGCTTTCCCATGCTGCAGTGCGCTGTTGCAATTGTTGTCGTAGCTCTCGTTGATGATGACGATGATGGTGTTGTTGATGTTGTATATATACAGGTATACAATAGAGAGACAAGACATTAGTATAACCTTTTTTCAATAATTTAAACAAATAGCAAACATTAAATCTATATCTTAAAATTATTTTAAAGGAAATATGATGAAATGGGGGGAGACAAAGAAAACCAAGTATTGGCATCTGTTAAGACTTCAGGAAACACACTCTTCGTTTGCTTGTATTAGGTGTTATATGTTGTTGTTTGTTGATGTTAATATTATGGTTGTTAATTGGTGTAATAGAGTTGATCATACAGGCTAGTTAAATTATTTGGGACTACATTCGCTCTGCTTCAAGCTTTAGTTCACTCAAATTCATATCAGTTAGTTTAAAGTTCATAGTTCACATTATCACTTGCACTTTTCATAGTTCGATATAGATGCTTGAATGCTCTTATGAATCTTAATTTTCACATAGGCTGGAACATTTTCAAGAATCAAAAATAAATTCAGCGCCTTCACCCATTGTTATTCAAAACGAATGCAAGACGAATCCAGACACCTAAAGCCTGCGAAGTCCAAACAGGAGAGTCTGATGAAACTCAATCCCGTCTAAGCCTCCGGAATCTTGCAGAGTTGAACCTTAAAACAGATTATTTAGTTGACTTGTCCAACGATCAATCTGTTCATCTGAATGCCGGTCCAGCTTTTGATTTGAGCAGTGCTTCAACCTTGTGCCGAGTCGCTGATGACTTTGAGCATTTCCTTCGCTGATAGTTGACCTATAAAATCGACGAAGAGCTCCATAATGCTGCCATGTGCTGATCATCCATATGAAGAATTCGGTAGAGATTTACTTTGCGGCGAGCTCCTTTGAAAATTTGTCCACTTGCGGGCGAATTATTAAGCTGAAAGTCCTTGATTACGTGTGAGCCGACGAGGTGATTGGTCTTTCATTATTCGACAGGGTATTTCGCTTTTCAATGTGAATTACGAAGAGGATAACCGCACTGGGATACATTTGAGGAGGGGCAAAATGTGTAATAGAATAGTTCAATTTTCAGGGGCATACTAATGCAAAGCACTTCCCAAATTATACGCAGGGGCACGCGCGCTAATTAATCAGATATTAATATATACAGAGAGTTGGAAAGGGGAAAGGGCCTAAAAAGATATAGAGGTAGGCGCATCGATTCCGCCAGAGCCATGTTCTGCTCGTTGAGCTGAACACTTGTTAAACGGATATCGAGTGTAGGTATTTAGTTGTGTATTCTTTTCATCATGGAGCGTTCCCTCACTTGCTTGCCACTTCACATAATGGTTGTAGGTTGAATAAAACGCCAGAAACGGACTCGACCCATTATGTGACTTCAAATGGCAATAGCAGCAGCATTTTTGCAATCTATTTGAGCGCCATCTGCGGCATAGGGTAAACTAAAGGTGTCTAGCCACTCTTTGCACTTCTCAGTGCTTTCAAAGGCCAAAACATTTCTGACATAGTCGACGCTAATGTTGGGACGATAACTGCAAGCAAAGATGAATTCAACTTTTATAAGAATTCATATTTAAATAATGATAAATGTTATAATACTTACGATTTAATAATTATGCGAAGTGCCGCCTTGCGCTCTCGCTCGAGGAACCATTCAATCATGTGCCCGGACATGAGCGGCGCTGTTTTGTACAAATCAAAGAGTTTACAATAGTTGCCCAGCGACCAAGCGGAACGAAATTGTAGAGCATGCGCAATGACAGGATTCTCGCGCTGATCAGCTGTTATCGAACGCAGCACAGTTGTTATGTCTACGAATTTTTAATAATTATTAGAAAATAAAAGTACAAAAAAGTGTAAGTTAATCATACCCAAGGTATTCTTTGTAAATATATAATAGATGATACGATAAGCGGTAAACTCAAGCGAATTGCTGCTGTTGCCCAACTCCAAGTAGAGCATCTTTAGCTGCGTCTGACACTGATTAAACTCTTCGTGATCTCCCTTTTCCATGGCAATGCGTGCATGCGTCTCATATACCTCAACTGTGAACTTATCTCTTATACCTTGGACCTATAATGTAAATGAGAAATAAATACATTGTTGAAGATGTTTGATGGTTTTTTGAACAGAGCTGGGAATAGTGGTTACAATTTCTTTCGATTAAATGAGTTAACTCTTCCAAAACTACACAATTATTTCATATAGTTAGATAAGTAAGCAAACCTTAACTAAATCAAATAATTATGTAGTGCTGTAAAAACCGCAGTAATAAACATTTTCTGATAGTTTAGAAGTGCTTTTTCAATAATTTAATCACTTTTCCCAGCTCTGATTGTGACTTACAGTGAGATCCTGGCGTATAGACTTCAACTGATCACACGCATAATGATAATCCTGATTCGTTCGCCATTTGCCCTTCACATTGGCCAGCGAATGGGTGAGAACCTCAACGGGTCGCACCTCCGATGCAGATGGAGCTTTGGTCAGGCGCAAGAATGACTTTTCTAAATCCCTACATGTGCCTACTATATGCAAATCGAGTAAATCTATGCCTGCTGCACCCGCACCCTCATGATCCTCGTAGAACATGGATGACGTTGCACGAGACGCGGCCTGCAATTTCTTCTTGTGCTTGGCCGTAGTGAGACCAAACGGTGAGCTTGCAATTGCGACGACAGATTTCTTAGACGAGCCGCTGCTCGACTGTGAGAAACGTGCCGCACGCTGTTGCAAGCGCGCTGTGTCATCATCAACGGCACCGCCCACCGACGACGAATGCGTGGCATAAAAATGTGGCGTCTTCTTTTTGCCCCCACCACTACCAGACGATGACGCTGTGGCAGCTGCAGCTGCTGCGGCAGCACGCTTATTCCTTTTCATCAATAATTTCTGCTGTTTCTTTGACAAATTCGAATTGATGGGTATAAAATCACTGCCCAGCGAATCATTTGAGCCTGCCTTGCGCGGAACCTTGCGGGCGGGGGGACTATTTGTGCTGCTGCTGCGGGAACGCGATCGGGAACGGGAATAACGCTTCCTGCTGTTATATTTTGAGGTCGACGATGTCGACGACGTAGGCGAACTGCAAAATACAATAATATTACAGCAGAGTCGCGATAAATTGGTCATTTGTAGTATGAAACTTACCGCGAACGACTCCTCGAGTAGCGCGACGATTGTTGCTGTTGCTGTTGATGTCCGTGTCCGTAATGTCCGCCATTGCCAAACTTGTTAAAGGCGTTTGCCTTCTGTTTAAATTGATTAACATTTGGCGACTTTTGGCTCAGCTTTGGCGTCGAACTTGAATTTTGCTGCTGTTGTTGTTGTTGTTGCTGCTGTTGCTGCTGCTGTTTCTTGTTAAAATAGTTGCTGCGTTGTGGTTGTGGTAAGGTGACATTGCTCAGAACCACATCAATGCCATCGCGTTCGCTGTGCACCGTCGGCATGGGTTCATTGTCCCAGTCGCGAGTCCAGAGCTCGTTGCGATTGGCTGCAGCAATTATTTTACCCTTTAAACAAATATCTATCTGATCCTTGTCCAAGTCCGTGGTGCACTTGAAATAACAACGTGCCACATATTGATTAAGTGAATCGGGCCAAGAATCATTCGCGCTCATTTGGAAACAACTATTTGGACGCTTAAATGCTGTTGTTGCAGGTTGTGCTTGCTTTGGCTGCTGTGGCTCCTGAGCAATTGTTGGTGACTGTTGTTGCTGTGGCTGTAGTTGTTGCTGTGGCTGTAGTTGTTGTTGTGGTGGAGCAGCAGCAGGTGCAACTGCTGTTGGTGATACCATGGTGGGTAAAGGGGGTGGTGGCTTGCTTAGATCAGGAGTGGGTGGCACTGATGGAGCAGCAAATGGATTTAGAGGCATGCCTATATAACTGACATTCGTCTGTTCATATCCAGTTGCCGGTTGCTGATGTTGTTGTTGTTGCTGCTTATTCATGCTGTTATTGTTATTGTTGTTGTTGGTTTTATTATTACGCTTGCGCTTCTTTTTGTTGTTATTTGCATTATTGTTATTATTATTATTATACATGTTGAGTTGTTGCATGGGTATGGTTTGTTGTTGCTGCTGCTGCTGTTGCAGTTGTTGCTGCTGCTGCTGCAGAGGATTTGGCGCATTTGCCAAACGTTTCTGATTCAAATTCAAATTGAAGCGTATGCCACCAAAATTCTTTTGCTGTTGTTGATTTTTATTATTACCTGACTGCGCAGGTGGTGGAGGGGGTGGCGGTGGTGCCGTGGGTAGCGGTGGTGCCGCCAGGGCATTACTAAAACCAGGCGGTGCATTTGATGAACTGATCGTAGATGTTACCTGCTGCTGCTGCTGTTGTTGCTGCTGTTGCTGATAACGCATATAGTATTGATAATATTGTTGATATTGTTGCTGATAAGCGGCAGCATTATTTCCATGTTGTTGCCACCAGGCGTAGTTGCTCCATTGTTGAGCAGCTGCAGAATTTGCTACCTGTTGTTGTTGTTGTTGTTGTTGCTGCTGATGTTGTTGCTGCTGCTGCTGCTGCATCTCTTGCAGCTGGGGTATTAAGGGCGGCGGAGCGCTCATCGCATCGGACATTTTGAACGGTTACGTATGGTATGTACGTGTTTGTGTAAGCACTTTAACCTTTTGGAACTTACCTTTTATATGAATATTCGTGCTCAGAAATATGCGTATGACGCGCCCTTTTGTGTTCCAAAATATGAAACCAAAAGAGAATGCAAAAATTACAATTATGGTACAATATACGTGTGTGCGTGTCTGAGCCAGTACGCCATTTTGTTTTTTATTTTCTTACCCAAAATTCGCTCCGTGGCCTATATAATTGCAATTCCACAATAGCCCTTACAAACGGTTAAACTTAATAATACACTTGCATAAACGAACGCGCACAATTCTCTGCTTGCTACACATATAATAAATAAATGTTTCTCTTTGCTTTCTACGCACAAAAAAATGTAATTTCTAAAATCACGTTTACACAACGCGTGCTGCTTTGTTTCAGAGACAGGGACGTTCTGTTTTTGGTATTGATTACGTATGACTGTCGATACATCGCCCACAGGCTTCATATCGATGCTAATCGAATAAATGAGCAACTATCGTTTTGTGAATAATATCGATAGCTATCGAGTATTTTTGGCATGTTTCCCGATCGGTAAATTTCGCAGGGTGGCAACTTTTGGACCAGGTGGCGACGCCAACGACCTAATTCTAATAAAGAAGACATTCGAAAAAAAACGCGCAAATCGTAGCAGTGACGCCAAGTAATAAATTGAAATAAATATAATAATTTGGTTGATATCGACAGTAAATAAGTTGAAAATCAGTGTGCAATGGCGCATGTTCGCACGAAGCATGCAACACGAAACCACTTGCCCAATTTGATGATCAATGTGCCCGAGGAGCACCAGGAGCCCATCAAACAGATGTGCCTGAAAATGATGTCCCACGATGCCTATGGAAGACCGTAAGTAATTAAATTAAAAATAAGACGTTTCAAGTTCGGCACGTTCATTGAGCGCCATTCTCCAGCTATGAATGGACTTCTCGCGACTTCGACATGGGCGCTCCCCTGGGACGCGGTAAATTCGGACGCGTTTATTTGGCGCGCGAACGTCACTCGCAATATATGGTTGCCATGAAGGTGATGTTTAAGGAGGAGCTGCGCAAGGGCAACGTGCAGCGTCAGGTGCTGCGTGAAATTGAGATACAGTCGCGCCTCAAGCATCCCCATATACTGCGCCTGCTCACCTGGTTCCATGATGAATCGCGCATCTATTTGGCACTGGAAATCGCCTCTGAAGGGGAACTGTTCAAGCATTTACGCACGGCCCCTAATCATCGATTCGATGAGCCACGTTCGGCCAAATACACCTACCAGGTGGCCAATGCACTCAACTATTGCCATCTCAACAATGTCATACATCGCGATCTGAAGCCAGAAAATATCCTTCTAACTGGCACTGATGATTTAAAGCTGGCGGACTTTGGTTGGTCCGCTCATACGCCCAACAATAAACGTAAGACGCTTTGCGGAACCTTGGACTATCTGCCGCCTGAAATGGTGGATGGCATGGCTTATGATGACTCTGTGGATCAGTGGTGCTTGGGTATATTATGCTACGAGTTTCTAGTGGGCAGTCCACCCTTTGAATCCAACACCACCGAGAACACCTATGATAAAATCAGGCGCGTCAATATACACTATCCATCTCACTTGTCAGCTGGCTCAAAGGAACTCATCTCTGGCGTAAGTACAAATATCTATATCAATCTATAAGATTTACTCTAATTTGATTTTCGTTTTTATAACAGTTACTGCGTCGCCAGAATCAAGGTAGGATCAGCCTGGTGGATGTTATGACGCATCCATGGGTTAAGGATGGGATGATTAAGCGTGCCGCACAGCTTGAACAGCGCAACCTCGAGAGGGGCAAAGAAAACTTGGCAAAGAATTGATTCAAATAATTTTGTTCTTTAAATGTTCTATTTTAAATTATATTAATAAACGTGTTAAGAAGTAATAGAACTAGGCTCTAAATCTCCAGGAAATACCAATTTTGTGATCTCCTTTAAACGGCGAATTAGCGTCGAATCCAAAGTAATAATTACCCTCAACGTTATCCGTTAGTTTTATTTGATAAACAAGACCGGCAAACAAATCATCAGAAATTCGGGCTTTGATTAAAGCCCTTTCATGGATTTGATATTGACCTCCAACTGTAAATTTTTGCATATCCTTGCCAAATAGATTCGCTTTGAGCGCCACGCCCCACTTTTCGCCCACACGCTGAAAAACTGATCCACGCACATCTTTAAAGTTCTCCCTGCCCAAAAAAATGCAAACTTTGAGATAAACTAAAATTACAACTGAATAACTTACACTTTGAGTCCATATTCGGTGGTTTCATCGGTGTAGCCTATGCAAAAGGCATGTGTCTCAATCTCACGCTCCTCAACGTTGAATTCCAGACGGCAGGCAAGTAGAAAATTTTCTATTGGTTGCAAGAGCAAATAACCCATAAACTTGGGTGACTTCAAAATGGGTATTACCACCTCAGACTTAATGGGGGACAGTTCGTAGCCAGCAAGAAGATCGATTTTAGGACTAGCACTAAATGGGAATGGAGGTTAAACAAATATAAAATGCTCGATAGAAATGGATCCTTTATATTCTCTAAAGAACGAACATTAATTATCAACTAAATAAATATCACTAAATTTATTCTGAATTTTAACAGAGACAATCTACTCAATAAATATAGTCTAACAATCAAAAGTACCTCAAGAAAACCTCCGACTTTCAAAAATATTAATTTAAATTAACTTTCTTCCTAAACCCCTAAGATATGCAATTAAATATTTCTATATGTCAAGCACTCCCAGAAGACCTAACGAAATAGCAGATAACTTACTTATCGTGTGGTCCATACGTACCCCTCAACAGGGTATATAAAAAAGCTCCGAAGGCCTGTGTGCAAGCACCAATCATACCCAAGTATCCATTGGTTTGCCAGGCCTGAGTCAAGTTCAGGATACCAAAATTTTCACGTATCCCCACTCCTCCCATCACATTTCTTAAATCGGGTTTTGCCTCGCCTACAGAGTAAACACTTATCCTATCAGATTTTGTGGTACATTCGAGACGCCAAATCCCAATATCATAGCCATGAAACAGACACTCCTTGGCCCAGCCACCAATGTGAAAGTATGTTGGCATTTTTATCTCAAAATCTAAGGTTGGGATAAAATTAACCACCCCAACGGATTGGTTTCGACTCGGACGCTCTTCTTCGGACTCATCTTTCGACGTTACGTTCCTAGAAATGGCAAGTCTACTTTGCCTTCTCTTTTGTAAAGCATTAAAAACTGACATTTTGGTATACTGTTAATTTGAAATGTCGGATTTAATTATATTTTATTGAAAATTGAATTTTTAGATTATCATTTTAATATTTATATTTGAAAACTAAGTCAATGTTTACTTTTAAATAAATGGGCAAAGATTTAATATATAATTAAGTACGGAGTCTTTAAATTATAGATGAGCTACTATTTGATAATGAAATTGTTTCTTTCTAATTCTAAGCTTTAATTTCCTTTCCCCTATCTTATATGCCTAGAAAATCTCTCAATATTGTTAAGCATAGATCAAGAAATTTTTTAACAATTTACTTACTCATCATTGTGTACATAATTGGCACATAAGAAGGAATAGAGCTTCCCGCCAATTGTCTCGGTATTTAGACCAATCGTGCCCAAATATCCATGTATCTGCCAGGTCTGACTCATATGAAAAATGCCAAACTTTTCACTAAGACCCATGCCTCCTGTGATGGAGTTGAGATCAGGATCAGCTTTGCCGTAGCTGTAAATGTTCATGTTTTTCTTGGTTCCAGTTGAGCAATCGAGCTGCCAAATTCCGATGTTATAGCCATGACATAAACACTCTTTAGCTAAATTTCCAATGTGAAAATATGTCAACATATTTCCCTTTAAAGGTGGAAGTGGTATAACCTCTGTCTCCTCTGAACCATTAAGTCCTTTGGAGTATTGACGTCTTTCCGGTCTTCTCGAACTTTGCGGACTTCCTTGTTCATCTTGAGAATATTCAGAATATTCAGAACCATCTGTATCCTTTCGTCTTTTTTTAAAAATTAAATTAAATAATTTCTTTATACGTGCCAACATTTCACTGTGCTAATTTTTTTTATATTTTGACTGTTATTTAAAAGTACTAAGCAAAGTTAAAACGTTACGATACAATTTGTAATTCCCGTACCTTTAACAAAAACACAAAACTACAAAAAAAAAATTAATTATTTTTGAAAAGTTTTGTTAATTCGAAGATTTAAACAAAGTTTACTAGAAAGCAAAGCAGTAATGATTAAGAATAACATGCACAGGATTTCAAACTCGGAAAAATTAGAAAAAAATGTAGTCTACTACTTATATAAAGTTTTAATATCGCTAATGAATGTTACCCTTTATAAGATTTAAACATATCACAGTATATACCATTCTAATATTTAAATTTATAGTCATACTAGAAAATAACTACAGCAGAATGCAAATAAAATAATGGTGACAAATAGCGCAAGAACTAAAGCAACAAATTTTGTGGCGATATGGACAACTGTTCCTAGCATTGTAAGGAAAGGCCAACTCCAAACTTGTGGTTTCCATCGGTGATGTTCATGCCATCGATGACTGTCGATATAGACATGGTGATGCCTTCGCGAAGCTTCTGCTGATAGCCGAGGCCCACTTCGACTTTGTTGTTGATCTTGGCCCGGATTAGAGCATCGGCCTCCAGATGATATATCATTCCCAAGCCGATATTCAGTTCGCTCTGCTGTTCTTCACCGCCTTCCCCTCCCCCGGCAGACATGGGTTTACCGATCTCAAATCCCAGATCGATTTGATCATTAGCTTTGTGGAAAAGCGAGACAAGCCAACCCTCGGCGTTGACTCTGTTGGGATTGTCATTCAATTACAATTTTTGCGATTAATTTTATTTATGCTGAACTTACAATTCCGAGTGGATTGTTGTCGATTCATTGGTCCAGCCCAACCCAAGTTTCCATACCAAATTGCTGTCGTCAATATTGTAATCGAGAGCAACCCCACCGTAGAATTCCTTGTGGGCTACAACCAAGGATCCACCCACAAATGGTTGACCTTTATTAATTCCCCCTTTTCCTAATATATTGAAGTTGTCCTTGGCGAGATCGGCCATCAATTTTGCGGATTTGTCCCTGCGTGATTTATTTATTTAATTACTCATCCTATTTACTTCATCTACTTACCCGGAAGATGGCTGAAAACTGGCTTCCGCCATTAGCATAAGACCCTCGGCTAATTTATCTTTTTGCAAAATTTGGCCATAGAGCAGATTCTCTGTATTCCATCGTTCAGTTAGAGTAATACCGTAATCCTCGACTTTATATTTGCTTTGCAGCGATCCCATCACCTTGCTGGCATCTTGATTTGCAAATCCAGAGGTAAAAAACTCTAGACCTGAACTGGTCATTGTTTTGCAATCTAATTGCCATAATCCGGGATGATAACCGACCTTAAACAAGTCTCGAGCCAATTTGCCCAAATCACAATAAATCGGCGTTCCCATGTTTGGCAACCTAAATAGTTTATAAACTTCGAGCGGTTGATATGGTTTCGGAATTTTTAAATTTTTATCAGTTGTGTTGTATCACCGGAATTTCTATTTATATGAATATGATCGAGCTCTGTTTGTTTCTCCCACAAGTCAATAAATGTATTGAAATGAATTTCAACGTATGCTCAGCTTTCCTTCAATTTTAACAAACTTAATATAATTAATATTAAAAAAAACCTTAGAAAAATATAAAAAAAATTGGATCCAAAATCAATTAACGAACCTTTCTATGATCAAACACATATTCCACAGAAAAATTTGTCCAGTTTTAAGAAAATTAAAAAAAATAAATAAAATCAAATAAAGAAATTGTGAATCCGTCATCGAATAATTTGCAAAGTTTTTGAAAAAATAAGTTTTATCTAAATTATACAATGGTTGCAGACAAATCATTTGTGATCATAAAGGCACTATTGAAGTCCATTTAGTTTTGACAAGAGTTTTATCATAAAACTATAATATAATTTATGAAATTCAATAAATTCAAAAAAAAAATTCAAGAGTCTCAACCTAAAAATTGTGATGCATAAAATATAACAAAGGTAAAATTCTAATCATTCTCAACCAAATTTTAAAACTAATCAGGGAATCAAACCGAAACAGGTAACGGTTTCAGTTCCGGTACGTCCCGAAATAACTATTTCGGTAAAAGGTTCCATTTCAGCTTTTTTTCTATCGGTTCCGGTGTCATTACCGGTACGTAACGGTACAACAAATCAATTTTGAAACATTTTAAAATTTTAAGATGTCGTTTTATAATGAAAAAAAAAAAAAAAAGAATTAGGGCAAACGAATTTCTGCTTGAAAATCGGTTCAGATTTGATCAAGATATGACAGTTTGAAGTTGTTCAGACTGCGGATTTAGCCACTTTACAAGTCCCAATTATTGTTCAATTTCACATTAATTTTTACAAAAAAATGAAAGGTCTCAAAATCAAGTTTAAAGAGTTGTTTTATACTAATTGCGATAAAGGGAGTTTATTAAAATTTTGAATTTTCGAAAATCACCGCACCGAAATCACAATCTAGTAGAATCTAGAGGAAAATATTTTTTTTAAATAAATTTAATAAAATTAAAATGAAGAATGAATTAAAATGCCAAACAATCATAAAAATGACATTCCGTTTGAAAATCGGTTCAGTTTTAATCAAGTTATGACAGTTTGAAGTTGGTCCGACCTCGGAGCTAGTCACTTTACAAGTCAAAATTTTTATCCAATTCTATGTGATTTAAAAAAAAAAAAATGAAAGGTCTCAGAATCATTTCAATTTCGATAGACCTAAAGCTGAAACGCTTCAATGTATTTTCCTTTGAATTTATTTTTAAATGCATAACACTCAGCGCTCTCTTCTCATTAGAATGCATTTGTTTGTGGTACTTTTCTCACTTGACAGTGCAAAAATAACGCAGATCTTGCTCAAAACTTTTGTTTTATGTTTTAAAAGGTAAATTATGTATTTCACTGTTTGCCAACAATATGTATGTATTTAGCTATGTACTAAACAAGACTACGTCCGATCGTTCCCGGGCCACTTTTGTTGGCAAATACTCTGCTAAACATGAAGATTCTAGTGTTATTGTGTTGATTTTGTTTTTTCTTCTTATTGTTGTTGTGTTTTATTTGTTGTTACACTTTCATTTTGTTTGTTTATACTTGTTACTGTTGTTGATGCTGGTGTAGTTTAGTACTGTATGCATTTTTGCTGGCAGCGCATTCAGCTTGAAATCTTGAACTAGTTTAGGCTTCCAATTCGAGGCCAACGCCAATCTTGTGGCCACCGGCATTGAAGTTCTTGCCATCGACCAATGTGGAGAGGGTCAAGGTGATGCCATCACGCAACTTTTGTTGGTATCCCAAGCCCACCTGGCTGGCATTGTTCACCTTGGCGCGCACGCTGGCATCATCATCCAATTGGTATTTGGCGCCAATAGCGAACTTGGTGTTGCTGGTGCCGCTGGCCCATGACAGCTGAACGCCAACATCCAGTTTGTCCGAAGTGCGTTGGAAGATTGAGCCGCTGAACTCCTGGCCATCATTCCTACAATCCCCCAAGAAGTATTACATTAGAAAAATCCAATCTAAAAATTGTAACAAGTTTAACACTTACACAGCTGTGTGGAGGACAAAGTCCTTGGTGGAGTAGCCGAGAGCAAAGTTGTTGGTGGTCATCTTGGACTGTTGTGTATCGAAGGCGGTCTGGTAACCGGCCAACCATCCCTGGTATCCCAGCACGGCAGAGGCGTTGATTAAGGGTCCCTTCAGATCAATGTTCACATCCGAATCGGCCTTGACATTCTCATGTCCGTAAGCAACCTTGAATTTGCCGCTCTTGTTGCCCGACTGTGGTGCAAAGTTGCCCTCCAGCGACAGTTTAAGTCCCTCAAGCATCTGATCCTGGACAGCCACCTCGGTGAAAAGGGTGTTATCTGTGTTCCATTTCTCCGTCAGGGTAAGGCCATAATCCTTGACCTTGTACTTGGTCTCCAAAGAGCCAAAGACCTTGCCCGACTCCTGGTTCGAATGTCCGGCTGTGTTGAATTCAATGCCCGACGATGTCTTGGTCTTCAGATCCAACTTCCACAGGCCAAAGTTGTAGCCTTTGCTGAAGATGTCGCGAGCCTGTTTGCCCAAATCGCTGTATGATGGAGGTGCCATCTGTAACCGATCACGATCAAACGAATTCGATTAATATAATTGAATAAGCGGTGTATACACATATTTATCAACAAACAATTTCATTTATTTAGCACAGAATTGCGCGAAACTTGCGATTAGATTCACAGCTCTTATCTAATCGGAGCATTTCATCAAAACAAACATTATTGTAGTAATAATAATAACAATGAAATCTAAATTTGCACTTTTCTATACAGTTTTTACTGTGCATATTGTTCAGAACAGTTATAAACAATAATTATCAAGAAAATTATTTTTTGTAAATGTCTATCCGGTACAAGACCCCTCAAAAAGTTACGAATTTAAAAATTAACATAGATAACATAAGTATTGGTTTTGAAATACTGAACAATTATTTTATAATTTTTTTTAAGAATATCTATTGCTTCAAATTAAAAAATATGATAGTAAGAAACGGTTTCAGTTCTTTAGATAAAATGTGTGATTTTTTATATAAATTTTTTTAAAAAAATTACCGTAATATTTTTTATAGGTTATTTTTTTTGTAAATTAAACTACTTTATCTATCTTTGCTCGCTGGGTCAAAGTGCATTGTGCTTTTAAAATAAACAAGAAAGTGAAAGAACTTTACGGAATTTTTGGCTAAATGTCAATTTGCGCTTTCTAATTCAAATGAAATTTATTTTCAAGGTGGCTCGGGACCACATCTGTAAAATGGGCCCACATTTGGCAAGCAAACTGCACCACTGTAATCTCTCCATCTCACGCTGTATATGTGCATGTGTATGCGTGTGTGCCTCTGTGTATGGGGGTCAACGCACGTCTGCTACGATTGCGCGAGTAAGTGAGCGAGAGAGTACGAGAGAGCCTCTGAGTGATCGTGCAATTGTGACGCACCGTGTACCACAGTCAATTGAAAAACATTTCTAGAAATTTCAACAGCCACAGATAATTTAAAGTATTATCAGCAAACTTAATCAGCCCCTACCTCTTTACGTCTCAGTCTCTCTTTTATAACTTGATATGTCCAGTATTGTTTACCATGATCAGCCATTTTAATAAATAAATTTAATATTGCTCAAGCTTGTTATGTATGTACCTTAAATTGTTCAAACTTTGATAATAATTCTTGGCCTACTGTGCAGCATACATATTTCGGTCTCTGTTTATACTTAGTTTTTGTTGTTGCTACTGCTGCTGCTGTACCGTTAATTACTACCAGCAAAGCGTTCATTGACCATTTGGCTCACACACACATAGTAAGTATATTTAACTGCACATTGGTTCGCTACTTGACGTCACATACACAAGCGGAAACCGGCTACAGTGGTGGACATAAAAACGATACAACTGCTAAGTATCAAAGAAGCCGCAAATTATGAATAGCAAGACATTTATATTATTGGGCAGATTGGACGGCGGCCAAACGGCGCGGAAATGACCAGCAACAAAAGAAAACTCGACGGTCTGTGAAAACTGGCTATAAGAAGATGCAGAATATGAGCAAAAACTATGAAATTGTGAACACGAAATAGTTTTACTTGTGATGTAATTTGTCAGCCAAAATAGAGAAATTACAGTTTTGTGTAGATACACACACACACACTCCGACACAGGTATCGTCGTGCTGCATGGAAAATTGACCTTGACACAGTGGATAATACGGAAAATCACGCGTGTACAAACACACACACACATGCGTAATGAAATATTACATGTTTTCTGAGTATGCGTGTCTAGAATGAGTTTTCATCTGCGAATTGTGGGCGTGAATTCGTTACGCAACACTGTCCAGGAACAACAACAGAAGCGAATTGTAACTTAAAGGTGTCACTAAATAAACGACTTATCGATTTTCCATGACGTCAGACACCCACCCCTAACTCAAATAAATTGAAATAAAAAGTTGCTCCCATTGCTCACATGACCAGCGGCCGAAAAAAGCAAACAAAACAAAGGTAATGCAAAAAGGCGAAACCTTAACAGGCTAAAATTGATAAAACTAAATGTATGTTGATCTGATAAAGCCAGAAGATAGATTCCGATTTAATCAAAACAAATTTCTTTGCTGAGCACCAAGCAGGCGACTTGTTACGTAACAGAAAAGTGCTCTGTTGCCGGCAGCTGTCGACTGTAAAACTCTACGCTGGTGTTGGCATTGGTACTGGTGTATCTATGTGTTGGTCTGCCGGTTGCTTTACTCAAGTGAATGGACAGACACAAAATGTTTATTATCAATTTATTGATATTAAAACAAATTTGGCACAACGGTAAAAACACGCTGCAATCCCTTTGCGCGTGTTTGTATGTGTGTACGCTCGCATGTATGCGTGTGTGTGTGTGTGAGAGCTTCGTGTGTACTTGCAATTTTTTTCATTTCGAGGTTATGAAATCACTTGTAACGAAAATCGATTACACGTTAAGTTTTTCATGCACATCTTAAGGAGTGGTATTACCATGGCACACTTGGATGCTGTCTTAGGTAAGATTTACTTACTTTTGATGAGTTTAGTTAAGATTTAAAGTAATGCGAAACGCAGGAACAAGACGACCACGACCACACAACGTACACCACAAAATTGATTTGCAAATTGCAATAGTTGGATCATTGGCGTTGCCACCCGGCCCAAATGCTGACACCCTGTCAGATTCTCCGATCTGGCAATATGTACAGTATTGGGTAAATTGTCCAAATTGGTAATTTAAAATTTTTCTACCTTTTTTTTAAACTTCTTAATTTTTAAGCTATAATTCTTACAGAATTTTAGCTGGAATTTTCTGCATTTTTAAATATTTTTCTCAGAATTAAATTTGTAACTTCTCTCACCTTGGGATGAATAGCTTCAAACCTTCATTTTATGTATTTTCGAATTTTAAATTGTCTTAAAATGATTAATTTATTGCAAGTTATGGCATTTTGAAATTTGCAATACCTAAATTTAAATTTATCGTTACAGTTAGCGACATGGCGCCAATTTTTTGGAGGTGGCCACCCGGCCGAAAGGCCGATCAGGCAATAAGTCATTTCTACGTTTTGTCGAAAGTTTCGATGCTTTTTCTGTATTTTTAACTTGGCGCCAAACCAAGTTATATTACCATTTTATTAAAGGTTAACTGTTTTGTGCTAGCATTTTTAATCAAAAAGTTGAAAAAAAAACAATAAGTAACCAATTTGTTGACGGAAGTAAATGTTTTAATGAGCGTGATAGAAAAATGTGATTTAACTTGTGTATTGCTATTTTTAGCAACGCCACAAAAAACTCTCCCAGACACAATTCTCCCTCTCTCTGTCTCTCTCTCTCCCTCTCTGATATTTGTTCTCTGTATACAGAAATCAAATCTAAAATGCATTTGATTAGAATCTTATCTCGCATTTGGTCAGCGTCATGTTGAAAGCGCGTCTGGAACACGACGCAGTCTACGGCCGTTGTCTGGCCACATCGGAGGCAGTGCAGCGAGGTGACATTGTTGTGGAGGAATTTCCCTTTGCCTACGGTCCCAAACGAGATAGCGGCATTGTGTGTCTGGACTGTTATCGATATCTGCAATTTGGTGAGGATGGCGATGGGGATGGCGATCGCTGCGAGATCTGTGACTGGCCGCTGTGCGGAAACTGTGCCGACGACGGCCATCAGGGTGATCATCGAGGAGAATGTGAGGTTTTTGCAACGGCACGTGTCACATTTGCCGGCAACGTCAGCGAGGATGGCGTCTGTCCGCAATTGGATTGCATAACACCATTGAGGTTAGTTTGTGGATACACCCAAGGGGATGAGGGACTTGCCTTGAAACATTTGGTACATTTGTACATTGTAATGGTACATTACATCACTTATTTCAAAAATGGTAAATGGCGACGTATCATAAATAAGTGAATTTAACGGTTCCTTGCTATTATTCAGTATCCAATATATTTTACTTTAATTATGTTTTGAAAATTGTGGCTTCATTTATTTTTTCGATTCTATAATATGAAATTCTTTAAATATAATAAAGTATTATAAGATATAACAAATATTAGAAATATGACAAAGTGAAGGCAGTGAATTAATAAATATTATAGTGACACAGAAAATTCTTCCAATCAAGTTTCAATTCAAAATCACAATGTCAGAAGAAAATTGTACTGCTTGAGGCAGTTTCTGGCCTTCTACAAAAAAAAAAAGGCTTCTCTATAAATTAACTCAACTACAACAACTCTCTGTACATAAATAAATGTATTTTTTATATGTTAAATTAGTCAGACTTCGGCTTTATCATCATTTGAGAAAATTTCAACGGTCGCTTTTTCCAACTTCTCCATTCAATGCTATCGACATCAGAGTCCTCATATACGTAAACTCCATTAAGATTACTAAAAATGTACCGAAAAATTAATTTTTAAAAAACCTATAGTATTTGCTATTTACCATTTGAAGCAATTTTAAACCACCATCCAGAATTAAACGATTTAGCGCAATTGCTTTATCATCATACTTATCTGGTGTTGAAATTTTTTATTTGTATGATATTTCATTGAATCATAAGCATTTCTAGAATATTCGCAAAGTTTTTTCAGTGCATAGAAGCTTCTCAAGTCCATTAAAAACTCTCCTCCTTATACTCTGACCAAGTTCGATTAAAGTTGACACTGCCATCCATTATCTGCTGTATGACAGTCCATCCGGAACCTGTTGAGTTTGGGTACTTCCAATGGCTTCCAGTTCGGTCAATTTATCGAAGCAACTAGAATTCTGTTTTTGCGTTCTGATGTTATCTTCAAGTTTTTTGATTGTCCCCGATAATTGAGAATCTGTTTCCTTGACTTTTGATTGCCATTCATTTATTTTTTTATTTCCTTGACCTTGACTTTAGATTGCAGGAATTTTATTTGATTTTCCAATTTATCAATAAGTTTTCTTGCTTTTGATTATGGATTATACACAAGGAACTCAATTCGATTTGCAAATCCTTCTGATTGATTAAAGAATTTAAGTTTGATATTATTGCTGCTTGTTCCTTAACATTAGATTTAACAGAATCTGCAAATTTTGAAAGTGGTTCCACAACTTGACAGCAATAACTTCCGCATTGAGCATCGTTTTCCTTTGAGCCTACTGTGCACTGAATATATTAATTAAATAAAATCAAACTCAAAATTAGATTAATTCACTGACCGAGTAATGCCAATATATATATTTTACCGATTTGCTTTTGTCAGTCCCTGAGACCTAGGTGCTAATCAAGTATATTTATTTACTTTATCGGCTTGAAGATGCTTTCTTCTCTATGTTACAAACATTTCAACGAATACAATATCCCTTATACTTATTGTTATAATAACGGGTAAAAAATTGGCCTTAGTATGTGTATAACAATATGGTACTTTTAATTTGAAAATGGTACATTATTCTCTTAAAAATGATACGAATAAAATATTTTTATAAATACCACATACATCTCAAAAACGTTGACACCTTGCAAATAGCGGAATTGAACGTGTGCCAACAACGTGACGTCTAGGGGAGCTGCTCCAATTTCACTGAAATTCGCCAAAATTCTGCAAAAATGATGACAGACTGGGAGCGCTTCAGTCAGCGCGATGACAGCGATGCTATCGGAGCATTTGCAATTCAATCGCACGGCAGTTGAATGGAGTCGCCTCTATGGACGCTATTTGATTGCCAGTGAGGCAGTGTCGCGTGGTGAACTTTTAATACAGGAACTGCCCTTTGCCATTGGTCCCAAGTGCAATGGGCGTCTTCTGTGCCTCGCCTGCTATGAGCCAAATATCCAGGAACGTTGCCCCAACTGTGGCTGGCCCTTGTGCGTCACTTGCAACGAGGATGCAGGGAATATGCATAGACAGCTAGAGTGCTGCATTCTGCAGTCTGCCAAAGCACGTTTCTACGAGTTGTCCTCAGGCAGTTTCTACTGTCCTCAGCTGGACTGCATCATGCCTCTGAGGTGCATAAAAATAGATACAAAACTCATGACGAATTTTGTTGATTTTTGACTTATATGTCTCTATATATATCTTAAATAATGTGTGCGTGCAACACAACATATGTTAACAAAGAGATAAATTTCAATTGACGACTTTTAACATAAAAGTGTTAACGGGCTTACATTCCTTCAATCTCAGTTGAGTTCTGCATTATTTAAAAATCAAATAAGCAATTGTTAATGTGATGACTGTAAGATTTTGTTAAGTAAATCACAAATTTTGTCAAATTAAACTTTTAGAAAATTTATATATTGTGCAACTAATTATTCAATGAGCCACTTACTTTTTTTTTTAATATCAAAATTTTCTTATCTTATACGATCTTCATATATATGCTGTGATTCATGTTAATCGTAAGAGCTGATCATAATGTTAATTTTTTTTAATATTTATAATTTTTTGCTTTTCAGATTAATTCATTAAGAGTTGTTAAAACTTTATCGGAATTAATCTTTTTTAAGATTTTTAGAAATACCGTAGATTTTTATTTCTAATCTTATTCGATCATCAGCTGTGTCTTACAACTTAATCAGCTTAAATTTTTTTTGATATGATTTATAGCCTTTTTCCTTTTTATTCCATTCAATTTTTGTATCTTTCTTAGCTTACAAGATTTTTAAAGCGTTCAAAAGCTGAGCATAATTTCTATTATCAAAATGTAACTCTAATGTTTTCTTTTTTTATCTCCTCCCCAGAGTGCTTTTAGCCAAGGAGTCGCAGCCGGAGCGCTGGCTCAACGAGGTGGCCCCGATGGAGCATCACGAGCAGGCGCGTCGGGAGAACGCAGATGTCTGGCATGCGGATCGGGTGAACATAGCTCAATATCTGCGTGGTCCCTGCAAGCTGGGTGATCGATTCAGCGAGGAGCTCATCATGCAGGTGGTGGGCGTGCTGGAGGTGAACGCTTTTGAGGCACGCACCAGACAGGGATATCCAATACGTTGTCTGTATCCCTACACGGGCATCCTGGCGCACAATTGTGTGCCCAATACGGCGAGGAGCATTCATCCCAGCGAGGGCTACAAGTGAGCCAGAGTTTAAGCAGTCAAAAAGTGGATAATCTTACGCTAATCTCTTCTAGAATCCGCTTGCGTGCAATGGTAGATTTGGAGGCGGATCAACAGCTGCAACACAGCTACACTTACACCTTGGATGGCACCACTCAGCGGCAGACACATCTGCGAGAGGGCAAATACTTTGATTGCAGCTGCGAGCGTTGTCTGGATGCCAGCGAACTGGAGACGCACTTCTCCAGCTTGAAGTGTGGTCAGTGCACGGAGGGTTGGCTGATGGCCAAGCAGCCAACGGGTAAGAGAAGCCAGTCACATCCCAGGAAACAGACTTATGTTGCCTCTTTCAGTTGTGGACAGCAGCTGGAACTGTTGTTCCTGTGGTAACAGCATGAGCAGCGGAGAAGTGCGTCAAATTGTCAGCGCACTCCAAGCGGAAGTAAATGCTGCTCAATCTCTGGAAATGGGCTCAAAGCGGCTGGAGGAAGCGGAGCGTCTGCTGCGCAAATATAAATCTCTGTTGCATCCATCACATTATATTTGCACTGGGTTGAGGCAGTTGCTCATCGAGATGTATGGACGTGTGAAGGGCTATGAGATGGTACAGCTCACAGATCATTTGCTGGAGCGCAAGGCGGAACTCTGCAGAGAAGTTCTACGGATTCTGAACGTATTTGAGCCGGGTTTAAGTCGAACGCGTGCCATGAATCTCTACGAGCTCCATGTGCCTCTTGTGCTGCTGGCAAAAAGTGGCTTCATAGCCAGCCGGCTCAATGGCGGCGAGCTACGAGGGCGTCTCGTGGAGGCCATTGATCTGCTCAAGGAGTGTGTGGAGATACTGCAAAACGAGGATCACAGCTCGCAGGAGGGGATTCTATGTGGTGTGGCCAAACAGGCGCTGCAACAGCTTACAGTTAGCGTCGAGGGATTGGGAAACGATCTGGATTAATGTATGAGTATGAGAATAATGCATAACCAATCAATTTGTACTTAATCATATGTGTATCGTTAGCTTTATTGAAAACTATACATATATCTATGTTGTTGAGGATACGACTTAGTGGCTTCTTGAGACCATCGAGAGAGTTGCCTGTTCAATAGAAACAATTCGCTTAAATCTCAATTTGGATTCTCGGTTTTACATAATTGCATATTAAGGCTTTTGTTTGTGACACTGCTGGAATGACACACAATTTGGATACTTAGAAAAAGAGTTGACATTGCTTTTGTAGATTTATCTCATTTTTGTTATTGTAAATTGAGTTCTTATAAATACATAAATTAATAGATTGTTTTGCAAGTGTGATTTCAGCATGAATCCAATTGCAATTCATATTTTGTTAAACTTGACTTGTAAAATTAAGCAAATAAACAAACAGAAAAATTACAATATTTAAAACAATTGTTTACAATCAAACTATATACGACTTATTATTAATACGAGCTATTACTGCACACATTTTATTGCCTGGCTTTAAATGTTTACGTTTGTTTTGATTTTGTTTTTTTTTTTTGGTATATGAATTCCTTTGCTTTTAAATGCATGAATGGTATTTTTTTTTATGTTTGTTGTAATTTATTTTACACACAGTTATATATTTCTATATATATATATATATATAGCTAAGAATCTGGTCTACGTATGTATATGAAAAAAATACAGTGTCTTTTCTAAAAAAATATCAAGTATCTGTTTGGAGTATGCTTTCGGCTCGCAACGTGCAATAGTTAATTATTAACTTAAGAGTTATTTAATGATTGCAATTCTTGCATATAATACATATAAACAAAACATTTAGATTGAAGATGAGGATTTGGGGTAGCTGGGTGGGTTGATTCTCTAATTTGTTTCATATGAATCAAAGTTATAAGTAATTAAAAACTAAAAGTAAAGTGGCTGTGTTGGAGCTGACACACGCACTTCCGCCGCATATCGAATATAATCACAAATAGATACAGACAAGCAAATTGATGATGAATTTATCACACACGCACACACACGCTATCTAAACATCGTGACTGAGCAGGGGCGTGTCGTGGTAGCGGGAGGCGTGATTGAGGCTGGCGCAGGGCAGAAGCCAAAGCGCCGGATGGCCACGTCCAAAGACATCTGCGAGCAGTTGATATTTACGTCGATTCGGTCGATAAGCACCCTTCTGCTGTATCGCCTCCACGGCCGTTTCATCGTACAGTATGGCATGCAGTTGATCCACCATTATGGCCGTAACAAACAGTCCAAAGAGCGCCGACTCCAGCAGCAATATAACCGAGTGTATCCTGAGTATAAAAGTAAGAAATTAATTAACGAAAATGATTAATGCTTTGTAAGAATTAAACAAATAAAAATATGTAGGGTAAAATTTAAAGATACAAAATTCTGGTGAAAAAAAGGAATTTCCTTATTACATTCTTAGTATTGTTAGTCGAAATCAATCTTATCGGGACTCTAATAAAGTATTCAAACTTTGGACTCACATGCGTAGCTGCGATTCAATGACATTCTGACTGCATTCCGTGCACGGCGATATCCATGAACCGAGTATCAGCGCGACGGAATATAGGGACAGGATGCCCACATAGACAAGAAACTGTAGGAAATACTTTTGATTGCGCTCGCCAACGCAGTTGTTGATCCATGGACAATGATGATCCATCCGGCGTATGCAACGCTTGCAGATGCGACAATGATGAGCACGTGGTGGCCGGTATGTTTCACAGCGGGTGCACACTGTCCACTCACTGCCGTGGCCATTGCCCGGATTGTGTTTGGCGCCATTGTTGGTCGTGTGCAGGTCGGAGAAGTCCAGACGGTTGGCGGGGAGCGGCACAGTGCCTGGATCGGAGAAAACAGCCTTCAAATGGGACATGCCAAGCAGGAAGATAACAGTGTTAAACAGTACGACGTGAAACGGTGCCCAAATGCTGGTAACAATTAATTTATATTAGTATGACAAACAGTTTCGGATTAAACGCCTCTCCTCACCTCACTGGCATCGTCGTCAGTATAATCCAACGCATGACCACATAATCCGCATAGATAACAGCCCCATAGGTGACAATCAGGCAAGCAATGCCACAGGGATCGCGAATAAAAACCATGACAATATTGGTTTTCTATTTTTATTTTATGGTTTTTTCGTTTTGTGTGTGTGCCCGTAATTGAATTACAAATCGAAGCTGTCTCTGCCTCTGCTTCTGCCCCTTTCCATCTAGAGAGCCAACACTGCAGCTCTGCTGCTGGCAGCAACGTTTAGCACTCGACACTTGATCCTTTCTATTTGGAAATATCTATGTGAGTACAAATTTTATCTAATCTTTCATTTTATGCGTTTGAAAGTATCATTCATTTATTTGTTGCTATTTCTCGATTAGAAATTTTTCACCCTGAATTTTTTGTGGTGGCCAAACACTATGCGATTGATCGATAGACTGAATTGATTGGCTTCCCACACACGACACAGCTTGCAGATGTCAGATTAGCAATCATACTTCCTTCAAATATATGTATGTTTAAAAATACTTACTATAATGGCGAGTACAAAATATATTTAAGTATAAAAAGCACGCAAGAATTTAACTGTAATGTACAAGTGGTTATTGCAATATTTCACTCATACACAATACAACCATTTTTCGTTTGAATGAAGTCGATTCGTGTGTGAACTGCATAATTGCAGCGACTGTCAGTCCAACGAATGTGGTGGTCGGCTGATTACAATTGAACTGACATGTCATCGATATATACTTCACATCGATATCTTCATTAGTCATTTTTTACACAAAAGCAAATGGAAAAACGGTGCAAGTGCTTATTCAGCAATTTTACTGCATTATTTCGTTTAAATTAATGCAAATTACAAAAATTTCAAGTCGCAATCAAGCAACAGCAGTGGGCTAGCGGCTGCACAATTAGGGAAACAACAAATTCGTTCGAGAATTTGTGTGTTTGTTGTTCTGACGTACAAAAATCGATTGCGTTGTAGGAGGAAAACACGACACAAAAGTGCAAGTGCAAATCACAACACACAAAATTTTAGCGAAGAACGTAAACGAAAACGACGTAATTGGTCTTGGACAGAATTACAACAATTACACAAATAATTAACAGGCAGCTGAGTGCTCGTGCGGTCAAAGAAATGGGCATATTTGGACAATCGTCGCCATTCGACGCAGATGTGGGTAAGTTTTTCCTTCTGTCCTCTTCTTCCTTTCTGTCTCTTGCGCTCTTTCTGTCGCCCAGGAACAAAAATAATTCACACTTGTTATTAGTTGCTCTCTGTTTATCTAATCTTCTTAGCGTACAACAACCCCCTTCTTACCCACAATAAGACAAGAACAAACAGCAGACACAAAGCCCCAAAGAACACAAAGAAAATGAAAATGAAATCAAATTAAATCAAATTCAAGTCACATGCGTTTCTCTGTCGAGGGATGCTGCGCAGCTGCTGCGTCTGTTCATTGAACTTCTTTTAAAGTTTCGTTTGCTGTCGCTGACCTTGAGTTCAACACCGCCCTTTCCCACTTCCACTTCACCAAACAACCCAGGACGCGTAATTAGAAACTCTGTTCATCATAATTATATTAAGATCTCTCTCTCTCTCTCTCTCTCTCTCTTGTTGTTTCATTAACTGGACCACAATATTTGATCTTAAAATGTATATTTAATTTAGAATTATTACACTTTGTCTTCAACTTAAAACGCGTATCTATTTTAATTAAATGGCACGAGGTTCAAAGTGCAACCTTAAATCAAAGCTTGTTCACAAACTGGGTTCAGTTGAAATCTCTGTGTATTGTTTCTATTTATATCTCAAAATTTTCATGCTGTTCTTAAGTCTATAAACTATTTAAAATCTCATGGGTAAATGCTGTCTATTTACATTTTTTAATGCAATTTGCGTGATTTTCTATTGATTTTCTTTTAATTCTTTACATTTCTTATCGCTTTTCATAGCGCGTTCTATTTATGAGTCAGCCAAGTTTATTTTTGCATTTAATTTAATTCCATGCCAGTGATAAGCAAATAAAGCAACAATATCCATAAACAAGTCGTTGCTCTGTTTGTCGTTTTTTCTGATTAGTTTATATGTTTGGCAATCCACAGAAAAGGCCACCAGCGAGACGAACACGAATGACAATTGGTCCTTTATACTGGATGTCTGTGACAAGGTGACAACGAATCCGCGTTTGGCCAAAGATTGCCTCAAGGCTGTGATGCGACGCATGGGACATGCGGATCCCCATGTTGTTATGCAGGCCATCACTCTTCTGGATGCATGTGCCAACAATTGTGGAAAACCGTTCCATCTGGAAGTGGCATCCCGTGATTTTGAAACCGAGTTCCGACGCCTCTTGGGCAAAGCGCAGCCCAAGGTCTCATTGGTAAGTCCAAGCAATGTCTGTTGATTAGGAATATCAAGTTTAACATTTGTTATATTTTATCAGAAAATGCGTCAAGTTCTCAAGAATTGGGCTGAGAATGATTTCAAAAATGATCCGGAACTGAATCTGATACCCACGCTGTATACCAAGTTACGCAGTGATGGCTACGACTTTAGTAATTTGAACGATAAAGGCAATGGAAAATCTGCAGCTGCCAAAGCGGCAGCAATTAGTTTGGCCAAGGATCCAAATGTGGTCAGCAGCCAGCAGGAGGAGGATGATATTGCCAAGGCAATTGAACTGTCGCTAAAGGAGAACAAGAGCAGTCCCAAGCAGCAATCAAGTGGCGCCACAGCTGCAACCACAACCAGCAGTGCCTATCCCTCGCTATATCCCTCTTTTGGCGGCGGCAGCTCCATCACCACCCCAAGCAATGCAAATGGGAATGGAAATGAAAATGGAAATGGTAATGGCAACAATGCCACTTCTTCAGCTCGTACCGTACGCGCCTTGTATGACTTTGAGGCGGCCGAGGAAAATGAGTTGACTTTCTTTGCTGGCGAGATAATCCATGTGCAGGATGACAGCGATGCCAATTGGTGGAAGGGCTACAATGATCGTGGTGAGGGCTTGTTTCCCTCCAACTTCGTCACTGCCGATTTGTCTGTAGATCCCGAACGCTTGGACATCAATCAACAACATAAGAACAACGCCCAGAAACAGGCAGCAGCCGAGGAGGAGGCGTTATTGTTGCAACAAAAGACTGAAGCTGCTGCCGCACAGCCCGTAGAAATTGATGAGGCCAAAATCGATCGACTCTTGCACTTGCTGCACGAGGCCAATCCCGAAGATCCCTCGCAGGATAGCGAAGAAATGTTGCTATTGGAACAACAGGTTCATCAAATGGGTCCATTAATTGATGCTGAGCTGGAACGTGTCGATCGCAAGCATGCACAGCTCACCCAGCTCTCCACGGATCTTGTGGAGTCCATCAATCTTTACCATAGACTCATGCGTGATGATCGTGCAGCTGCTGCACAATTTGGCGGCTCTGGCTTTATGCCCGGCGGTTTTCCCGGTGCTGCACTGTATGGTGCACCCGGGTATCCCAGTGCTGGTGGCTTTCCTGTCCAAGCCTATCCAGGCATTAACTCGATGCCCTATGCGCCGCCTCAGTCGACCAATGCGCCACCGCCCACAACGGCAACAGCATCAACGGCGGGTTATCCCGGACAAGTGCCCATGCCTTATCAGAATGGACATGCGCCGCAGTTGAACAGTAAGTGCAAATTTTATTACAGTACAACCTTGTTAATTCCGACTACCCGAATATTTGTACACCCCAATATTTTCTGTTATATACATAAATGTTGAATGCGTAGTTTCCTGCATTAAACATGGCAGCAGTTAAAGAAATACATATCTAGAAGAAAAGTAGTGATTTTTTGAAAATAATTTATATGAACTTGTTTGGAAGCAGTAAAAAAAAAATACTTAAGTTCCTATCTGAAACAATAGGGAACTAATATGAAATAGATATTTTGTGATTTTAAGGTTGGATTTTTACTTTCAAGCTTTCAATAATATTAATTTATCATATTTCAATTATCAATCTAAAAATTTATTTTCTTGTAGCATTGCCGCCTCATCTGACCCAATCGCCGGCTGTTGCCGTATCCGCGCCATCACACCCCAGTCATCCCCAGCCCATCTATAATGCCCAGCCCACAGCAGTCAATTCTCAGCAGCAACCACCGACAAACTATCATATGTCACTGCCTACGGAGCAGCAGCTGCAGCAGCAGCAACTCCAACAGCAGCAGCAGTTGCCACCCACTCTTCCACCGCAATTTGCCGCCGTGCCACCTGTAGCCACACAAATCCAACAACAGCCGCCGCAACACGCCTACATGTCGCCGCAGCATCAACAACAAATTCCACAGCAACATCAACAACAACAACAACCACTACAGCAGCACCAACAGCAACAGGCACCACTGCCCCAGGCTTATTTGCCGGCAGGTGTCACAGCGCAGCCGCCACAGTTTTATGCACCAAATGGAGCTCCTCCTCCAGTTACACAGAGTTATATGCCGCCACAGCAACAACAACAGCAACAACAGCCGCAACAACAACCACCACACAATCACAACGATCAAATTAGTCAGCTGCATCAGCAAATGGCAGCCATGTCGATGGCGCATCATGGAGGCATGCCACAGGCTGCAACAGCTTCATCTGGATATCACATGCAAAACGATGCCGTCAAGAATAACATTCCTATTTATCAGCAGCAGCGGTAAAACCGCATAATCTTTAATTTACTCCCAAAATGTATTCACATAGAATCGATATGATCCTTAATGAAATTTGGTTTTAATTTTGAATATTTATTCTTTTGTTGAGTTTTGTTTGTAATCGTGGCATTGCAGTTTTTTTAATCATTTGCCAAACTACTTATTCACATTAAATTTGAGAATTTATGTTATTTTTCTTTCTGTCAAATTTCTGTTAATATAATAACTCTTTTAATAATTGGGCAAATATTTGAATAAGCGTCAAGAACTAAGTTTTTAAAATAAGTGCAAAGCGAAAAAAAGGAAGTAAAATGTTTTAGTTCTATTTATACTATATATATTATATAAAACCATATAAATATTCTATAAATTATGTATGACTCAATATTGAGCGAGAAGGAGAAGGAGAGGAAAACATACACAGAGAAAGAGAATGTCGTAGCATGAAAAATAAATTCCCTATCACTATTATGTATTATGTTTATTGTACTATTATAATTATATGATGATAAAATTAACAAGCAAAACGAATCACATTCATTATGCAAACCTTACGCAAAACATTAAAAGTTGATCAGATTCCAATGCTGATTAATAAAAACAATAATAAACTATAGTATCTTTTTGTGCCCTCTTAGCGCGCGCGCAGCTTTATATAACGTTTAATATAATATTCCTTGTCTATCTTGTCATGAGTAAACGCAGTTGGAGTAGCTCTCTTCGGTGTTAAGATTTCATTGATGTGAGATGGTTTGCATTCAACCAACAATTCACTTCCGCATAGAGATCTATGTATTTGCGACGGTTACAATCTGCGGGCATTTTGGTGTTTGGCATGCCAGACTTATATGGACTCTGTCGACCAGTTGGCAATTTAAATTTGTTGCACACGTTTATCGCAGCTCAGAAAAGTAAGTTGTTCTTTGCAAATGAACTTAAAGTTTTGTAATTTTTAAGGATTTTAAAAGAAAAACATATTGTAATAACGATTTGGCTACAAAAGTTTCTGTTAATTTCAAGAAAATAGATAAATTTTTGTTTATATTTCACCATTTTCAATCCGATCAATTAAATTTTTTCCTATAATTTTTTTCGTCTGTTTAATAATTCTTTGAATTGGCTGAATTTCAGTACAATAGTAATAAAGAAATAGTTTATTTAAATTTATAAAGCGAAAACCTATACCTTTAGCTTATTTAGTAAAAGTTATTCATATGATAAGAATCTCAATATCTTTTTTATAATTAAGAAAAAATTCAGCTCAAAATTTCAAAGCTTCATTTAACAATAAAATGTAAAAAATTTTAAATAGTTAGTATATAACATTTTTTGATATAATATATTTCTTATCAGAAGGTTTAATCTCAATATAACAACACCAACAACAGGGAAATAATTTATTAAATTTGCAAAACTATTCCACCTTTATCTTTTGCTAATTTCTCTTTTATAAGTAAATTTAAACCATTAGTAACGAATGTTATTCCCATAAAGTGTCTCATATTCGATTCTGAAGTTCCCTTGACATCTGAAATCTGAAAATGCATTTCTATTTTTCGTAGCAATATTTGTCATATGCTAATGTGACATCCAAAAGTATGCAGCATTTTTTTTTTTTTTGCAAATTCTTGTGCTTTGAAGAAGGAAAATAACCTGTCGAAATATTGGTATGTCTAGTTAGTCTGACTGTCTTTTTGTCCACATGTAAATAGAAAATGTCAATAAAACAGGAAAATATTTGTTAAGCTTTGCAGATTTTGTAAAAGTTTTCGAGCAAGAATAAGAAACAGAAACAGAGGCGAATCGTGGGCAGATTTTATGGAACACTTGCATAGAGATTTCATAATTTAATTGATTTTTTTGGCCTTGGCACACACACATATAAAGTTAGACACCCCCACACACCTCCCTATTCAGCCGTTAGTTGGGTGCACTGTTTGTTGAGCTGCAGTTTCCGTTGTCGTCAACTTTAATGTTGTTGCCATTTCGATTTGATTATATTCAACCCGCCGGTTATTTGCATTTGACGTGCTGCGCTTCGTTGCATACTCGGCATTGTCGGAATCATCGCATTAATCACAAACAAAGGGCGCAACTGGCTCAAGGACAGGGCCACATTGCTCATACGCCACCGCACCGTATTGCTCCTTTTTAGTATCTTTTTTTTTTTTTGATATTTGTTGACTTTTTTAAAATATGTTTGCTTTTGTTACATTTTCTTCGCATTCTGTTTTTCTTTTCTTTTCATTTTTTTTTTGACACTTGCGAGCCGCTCTTCGGCCCATTTGCAATAAAATCAAATGATGCGGGAATCGTAAAGCTGCGCGTCGCGTTTTCTATCGTCGTAAAAGTATACGCGGCATGGCGTATACGTTATGTAGGAGTATTGGGCTCGTACTTTTCAGCTACCGCTTTACAGCCGTGCAAATCCCTTTCACAAAACAAAAATCCATGTTGCTCAGCTGTCAGCCGGTCGCTGCCAACCGACATTTGTGGCTTTTAAAGCGGCATAAATGATTTTAACGTGTCTCGTGCGCTCGCTAAAAATATTTTCTGCGCCATGTGCAAAACCGAGAGTACAAAACATAAAAAAAAAATCACACAGCAGAAAATATTTGTGACGGGGAAAAAAAAAATAGAATTGGAAATGAAAAGCCGATCAGAAAATATTTATGGCCATTGGCTTTCATATTTATTCAATGGCCCATTTTTTGGCGATAAGTCGCAAATAGTTTCTGATTTTCCTTTTCTGGGAATATGTGTACATATCTATATGAAAAAGTGTAGGTAAAGTTTGTGCCACTCGGAAATGTCACTAGACAGAAAGTTTGTGGCGTAGACCTGCAGTTAGTAAACATTACCGATTTCTTTTCTATTTGTTTCTTCACTTTTCTCATTTCTCTTAGCCTTCACGACCACAAACTGCAATTTGAGCTGTCAATTTAAGCCATTTTCTCAGCTTGTACACTCTCTTTTTTACGGGTATTTTCAGCTTGTTATTAAATTCTTATTTCTTGATTACTAAGCAACAAATCTGTCTACAAAAATGTCGCATTCAATCAGATTGTATTATTTTATCATGTAAATGTGTAAAAATGCAATATTCTTATTTACAAATTCTTAAGGTTTAACTGCAAATCAGAGAAATCTATAGACTTTATATAATTTAGTTCATCTGGTCAATCAGTTATTTCAGAGTATCTTGCTGTCGTTTTCCAATGCTTTCGTTTATCGATATTTGCTGACTATTATTTTTGAAGTGGTAGAAGTTCTTAGAGCATATGTTGCTGGCATAAGGACTGAGTGAAGAACTATTTATAACTGCAGCTTCCCTCTGTATTTTCCGCAAGGTCACACTGCATGTTATAGTTCACATACGCCATTTTGTCTCCGGATGCACCACAATTTTGGAATGTGGCAGCCATTAGCTTGCACAAAAATGTTGTATTTGCAATTGTTTTTGGCATTTCACATTTAATAATGTTAAATAGCTGCTTTAAAGCTTTTGGTTAGTTGCTTAACATTATCGAAAATGTACATTTATATGTAAAATAATTGTTGCGGTTTCTGTTTCGTACTGTGCATAAATTTATTGTACTTTCATGCATTTTAATTGCAATGATTAAAGTTAAGCGCCTTGTATCAAGGATATTTTATGGCTAACATAGCATTTGAATTCATATTCACTTATTTATAGTTATTTATTTGTGCTTTTTTTATGCACATTTTGCGGTAATTCGTTGGCTTTTCTGATAAGAGCTATTATTTAAATAAGCATAATAATGCAGCAACTATGTATTGTAGAAGCAAATGTGGTTCACTTTTGTATTTTAGCAGGTATTAGGTCGAATTTGGTTATGTAGTTTAAACAAATATATTTTCAGCTTTGTTCCTGTCAAATTTTTAATTAACATATTTACTGCAAAGCAACTTATAAATTAGTGAGTGCCTTGAGTAAATTAAGCTGAGCAAATTGCCTTTAAAACGGATAAGCCTAAAATAAAAAGTGAGTTCACTCTTTAACAAAGGTCATAAATAGGCTTATCTTAAGCTTTTCGTTTGCTTTTTAGATTAAAGCGAACAGTAAATGATTCCTTGACCGCATTTGTAGGCATCATTTACTTTATTTTTTTATTTATAACAAAAATCTTATCTCACGAATAGTAAACCCTTGTCAATAATAGAATTAAATATTAAATGAATATAATGAGATTCTATTAATTACAAATATAAAACGAATATTATTTAAAACAACTTTCATAGTTAAATGTAAATAAATTAATCTAACAATAAACAAAATTATTACCAATCAGTAAATATTTTGCAACAATTTAAAATTTTGATACCATAAAATATTATGAAATAGACTCAATTCAAAGTCGTTTTAATAATACCCATCCATCTTTTTATATGGATATTTCAATTAGAAAGCTACGACTGTAATAATAAAATAGGAAAATAAAGAAACTAATTGAAATTCAAAGGATTTAATTACAAAATGTTATGCATATGAAATGCGTGTCTGTGTAATCGGCTTAAACTAAAATAAACAATCAATTTGGTATTTACTCTGTTTGGCTTAAAATAAGTAATAAATAGTTAAATGTATAACATGTAAATAGCAAATATAAAATAAAACAAAGTTTTCTTTCGATTATCATTGAATTTCCATAAAATATGGTAATTATATTTAACACGCATTCGTGTTTTAGAATTTATTGTAACTACGTGTTTTATGATTTATATTTGCACGAATACACAAATTTAAGCACTCTCTTACACACTCATTAACAGGTCGAAGAGCGAATTATAAATAAAAAAAATTGTTTAGAGTGTTGAAGGCCATTTAATATAATTGGCTTTATGCGCTACGTTGCCTGAAAAGCAGTCAACAATATGTTCATAATTATTGCATTTGGTGTATTGTATAAATGTGCAAATAAATTACATGCAAAGTGCGACAAGTACAATACATAAATAGAATAATAACATAGGAAGCATGCAAATGTCTGTTAATTATTTAAACAAAATTGAATACTGAATCCCTCTGTGTTTGCGACTTTCACACAATTCGTTTGTTCGCGTTCGCTGAGCACATTTTCAATTAACGGAAAATCGCACTCTTAATGCACTCATCCCCCTATTTACACACACACACCCACACATACACTCGCTTTTATATATATATATATTACGTAGGCACAGCTTTGATTTGTTTAATTAAATTACACTCAGACAAAGCCTTCAATCATTCACAGTTTTCCAATCATTCATTGGCTCATTCACGCGAAACACAAACAAATGTCAATACTAACACAGCTCTCCTTATGTATGAGTAAGTGCTTCTGGGTGTTTATTTGTGCATGTGCGTGCATGTGTGTGTATTGGCTAGCAGAGGAACTACATTGTACACTACATTCTAGTATTTATATAGTGCTCACACTTCAAGCACTCACATATGTATGTCTACGTTACGTTATTTAGCTTCAGCTGCAAGTGCAAATCGTGCGTTCAATCTGTGTGTGTGTTATACCCTACCGAAGAGCATAAAGCTTATGTCTAAAAATTGTCAAACATTTTTCCAGTTATATGTGTATACAGTATTAAGTTTTTAGTTTTTTAAGCAAATAATTTATTTTTTTTTTTCTTATAGTGTTTCCATTTTTGGACCTCAGTCAGTTTTGGATTTTTTTGGAATTTTCCAGCCCAAGAAGTAGTTTCGTTTGAAAAACAAAATATATATTTTTTCCAGTTATAGGGTATATAGTATTAAAAGAATTCTCCTTATCTTTATGATTGTTTATTAAACAAATAATTTATATTTTTTTTCTTATAGTGTGGAACTCAGACAGTCAGTTTTGGATCTTTTCCTTTAAAAAAAACATATTTTTTTTTAATTTTTCGAGAATTTCTTGAAAAGCGGACAGGTAAGAAATATTATATTCATAACTGCCCACAAATTATTTATATGAAAAGTGGTAAAATAGTTCAAGTTTTAACGAAATATTTAAAAAAATATTTTCAAAGTTATAAAAAGAGTTTTTTTTTCTATTTAAGAAGAAAAGAAATGATAGAAGAGAAAAAGAAAAGAGGGGAAGAACAAAGTATAACCTTTCGGAGCGATTTGCAAAGGCAAACTGAAAAAAATAATAAATATAATATTTCCAAATAATATAAAATCTCGAATTCATATACTAGTTAATTATTTTACACATATCCTAATCAAAAACATAAGGGTATTAAAGCTGCAGTGCGTCTGGGAATTTGCATGTTTTCAAGTACTGCTTTCTGGTCTGTATTAGCTATTGGCCATACAGAATTTGCCATGATTGAGTGAGCATTGAGTGTGCATTGAAATGTTAATTAACGTAAGTTGATAGAAAGAGAGAGACCGTTAAGCCAATAAAAGAGATTTTGAATGAAGAGTAAAATAAAAAATGTGAATGATATGTACAGTGTAATCGCCAACTCTTAAACAGATGCACTTAAGACCTGGCTTAGCTAATTATCAACTCTTATAAATGTCAAGTTGGGTTGGGCAAGTTCTTTGTGCCAATTTTTCCTTTCATTTTTCAAGGATCAAAAATGAGAGAGAGAGAGAGAGAGAGAGAGAGAGAGAGAGAGGGATAGTATTCGTCTGTCTAAGTATAGAGTTAGTAGTTCAATAAAACTTTCGCTTAAGTGCAGCTCATCCACAATGTGAAGCGTTAAACATATTTACACGCTAACTTGGCTGGCACTTTGGCTAAGTAAGTAAGTTCTCAAATTGACACATTTTTTCCCCTAAGATAGAACAATGGAAAGTCATTAGGGATTGATGCACAAAAGGAATTTTCTGGCAACATGCTTTCCGCATTATTGAAAACTTACCCGTAAGCAGGCGTGGCAATTAACAATGCCTGCAACATCAAGAACAACAACAACAGCAACAGTAACAACAAAAACAAAAACTGCAACAACATCAACTAGTTTCAGCTGATGCCAAACGAAGTGAATTTTATGCCAACGGGACTTGTATGCAAATTGCATGTTGAGTCCTGGACTCACACTCAAAGCACAAGTAAAAAAGATAAATTACTTTTAAAGTGCGCAGGCTACGTTGAGACTGGTTCAGAGGTTGAGTTTTCCTTTGGGACTAACTCTTCATTGGCCCAAATGCAAATCGCCTGATGAGCGTTTGCCTATTTTTGGCATTCTGATGACTTTCTGATTTGCTTTCGAAACAACTTTTTTGTTTTTTTGTTTTTGCCACTGCAAGTTTTTTGAGTACTTTCGTATATTTTCAAGTCTTTTCTCCAATTTTTTTTATGTGCTTTGAGGCGCTTTTTGTTGCCAGCTTGTTTATTATTTGTTAATTGAAATGTTTCAAAAAAGTTACGCATGCTCGCATGTATTGAAGGCCGAGGGGCAAAGGCGTGTGGCAACAGTGTGGCAAGTAGCCCGATTGAGGCTGTTGCAGCTTCATTTGCTGCTCCCACATCTAATGTCTAAATCATAGCTTGCCATCAAAACGTGGCAACCAGCACAAAATAGGTAAAGCCGAAAGCAATAACTGGGCTAAAAACTTGTACCCTTTTTATTAAGTCGAAACTTCAATGCTCTTTCTTTGTTATGCTGAGAGCGCAGTTTTAATGCAGTCAATTAAAAAAAAAAATATATTCTTTTTAAATTTAAAAAATTTTTTTTATAAAATTTTTATTAAATTGTCAATACCTTTTAATGTAGTGTATTACCGAATTAGGCAAGACAAACAGACTGGCCAAGTTATTAGGCAAGCTCAGATTTAGTGCTGAGGTTAACATTTTGTCAAGGTGTGGCTTCCAACATTTCAAAAAAAAAACAGTTGGAAAAAAAATATCGCAGTGGGCAGCAAAAAAGTCAAAGAGTAAACTTTGTGCAGAAACAGTTGCAGGTGTCTGTTCGTGTGTTTGCGTCTGTGTCCTGACTATCCTGCCTGTCCTGGCTGCTCCGGCTGAGGGTTTTCTGCTGTTTCGGTTTGTGTAACTATTTTCTATTCATTTATGCATTTTGGCAATAAAAATTTCATTTTTTGCTTAACTAAGTGAAACGAAAAGGTTAAAAGCAGCAACGCAATAGCAAACGGATATCATAAAGGAGCAACAGCAGGAACTAGCGACCAGCGACCAGCCAGGACATCGTCTCTCTGCCACTGAAAGGGGCATTTTATCTTGGGCACTGCTGCTCTCTCACTCTCTCTTCCTCTCTGGCTATCTGTCTGTGTATCTGTCCGGCAGTCTGTCTTTACCATTGCATAGATAACATTTCCGTCTGTCTGCCGCTTTTTGTGTAGTTCGTTTGCTGTTCCCAGTTGTTCCTGTTGTTCCTGTTCTTCTGCTCGCCTCTTGTTGTTGCTTTTGTTTGTTTGCAAACATTTTTTAAATTGTTTGCTGTAATTTGTTTCCGGCCAACGGCAAATGGCCGCTGCGCCATTTTGTGGACAACCTTACCCCTTGCGCCCCTCTGCCAACCGACCTGTAACCACACTATGCTGGCTCAATATTTGCCGCTTTCATTCGTTTTATTATTAAAAAATTATAATTTTAATGCTCGTCTATGTTTTACATATCTCTATTTTATTTTCTGGATATTAAATGCGATTTTTTTTCGGTTTGTCCAGCACGTTTGTCTCCTTCTGACTGGCTGGCAGGCAACAGCTGCGGCCATGTTTCGCTTTTGACCCTATCTCGTATTCCAGTTACAACTCCAACTCCAATTAGTTGTGTAATGCGTCTGAGCAAGTCCCTTTTGCATTTATTAGTTTGACTTTTTGCCAAGGATTTATGGTTCGTCCAACAAAATAACACACCGAAAATAAAGCAAAAATTTATATCATATTTTGCAGCTGTTGTTGGCGTTTGAAAATAATGTTTCAACCAAAAAAAAACCTTAAAATTTAAATGACAGCTGATAGTTTTTGTTTTTTAAATTTTCTCTGAGTTCCGCGGCCGATTTTACTGCTCAATTATTGATATTTATTTTAAACTGCATAAATTAATTTGCTCGTCCATTGAAAATGAATATATTAAATGAAAAATCAATTTAAATTTGTAATAAATATTTTATGAGCAATTAATTTTGCGAGTTTATAAACTCGATTAGAGAAGGTTTTCAGAAAGTTGACAGGTTGGTCAACAATTGAAAAATACTCTGAGTTATGATTTGAAACACATAATGATTGAAAAACATGCAAATAAGTTTATATATAAAAAATTTAAAATTAATTATAATATTTGTTTGCTGAGCTTAACAAATATCATTAAAACTGTATAAATATTATTATTTTTTTTAAATAAATTTTCATAGAATTTGTGTGCCTAATCTAAATATTGATGTCACTTGCAGTTGAACGTCATTTGCGTTGAGCAAATAAAAGTTTGCCAAAGCTCGAACGTCATGCCACGTGCAACATTTCAAACCACTCAAAAGTCACGTAGCATATCAGATAGCCAGAAATTAAAGCCAAGTTAAACATTAAATTTTTCCATGGCTGCAAAACCATATTGAGATGCTAAAATCGTTGGTTTCCAAATAATTTACGCTGATTTGTTTGCAGCATGGAATTGAATTTTTAGCTCGAAAGTTATTTAACTTTATTAGTGGACTTAAGGCAAGTAAGTGTGTTCAACTAGCCGGTACCCTGTAAAGTACTCTTTATATTTATTTATATTTTATATTTTTAGATATTCAATAAGAAACTAATTGAGTTTTTGTAGAGTACTAGCATGTTCTAAATATATTGTGTCTAGTACAAAACTATACTGACGCAGTTCTACTTACATACGAGTATAATCTCTGACACGTAAGCAATATTGAATTAGCTATTCGGCAATATCAGACTAAGAAACGCCTCGGGCTCATATAGTCACGTAGTTCTACAAGATAGAAGCGCACAGTTGGCTTTGAGGCTTCAGAACGTTCAAACTGGTTCTTAGCTGTAAAATAAATTTAAAAAGTTTTGCGATCAATTAAAAGAAAATTTAAATTAAAAAAAAAAAATTAAAAGTGATGGATTATTTATGCTTTAAGCTGTTGCTCCTCAGTGGAATATGCCTAACTTTGGTACAACTGCAATTTGCGGGATTCCCCGAGCAGTTTGAGGACAATGATCTGTTCGAGCACGAGGAGGATGACTTGGATTTAACACATGTTAACTGGAAAATGATGATTCCATTTTTGCTGCAGCGACAACAGCTTCGTTTGTGTTTGTCCATTTATCAACACGATCATACGTTGTTGGAGCAAACGCCATGTGAAAAGCTGATGAACAGTGGAATCATGGCATACTGTGATATTGGGCATGTAGAGGATCTGAGCATGACCATGCGAGATGCATTTGGTAGCATGCTGTTTGATACGTTGCAGAAATGCCGTCCTGGCTCGGAAATCTTTGGAGTGCGTTGCAGACGACGTGCCTGAGAGATTAAGGACTGAAATGGAGCTTGAGTGAATTGCTAATTCAGTATTCTTAGTCTTCATCATCAACACTGGATGTCGTTGTTGCTGCTGTTGCTGCTGCTGCCGTCTCTGTTTGTGTCCCTTGTCATTTCAATGTGTCAATAAAAATGCGATGTGGGTGAAGGCCTCGCCTGGCCAGGCCGGAGTATGAGCATGAGGAGGCAGGCAGGCGCAGGCAGGCACACCAGAGTCCTTGCTTAGAGGCATCATGACAAATGACGATTATAATTTGTAAAATTTTGCACCCAGCTTGTTATCCCTCGTCAGAGGAGATGGCCGACCAGTCCCGGCTTTGGCCTAGTTTTTCGCTTTCAGATTCAGTTAGTTCATTGCAATTGTTGTTGCAATTAGCAGAGACAGCAACGTTGCCAGTTCAAAGAGGAGAACGAGGGGCAAGAGGTGGACAAACATAAGCACTACGTTGGCCAGCTGAAAAACTGATGGCTTGATTTTCCATTAAACACTGTAAATGGAAAATTGCAACGAACAGTACAAAACAGAAAGCAAAGGCATTTTGTAGTAATAGTTGTTGCTGTTGCTGTTGCTGTTGTTCTCGCTGGCAATTACTGGGCAATGGGCGAAGCATTTAGCTTGAAATGATGACCATCATGAGTTTTCATTTTCAACAGTTGTTTCTTTCGCTCGTTTTATTTGTTTCTCTTGCTATTTTCTGCTTTACTTGTGTGCCGATGTGCTAAAACACCTCGGCATCAATCTTTATATAAATCAAAAATTGTAGCATACTTTTCAGATGAGATATAAAATGTCTGCCTCGACCCGAAAATGCTGCCTCGACATTATGCAAAATGCAAAGGGAAATTGCTTAAAATGATTGCATCTGGTTGTGTTGGGAGATTGGGTGTATGCTCTATTTTCAGATAATCAATATCAATAAACAGCCGTTGCCAGTTGGAAATTGCGAGCTTAGTATTTTGGCTCTCTACTTATATTTCAATTTAAATGGGGATATTGAATAATAAGCTGGAGAGATTCAAGAATGATTTTAGAGGGTATTTCTATACCACTTTTAATTGTATTTTCACTACAGCAAAATTTGATTTTAAAAGACATTTTCTAATTTATGAGTTTTTCCGGTTTTAATACCTTCTACAATAATTTAACTGAACTTAATATAATAATATAAATTTAAAATAATTCTATTTTATTTATATAATGTAATTGATAAATTTTTTATAAATGTTATTTTCAATTTACAGGCTTTTTTATTTCAATTTATTAACTCGATAATATTTAAAATATCTTATTCAAACTTAAATATTTCCAAACTTAAATATAACAAATGAAAAAGGGTAACTAAAATAAAATGTTTTTAGATAAATAATTTATTTTGTATCTAAATAATGTTAAGTTATAATTAATTATATTTCCGATACAGCAAATGGAATTTTAAATGACATTATGGACTTGAGCTGTTGCTAGCTCAGTTTAAATTTAACTTTGATTCTTCAAAAAGACATTTTTATTTAGTCGTTAGTCTGGTCCGTTTTTTTTTTTTAAATTCGAAATCCACTTCAAGCTGTGTGAAGCTGTAGTGGGACCTTGTAATGTAAATTAGTGAATTGTTTAAGATACTTGGAATATTTACGCTCAAATCAAAAAAGAAAGATGTTTTAACAGAGCAGTGGAACAAAAATGGTTGGTCGTTGGTATCATCCTGGGGCTCGACTCTGACTGGACTGACCAATGAATATGCAAACGACCCGCTGTCGCAACATTTTCGAAGTCCGTTATTGCGCAGTGAAAGGTCAAAGGGCGGACACGTCAAACGGCCATTAAGGCAATGAGCGCATTGAGTCGTATGCTTGTTGTTGCATCAGCTTCAACAGACAAAACAACAACAGTGCTGTTAGTTACTTGCATTTTGACTAGTCGACTGTTAGTGTGCAGCCTCGCCTCCTGGAATATGCATTTTAAAACCAAACTGAGCGCACTCAGCTTCACCTCCAGGACTCTTCCACCGTCTATGCTCAGTTGCTTCTGTGGGGCGTATCTTTTGTTTTTTGATTCTGCTCAGTAATTAAATTTTGCGCGGAGTTGTTTGCATTTTCTTCTTTGATTTTGCGAGGCCCTCTGCCTCGCGCCCCCCTTATTGCCCTTTGCTGTCTTTGATTTGCATTAGGAAAAAAAGTGAAAAATCTATTAACTTGCACTCGACACTGGCAATAATTTATGCAGCAATGCTTTGGGCATTCTTTGAACAGCAATTGCTTCAAGGCAGGGCTGCAAATCGATTTTAAATAGACTCACTTCAATACTTGAGCTTGATTTGCCTTAGGTTTTGCTTTTACCAATAAATTGCTGATAATGATAATAAATGTGGTCCGATGTGGTTTCAGACTGAATGAACTTGAAAAGTATTCGAGAACTTTAAAAATGATTCAATGAATATTTTATTATTTAATATCAGTCTGTACCAGTTTCCACTTTCGGCTAAGACTTTTGGAAGTGAAAATCCTTAACCTGTTCTAAATTTATTTCGGATACATTTTACGTATTGAATTCACGCTGAGTCGGTGGAGTATAATCTGATAAATTGAAAAAGATAGTTAGTTGTTATTTGACCTAAAAAATCCATTTAAAATATAAAGTTAAAATCGAAAAACACCTGTATGTAGAGAAATTTACAGTTTAATGTAATTCTACAGGCATCTAGATCAAAGAATTACAACTTTCCTTTGTAAATCTAAAAAAAGAGTCAAAAATTTAATTTAGGGTTATTATTTTACTAAAAAATTATGTATTCACTGCTTCTAAATCAAGTTTAAATAAAATATAGATAGCATAAAATAAGAAAAATGAAATCAATATAATTTTTTAAAACGAGCATTTATTTATAAATTTATGGAAATTTTATTTATTAACTATGACAACCATGGTATTGCAGCTAAAACTACTACAAGTGTCAGAGCTATGGGAACACTTTGTGCTATGTGCCTTGCTCCTTGTGGATGTCGCAAAAAATGGCGACAGCAATCAGAGCAGGCAAATTGATTGCATTATTGAGACAAAGACAATGGAATGACTAAAGGGAGGGAAGGAACGCGGGTTTGGTGCTATATAAAAATCGAGAATGGCGACAAGCTTAAGTGCCATATGAGAGAGATATGTGTACTTCAAGGCTCATTTATGACCCTTCGTGTTGGTCAGTTTTATGCATTTTCCCACACACACACAGACAAAGAGGGAGGTAGAGAAAGAGAGTAAAAGAAAGGACATTGTCAGGCATTTTGCCACGTTGTTTACTTTGTGTATAAACGAGTGCCACTTACTTATTTTGTGCCACATAATGAGCACTCCTGATGGCCGCTTATAAATTATATAACCCACAAAAGCTTACACTCGCACACACTTTTACACACACACACACACGTTTAAATAAACTCACAGCACACCCACGCAATTTGATTTGTATGGCTTTTCAATTTCTGCTCTGCTGCTATCTACTTTATTTTTTGTGTATTTTCCTTTTCCTTTTATTTCCTTTTCCATGTTTTTTTTGCTTGTGCTGCATTTGCCATTGTATAAATTTTTGGTATTTGCGCCAATTTCATTCCAAATTGAGCGCTGGCCACAGTCGTTTATTTTTAATGCACCCAACAACGAAACCAACGAAGCAATATGCCCGCAATTGGTAGATGGAAAAAGGGGGGAGTGTAGGGGATTAGGAAGCTGTGGAACTAGATCTTTTTTATTTCGACTGCTGCTTTTAGTTGCATTACTTTCGCTTTAGACATTAGAATAGAGCATAATAATTTTCAGATCAACCTTTAGTGCAAAGCGACTTCAAGCGTATCAAATAAAAACTTAAGTAATCAGAAAATTGTTTAAAAACCAACAACCTGAATATTTAGTTAACAGGTGAGCTTCTCAATCTTTGTCAATATTCCATGTATTTTTAAATAAAATATTTCTAATATAATAATGATTATTTTGCTAGTTCTCGGTTAAAATAAAGATTTTCTCGTTTTTAATGCATAGTTTAAGGAGATGCAACTGAAAACAATTTCTATTTGAATGTCTTCACCTGGGGATAGGGCATAAATATGTCGCTATTTCTCAGCACACAGCATTCCCATCCAACATTTCTTTTCTTTCTATTACTTGCAGTGCATTTTGGACATTGTGCCGGGGAATGCCAAACACTCGACTCACTCGTTCACAGGACACTCAGGCAATTGCAGGTGGTGAGGCGGGAAGCTGGGAAAGTGGGCAGGTGGGGAAGCCAAGTGCGCTTAAGATTTATGGCTTATGCCGGGGGGCATTGTTTGTGGTTGGAGCACGACAAGAACAACAACAACAACAACAAGAAATTGCTTTAGACATCAAATACAATCAATTTGATTGCCTCTTATTTTTCTGTATGCTGGAAATTTAATGCGATTTTGATTTTTTAATATTTTTAAACTATTGCACGGCAATTAGGCAATTAGCTAATGTGTCCCCTAGTGAAGGGACAGGGAAATGCCCAATGGCCTCCTTTAAGTGGATGTTAAAGTTCGTGTAAAGCTGGCCTCGCATAAATAAAGCATTCAATATCCGGCGACGGAAGTTTCAATAAGCCATAGGATATGAGCTTAAATGACTGGCCAAAAATAAAAAAAAGACGGAAACCGAAGAAAAACGTTGCTGATTCTTCGTCACTTTTTATGTTGCCTGCTTTTTGGGCGTGTCAGCGATCTATTCATGTGTAAAGCGTGCTGTGCTTGTGTGTGTGTATGTGTGTGTGAGTGTGTGTCAAGTTTAAATTAGTTGCGCGTCGGCCATTTTGCATAAATCATTTCCTGTTTTGTCCTAAAGATAAAAGCGAACGAAAGACAACGACGAATGATGACGGCAACAATTTAAAAGCAAAAGAAACCAACACAAAGCAGACAAAAACACATCAGGACAAAAGTCAGAGAAAAGTGAGGGAATCCAGCAACAATAACATAAAATTAGCATTTTTTATTACTTTTAGTTTTTGCGATTTTCCTTTGCCTTGGCCAACATTTGCATAAGTTGAAAAGCTACTAAGTAATATTGCGCATACGACATGTATACAAGTCAGAAATTGTAATGCTACACATAGTACATTTATATGTATGTGGGTACACAGGGAATCAACTTATTTGTAATTGTATTGCCAAAAATACAAATATCAACTTGTTTCTTTCTTTTCTTATACGTTTTTTGATCAAATAAAATTCGTCGAAAAGTTTGAAATCAACAACATAACTTGGAACTCAATTTATATCAACAAACATATATACTTACTTACATGCTTACTTAACTCCCATGCAGATATTTTGACCTAATCTAACAAAGTTGTATCAATCTGCAATTATATTCTATATCCCAGCTAGAGCTGCAAAATCTAAAAGCCATACGAATACATTAGCGGTTTTGTAGTGTATTTTCAAATTAACAAATGTAGATAATTTACTATATAAACATTTAGTTTTTAACAATTTATTTATTTGAAAAGCAGAAAATTCTCTCAAGTGATCTAGGAAATCTGTAAAGATTTATACAAGAAATTGTTGAAATATCTCAAGTGATGCCCTTTAACAATCATGACAGAAGCTGTCTGTTTGCACTGCTGCAAACCATCAATATATGTGAATATATCGAAGATTGCGTGAAAGCCTTAAAGCTTACAGCGTCGTATATAAAATTCGCCTGTAACAAATTGAATTTGGCAAATGCAGCGCATTTGTTTCGATTTTCCATTGATTGAGAGAGAATACAAAATTTTCTCGTTATCATTTGTATTATGGTTGTTGCTTCTGTTGTATGTTGAATACTTGTAAGATCTTATATGTTTATTGCTAAACAAAAGGCAAATTCAAGAAACTGGTCACATCTGCATATATTTCCATGGTTTTTCCATCACCCTCAAGAGCAATTCCCCCTCGCTCTCTCCTCTTTTGGCACAACACATGAGCTAAAATAAATTTTATGTACATTTACTTACGTCTGCAAACAATGAGCATCCTCTGACGTCCATGACGTGACTTAGTCCGACTTGGTTGGTTGGTCGGACTGTCGGTCAGTTAGTTGGCTTTGGCTCGGAGTCTGATTGTAAGTCTTGTCTTTGTCTGGCCATGTTCAGTAGCAACTCCTTCGCTCCTTCACTCCCTCATGCCCCAATCCCCTCCTTCCAGCAGTCTCCGGTCACATTCCTTAGTTCACACAGCTGCGCTGTTTGGTCAACGGCAAGTGCAACGTTTCAAGTTTCAATGCTCTGAGAGTAACCAGAAGCCAAAAGCCAGAAGCATAATACAGTTTTGGATTTCACTAAAAATACATAAGTATGCATATACATAGATACATGTACATTTGGACGCAAGCTGGACTGATGCATATTTATATTACAGACTGTGTGAAAGTCAAACATGTCCAGTGGCCATATTTTAGACCCCTCCCCCTCTCTTTCTTTGTACTTATAAAATGAAGTGTTCCACTAAATATTTTCTGCTTAAATTATAAATAGTTTAAGCCAAATTTTTTTAATGTAAAGCTTAGTGAATAGATATATTAAGTTCTTTAATACGAGAAATAGTTGTGAATTTAATTTTGGGTAGAATATACAAATTGTCTTCTTGTAGATCTGGTATTCAAATTCTTATGATTTCTTAAATTTGTATTAAAATTATAAAAGTTTTTAAAAAAATACAAAAAAGTGAAATATGTTTTTCAAGGGGATTCAGAATTCGATATTTAATGATGGGCAAATGCATACATGGTAAGTTGGAGTTGAGATTTAATCAAGAAATCATAAGTGTCCTGTAATTAATAATAAACAAGTCATATATAATATTAAAATTTCTTTAATTAATTAGCTGCATTCATGAAATTGAGCTCGAGAACATTACGAATGCACTGTTTCTGTTGGTAATGGTTTCTTTGACTTGATAATTGTCTGCTTGGTTGCTTACTAAATACCTTTAACTGAAATGTGGACCAACATGGAATGCAATTTGTGGTTGACACTGGCAAGAGCTAAATGGTTGCTGTGGTAGCTGTGATCAGAGCGTAGTACTCGTTTATAGCAGCTACAGCAACATCAACAGCAACAGTCATACAAACCGCCGGCTACATACGTTTGACAGCTGCCTAATGAAGCTGCCAAGTTGCAAGTGGCAAGTGGCAAGTGGCAAGTGACAGACGGCAGTTCGAGCAGAGATGACTGACAATGGGACGTGACCAGCAGACAGCCAGTTGCCAGTTGCCGGTTAAAGTTGCCAATTACGATGTAATATTATTCGAGGCGTGTTATGTTGCAGAGTGTTTATCGCACCTTTTATTCTGGCACTACATAAAAATTATGAACGTGTCGCATTAAAATTAAGTCATAATGCACTCGCGTCTGCGTTTTAATGACATTGCCACATTGTCAATAAAATGGCAACTACTCGTACAATGTCCGTTTTGCCTCGATCGAGTGCACGGAATAATTTGTTGTTGCTTTTGTTGTCGCATAAAATTCGACACTTAACCTGAGAGCAAATGGGCAGCGATTGTTGGGCTCATAAATTGGGCTCCATCATTGAGCATTTGGCACTGGCCATAAAGTTGGCAACAAAATTAACAATTTGTGAGCAAATGCTTAATAAATTGCGTTAAGCTTGCGATGTATAACGTGGCGTATGCGTAATTTTGTAGCATTTTCTGGAAATTAACACGCATACGAGCGCACTTAATTTGTCACTAAATGGTTTTGGTGGCAAAATACCCGACTCATGTGGCATGCAACATGTTGAGCGCTTAAATTGAAAATTACAAAAACCAGAAGCGAGCACGCAAAACAAGAGAGATGCCAAATTGTAGACGATATGGAGAGTGAGCGAAAGAGCGATAGAGGGGTAAGACTTATGTCAGCTACATTTCGGTTGGTTCGCAGTCCCCTCTTTCCGCCGCCTTGAAGTATGCTTCATTGCCTGTGTAACCGCAGCAGCGTGTGATCTGGGGCGGGGGTGGCTGGATGGTTGGGTGGTTGGGTGGTTAGGTGGTGGCATGTAGCAGGAAGATGGGGCAACATAGCGGGTGTGCGTGGCACCGTCGACGTCTGCGTGCGCTTTGCGTTGCTGTTGCCGCATTTGTTGACGACGCATATGAAAATTTTCGCAAAATTTATTGCCATGCTTAAGCAACGTGCGTATGAAATAATATACAGACATGCCATCCAGCAACATTGACAACAACAGCAACAATGAGAGGAAGATAAACAATAACAACAATTACAAAAGGCTACAACAACAATGCGGAACATTCGGTGCCGTTTGCGGTGCTGAATTTTAAAATGCTCTTTAAACATTGTGCTCAAAACTGATGGCTGCGATTTGTTTTCTGTTGACAATCCTGTGTAAGATAAATATAGACAAGGAGAAAATCGGGGAGAGGAAGAAGAGAAGAACTTGCTGTAAGCAGTGAAAGGAACGAGCATCTACTTAAAGTTATGATGCTTTAAAGCATGTCCAGGCTATAAAAATATTTGCGCAGATAAATCAACTTACACAACTTTGTATCTGCATTGCCATTACAGCATAAGATATTGATAGATAAATGAGTGTAGATAATAGATGAGCATCTGTTGATATTCTTCTTCGCTTTATTTCATTCATCTTAGAATTATTCTTTTGTCGTTTATCAACATTTAACATTTTAATTGCAACAGCTTATAGTTATTGTTTGCTAAACAAATTACAATATCTGACTGCCAGATACCCTCAAAAGTACTTGTACTCTTCATTTGCTATACAAGTACATTTCTGTGTACTTTGATATGCATTTGTATCTCGATATGTTCAATTTCAAGAACATATGTTCTTAAATTACTGCCGCTGTCGCCATTGACAAGAATGTTTCATCCTTTTGACATACTGTTGTTTTTCATCTTCTTTTCTTGTACTGAATCTTATCTGTTATTATGAAATACTCGTAAACAGATAAAAATGTACTGAATGGTTTCCTAAGCTACGAATGCTTCTTTTGTCTTATCTATTACTAACTAGCGGAAGTAAAGAACCTATATAAACGTGATCATGAACTCTAGAAGTTATTAAATGAGATATGAAAGATGTGTTTTTTCGATTATGATTTAATTTGTAGATGGGTTCTGTAATTAAATTAAGTTTTATAAAAATATAATCTTATGAAGTTATCAATTCGGACCTTAATCAATATTCATGTGAAATGTTTTTCTGCATATATTTAATTAATTAATCTATATAAATCTATTATTTGCAATAATTTAATAATAATAATTCTTATAACATATAAATAAATATTCTACATTGGCACAAAGTAATTAATTTATTTTAATATCAAAGAGTATTAAAATTGAAGTCTTAGAAGCATAACAAGTTTACAAATGCCGAAATTGAATTTCGAGCAAGTTCTGTTTGATATTAAGTGAAGAGTTGACAATGCAATCATTCAGTTAAATTAATTTGTTACAAATAAAGCACTTAAGATTCTCTCTCTCTCTATCTCTCTCCCTCTCTTTCAATGCGCCTCATCAATAACAATTGCAATTCCAAAATTTCCACTAATTTGTAGAATGAGATGCCACTCAACATGTAGATGAAGTAAAAGCTGAAGATGATGAATTTTGAAGGTCGATTAGAGAGAAGTTACCCCTTCTGCAATTTCTCCCTGCCCCCTTGCAACCTGTCCCTGTTCGTTGTTTGATTATGATAAATGGTGGCCGCTAGCGAAGCATATTCTACAATGTGCTGAAAAATAGAATGAAGCGATAATGAGGAGTTATTAATATCAACTGGCGACTTATTTAGTGACAAACAATGGACGTCCAAACAACATTATGCAAAGTTGTGCCCGTCATTGACAAGGACTTGCAGTCCAACATGAAGTCGGTATACCGACGGTATATATCTATTGCCGTCTCACTGTCTTAACCCGTTTTCTGGGTCTTTAGAAATAAAAAATAAGCCGACACTGGGCGCTCTTCAAAGTGTCAAGAAAACAAATGACGGTCAATTTCTTTTATTTTTGTTTTTTTTTTGTATTTATTTTGTTTTTTGGTTTGGTTTGCTTTTCATTTTTATTTTCGTCCCAAAGTGTCTGTTTGCCATACAGTGAAGATACTTGGCCAAGTTTTAGTTGCCGAGTGGCAAGTGTTAAACTTTTCTCGTACGTAACGTTGCCGCCACTTGTCAGTCCTGAAGGACGCACCGAAGCTTAAGGCAAACATCCCTCAACGACAGGTTGGTAACTGGAGAACATAAAAGGGATTTGCGCCGTCGCGTATACTCGATGTCTACCCATAAAAGAATAAAATGAAGCCTATTATAACGAAAAGTAAGTCAGCATTAGATTTAAATGCTAAAATAAATGAATTGGGATGCATCATAAAAATATTGAAAATCCAATATATAGAGTTTAATTTGTTGCGTCGATTGCCTAGCATCAATTCCCTTTACCCTGTACATATTAAATTTTTTTGGTATCAGTACCGGTACCTAACGGTACACCAAATCCATTTTGAAATATTTTAAATGATTAGGTTTCGTTTTATAATAATTATGACAACAAAGTAAATATCTAGATCCAGAGGAATACAGTTTTTTGAATGAATTTAATAAAACTTGAATGCAGAATAAATTAAGGTGCCAAACCATGATCAAAATGACATTCCGCTTGAAAATCGGTACAGTTTTGTCAAAGTTATGACAGTTCGAAGTTGCTCAAGCCTCTGAACTAGCAACTTTTCAAGTCAAAATTATTTTTTAATTTTGACATGATTTTTTCAACGAAATTAACAGGCCTCCGAATCAAGTTTAAAGTGTCATTTTACACTAATTACGATATAAGGAGTTGATTAAAAGTAAAAACTTGAGATTTAAAATTTTCAATTTTCAAAATTTCAAAGGGGGGACCCTTACCATTAACGTGGACCCATGGCTATGATGGTCGAAAATAATAAAATTTTCTAAATGCAAAAAATTAAATGCAGTATGAATAAAGAGACCGGATCATGACCAATATGGCATTCCGATTGAAAATCGGGTCAGTTTTCATCAAGTTATGAGAGTTGGAAGTTAGTCAACTCTTTGACTTAACAAGTTTACCACAACCGTACCGGTACAAGGGTTTGGTTTTCGGTTCTTAAAAAAGAAATAATTTTGGCTGCGGTTTCAGTTTCGGTACTAAAAATGAAACTGTTAGTTTCGGTTAACGGTTTCGATACCGTTTACGGTGTTATTCCCTGTTTACAATACATTAAAAATTTGGCATATCGCTTAACTATATGATTTTTGTAATGTATTTAGTAACTAAGAAAGTAGTTAAAAGTTTACTTTAGCTTACTGGGTATCACTAAGTCAACCGTTTTTGATCATAGTCACACTCACGTGCTTTTTTGTATAATTTCTCTGTCAGATCTAATGACAAAAATCAATACACATAGATTACGGCCTTCTGGCTTCTCTTTGTAGGACAGTGTGATCTGCTTAGTGTCTTTTAATGGCAGGACCAACTTTAATTGGGCTAATCTACAATTAATGCATCATTAATTGTGATTAACGTTGTCGTTATTTCTGGTTTTTCCGACAAACAAAAAAATAAGCTGCAAACAAATAATTGAAATTATAATATTTTCAAGTGTTGCGTTACTTTAGTATATTATTTTGAATCGATTTTAGACTCATAATTATATAATAAATTAAATTGATAGTTGAATTTAAATTTTAATTATTATTTTAAATTGTTATATTACATTTACTACATATTTTTATTAAAATTCAGCAAAGGTTTTTGACTATAAAACTAAATGTCTGCCTAAGTAACTATGTGTTTATTTATCATTCACTTAAATAATTATAAATAACAATTGAATAGCATTTTGGGTGACTGCAACTAAGAGCTTTGGTAGTAATCTATTTTCGACGATCACATTTTGCTGACACGTGAAAAAAACAGAAAAAAATCAACTGAAGTCTCAAGTGGAAAATGTTTATAAAAAAAAATATATTGCAGAAATTGGAAATTAATTAAATTCCATGTCAATTCAGGCCATGTCCCAATTTCTATTGCGAAAAATATTCTAGGCCTCTTTTCAATTTGCCTGCCAAGCAAAAATGGCAGCAAACCTGGCAAACAGGCTGAGCACACACAAAAATGGCAATAAAATATGGTCAGTGTGATAAGAACGATAAGGAAACTATGCCAATGCCGGTACTAGCTGAATGTATTTTTGTAACACCAGCAAGCAAGAAAGCAAGGCCAACAATAGGCCAAACATGGCCAAGAAGACAACACAACAACCGTAACATAAATCAAAACAAATTGCAAAGAAAAATGTGCGCAATAAAAAAAAAATGGTTACAAAAATTGGTATTAAAATGGATGCGCTGACAATAAAGATGGAACAACAATGGACTCTTGCAACTGGAAGCGGAATCCGGTGGCAGCTACTCATCAACATGGCCATGGTCAATACGAGGCGACACGGTTCAACAACACGCAGGCAAATAAATCATCACAAGGATGAGGAGTAGAAGCATTCAGCTGGAGCTGAGGAAGGTAGAACAGGAGGAGCTCGGGTTGGAGAGTAGTTGGCCATAATGTTGCTCAATCATGTAAAACATGGGCAATTAGCAGCCAAGCAGAGCACAGACGACGGTTCCAAAGATAATGCATAGAGCTCTGTTGAGAGAAGGAATGGAGGTAAGGAGTGGCGGAGTGGCGGAGTGGCGGAGAAACGGGGCGCGGCATGACAGTCAATTGGCTGCCATTTACATTTAGCAATCCCAAGCATATTGAATTTCACTTTGGTAATTTACGTAATTGCGCAACAGAATTATGCCGCACTGCGAGATGAGGCGAGGATGAGGGAAGGGAGGTGTATGGCCACATATATAATTGCAATTATTATTAGTTGTTGCTGTTCTTGCTCAGGTTGTTGTCGTTGTTGTTTCGTTAGCTGTTGTTGTTGTAAGCGTGTGAATGTTCGCACTCCTCTCTGCAAAGTTTAATGAAAAGTGGTTTGAGAAAGGTATGTTTGATATGTGTTGGTATCCTTAAATATATATATATGTATATATATCTGTGTGTGTGTGTGTCATTCTAGTCGCATTGCAGACAATTACGCAGTAAGGCAGTCAGACAGTTTGATATGCAGTCCTAGGAACAGATAAGATAGTCATTGTCTGCGCTCCGATTACACTAGCAAACAAAACAAATTCTTTAACGGAAATTAACTTTTATAACTTGTACTGTCGATTTCTTATACAGAAAAATCAAGGTTAAACAAAGTTTAAAATCAGCTTTATTTTTATAATCTTACTCAATAGCATGTTTTGTTCTATCATCCTTAATTAGCCGAGTTGCACTCAGAACGATTTATTATCTCTGATGTTTTCCTAAACAAATCTTTATGGTATCTATCATTTAAATTTTAAAACTTTTAAATGTGCATAAATAAGTTGAAATGTGAGTTCAAATATGTTTGATAAATGTTATATTCTTTTTAATATATTGTACTCTATTTGTTGTGCAGTGTAACTGAGGTAAATGAATGGGCGGAAAATTACATATAGTACATACCAAGTATAGCTTGTCATTTTAAAGGTGAGACTTTAAGTATACAAATGCAGGAATGTGATGAGTTACATTTAAAGAACTACTCTGAAAATGTCATACTCGGCTGGAACATTCGTATACATATATACAATTTTTAGAAATAAAATGAAATTGGAAAGCAGAAAACTGCATTCATTTTGTTGAGAAAAGCAATTTGAATCGAACAGTTGTGACCTTAAACGATTAAATTTAAAGAGCTTTCAATAAGCAGGCGAGACCTCTTTTTGATTGTCTGCAATAGTCAAATTGTGTTCATTGACTTGCCGGGAAGACAATCAAGCTGATGTTGTCAAAGGAAAGAAATCGCACCCAGTGGATAGAGAAAAGTGCGTGACTTTCAGCTCAATGAACAGTTGGGTAGATATACACGTATAGTAGGTTGAAATGGACTTGCTCTGTTCTCTTCTCTCTGTGTCTTGTCATTGACTGGCGATTCGAAAAACAGTAGTCAGCATAATTTGCATTTACAATTGTCTGAGCTGCTTGTTTGGTCAGTAGGTCCATCAGTCAGTCAGTGAGTCAATCAAATGCGAGTAGTCAAAGCGTAATCTACAGTCGCCCGGGGGAATTGTCTTATACAATTTAATTAATTAAAGTATACTTCAACAATATATAAAGGGCAACTTCGCCTTACGATTAGTGCTCTGGTCTAAAATATCTTTGACTGGAATGCTGAACCCTAAACAAAGTAACAACAAATATACACTATACAGTATTCAAAATATTTTCAGTTACCCCTCTCTCTCTCTCTCTGTCTATCTCTGAATCTCTCTGACTCTATCTGTGGTCCGACAATGTCAATAAAAGTTGGAGTTTTGCGTTTATTTGGTTTGCCGACAGTCAGATAAATGTAAATTAAGTTGTGTGCTAAGCTGCCTTAACTTACAGCTTGCAACTTGCAACCGGCAACAACTTGCAGCAGATTGTTAAATGTATTCATTCGTAATTCGCTTGAATGCATTCAAATAACTTTGATTGAATTGCCAACAAAAAGACGGACGATCAGACGATTCATTTGCATGACCATAAAAATCCATCTATTTAAGCTGCATCTAATTTCAGTTTATTAGAACTGAAATGCTGACAAAATTTTTGGTGAAGCTGTGGCTGAAACTCAAATAGCCATCATTGAACTGTTGACTGTTACGCTCATAAGTAGATAAAGTAATAAAATGATGGTTTATGTGGCGCGTTTTCCTGTGTTTGTTACGTCCGCAAAGGAAATTCAATAAATTTAAAGCGCAGATATTCCGATCTGGCAACTCTATCGCTCGGCCAGAGTTGACACCGTACAGTGTCCACGGGTCGCATTATTCAATTTATGCACTTAACGATAGAGTGAGTCAACACGCACGGCGTCGACGTGGCCGCAGTTACCGCAGCGGCAACTGTGCGTATACGCAATTTAATTTGCAACATTTCTTTCGCTCGATGCCACGTACTCGCTTTCTCGCTTTCTCGCTCTCTCTCTCTCTCTCTCTCTGTTGGCATTTGTGTACTCTGTGTGAAAAATGAGCGGAAATGAGATTGCTGCGGCTTTAATTTTGTTCAGAGTGCGATCCGTTAACGTAAATTTAAGCTGGCGTTGCCTGAACATTTCAGATATTAAACAAATTGGGATTATTCGTTAATACATAAAGCCTTGACGCGGCAGGCCCTTTTAGAAAGCTAGGAAACTAGAAAGTCGTTTAAATATTAGTTGTATTCAAATTTTATTGCGAAACGTCAAGCTAAAGATTCCACACCCAAATTACACATTTTGAAAGACTTAACTAGTTTATTTCGAATTCGTTGGACAAACTGATTGCCTGCAATGCACAGTCTGCCCCAAATTTTTGCCCGTCAATTAAATGCCGGCGTGGTCCTGACCCAAGAGTTAAGCATGAAAATATTCAAGTACGAGACGCTCAATCGTGAACAATCCGAGCTGGATGATGAGATTATTAAAATTCGCAAGAAACAGGATAATATTGAAGATAATCTTGCCGAAGCCTTGGCCGAAGGGGAGTTTCAACGCTGCCAGAATGGCGAACTATTGGGCACACCCAGCGAGGAGGAGCTATTGGACATATTCAAACAGCATCTAAGCCGTGTCATTGACAAGCTGGCTTCCAAATACGAGCGCAAAATCTATCTAGAGATGGACCTGCGAAAGATGAAGACAGCCATCGAAAAGGATATTGTAGCAGCTAATGAGGAGACAGCTGCTGCAAATAAAGATTCCCTCTAAATGTGATGACTCTTTTACATGAATTTGAAAATTTTTATTCAATTTAATACGATTGAAACCCAATCATTTCACAGGCAAGCTCAAAATCATGTTCGGGAGGAATCTTTATACTACAACTTCCAATCTCTATTGTTGGAAAACAAGCATACAAATACTTAATGACTTTGGTTCAAGTCGACGATACCCGCAATCTGATTGCATCTATACTTGGAATTTTTAAATTATATTGTTTGAGTTAAAGCTACACTTCTTATACATACATATTGTCTCGGAGGTTGCTGCTTCCCTAAGTCTGTGTTGGTTTTCAGATTCATATGTGAATAACAAAAATATAAAAAAATTAATTATAGATTACTCTATCAATTCACGAATTCATGAAATTTCACAAATCTTGTATGGCCTAAAAGCAGACAAAGAAGGCATAAAACATTTTATTTAAAATGATTAATATTCAATTATATTCTCAGTATATACTCTGTGTGCTTTCAACTGTTGACTAAATATTATTTAGCTTATTATTCTTAAATATGAGGGTCATGACTGATCCCTTGGCTTTTCATGCAGCATTGTCTCTTTTTTCGTCACATTGGATAGTGTCATTCATATGCAAATGACACTTAAACCGCCCAAAAATTTCAATGAATTTAAATTACCTATAAATGTGGAGACAGAGAGGGAAATGTGTGTAAAGAGCGTGCGAGAGATACAGACCCAGGAACTAAGCAAAGATCTGGGAGGGAAAAATGCAGGCGCGTATTTTAATTAATAAGGCCACGTTGACGGCATCATTTGCTGTTTGAGCCCTTAGATTTTTTCGCTGCACGAATTTCCCAACGGCATTTGTCTAATGCAAAAACAACACTCACACATACACACACACAATAATAAAAGGCGAACAGTTGAGCTGGAACAAAACACAATATAACAAAAAAAAATACAAAAATGATGAAATGAAACAAAAGAGAAATAGAGATATCTCATTATGGAAAAGCAGGCCAAACGAGCAGTGCCACGTTGAACACATTCACACACACACACACACACATACATATAGATACGCACACCCACAGAGATACATAAGAAATGAAATGAAAAAATTATGCGAAAAAAATACCATTCTTTAGTCCGAGCTGTAGTTCGACCCCTTACTGCATGTATGTATGTATGTACGTGTGTATTTATGAATTTGTTTACAACGACCAACTGGACAACTGAAAAAGTCTGTAAAAAATGTTTCATATTACTGTGTATCTATCGATATCCTGTATGCAAGCCTAATAAGTTTTTTCTTTCTTTAAATTTATGCAACCTTTCAACTATTTAAGTTATACACTTTTTATTCAGTATTATTTTAATTTTAACTTTTTTCTTTTAATTTATAATGATATTTTGTATATTATTTAAGTAAAAAGTCTGTAAATCAAATGGGCAATCTTTCAACAACCTAACCATTTAATTTATATTACAACTGTAAATCAATAATTTATTCTATCAAAATCTATAGAATTTTTTTTTAGAGATGTCAAGTGTTCTAGACCTAAGGACAGGGTATCTTCTATTCATTTCTCGAAACTTATAGCATTCTCCTGTATATTGCATTGTTCTTCGTTGTCTCGCAGAAGACGCTTGCTAAAAATAATCAGAACGTAATAAGCAGCTCTTCAAGAGGCGCAAACAAATGAGCCATATAATGATATTTCTTAGGACCCCATTGTACTCGAACAGCGTGCGATTTACATATATTGTCAGGTTTGTTTCTTTTGGTTTTTTTTGTTCGTTTTTTGTTTGCCCGCTGTGAAAATTAAGCAATTTCCCAACATCTGATGAAAGCTGACTTTCCCATTTCTATGTAGTTTAAGGTAGTTTACAAACATTTTTTGTAGCTTCATCGGCTTTGCACACTTTTAGGTTATCATCGTCATAGGACAAAGCCGGATTACAAAAAGGATTTGTGGCTCTTTACAAGGCATTACAACTAGTGTTTCTTTTTATATAGCCTTGTTTTTTTTTAATATAATACAAAGCAACAGTCGCCGCGGGGGCAGGATGCTTATGGAGACTACACGGTCCGGGACAGCCTATCGTCATGCAAATCGCCTGGCAATTTGGCTGAGTAACTCGACCATCAAAAGATGGTCAGCCAGAGATTAGGTCACCCCATTGTTGGCCTTGTTCATTGCTTTAATTTTGCTTTGTTCAAGCAAATATTTACACTGCAAGCCGAGTTGTTTTTAATAAGTTAGCTGCGGTCTCTCAAAATTCACGGCTATTTTGCACTGAGTGCTCACATAATTAAAATTGTACACATGTGCCTCTTACCTGTGCTATATAATAGTCCGTTTCACACCCCTTGTTATACCTTGCCCGTACCACATGTAGTATGTGTGCTGCGTAAGTTATATGAAAAACTATTTGCTCTGGCTCGTGAAAGTTAAAAGCCCCGAGTAAATTGCACATCATTATTACGAGCTAGTGGGAAATAATGCTTAAATAAGACTACAATGTGGTATATTTACTCGCCAAGCACATAGTACGGAATTTAACAATAAAGTAGTTAGTTTACCTGAGTGGAAAACTCTTTTTAATTGCAGATTAAATAAAATATTTAGGTAGAAACTAATAAATTAGATATAAGAGAGGCATTCTACAATATGTAACAGCCTAATTAATTAACATTAAACTGAGCATTTATCTTAACAACCAAATATAGCTGTACACAAAAGTATACGTATGCATTGAAACAGCTCAAAGAGATTTTGTCGCTTTACTTGCGTATTTCAATTGAATTGCAATATGCAAATTCAATTTAAAGCGCATTACAATCTATAAACAGAGTAATCCGAATTGAAATAGCAAACACACATGTTGCACGCTACATTGGTGCATGTGGCAAGTTGCCATTTGGAACAATAAAAAGCGCTGTTGGAAAATTGTCGTAATAAGTTTAAAAAAAAAAAATAAAAAATAAAATTCATATGTGCAAATACATTTGTAGAGATTTATTTAAATATCTAACCAATTTGTTTGACAAATATCATGGCCATGTGGAATTTCACACAAACAACTATGAATGCTTGCGTGACCCTTATCAATGTGAAATGTAACGATTTCAAAGTTCGCAATATTGAAAAAAAAAAATAGAAGAAAATTTGAGCATGCATGTGAGCATTTGATATTTTCGCATTGGTTACAAAATGGTTTTTATTGAACATTGGCGCCGTCGTCATATTTAGCTTTTATACCCTTTATTTGCAGAGTGTAATATAAGGGTATCAACCGCCGCTCAAATCGATTTAAAATCTATAGGATTATAACAGTAATACAGTTTGTTAGTGTTAAAGTATATTTTCAGCTTCAACAAGAAAAAAATCGAATTTATTCAAATTGTGTCTTTCTATGCATAAATTCAGTTTTTCGTACAGGGTATCTCATAATCGTACATTCCCATTTAGGGAAATACTCATTTGTTTTTAGCTCGCATTTTGGCACACCGTTTTTATGTAAAATTGGAGATTCGGATGCTGAAAATAAAAAGCGTGCAACTGCTGTTATTGACGTGATCCTGGAGCTTGAATATTTTTGCAGGACATGTTGATTTAATGTATTCGGTTTTTAAAATCAATTATAAAGGTTAACCAATAACTGACTTCTGGTATTAATTGCTTGAACAAAAATTGCATTGCAAAAACAACTACTTTTAATTAATTTGAATTTGTAGTTAGACAAACGAAACAATTCCAGCAGTTTCAGGTAAATGCCTCCCGCTGTTTCATATTGTTGTCATTATGTGGTTAAGTTCGAGCATTTGATTAACACTGGTTAATATTAATTAAAATAGTTTCAGCTGTATATTCGTTGTGTTAAATTACTGTTTAATTCCATTATAATTAAATTTTGAGTGCTTTTAATTAGACCCCGTACTTAAAAAAAGTACAGGGGTCTATTAAGTTTGTTTTAGGGAAAATGTGCGTAACAGGAAGAAGGAGTCGTGGCAGACCCTATAAAGTATATATATTCTTGATCAGCATCAATAGCTGAGTCGTCCCGCCGTCCTGCCGTCCTGACTTCTGTATGAACATCTAGATCTCAGAGACTATAAGAGCTAGAGAACCCAAACTTGGTATGTAGGTTCCTCTATATTTCAAGCAGATAAAGTTTGTTTTAGAATTTGGCCACGCCCCCTTTACCGCATAAAAATCGGCTAAGAAATTTTGATATCCATATTATAAGTGCCATTTAATAGCTAGAGACACCAAACTTGGTATTTAGGTTCCTCTATATTACAAGCAGATAAAGTTTGTTTTAGAATTTGGTCCGATAAGAACTAATTTCGGTTAGGATTTTTAAAACTAACCTAAATGCATATGCTATCAATTTGGTTAAAATATCTCACTAAGCAAAAAAGTTTTCAATTTTGACCCGATCGGTCCGATGACAGCTATATGATATAGTGGTCCGATTTGATCCAACTTTAGTCAGGATATATAAAATCAAATTAAATGCAAATTGTATCAGTTTGGTTGAGATATCTCATACAACCAAAAAGTTTTTCGTACTAAAACGGGATTTTCGACCGATAGAAAAATTTATTTATTCACTTAACAGGTAATATCTTCCAAACCCCTCTAACAAAATTTATGTTGTATGTATGTTTATGTTGCGTTTTGTCAAAAATCGCCAAAATGTAAGCTAAATAACTTTATTTCACCTGTAAAATGTTACCTGAGTACTTTAGAAATAAGTTTAAAGTTTCGGAACATTTTTCCAAAAGCTATTTATTGTTTTATCACTGCGGACGTCAGTCCGCGATAGTGACGAAAGCAGCACGAAGCCTAAGTAACAAACGCTGCAATAAACTATTACTAAACTGAGTTAGAGCCTTTCAGGTGTAGCGTCGAGCATTGTTAGTTTCTGTTTAGTTTTTCAATTCAATTAAATGCGTTCCCCATTTTGTGACCAATTTTTTATTTGAAAATGTGAAATATGCACATTAAGTTAGTCACTGCATTCTGCAGTGCAAAAAAACGGCATTTGGCAATTCGTCAATCTAAATCGTTTAACTAATTTTAGTACTGAAATCTATGCAATGCACACATCATTAGAATGGTAAAAGAATGCTCATTATAATTCTAAAAAAATTCGGAATAAAAAACACTTTTTCTCAATAAATTTACGCTTTTCTTTTTCTTTTTACCATATAGTAGTACGCTAGTACCGACAGGGTACAGGTTTTATCATATATTTTACTCGCGTTTCGGTACTGTTTTGTTCATAAAATATGATTGTTCGTATGACAGATATGTGATATAAAAAACAGCTATGTGATATAAAAAACCGGTTTGAACCAAATTTGGTCAGGATGTATAAAACCAACTTGTGATATCTCAGAAAATAAAAAAGTTTTCCTTACAAAAGGTGACTACACAGAGTCTAAAAATCAAGTATTTCGTACTTAAGACGCCACTTTTCGAACTTGAATTCTCACTAAGAATGAAAATATTTAAATATAGGAGTTCGAACTGAAAATTTCATTCCGATCGGACAGTAAATGGGAAAGATATCACTGCGGACGGCAGTTCGCGTTAGTGACGAAAGCAGCACGAAGGGTGCAAAAGGCAACTAACAATATATAAAGCTAAGCTAAGAAATGAAAAGTTAGTTTCTTTGTTTGTTTGTTTGTCTGTTTGTATCAAAGCGCTAATAAAGCTAAGATGTAATGATGGGGATTTATTCCTCTTTAAAAATCTAGAAATGTTTGTTCTACGACTTTATTAATTTCCCGCTAGTTTAGCGGGAAAACTCTAAATTCCGGTAAAATTGAAACCTCAACAGTTTCCAGACCATAGAAGCTACAGTTATGTTCTATATATCATTGGAAAGGTGTGTTTGAGCCAATTTGCCAATTTTCGCTTTTTTTTTTTAAATTTATATTTTTATTTAAATTTTTTTGATTGAACTGAATTTTGTTCGTCACAAAAATGGATATCAGAAATTTTGGGGCTAGAAATTGCTTTCGTCATTAGACTTTTACCTCGTGTAGAGGTTTTTTTGTGGATATTATTTAATCAAGTTTTGAGCTTCAATTATGTTACTATATGAATTGATTGTTGGTTAGTTTATTTATTACAACATTTTACATGTTAAACATGTAGTTTTAATTCAATCTCTGTTAAGGATTTACATTTATGTAGGCTTATATATAAGAATTTAAGTTTATCTTAAATATTATTTAATTCTTAGAAGTGGCTGTTTTTGGTTAGTAAGTACGGGGTCTCCGAGAGTCGAGTATGCACCGGCCGACTAGTTCTTGAACAATCTGCCCTAGCAGTGCTGGTGATGGCTGGGATATTGACCAAAAGCCTGACTGCGCAGTGGTCGGAGCACAGATCAATCTCATTGCTGACTGAGACCCTATGCCGCTCGATCCCTTTGGAGAGGGCAATGTCCAAGACGTCAGGTACCTTGTTAGGGTCTGTAGGCCAGTAGGTGGGTTCACCAGTGGAGTGGCAGTTGATTCGTTTCCTGGAGATGGCCCTGTACAGGGCAGTGCCCTTGGGGTTATTGAGGCGAGATCCCCACCAGGTGTGTTTCGCGTTGAAGTCACCTCCAGCCATGAATCTTGGGCCAAGGCTGTCCAGCAAGTCTTGGAATTGGTGGTCTCCGATTGTGTAGCGTGGGGGGCAGTAGACGGCTGCGATGGTGGTGTCTCCGGAGGGGCTGAGGATTCTCACCTTGGCGCACTGAGCCCAGTCCTCTTGATATGGAGGAAGCTCAATGTACTTAAGTCCGCTCTTGATAATGACTGCCGCTCCGCCTCGAGCGGTGCCATTGGGGTGGTTAACAGTGATGACGTCGTAGCCGGCGATGGTGAAGAATGATCTGGAGCTGAAGTGGGTTTCGGAGACTAGGAGGATGTCGACGTGTTTGGTCTTGAGGTAGTGCTCGACCTCGGGCCTGCTCCTGCACAGACCGTCCGCGTTCCATAGTACAATAAGGAGACTTAGTTGCACTGCTTCGCCATTAATGACGTGAGCAAATGCGTCAGGGCTGCGACTTGGTCCATCATCTTCTCCATCATGACCTCCAGTCTGTCAAGTCTGGTGTTGGTCTGGCTTGGGGCGGAGGGAGCAGGGTCGAACTGCTGCTGCGGTTGCTGGGCACCTCGAAGTGAACTGGCGTAGTTGAGTCCAGGGGTGACTGTTGGTGCTGCTCTGCTGGTGGGCGGTGCCATGTTGCTCCTTGATCTTTTGGTACACCTTGCAGCCTTTGTAGGAGGCGGGATGGATCCCCTTGCACAGAACACAGCAAGCAGGTAGCTCCTTGGACATGGTGCACTCGTTGGAGTGATGGTCATCTCCGCACTTGACGCACTTAGGTGGGAGCCGGCAATACTTCTGGGAGTGTCCGAAACCCTGGCAGCGGTAGCACTGGAGAACATCCCTGCTCTTGAGCGGGGGCTCAATGGTGACGTCGCACCGGCAGAGACGTTTTATTGCGAACACATCTTTGTTGCTGCTGGAAGGCTCCAGGTTCACAAAGAAGAGCGACATCGGCTTCTTGGTGGTGCGGCTGATGGCGTTCTTAATCTCGCGACCACGTACAATGTGCCCATGTGCGGCGAGTGCTTCCTTAATTTCGTCAATCTCCTTGGAGTAGTGGAGCCCCTTGATGACTATCCTGTAGGCTCGCTCATCCTTCGCCTGGAATGTAGGGTAGCGAATCTCATTCGCGTTGAGATATTCATTCAGCTTGGGGAAGCTAGCCTTATCCTCCACGTTGATGAATCCCTTGATGTCCGAGACATCAGGGACGAAGATCGGCGGTGGCTTTATGGTCTTCACGGGGGCAGTGGGGACGGGGTCGGGATCGACGAGGGTCTCCTCCTCTGCTTCGTCAGCGTCCATGGCGTCGATGAGAGCGGCAAATCTATTGGAGCTCCTGGTGGTCAGAGGGCTGGGCGTCAGCTGGCGGGGATTTCTGGTCGGGACCTTGCGTCTGATTTCGCCCGGCTCCAAGCTGGACGAGCTGGTCTCTCGTCGCTTCCACTGCGGTCGCGCTCTGGGAACGCCTTTAGCATCTTAGGCGCTGATGGGCCGACCCTGGCCTTGGGGGCTCCTCCAAGTAGGAGCTTCGCTGGCGTGAGCTGGCATTTGGGCTTGGTGGGGGCTGCGGGATCTGCGGGAGCAGCAGAAGAAAATGAGGCTGACGTAGCCATGATGCAGTTAATTGTTTGTTTACAATTGGTAGAAACAACGGTAAAAGAACACGTGCAGGCGTGTGTGTGACTGTATTAGTGTGTCGAAGTCCAACGCGTGGCTGGCTCGACCAATCAGAGGGCCGCTGTCGAAAGCAGATAACGGCACTTAGTAAGATAAAGTTCCGCGGTTTTGCAGGCACGTCTTTACTCGGCGAGAGTTCGTACGAGACTGGCAGTCCGCGATAGTGACGAAAACAGCACGAAACCTAAGTAACAAACGCTGTAATAAACTATTACTAAACTGAGTTAGAGCCTTTCAGGTGTAGCGTCGAGCATTGTTAGTTTCTGTTTAGTTTTTCAATTCAATTAAATGCGTTCCCCATTTTGTGACCAATTTTTTATTTGAAAATGTGAAATATGCACATTAAGTTAGTCACTGCATTCTGCAGTGCAACAAAACGGCATTTGGCAATTCGTCAATCTAAATCGTTTAACTAATTTTAGTACTGAAATCTATGCAATGCACACATCATTAGAATGGTAAAAGAATGCTCATTATAATTCTAAAAAAATTCGGAATAAAAAACACTTTTTCTCAATAAATTTACGCTTTTCTTTTTCTTGTTACCATATAGTAACGCTAGTACCGACAGGGTACAGGTTTTATCATACATTTTACTCGCGTTTCGGTACTGTTTTGTTTATAAAATATGATTGTTCGTATGACAGATATGTGATATAAAAAACAGCTATGTGATATAAAAAACCGATTTAAACCAAATTTGGTCAGGATGTATAAAACCAACTTGTGATATCTCAGAAAATAAAAAAGTTTTCCATACAAAAGGTGACTACACAGAGTCTAAAAATCAAGTATTTCGTACTTAAGACGCCACTTTTCGAACTTGATTTTCTCACTTAGAATGAAAATACCTAAATCAAGGAGTTCAGAACTGAAAATTTCATTCCGATCGGACAGTAAATGGGAAAGATATCACTGCGGACGGCAGTTCGCGTTAGTGACGAAAGCATCACGAAGGTGCGAAAGGCGACTAATATATACAACAAAGTCGGAAAATTTGCTACGGCTGTCCGATCAGATCAAGTTATATATTGATCAAAGGTTTAGTCCTAACTTACAAAATGGCATACTAAAACTTTTTCTAATTCACCTGGGTCATGAGATACGGGGGTGTAAGTGGGAGGGAAAAAATTTGTATGATCGCAGCATGTGGAGCCGTTGGGGCTTTTTGGTAAAATTATTTATTCTATTTTTTAAAAATTCTTATCAAAAATACGCGTCGATTGATACCTCGATGACCCAAATCCTTTAACTGGTTCAAAAGATAAATAAATTTGAAATTTTTAGTGGACTTCTCAAAATGAAATGAAAAGTTAGTTTCTTTGTTTGTTTGTTTGTCTGTTTGTATCAAAGCGCTAATAAAGCTAAGATGTAATGATGGGGATTTATTCCTCTTTAAAAATCTAGAAATGTTTGTTCTACGACTTTATTAATTTCCCGCTAGTTTAGCGGGAAAACTCTAAATTCCGGTAAAATTGAAACCTCAACAGTTTCCAGACCATAGAAGCTACAGTTATGTTCTATATATCATTGGAAAGGTGTGTTTGAGCCAATTTGCCAATTTTCGCTTTTTTTTTTAAATTTATATTTTTATTTAAATTTTTTTGATTAAACTGAATTTTGTTCGTCACAAAAATGGATATCAGAAATTTTGGGGCTAGAAATTGCTTTCGTCATTAGACTTTTACCTCGTGTAGAGGTTTTTTTGTGGGATATTATTTAATCAAGTTTTGAGCTTCAATTATGTTACTATATGAATTGATTGTTGGTTAGTTTATTTATTACAACATTTTACATGTTAAACATGTAGTTTTAATTCAATCTCTGTTAAGGATTTACATTTATGTAGGCTTATATATAAGAATTTAAGTTTATCTTAAATATTATTTAATTCTTAGAAGTGGCTGTTTTTGGTTAGTAAGTACGGGGTCTCCGAGAGTCGAGTATGCTCGACTGTAGCACCGGCCGACTAGTTCTTGAACAATCTGCCCTAGCAGTGCTGGTGATGGCTGGGATATTGACCAAAAGCCTGACTGCGCAGTGGTCGGAGCACAGATCAATCTCATTGCTGACTGAGACCCTATGCCGCTCGATCCCTTTGGAGAGGGCAATGTCCAAGACGTCAGGTACCTTGTTAGGGTCTGTAGGCCAGTAGGTGGGTTCACCAGTGGAGTGGCAGTTGATTCGTTTCCTGGAGATGGCCCTGTACAGGGCAGTGCCCTTGGGGTTATTGAGGCGAGATCCCCACCAGGTGTGTTTCGCGTTGAAGTCACCTCCAGCCATGAATCTTGGGCCAAGGCTGTCCAGCAAGTCTTGGAATTGGTGGTCTCCGATTGTGTAGCGTGGGGCAGTAGACGGCTGCGATGGTGGTGTCTCCGGAGGGGCTGAGGATTCTCACCTTGGCGCACTGAGCCCAGTCCTCTTGATATGGAGGAAGCTCAATGTACTTAAGTCCGCTCTTGATAATGACTGCCGCTCCGCCTCGAGCGGTGCCATTGGGGTGGTTAACAGTGATGACGTCGTAGCCGGCGATGGTGAAGAATGATCTGGAGCTGAAGTGGGTTTCGGAGACTAGGAGGATGTCGACGTGTTTGGTCTTGAGGTAGTGCTCGACCTCGGCCTGCTCCTGCACAGACCGTCCGCGTTCCATAGTACAATAAGGAGACTTAGTTGCACTGCTTCGCCATTAATGACGTGAGCAAATGCGTCAGGGCTGCGACTTGGTCCATCATCTTCTCCATCATGACCTCCAGTCTGTCAAGTCTGGTGTTGGTCTGGCTTGGGGCGGAGGGAGCAGGGTCGAACTGCTGCTGCGGTTGCTGGGCACCTCGAAGTGAACTGGCGTAGTTGAGTCCAGGGGTGACTGTTGGTGCTGCTCTGCTGGTGGGCGGTGCCATGTTGCTCCTGATCTTTGGTACACCTTGCAGCCTTTGTAGGAGGCGGGATGGATTCCCTTGCACAGAACACAGCAAGCAGGTAGCTCCTTGGACATGGTGCACTCGTTGGAGTGATGGTCATCTCCGCACTTGACGCACTTAGGTGGGAGCCGGCAATACTTCTGGAAGTGTCCGAAACCCTGGCAGCGGTAGCACTGGAGAACATCCTTCCTCTTGAGCGGGGGCTCAATGGTGACGTCGCACCGGCAGAGACGTTTTATTGCGAACACATCTTTGTTGCTGCTGGAAGGCTCCAGGTTCACAAAGAAGAGCGACATCGGCTTCTTGGTGGTGCGGCTGATGGCGTTCTTAATCTCGCGACCACGTACAATGTGCCCATGTGCGGCGAGTGCTTCCTTAATTTCGTCAATCTCCTTGGAGTAGTGGAGCCCCTTGATGACTATCCTGTAGGCTCGCTCATCCTTCGCCTGGAATGTAGGGTAGCGAATCTCATTCGCGTTGAGATATTCATTCAGCTTGGGGAAGCTAGCCTTATCCTCCACGTTGATGAATCCCTTGATGTCCGAGACATCAGGGATGAAGATCGGCGGTGGCTTTATGGTCTTCACGGGGGCAGTGGGGACGGGGTCGGGATCGACGAGGGTCTCCTCCTCTGCTTCGTCAGCGTCCATGGCGTCGATGAGAGCGGCAAATCTATTGGAGCTCCTGGTGGTCAGAGGGCTGGGCGTCAGCTGGCGGGGATTTCTGGTCGGGACCTTGCGTCTGATTTCGCCCGGCTCCAAGCTGGACGAGCTGGTCTCTCCGTCGCTTCCACTGCGGTCGCGCTCTGGGAACGCCTTTAGCATCTTAGGCGCTGATGGGCCGACCCTGGCCTTGGGAGCTCCTCCAAGTAGGAGCTTCGCTGGCGTGAGCTGGCATTTGGGCTTGGTGGGGGCTGCGGGATCTGCGGGAGCAGCAGAAGAAAATGAGGCTGACGTAGCCATGATGCCTGATGAGGCTGCAGTGGGCAGCGACAGCGGCGGAAAGTGCAGTTAATTGTTTGTTTACAATTGGTAGAAACAACGGTAAAAGAACACGTGCAGGCGTGTGTGTGAGTGTATTAGTGTGTCGAAGTCCAACGCGTGGCTGGCTCGACCAATCAGAGGGCCGCTGTCGAAAGCAGATAACGGCACTTAGTAAGATAAAGTTCCGCGGTTTTGCAGGCACGTCTTTACTCGGCGAGAGTTCGTACGAGACTGGCAGTCCGCGATAGTGACGAAAACAGCACGAAACCTAAGTAACAAACGCTGTAATAAACTATTACTAAACTGAGTTAGAGCCTTTCAGGTGTAGCGTCGAGTATCGTTAGAGTCTGTTCAGTTTTTCAATTCGATTAAATGCGTTCGTCTATTTGTCAAAAACGAAAAACCGAAAAGTTTGTACAGTTCGGAACATTTTTCCAAAAGCTATTTATTTTTTTATCACTGCGGACGTGTCAGTGACGAAAGCAGCACGAAGCCTAAGTAACAAACGCTGTAATAAACTATTACTAAACTGAGTCAGATCCTTTCAGGTGTAGCGTCGAGTATCGTTAGAGTCTGTTCAGTTTTTCAATTCGATTAAATGCGTTCGTTTATTTGTCAAAAACGAAAAACCGAAAAGTTTGTACTGGTACCGTTTCGGAACATTTTTTCAAAAGCTATTTATTTTTTATCACTGCGGACGTGTCAGTGACGAAAGCAGCACGAAGCCTAAGTAACAAACGCTGTAATAAACTATTACTAAACTGAGTTAGAGCCTTTCAGGTGTAGCGTCGAGCATTGTTAGTTTCTGTTTAGTTTTTCAATTCAATTAAATGCGTTCCATTTTAGACCAATTTTTTATTTGCAAATGTGAAATATGCACATTAAGTTAGTCACTGCATTCTGCAGTGCAAAACGGCATTTGGCAATTCGTCAATCTAAATCGTTTAACTAATTTTAGTACTGAAATCTATGCAATGCACACATCATTAGAATGGTAAAAGAATGCTCATTATAATTCTAAAAAAATTCGGAATAAAAAACACTTTTTCTCAATAAATTTACGCTTTTCTTTTTCTTGTTACCATATAGTAACGCTAGTACCGACAGGGTACAGGTTTTATCATACATTTTACTCAAGTGTTTCGGTACTGTTTTGTCATAAAATATGATTGTTCGTATGACAGATATGTGATATAAAAAAACAGCTATGTGATATAAAACCGATTTAAACCAAATTTGGTCAGATGTATAAAACCAACTTGTGATGTCTCAGAAAATAAAAAAGTTTTCCATACAAAAGGTGACTACACAGAGTCTAAAATCAAGTATTTCGTACTTAAGACGCCACTTTCGAACTTGATTTCACTTAGAATGAAAATACCTAAATCAAGGAGTTCGAACTGAAAATTTCATTCCGATCGGACAGTAAATGGGAAAGATATCACTGCGGACGGCAGTTCGCGTTAGTGACGAAAGCATCACGAAGGGTGCGAAAGGCGACTAACAATATATACAGCAAAGTCGGAAAATTTGCTACGGCTGTCCGATCAGATCGAGTTATATACCGATCGAAAGGTTTAGTCCTAACTTACAAAATGGCATACTAAAACTTTTTCTAACCAACCTGGGTCATGAGATACGGGGGTGTAAGTGGGGAGGGAAAAATCTAAATGATTGCAGCTAATGGGGCTGTTGGGGCTTTTTGGTAAAATTATTTATTCTATTTTTAAAAATTTACTAAAAAATACTGATACCAATTACCCAAACTGATAACTGTTCAAAAGATAAATAAATTTGAAAATTATAGTGGACTTCAAATGAAATGAAAAGTTAGTTTCTTTGTTTGTCTGTTTGAATCAAAGCGCTAAAGAAGCTTAAATGTAATGATGGGGATTTATTCCTTTTCAAAAATCTAGAAATTTTTGTTCTACGACTTTTTGAAAAAACCGATAGTTTAGCGGGAAAACGCTAAGTCCCGGTAAAATTCAAACCTCAACAGTTTTCAAACCACAGAAGCTACAGATATGTTCTATGTATCGGTGGAAAGGTGTGTTTTTTAAAGTACTCAGGTAACATTTTACAAGTGAAATAAAGATTTTAAGCTTACATTTTGGCATTTTTGCATAATTTCTGACAAAACGGCTCTAACGATTTCTGTTAAATAAATATGTTGTAATACGTACAATTTCGCGTTTTTTGATATACGAAACATAAATTTTGGTCTGTTAAGGATTTACATTTATGAAGGCTTTTATATAAGAATTTAAGTTTATCTTAAATATTATTTAATTTTTAGAAGTGGCTGCTTTTGGATAGTAAGCAGTCCTGACAGTCGAGAATGCTCGACTGTAGCACAGGCCGACTAGTTAATGAATGTTTTATTTAATAAGTTTTTAAAAATTGTTTTTTTTTGGGTAAACTTATTGTTTATTATGAAGATTTTCATTAATTAAGCTACCTTTTTCGGTTTCATGTGATTTTTATTTTAAAGCTGGCTTTATGCTTGGCTAAAACCTATTTGATGTATTTATTTTATTTCAAGGATATTTGTCGGGATATCAAAATGCGTCTTTTATTTAATATATTAAAGTTATAAATGCACTTTTAATAATCCTTACCAACCATACAAAGCTAAGTATTTTTAAATTATAAATATACCCAATTTTTTTCTCTTCCTTCCAGTTTTATTAAATTCCCTAAAACTTACAGCGAGATAAAGAGCAGAAGAGAATTGCAGCAATTCTTTTGACAGCTGTCGACATATCGACTGATACTAAATAGGAGAATTTCATTACGCTTGACAAGTTAGAGACCTTGATATAAGCGTACAGCAAACAACAAACCCAAAATGTTCCATTTTTTATGAACGTGACTAGCTGAATTTCAGGCGGGGAGCGGTGGGCGGGGGGCGTGGTTAGAGCACTTACCGCGTTCGCTGATTGCGCGTGACATATTCGTCAGCAGTTTTGCATTTTTCGGTCAGGAACTGGAAAAACTGGTGAGCTCTAAAGTGCATACTTCTGGATGCTGCACATTGGTCAGCCCTTAATCAACATGAACATAATAAACTCAATTAGCGTTGGTTCCAGCTTTTAACCAAACTAAGTTATTGTTGTCCCTGCATATAACCATGTGTTTTTACACACATGTATTCTGACCGGGTCTGTTATCAATTTATTTTAATATTTATCTGACATGGCATATTAAGGAAAATAGCACACAACTTCTAACAAGATGATAAAAAGTGTCTAATAAAGGAATTTATGATATTAAAGTATATACAAATGAGTTACCAAGAATACAATATCAATTTGAAGTTTTTAAGTAGTTTTTAAAAAGTAGTTATCGTAAGTGTATTTAGGTCTTCGACATTCTGTTGTGTTGTAGGCGTTGCAACATATGCATTTGAAATGGACAACATGAGCGACGCCCTCAAATATAAATTAATAATTTGTTATAAATTTGTTAGCATTACTCAGCACTACCCCTCAATCATTATAACTCGTATTTGCATTAAAAACCAAATCCAAATCATGGTCTTTTGTTGGGTCAGTTAAAATATGCGTTTTGTGAGGCCGCAAATACCAGAAATCAATTAGTGTATTAGCTGAGTGTGAGTGTGTGTGTTTGTAGTAAGCCGATACATGTTGATGTTGGCTAATTAAGCTGCCAACATATAAAGCGGTAAATTTTGTGGTTACATACAGGTATAATTTAGTTTTAATTGATGGTCATTGGGCCAGATATGATAGATTTAATTGTGATGGTTATACTTGTGTAACTAATCTACAAGTATCTTATTAAAATTGTCAGAAGTTGAGCTGGTTTGATTCGATTTTATTCCGTAAGTTGCTTAACAAACTTTTATAATAACATAATCAATTTATCCATATTGTTTACATCCAATTAATATATTAAAATTTCGGAAAGAAACAATCTCTTGAAAAACTTTGTAGGTGGGGAAATTGAGTTTTCTTTTACACATTACAGCCACTCGACTGTGGCATTAACTGTTAATCAATGTACATGTGAATATCAAGCTGTTTGTCGAGGCGTCTGGCGTCTTTGAGGTCGATTGCCTTCCGTAGGCAACTGGATCCTCGGGCTTGTCGTGAAACACAGAAACGCGCCTTAAAGTATGCCAGGTATTTTAATTAAAACCCGTTTTTCCTTTGCTCATGCCCAAAAAAAGGGAAAGAGAAGAAAGTAAGAGGAGGGGTGTTACAGCCAAGCGCTTTAACTCAACTTAATGGCAAATGCTGTCGTGCTCAATTACCCAGGCACTACCATCTCACCACCCCCTTACCGCTCCACATCTGATGCAGCACTTGAAAACTTTTGCGCTTGTCATGTGCAACCTGTCCAACTATGGCAGAGTCCTTCTGCCAGCTCCCTCAACGTTCTACAGCCTAAAGGCTACAAATCCAACACAATGCACATGCTGCTGAAGCTCTTTTCTCTCACCCCAGCCCCTCTCACCTAGCCTGCCATTTTCCAGCCGAAGCAATGCAATGGCAACGAGTGCGAGCGGAAATGAAAAATCAAATAGAACAACTCATAATGGCAAGAAATGAAAGGCAAGGCAAGGCAAGCAAAGCAAAGGAAATGCGAGCGAAGGAATGTAATGGGAATTGGAAAACGGAAGTGTATGGTATGAAATGGAATAGAATGGAATGGAACAGAATAAAATTAGGCTCAAATTCATGGGCAATGGTTTGAGGCCAGGCAATGGCAATTTTCTTGAACATTTTCATCTTTTTTTTTATGCTGTCCATGATTGTCTTTGTTGTTGATGTTGTTGACGTTGATGATGTTGTTGTTGCCAGGCAGTTAGAGTGTCCACTTGTGTGTGTGCGGCAAGTATTCGAATTGTCTGTTGTGTGGCACTCAATTACACTTTCGTTGTCACTAAAAAATCTTCAACGAGTCGCAGAGTCTTCTGCTGTTGCAAGCAGAGGCCAAGCGATGGCTTTGCATATGTTGCAATGTGTGTGAGTGTATGTGTGGGAGTATGTGGGTGTGTGTAGGTGGGTGTCCTTTATCTGCTTGTCCTACTGACACTTGACGTAGATAACTTTGGAGAGCGAATGCTTCGGATGTCTTAGGTGCACTGCAGATAGAGAAAGTATGATAGAGAGAAAGAGAGATAGAGAGAGAAAGAAAGAGAGGCGTGTGCTTGACATCCAATAAAGATTACCAACGATTGTTAAACACAAATTGCGCTTGATGATGAGTTATGTGCCAGGGCATGCTTCCTGATATAGTACAAACACACACATACACACACACACACACACACACACACACATGCATACATTTACATATTCCTTTTTTTGTTGTTGCTTCTGCTCCTGTTCCACTTGGCAGTTACGAGTGCTGCAAATCAGCTTTTGCAGCTCAGCATCTTCTGAAGCCATAAGGCATGCTTCAATATTTGTCATTTGAATGTTTGCTGTGCATAAAACCTATGTTTCTGTCTCTTTTTGAATGTGAGTGAAACAAAGTTGTAACATTTGCCAAAAACTTCCAACAAAGTTGGCAAATGAATTTTAAGTAGACACGTATTATCATCAAATGAAATTTAAACCGTTTGTGGCTTTTCACATCCTAGTAAATTTAATGGCATAACTCTCAAAAATTGAACAACAAAAAGTGCAAAGAAATATGTGTGCTCGAGAGCTCATACAGATACTAAATCGAATATTCCATTTTGTTTGTTTTGCTTGTCGTTTTTTGTGGCAGGTAGCAGAATTTTATCACAAATCGGAATTTTCCATTTTCACAATCGAATGAATTCTTTAAGCTTATTTGCCCATTAGACTTGACTGCATGTATTTTTCATTTCCAGCTCCTCTCATCTCATTTCTGTATTCATTTGCTGTTTGTAATGCCAAATTTTGCTTCGCTCAATTTCGCTACAGAGTAAGACAAGAAAAAAAAAGTAGCAAAGAGAAAACACAATAACAGCAGCTTATATTGCTATTGTCTTTTGGCATTTTACTAACTGACTAGTCAATGAACAAATAGATTTTTGTCAAGCATATTTGCGTTTGGTTTTGGAGGAAATGAAGCTGTGCAACATTGTCGAGTCTAATGAATGAATGGTGCATCAAAGAGTAGCAGCCACAAGGCAAACAAATGAATTCGGTAAAAGCTGTTTCTATAGGAGTATAACACTTTTATTGCAACATAACAGTATAGAATTTGAATACCACGAGTTTATTCAGTTGCCGCATTTTTAAGTTTATATTAATATACACTCATTTCATTTTTCTGGTGCCTTTGTGGGCCCTAAAATTAAAATTTTAATGCTACTCGTATCCTGGCTGGGCATGTCCTGTGTTCTGTAGCTTAGTGTGTAGTTTTTCTTTTTGCACTAGCACCTCTCGGGAGAATCGTTCATGTCCATTACATTAATTAAATTATCCTCACGTTTCTGCCCATATGGCTTGTCAATCGTAAAAACCAATACGTTTAATGCATTTGTTCATACAAAAGAGAGAGAGAGAGAGAGAGAGAAAGACAGAGAGAGATATAAAAATGCGTATAAAACTTCAACAGCAAAATCACGTACTTAAAAGCAATAAGCATTTTTATACATCCACGCGCCTGTTGACAAAAGTTGCCCAAAAATATCTTTAAAAAAAAAATAAATAAATAAAACGAAGAAAAACCCACACACACACATACACGCACACACACATTTCTATTAAAACGCAAATTTCAACAGATTAACACACCCAGCAATACAGAGATGGCGAAAAAAAATGAAAGAGATGACAACAGCGCGTGTCATTTGCCGTGTAACAATTTGAAACTTTTATCGAGATTTTGGAAGTCAGAGTGAAAGTTCCTTTTGGCTTGATGCTTTAAGAGCACGTTAAACTTTTTACGACTTCCGTAGATGAGACTTTCATCTTAGTGGCACTCTAAATATACGACAATGAGTTCAAGAGTGGAAAGTGGAGAGTTCAAACTGGACTCTCGACTCGTTCTCAGTTATCAAACTTAATCGACGTCTAATGAAACTCCCAGATACGAGTGGAAAGAGAAGAAAAAACAGCTGTTGCTAATTAACCTACACAGTCTACAGGCATTAGTTAAAAAGTCATCAAAATTCACTGATTAAAAAAAAGTGGAGATGGATCGAGAGGGCAAGGAAGAGGAGGTGAAAGCGGAATGAAAGGAAGACGCAGCCTGTCAGGCTGGCCACGTAAAATACTCAAACTTCATTGCATATTTATGGCTGGGCGCCACATAGGTTTTGAGGCCTTTTTAAATATTTAAATGCCTTGTGAAAACAAAAACACGCAACACAACGAAACGAAACGAAACTGAAATAAAATGAAATAGAGGGCAGCAAAATGTTGCCATAAATAAACAGCAGCCGACATACCTTTTGGGATTCGCATGTAAACTGTAAACTGCAAAATTGTAAACCCTGTTTTGCTTGCCACATGCCACATGCTACATGCTGCATGCTTGGATGTGTGAGTGAATACAAAAAGCGGCTTAAAGTTCGTTTTAAATCATTTAATAAGTGCAAATGACCTTAGAGAATTTGTAGACTGTAAATTGGTAACAAATTCATATAACAAACATCAAGATTTTCAGCTTGAAATGTTAGCGGAATATTTACTTTAAATTTGACTTTAATGCCATCCTGCTTGGAGAAATCGTATGTAGAATAGTATGTTTGTATGTGAAGTGAGCTGCTCTAGCACTTTTATTTAACTAGGCTAAGCGGCTTTTGCCATAGACAAACTTTGGCATGCCAAAATCCGCATGCCTTTTTGGCCAAGACACTATTGCATAGCATATGTGCGTGTGTGTGCATGTGTGTGTTAGTTTTACTGCAAGCGCATAAAATGGCTAGTGCTGGATATTTTCCTGTTAAACTGCACTTGAATTATAACACTTTGCAAGTTATGCAATTTGTTTTATATGTGTGGTTATAAGTATTAAATTGATTGAGATTTATCAACATTATGACAGTATAAAAGATTTTTGTTTTCTTGTCTTACACTTTACGCAACAGTTATGGTTAACAAAAGTCTGTTTAGCAGTGTGTCTGACAGCTTTTCACCAGACAAAACAGTCAAAACCATTCACAAAATATAAAAAAAAGGACTAAGCATATTTTATGCATATGAACACATGTGTATGATCACAAAAGGTTACGGCAAATATTTTGCATATAGTTATTGTTCTATATATTTTTTTTGTAATTTATTTGACAGTTTGACAATTGTTAAAGGAGAAAAACCGCGAGCAACCTGAAAGCGTGTGAAAATGAAAATGGCCATGGAATATACAAAAGAACGCACGGCGATGACGGCAACAGTCGCATGTACACACACACACACACATGCACATGCATGCATGTATAGTATGTGTTATATCCAAAACACACACCAAATACAGTGCCACTTGCCAGTCGACACTCGGTGGCAGCTCGGACCTGCCGCAAGGCGCTAATGTTGAATTAAACGAACGCTGACAGCAACATAAACAAAAGGCGCGAGCTGAGGCCGAAACAAGCGTTGGATTTATATGCCACACACACACACACACACACACACACACACACATATGACTCTCTCCCTCTGTGCGTAAATATCTGTGAATATTTATGATAAATTGCCGCTGTAGAAAAACGTGTCGCTGACATTTTGGCGCCTACAAAAACAAATTCACAGCCAGAAAGAGACCACACATACATATGTGACAGAGTGCGCAAGAGAAGTGAAAATCATGAAAAATAAATCCTTGATAATCAAAATACGTAATTCTCCCCAAAAGTCAAAGTCAGCGTGAAATGTTTATATGACATTTTAATAACCCAACAAACTGGCATTATTATTATTGAATGTTGAATGGCAAAAATGACTTTGTAATGCGATTTTCGCATGCATTTAAAATATAAAAGATATTTGAAAGTAAATTCTATGGCTGAAAAGCCATTTAGTGTCAAACCGCAAAAGTAAGCTGGCATTTGAGTTTATTGGAAAATGCCAAAGAAAACAAAGACAAACAAGTATATGTGTGTGTGTTTGTGTATGTATATAAGCAATAAGCGGCAATACGTATGTATGTATTTGATCTCGAGCTAAGCTTTATTGTCTCTGCCATTTGCACGAGCTCAAAAATCTCCGGTCGCATTCAACCTGTTAGCTGGGGCCAAGTATTGTCTACATTTTTTGTTGGAAGTGCCGCAATGAGAGGCACAAAGTGACGAGTTGTGGGTGTACGTGATGTATGTTTAAGCAAGTGTGTGTGGCACAAATGTAGCCGTAAAAGTGCTTTTAAGTAATGCGCTGTCGCTGATGCGGCTCCCAAATGAATTTCATTTCATTTCGTACGTGTATCTTAGCCTTGAAGTTGAATTTAAATGCCCAAGTCAGAACTTGTTCAACTTTAAGCTAAATGCAAGCTAACAAAATCTCACGGATTAGACAAAGCGCACAATGTTACGAGTTCCACAAAGCGAAATCGCCTTAAACTTGTGAAAACAGAAAGTGAAAAGTTTAGCTTTGATTTCCCTGTTGGGCACTTAATATTATTATATACATTAATTTCAAATCAACTCCGAAAATGTGTATGAAATATTTCTTAACTAGTTATTGTTAAGAAAGTTACATTAATACTTGATTGTTAATAGAAAAATAATATTACAGTAATCAGAAATTGTTTTAAAATTTCTTAGAAATTATGTGAAAAAAGGTTGTGGGAATGTGAGGAAAATGTGTATTATAGTTGTTACCTCAATGTTTGCCAAAGTTTTGTCAGCTCTCAATTTCTATTCTTGTGGTTTGTTTTCACAGGCTTTGCCAAATTAATTATACACACTCGAACTTTACGACTATTTGATTACTCTTATCCTTATCCGCAATAGCAGAAACGAAAGCAGCCTTCAAAGCAGGTAAATAGATTTAAATGCTCATCCGGGGACTTGGTTAAAGAGCCGCAGTTCACTCGGGGTTTTTGCGGTTTTACATTGTCTTCTATGTATGTGCGAGTCGAGTATTTGCTTTACTTTACTTATGCAAATGCGAAATGTTACTCTACAGTGTGCACTAACGGTTAAATATACACACACACCCATGCACACAAGCATGCGTTTCTTGCACCATTTTAATTAAACAGATTTACATACATACTCATACTCGTATACGCAATGCTGTTGCTCATACGCCACGTGGCACGCCTCCACTTTGACCATGTAATGCACCTCTCTTCTCTCTTTCGCCTTCTTCTACATCTTCTACTGCTTGCCAGCTGCCGGTTGAGATTTGCATTTGCATATTTCTTGTTGTTAAGCAAACGGTTTGTCATGTTGTTTTATTTATTTCTTTTTTCTTTTCGGTATTTACCCTGTAATAAAGTTGTGAAAATTTATGCAGCAGAAGAGATTAACCGTATCAGCTTCTTATCTTAGACAAACAAACATTAATATTTTTTTGCAAAATTTCTAATTCTAAGTGCAAGTGGTTAAGTTGAAATTCTGTTTAAGGAAAACTGTCTTAAATATCAGTAAAAAGAAAAATACTTTAGAGAGTATCACTTAGTAGAGCACTTACTTCTGTAGCGTTTTAACAACTTGTTTACTGTTTTTTTTTTCCTCTTACAATTCTTAATACAACTTGTGAAAATTGCATTCTGGTTAGAATTTTGTTGTTCTGTTATTACTGCCGTTGGTTTTTGAGGTTGTTCTGCATTTTAATACATTTTTTTTTGGCTGGTCGCCTGTTTTCATTTAGAAAATTACATGGCTGCACTTTCGTGCATATGACATGTTTTTTGGTCTTTTGTCGAGCGCCAAAAGGGCGCACTTCTTGAGCAGTTTGTGGCATGCAGAAGAAATGAGAATTATTTTGGGGATAGATACTTTTTATAATGCTGTCGTAAAGCACAGTGACACAAGCAGCCACTAGATTAATCCAGCTTGCGTTTCTTTAAAGATTTCTATTTATACTTAATTTTTTAATTTTGCTTGACCCAAATTGGCGGCATTTTGTCATTAGTTAACACTGAACAATTAAATTACTTTAGCTCTAGATCAACTCATTTAAGCAGTTGATCATAAAATTTGCTGGTGCATTGTTTTGGATTACTTCAAGTATTTTTTTTCTTTGGTTGTTTATTTGCTTATCATACTGTCAGTTGGCTTAACGGTTGGTCAATAAATCGCTGTCGATTTTTAATTAAGGAAACGCATTGCAGACATGCTTACAAGCCACGTCAGATGGATAAACAAAAGCAAAGGCACATGGCCAGCTGGGCAGCAGGCACAAGGCTCCAACGGCAGGACGATTCTACGAATATCCTTGCCCGGCACAGGCGCATTGAGACGACGACGACGACGATGCGCTTATGCAAATGGGTTTTAAGTCAAGAGCGAAGGTCAGTGCATGCGGCGTTATCGTGCTCTTTGGGCCATGGTTGTTAAATGCATGCCCATTGCTTCCGCCTGTGCCCAAAACTCATTAACGGCTCTGTTGCCTTTTAACTCGCCCACTTGGCTGCTGACTTGGGCCTCATGTTGCTGTAGCGTTTAACACGCCACAGCATTGCCTCCGCCCGGCTTCAATTTCCTTTTAAGTGCAAAAAGAAAAGAAAAAAGAAAATACTACTACCCAAATGAGGGGAGAATTGAAGTAAGGTAAATCCGCTTAAACGCCAATGCCGAGTGCTGCCGTTACATCTCAAGACTTTTCAATAATTTACGCAAAAAGAAAGCGAAACGAAGAGAAAACGAAATGAAGAAACAGCCATCGAATCAAGGAAGGGAAGTCATAAGCCAGATGGCGAGATGGATAAAGATAGAGACATATAAAAACAAACAGCCGACTTTCCAGGTATTTGTATTCTAGTTGTTGGGCTCTCGCTCCCCATCAAAGTGAATGCAAATCTCTAGCAAAGCCATCAGATATTTAGCAAAAAGGAAGTATAAATAGACAAATGGTCGACTCTTAAAGACTTTTATATCTTAATCCGGCAAAAACAGTCTGAAGAATCGTTCAGGCATGTGTTGAACTTGTTTTTCGAGCCGAGTTTACATTGATAAAGTGCGGCAGAGTGTTAGCCTGGCCTAGACCAAAGCATCTACAGACCACTTGCCACCGCCGAGGCGAGCGAGGAGGAAAAAGCCGGCCACTCTGCTGAGCAATGAACTTATGAATTGCATGCTAATTGTTAAATCATTCCAGCCGAAAATGAGAGATCCATTTGCCTGGAAACAGCAATGCCAAAGCAAGATTAAAACCGTCAAGCTGGCCATCAACTTGCATCGAACTCCAAATAGCATAAATATAAAGCATGCCACGGCAAATGGTTTGTTAATTATCTAAAGACGACAAGTAGTAGAGGCGGATTTATGAGGGTGTTTTCATGTTGACTTACCTGATGTTTCTCGACAATCCACAAGAGAAATACACAACACATGCAAATGCGTCCGAGCAAAAGCAAACGTTGCAAGTTGCGTTGCTGTTGCTGCCTGTTGTGCCACTCGTCCGCCTGCCGTTGACTCAGTCGCATCGCCAGCAGCAGCAACAAACATGCCACATTTACGCAATAGTCCAACAACAACTCATAATCCCACATTCCAAAGGCGAAACTTCTCAGTGTTCGTGGCAGCAGCAACATGACGACACCGCTGCCATCGTTCCAGCTGCTTGCAATTAGCACAGTGCCTGTCAGAATTATGGCAATATCCAGCAGCATGTAGATAACTCCAATTATTTCCCAGCTATTCATGATTATGGCCATTTGATTTGCATGCATTCGCAGGTGCACAATTGCCTGTACTGCATCTTCCAAATAGCTGAACAATATAAGCAGCGGCATCATTCTCGGCATCCATATTTTGATTTTATCTGCACCATATCTGGTAGTGCTTGCCACGGGTTTAAGGATACTGCTGAACATGGAGCACAAACCGGAGATTAGTAAACTTTTGTAGTAGATAGTTATTTTAATAGAAAATAAAAAGCAGTTAAAACAAAGCATGCTACTAAATAATTTATATTTGAAATCTTTGAGGAATTAAAAAAATATAAAACTATGATATAGCTATATAAATATTAGCTAAATTAAATTTGTTATTTAAAAAAAAAAAGACAAGTAGAAATCTACGACGAGAATCTTCAGTAATATAATCTATTAATATATGCAAGTATTTATATCACTCAGCTTTTTATATCTACTTTTGAAATTTCTTAAACGCGCAAATTATATCTTCTTTACTCATGCTAACTTTTATTCCTCCAAAAGAATACAATGAGACATTGAGAGAGAACGAAAATCTTGAATTTTATGCTATATATTTTTTTGAGTCTCTTTGAGAGCTCTACAACTACACGTCTGTCTATCACAGGTGAGAAACTGGAATGCTCAATGCAATTAGTTAATGTGTTGCCGCTGTCGCTGCCTGTGGCACTTGCAACAATTATGGATAATTAGTTGATTGCTGGCTGCTTTGGCACCGCAGTTAATATTACTAATACGCACCGTGGGTCATCAAATGCCCGCAGCAATAATTATGAAAATTTGATGGCAATGCGTGTTACTGCTGGTGCCAAAGATTTTAGCGAGCTATAAAGCCAAATGGATGAAGGCTAATAGAACTTGCTAACCTAACTTTATTTGACTTTGACGAATGTTAAACTAATTCTTCAAAGCAATGTCAATTTACCATTAAACCAATATAAAATCTTAACAAGTGAAGCTGCATTAAATAATATTCATGTTTATCGTGTGGGACTCCACAGCTTATAAACTGTTTAAATTTCCTTTCAGAGACTGACTGGAAAGTTAAGTTAAACAAACGACGCATCGTTGTATCCATTTTAATGTCAATGACTGGCAGCAACTCTGAAATATTTTGTAATTTATCTGCTGACACAGCAGAAAATAATGCCACAAGTGGAAAAGCGAACTGAGCGAGGACTTGATGGGGTTCACATTGACATTATCTTTTTTCTTAACATCTATTGTTTGTGGTCCTTGTGTAACGAGCAAAGTTGTGATCAGAAAAAATTAACAAAAATTTCTTGAATTAAAACCTATAAACGAGTATAAGCAATGTCAAGGCCCAGACCCAAACCCAAACCCAGAAACAGGCGAACTGCCTGTGCAATGGCATGGAAACGCATCTGGACGCTAAATGAAGCCATAGTTCGCGTCGTATTGTAAGCAATTCTTGATTATGACTCAATGGCGTACAATAAGAGCCGAAATCAAGAACCGAACAACAATCAAACCTTACATAAACATGGCAAATGGTACAAAGCACTGAAATAAATGGCATCAGGCTAAGCTCAGTGTTGGCCAGAGATTATCCATTATATTTCTGGCTCTTGGCAAAATGCTAAGAAAGAAGAAAGAAAACAGCTACTTACTGTATGAAGGCATGGCATTGGACCTAATTATGTGTCGGAGGCTGGGGATTTAAGATGATGACAATACACGTAACATTGGTATTCTCACAGCTAGCCAAGTTAAGGGTACCCGTAAATTGTAGCTTGAAGCATTTGAATTGGCCTTCAGAATAAATGAACTATAAGAAATAGTTTGCCAGCACAAAAGTTTATTAATTACACAAAATTCCTTCATCTACATTCAGATTTCTTGCTGCTGTTATTTTTGTAGTTATTATAACAAATACTGAAAACGTGCTGAACAACTTGTCGGGCAATTTGAGAAGAAACTCTTTTCCTTATTTTGCGTTTCCATTTCCCCGCCTTCACCAGCTACTCAAAACATTTTCAAGCTAATCAAATCAGCATCGCGTTTTTCTTCATTTTTGGAGACCGATGGGGGATGAGGGGATGATTGTTTGTTGGGGAGAGGGGGAACGGTGGCAATGCCGCCACAGTTCGTTGATTTTGTTACAAATAATTTGAATCTATGTCAACAATTTCAACGCAGCGCGGTAATAATTCATTTTTGTTTTTCGCCACAATTCGTGACAGCTAATCACCAGAGGCAGACAGAAAACAGCCCGAGACCAAATACAAATGCAAAAAAGGAACAAAAAATTACAAGCGTCCATTTTGAAAGATGGCGTCATGGCCGCCTGATTTCCGGCTGTGCTTCAAACTGTAAATGGCAAATGAATTTGCGTTTGATTCGGGTCGCATTTTATTATGCTTGGCAAATTAAATACACCGAATGTGCGATGTGCTTCTAAAGAAGCGTTTAATTATAAATTAGAGCTGCATAAAATTGAAGCAATTGTTAGCTTTGTACACAATTTCGATAATATGACTATAATAATTATAAATAACTATTAATGTAATTTCCACTTAAAGTGTATTAAAAAAGATGCCACTCGAATAAATTGCTTTTAAATAAATTGCGTAAATTTGTTATAAATGTGTGCAGCTGGTTGACAGTGCAAATACATTTCAGTTTACATTTAATGCGATGTAATCGCTTTAATTTTATTAGTTTTTTTTTAATATAATTTTTACATTTCCCTTTACTTTCCGTTTTATTGAATATTTTTGCATTTCATTGTTGATAAGCACTGACAAATGTCCAACTTGTGACATTATCAGCATTGTTATTGTTATTGTTATTATAATGGATTGAATTAATGTAGACATTTATGCGATTGTCGGACATTTTCATGATTTTCAGCAATGCTGCCAATTTCTATAATTTGATCTACAAATAAATTTTGATGCAATTTAACCATTGAAATTGTGTTAAATTTTAAATACTTTTAAATTGTATGTAAGTACATCACAAATATTTTGTTTTCAAGTTAATCAAATGCTCTACACAAAGTTGGTATGGCTTGAAGTGTTTTTTACCCTGTGAATAGGCTAAAATTTATGGTTGTTTGATTTAGAAATGGTTTTAAATTTATTATGATTGAACAGCGAAAAAAATTTAAGCAATATAAGCCTATCAAGGTCAGGTAATTGTGTAGTTATTTAGTTATCAATTTTATGTTTTTTTTACGCTGGGTATAGAATGAATACCTTAGTTTATTGACAACACAAGTATACGGCTTTTACTGCTGGCAGGCATTTTCCCACATGTCGGCCTGTCTGGATGCCTGACTGTCTCGATGGCATCCTGTTGTGTTGCTGCTTTTGTTATTGCAGGAGAAGACATTTATGTTATCTTAAAGTCCTCAGGGCAGTCCAAGCCAAACAATGCAAGTGAGGATAAAAAATATTATAGAAAAAAAATTAGTCGGAAAGGCTATAGTCGAGATCCCGGACATAGAATACCCGTCACTTATTTCAATATATATAAAAGTACTTTGTAGAAATTAGTATCTAATAAAAACTACTGCATACTTTTAGGTGCTTGTGTGGAATTCATTACTTTTAACTTTGGTTAGCTATAACTGGCGTTCTAATTATCCGATCTTGCTGCAATTAAGTGGGATAATAGATTATATTAATAGATAACGTCAATTACCATAAAAAACGTTTTATCTTAAAAACTGTAAGCATGGTGATTTTACGCAATTTGCGGGGATGGAGGGGGGAGTGTCAAAAGTTTTTAACAAAATTAACCTGCATGGGGTCTAAAGAAATCTGTGTGCCAAATTTGGTTACTCTATTTATTATAGTCTCTGAGATCTAGGCGCTCATACAGACGGACGGACAGACGGACAGACACACATGGCCATTGGCCATATCGACTTGGCTGTTGATGTTGATCAAGAATATATACACTTTATAGGGTCGGAGACGCCTCCTTCTTCCTGTTACATACATTCCAACGAACACAATATACCCGTTAACTTATTTTTTTAGTAACGGGTGTAATAAAGATGAAAAACGGAACAAGACAAGAGATTTGGCAAAGATACTTAGGCAAAGTATTCATACTTCGTACTTGCATATTTAAGAGGCCGACAAGTAACAATGGACAGTCATTTAGGTTGTTTGCTGGCGTGAATATTTTGACAGCATATTTACTTATGGTGCACACTGTGCAGTGGAATTTGAATGCATTTGCAAAAGTTGTGCGGCTGTCGTCTGTCTAAGCCACAGCAACAACCACAGCATTTGCATTGTGTGTGGCTCGTGGAGGGCTGCGGTTTGTTGTGAGCTGTTCCATTTTCCAGGAAGACCTCAATGTGTCTGCATGCTGAATTTGATGCTGTCAGACGCCATGCAATCAGTCACAGCAGTCACTGCCAGCTACAGACCTGGAGCTAGAGCTAGATCTAAGCACAACAAATCAATTAGCTGGCTAAATGGCTTATCGAGCATTACGCTTAAGCTCAGCGCCAAGTTGCGCATACGCCAAGGGAGCCGCATATAAGCTGCTTACTTTAAATTGGGAAGCCACCTTGCTAGAATATTTCCATTTTAAAAAATTCCCAGTTACATTACGATATTACGCATGCGAAGCATTGACAAATGAATCGCACTGTAATGTGGCGTATACATAATGTTGCGTATACGCCACCTCGATGTATGCGGCAGTATGCAGTCGCAATAAATATACATTTTAAAAAATGTCGCAACGAGATAAAGGAATCTTTTTTAATTATAAAGTAAGAAGCTGGCAATGATACTCAGCGCCTGTCGAGTGACTTTAACGCATACAAAATGATTTATTTATACGCTGCGTATACTTAACGACATGGTACAACCACCAGGCATTTCTTTACGAATAAAAAAGATGGTGTAATGTTAGTCAAATGAAGAGTTGATATGGCTTTCTATAACTTCAGTTGGGTTTTATCTAGTTTGGATATGAAATGTGCGCTGCTCTTTTCAATGCTTCCAACTTGGATTTCTCTCGACTGTGTGTGTCAGTCATTAGTACATTTAATACAGCTAACATGCCGGTGTCATGGCAACAACATGTGTCTCTATTTGAACGGCGTCTTTTATGTCCACGAACTCAGCTGTTAAGCTCGCAATTGCACTTCGCTGTAGGAGAGCAAAATTAATTGTTTGCAAATGATTTTGCAACTAAGGTAAAAATTGAAGCAGATCCAAAACCAGACCCAACTAAGCGTTGCCCCATTTAATGGGATGCCACAAATTAAATTTCATGCCTGGCACACCAGGTGCGCATTTTGTCAGAGTGAAATACCTTTACAATTTTGTCAATTTGACTGTGTAAAATCTGCGCAGATGTCAAAAGGGATAATGAGCTTGAAGCTGAAGCTGAAACTGAAGACGGGCATTTTGCCAGCCAGCCACTGTGTAGGCATTTTCCCAGCGTGGAAAATCAGCTTAGGGCGTGCATGCCATTTGAATATACTTAGTTATGTATGTATGTGTGTATGTATGTGTATTTATTTTCTCTTATATTTTTTTTTTGGGGCGGAAATGACTAGAGGGTGAAATAGAATGAAATTGACAATTGGTTGGCGGATAAAATGTAAGCAAGGCTTTTTAATTTTTTTCTTTTTAAAGCGCTAAAGAGATGATGAACAAGTAGTAGAGCTTATAGAACCCTCTTAGTAGGTTAATTTGAAATTTCGGGAGAAATGTTTGAGCTTATTATGATTACATTATAAATTTAAATTTTCTGCCAATGATAGGCTAATGATGCTTGAATGAATTTTTTTTAATTTAAAACAATATCTTGTAAATTGAGTTATGCTTTAAATAAATTAAAATATTTTCGTGTCTTTAATAAAGTTGTAATTAGAAAAGGTTGTAGCAACGTTTTTATTAACTCAACTGGAAATCAAAGGAAGTTAAAGAAGATTTTCGTGTTAGTATTGAAAATTTTACAGCATTTTCCAAGTGCTTCAACTTGAGAAGTAATCAATAAGAATTTAAGTCAAATATATCACAATTTCTTATTTGCAAATAATGCAACAGTTTGAATGTTGACTAAAACAAAACAAAATAAAACAATTAAATGGTACATTTTCGAATGTCGTGAGTTAAATGAATATTCATGAACTGCTGCGCGACGAATTTAATAATTAAATAGTTTGAATATAAATGCGACCACAAATGGCCAACAGTTCACGAGGTTGCCAGGCAGGCAGGCAGGCTTTGGCCCATCCGACTAGAGGCTCGATTCAGAGCTGTCAGTAAGCCAAAAGCACACAACAATGGGCCGATGTTGAGCAGTGTATAAGCCCCGCCCACTCCAGCCTTACTCCACTCTCCTGGTCCGTTGGGATGGGCATGTCTAAATTAACAAATGAATTATTTAGTGCGAACAGTTTCGTGGGCAATGTTTGGATTTACAACAATGCGAATTAGGTGCGAATGACCAGGCTGGGATTACCCTAAATGCAAAACTGTGTAATTTGGTTAAAAGCGTTGCACGACTGCCACATGCAAATGCTAGGCCCGAAAAGCTTTAATGAAACTCTTAAATACTAAAGAGTTAAAGTTACCTAACGCTTTAAAGTCTAACACATGCTGCAAGATTGTAACTTTATTCACCTTTTCTTGGTGCCACAAATTGCGAAATCTCTATTTGAGGGGGAAACAAAATGAAAGCTGCTTAAGCCACTGTCTGCACACCTGTGCTACACTCAGAAAAAAAGAACACACTACAAACTTTAAAAATAAAATTGGAAAGTTGAGATCTAGGCGCTCATACAGACGGACAGACAGACACACAGACGGACATTGCTATATCGACTCGGCTGTTGATGCTGATCAAGAATATATATATTCTTTATAGGGTCTGCCACGCCTCCTTCTGCCTGTTACGCACATATTCGTTAAAACAAACCCAATAGACCCCTGTACTTTTTTTTTAAGTACGGGGTCTAAAAGTATATCTTATTTTTGTAGTATTTTATATTGAATTTTTCTTTCAGCGTAGATAGAGAACATGACAGATATATCTTGCTTTTCGCAGCATTTACATAACCAGCCACTCAGTCTGTCAGACTGCCGAGTCGGGTCAGCTGGGCTCTGTTTTACGACTGTTTTTGCTCGACAAGATGCGCACTGCGCTATTTTGTCACTCAAAAAAGAAAGGGAGGAACCCATGTTTTATATATATAAAAAAAAAAAAAAAAAAAGTCTCCGAACCAGTGAAATGAGTCAACTGACAATGTCTGCTGTAGATGGACGACTGTCAGTTTGGTGCATATGTAATTTGGGAGTTGTCTAAATGAAAGAAAGTTTAGAGCAGTCGCAATGAAGTTTGCCTTGTCAAATGAAACACAGATTTTATTTTAATTTATTATTAGGGTTTGTAGGTATACTTGAAATCGTCATCAGAAACTTCCAAGTAGCCCGGAAAACCATCTTCACCAAATACTTTAACAAAAGCGGCAATAAACAACATCGTGGCTACGGCAGGTACAATACCGCCAATAAGCTATGAAAGGGTACACCATTAAAAATAATTTTTAAAAAAAAAATGCAAGGCTAATTGTTAATCACTTACATATTGAAAGGGTCTGATGTTGCCCCATCCCGAAATAATGGTGTTCGCTGCATTGCTGCAAGGTAGCAGGAATTGATTGTGCAGTGATGCAGCATAAGGAATGGCCACGCTGCCAATTCCAGTTCTTAAAAGAGCACCCTATAAAAATAATATACAAATATTAATTTTTTTTGTGTTGCAACTTTTGCTTACCGTCTTAAACATGCTCAGTAGTGTTATTCTGGCCAACGCTGTAGCTGGTGCTAGGATGCTAAAAAACGTGCCAAGTGAAGTGCCAATGATAAAGCAGTTACCAATGCCAGGTCCATTTCTCACAAGTGTCTCCTGTATCAATTGCAGCAGTTTCGAATCACGCAGGCCGACTGCGAATCCATGACCTGCCGTCAACATGAAAATATGAGCCCATGGGGTATTAGTATTAACCGCCTTCCATCCAACTAATGATGGTGTTGTTCCTGGCTTATCCGGTTGCCTGCATACATAGTAGCGGCAAAAAATATAGTTGGCCGGCACTGCAAAGCACAGCACACATATTAGAATGACAGCTATTGATGCACCACAATTGGCCAAATGGATTTGATCATCCCAGCCCTGAATGAACAGCGGGCGACGTGCTAATAACAATATCATTGTACAGATAATAAGCACTAGAACTAGAATGGAGTGTATCGACCACGCTCCCATTGTGTCTTTCTTATCAGACATGGCTTTCTTCATTGCATCCCCTTCACCAGCCGCTGCCTTTACTTGATCTTTGACATTTCCCCCAAATAGGCCAAGGAAAATAATGTTAATCCAAAGTGCAACTACGATGAGACCTAATATCATGGGAAGCACAAAGACCAACATGAAACCTTGTGGTGATTTCTTCATGAAGCTGAATAAAACATTCCGTTGTATCAATTAGTCTGGTTAAATGTTGTTGCCTGCTTACATGTTAAAGATCGTATAGATAATGCTATTGGGATTCTGAAATGGTGACATCATTGCACCCAGATTTGCTGAATAGCAGATGGTCAAATAAATGCCAATGACTGGCCACGATGGATATGGTTTCCTAGGGATTTAAGAATGTATAGAAGAGTTTGTTGAATCAATCGAAATGAACTTACGCCTGTCGCTCGTAGGTCTCCTCCTCACTGTCTAGTGTCAATATACCAGCCTGTGATGTTAATTCTCGATATAGAAATTCTTCGAATCGTTAGAATTATACTTACCTTGCCATATTCCGAAATAACAGCCTGTGCCACCTTCATCCAAAAAGCGGCCATGAATGGAGATTCAAACAAAATTGAAGTTACAGCTGCACAAATCGTCAACAGAATTTGCAGTCTGCAATGAAAAGTTAATTAAAGAATTCTAAGCTTGCCCTTTAAAATGTTGCATACGTTCTCAGATTTCCACCAACGAACCGAATCACAATCATCGCAAGTCGTTCGCTGAGACTCGACGCATCCATCGCGATGCCTACGAAAATACATCCATATGTTTCAAATATTAAATCTGAATAGTGTGCTGTACACAAAGCTTTCGATGTCTGTAACATTTCTATTAGCCTTAAGACGTATTTCTAATATGACGATAACATACCGTAATACCACATATAGGCATAAAAACAATAAAGAGAAATGCAATTGCTCCCTGTGCCATGACATTAAATACATAATAGAGATATATGCATACTGTAAGATAGATCATGCGATATGCCTGCAATTACAATATGAATTGATAAATATAATCATTAAATCATTAATTCGTAATGTACTTCGACTTACCAGCACTTCGGGGCCCAGCAAAATAGGGCTAAATAAGATAGGTATTAAAATGATGAGCAGTCCTTTGTAATGGAATTCAAAGAATTTTTTACGCTCATCTTGTTCTGGATATGGTAGCTGACCCGGCTTATAATCTTCACTATAGCAATGTTATAGTATTATTCGTAATTGGTTGATGAGCAATTCTTAATACTTACGCCATTGATTGGTTTTACTTAAATTTTATATAAACAATTTTCTGTTGAACAAAAATATTACAAATTTTTTTTTCTCAATAGTTACGTATGCTGACAATATTTGCAAATTAATATATCTAAATGTTTAGTTTGAGTTAACAATTGTTTTATTAAAAGCCATGAAAATTGAGTCAGATTATAGTGGATTTTAAGACAATTTAAATTTGTTGCTATAGAAAGCGCTTTATTCGTAAAAATAATGACAATCATTAAAAGCAACTCATTGCACGTCTTTGATTTTAATTTGTGCTAAAGATATGGACAAATTCATTGAAACACAATCCCATAAACATATAAGCAGACTTGTTCTAAATCCAAAGATAAATACAAGCAAATGTACATATATAAATATTAAGAAATGCATATACGCAACCCAACTCCTAATAAAATAGGCAAATAAGTAGGAAATGGTGATTTGGTTGGAGAAATATTTACTCGACAAACAGTTCAGGAGATTTGTAAATTAAAATCATCATCAATATGAAAACGTTTTGATTGAACATTTAAATTAAGAATATCTTTGCCAGTAAATTACTTTCATATGTGATTATATAGTATGTATAAATGTTATATCTAAGTAAATATATGAGATACAAGAGTTGTTTACAAAATGCTATTTCAAGGGCTTGGACTTGTTATCAATCTTCCATATCAAGTAGTTACCTGGAAGATTAATCGCAGCTGTCAAATTTCGACAGTAATTTTACGTATAATTGATTGGACTAGCGTGTCGTACTAATAAATAAACTATGTATAGAATATCATCAAATATTAGGCAGTATGACTCAATGGATTGATAAGCAGTAAGATTTGATAACGGCTATCAGGTATACTCTTTTGGTCAAAGGTAATTCATTTGGTATTCCCCTGACTGAATATGATTTTTCGATTTCCTAAGAGAAACGCGTTGGCTGATTAAATTTTAATGGAAAACGTTTTGAATGATTCAGTTTTTATGATGCTGACACACAACAAACACTGTGGTAAGTGTTATCTGAGGATTGCTTAGTAGCAATGCCGATGTTGAGTCTTGATATATCTTACGCATGCTTATTGCCAAAGTTTTTCTAATAGCTGGCAACTTTTGTGGGTCAAGTTTTAAGCAGCAGTGCCAGCAACGGACTGCACTTTGGCCAATAAAACTTTGAACGGGAGCGCAGCGTCTGATGCTGCAACCATCCACGAAGGGCTAAAAAGTGAGGACAGGAAAAAGAGGAGAGGAGGGCAGACCCTGTTAACTTTGTAGGGCCACGTGGCGCGTAACAATGCGCAGTCGTTGGCAATTTTGCGTAACTGTTCGCCGTTCTGCTTCGTTAGGGTCGTCCGATGCGGACCTGGATCTGTGGAACTGTCGAGCTGTGCAACTCGCTCGTTGCTGCATAAACTTTGTCCGCCAGCCAAAAAACGGATGTCACTGCAGATAATGTTGCATCAAATGTTTTGGGGCGCACGTGTGTCTGCCGTCGTGACTGTCAGCACACCTGTCTCTCTTTTACCTACTTCTTGCTACATTGCATTGTTTGGGCAATCGGCAGTGAAATGCGCGATCCATTCTCCCCTGTCTGCCCCTTTTGGAAAGTTTTGTGGCTCAACTTACGCCAAAAGCCAGTCAGTTAGCCGCATTTGTTGTACTTGTTGTTTGGTTTTCATATGTATCCGTAGTTGGACTGCCGTTTGGTTTTTGGGTTTGTGTTGCAATATTTTTCATTGCCCTGCCTTGGCAACTATTTGGGTTGAGCGGCTGTGTTTAAATTTAATTTCGAATACTACGTTGGTTTTCCACTTCAATTAATCCCACATTCATTCAATTTGTTGTAGTAATTGAAATTACTCGCTGAAACTGTAAAGTTTTTGGGCTTTATTTTTAGACCCCGTACTTAAAAAAAGAACAGGGGTCTATTGGGTTTGCTCAAGCTGCAATTGAACATTGCACAACACTATTTGAATAAGAAGAAGGCTTGCAATAAATTATTAAATAAATCAACAACACAAGTACTTTATAGAAATTACTACTTAATAAAAAGTACTGCATACTTTTAGGTGATTGTATTGAATTAATTATTAATAACTTTGGTTAGCTATTACTGCCGTTCTACTTGTCCGATCTTGCTGCAGTTAAGTGACTAATAGACAATATTAATAAACAATGTTAATTTTCATTAGAAACCTATTATCTTGAATACTGTGGGTGTGGTGTTTTCCCGCAATTTGCGGGAGCGGAGGGAGGCGTGGCTTAAATTTGAAATAAATTTGATCTGCGTGGGGTCTACAGAAATCTGTGTGCCAAATTTGGTATCTTTATCTTTTATAGTCTCTGAGATCTAGGCGTTTACACGGACAGACAGACTGACGGACGGCTATATCGATTTGGCTGTTGATGCTGATCAAGAATATATATACTTAATGGGGTCGGAGATGCATCCTTCTCCCTGTTACATACATTCCAACGAACGCAATATATGTTTTACTTGTTTATTATGTAACGGGTATAATAAATTCTTTATGCTAACTTAATTTATATTTTTACTTTTCAGATATCGAATCGTTAATCCATAAGTTATATTTTATATTAACCGCAGTTTGTGTCTGAGCCGTGTGCTGTCATTGGAATTAACTTGAACACGTGTTAAATCATCTGTACCAAGTAGAACAGGTAAGCCGTCATGAAATTGTGGTTATAGTAGGGAATATGTGACAATGTCGTCGTCGTTGTTGTTGTTGTTTGGGACGGTGATTGACGGCGTCACTGGAATTGGTGCCGCAACCACTGAAGTATGCAGAGCGCAAGAGGAAACAATGAAAACAAACAACGGCCGCTATGACAATAGTAATAACAACAACAACTACAACAACCACAACCACAATAGCCAGCTCAGTGCCCAACAAACAAAAAGAACACGAAATGGGTGCGGATGTTGATTGACTTTTGTTCAACATACGGAAGTTTGATAAACACAAATCGCCATGTTTTGTCTTGGCTTTATTCTCTTCTCTCGTTGTTGTTGTTGTTGTTCGTAGCAGCCACATGAAATTTGCATGGACTTGAGGCGTTGAACATTGCGTATACGCAATGTTAGAAAGCAATGACTTTGGCAAAGACATCAAACAGACTTATGAGTGAAAAGTGTCATCGTTTGACATTGGCAAGTTGCCAGGGTCTGATTAGGGTTAACTGTGTATCCTCGCAACACCCGAAATCATGTACAATAATTATATATTGAGAGTATAAGCCGTAGTCTGATGGTCGGCGCATGTTGCCAGTTCAGTTTAATGGCAACTACAGCAGAGGTTTGTCTGCCATTCAGACAGTCAGTCAAGTGTTCACTTGCCTTTGTTAACGTAGAACGGTTAGACAAACACATGTCAAGTGTGGCACAGATTTAAGCTGCTTTAAACCGCTTTTCTCAGCAAAACACTTTTTAAACAAGTCATTTTTTAACAATTTGAATATAATTTTCTTATTAAATCTAACGAGTACAAATGGAAAATTGGTGATCAGTTCAGTTAAAGATTACATAGTTGTTAACTTAAAATATAATATTTTATATAACATATTTAGAAATTAAATATTTCAATTTTTTTTCTTTTTTTCTTTTTTAATCTCCGGTGTCGAGTGTCATTAGTAGTTGGTAAATAAATAATATCTTAGCCAGTAAATGCTAAACTCGTTTGCGGCAATGTCGTCCAAATAGCTCCCAGCCCCACCAGCAACGCTGCTGTGTGTCCATCAACAGTTCACCGGGCATGGTGAGCTCATCCTCCAGTATCTGGGCACAATCCGTTAAATCGTATTCTTGCTGGAGACGGTGTAGTGTTCGACAATAGGCCAATTTGTCCGGTTGATTCTGTATCTCTATCTCAATCTGTGCCATCAAATTGTTGGATAATATTAATGCAACAATAAGCAATTGTATAAGCAACTGTCCCATTATGAGACAAGTTGTTGTAGCGATCAGCATTACACGACTTCAAGGCGGTAACTGAACTGAACACTGATTTTGAGCCTTGTTTTGCCAGCTAGAAACTTGAGAAATACAGCTGCTCAGCTGTTTAAATGATAAATTGTTTAAATGTTGATTTAGTTACATTTAAGTTCAAATTCTCGACTGGGAGTGGCAATTATTAAATGGACAATTCCACAGCTGGCTCAACAGGTTTGTTTTATTTAGTTATTATTATTTATTTTCGTTCGCTTTTAACAGAAAAAAAGTACTTTTTTAAAAATTATATTTAGTTATTGCACCTTCATTACATTTAGTTAACAAATTAAACAACTTTTCAAATGTTTAAGCTGTTACTAAATTTCGCAAGAAAAAATCATTTTTAATAATCAGATTAGCAAAGTTTTAAGATTTTAGAGTATTAGGGGTGTTCCAGATATGTAGACATGACAAGTTTTGGTTGAACTGCATTTCTAGAACAAACCTGTATGTATAAAAATATACCATGAAGTCCATCTTATCAATTTTTTTTTCTTCTCAGAAAGTTTAATTACGATCGAATTATCTGACAATGATCCTATAAACCAACCACTAAATCTAATGTCCAATTGATTAGAAATAAAATCAAGCGATTGCAAAAACAACCGAAACAGGAAATAAGCTTTTTTATAGAAAAACGAAAATATTTTGTTTTTGTTATCAAGTGAGGGTTGTCGGAAAGCGTTCCAGTACGAGCTTGGGTAGTTATTATACGTAGCAACGTTATCTGATAAGTTCAAGATAACGCTAATTAAAATTGGTTTACAAGCTTCGATCTCATGTTAGAACATAATCGAATTAAATAAAATTGAAAAATGTTTCGGTTTATGATGCCATTAAATTAGCCATGGTAAAAATAATATTATCTTAAATTGGTTGGGCTTGGGAAGAGTTGGACTATAAAAGACAGCGCTGGTAAGCTAAGTCATTCAGTGTTCTTTCGACAATTAACTACCATGTCTGGTAAGTGAGGAAAACGATGATTTTGGGTAAAAAAGTGAGGCTAATCTTCACTCCTTTAATTAACAGGGAATTACCTTTTGGGAAGTATCCTGTGCTTGGCCCTGGTCAATGCCATTGGTGCACAAGTGATGGAGGGAACCTACAATGTCACCGAAGTTTGTACCATGGTGAAACCTGGAACCCGTGTTGGAAGTATTGTGTCCTGTGGTTATTATTATGACTGCACAAAATCGGGACCAGTGAAGCAATTGTGCTCAGCCGGTTACTCCTATAACTTTAGAACTCAAAACTGCGCTCCTACATCCCAGGTTGATTGCTACTATGGCATGGCCAATCCATGCGCAGGAAAGGTGGGCAACAATTGGGTGCCAAATGTACAAAGTTGTCAAGGATGGTATTATTGCACTGGCGATAAGATCGCTGGCCAGGGCAATTGTGGTAAAGGAGAAAAGTTCGATAGTACAAGCCAGAGATGCATTTACGGTACATGCAGCAGTGACACGAACGTTGCTGGTCCCACTCTAAATAATTATTGCAACGTGGTGCCGCCAAATATGTACTTTGGATCCACTACTAATTGTAGACAATGGTACTTCTGCAGCCCTCAGGGTCAGCTGTCCGATGGTACATGCGCATCCAGCGTAAGTCAATTAAACGATATCCATGCGATAAATGTAACTTACTATAACTTTATTATTTAGGCATTTATTGTGACGACTGGTGCCTGTGGCTTCGATTCGGCTCCTGGTGCATGCGACCGAGTTGTTAGTCTTCCTATTCCCCTTACCTGCAACAGTAAGGGAGAAACTGCAGGCGATCCAAACACATGTGGCAACTATTATGTTTGCGACGGCTCCAAGTATCAGCCGAAACAATGCCCCTATGGCACCTACTTCGATATCATTGCAAAAACCTGTATTACCCGCCAAGCCGCTATTCCCCAACCTGGCTGCAATCGCTGTCAGTACGCCACTTCACCGTTTGTCAATGCTGTTGACAATAATCTTTGCAATACTTATTACTATTGCAAAAATGGCGACCATGGCACAGTATCCAAATGTCCAGAAGATTACTACTTTAATGAAAATGATCAAGCATGTGCTTCAAATGGTGGATTAAAGAATTATGCTGCTACCAATGGTGCATGTTATGGAGCTACCGCCCAGGGCAGTACTTCTGTGCAGCCTCCGACTAAGTCAACGGATCCAACCCCGAATTCGGATCCAACCCCGAATTCAGATCCAACCCCGGATACGAAATCGACCCAGGATCCAATTGTGACCCCGGATATAAATTCGACCCCGGATCCAAATTCGACCCCGGATACGAAATCGACCCCGGATCCAAACTCGACCCCGGATACAAATTCGACCCCTGATACGAAATCGACCCCGGATCCAAACTCGACCCCGGATACAAATTCTACCCCTGATACGAAATCGACCCCGGATCCAAATTCGACCCCGGATACAAATTCGACCCCGGATACGAAATCGACCCCAGATCCAAATTCGACCCCAGATCCAAATTCGACCCCAGATCCAAATTCGACCCCGGATCCAAATTCTACCCCGGATCCAAATTCTACCCCGGATCCAAATTCGACCCCGGATCCAAATTCAACCCCGGATCCAAACTCGACCCCAGATCCAAATTCGACCCCGGATCCAAATTCGACACCGGATCCAAATTCGACTCCGGACACAAATACGACCCCAAAAGAAGATTAGACTCCAAATACGGATTTGACATCACCAAAATAGTTGTGATCCAATCTTTTGCAAATTCTACTTTTAATATGAATATATTTATGAAAAGTGCGATAATAATTGACAAACTGCACCCAATTAAATTAATAATAAGGCAAGCAATTTAAATAAACCTCGCAAGCAATAATGATATTTTGTTCTGGGTTCACTTGAAATCAAATTCAGTTGGGGTAAAATTGGGTATAATGACTCTAAGAAAGACTCACCAGAACTCATGAAATTACAACTTTGATTTTGTATAAAAATTCCATGAAAACGTTAACCAGAAGTCCATCACAAATTTTGTTGATGGGTGATAGATGATTGCTGAATGATGTGTTCTGGTGAACGCAGCCAATGTGTATATGCTCTGAATTGTGACAAAAAATAAAGTTCATGTAGACTCTTCGGTCTATTTTGTAGTAGTAGTACTATAAGTAAACAAACTTACAAACTATGGGCATGCTTAGACATGTTTACAATCTTTCACTTAAAATATGACATACTTTTCCAAAAGCCTTAATATATATACATACATATGTATATATATGTCGCCTAAGAATTGTTATTTTTACGACAAATATATCCAAATTTATTCTTTTAAATATAATTTGCAAGTATTTAAAAAATATTACTGTGCGCTTGAATAAAAAAAAAGTATTTACGGAGACCTGGTTTTTACCTCCACAATTTTAATTTGAGTTCCACTTTAACTAAAAAGCAAAAACGATGGGGCCTTTTTTTACATGATGTCCACACAATCAGATGGCATGCTTCTAATTTTTTCATTGTGCGATATTTTCATTACTTTCGCGAAGCTCCCAAACGAGGGCTCCGTCAACCCTGAACTGAAATTGTAATCGTCCCCGATGCATCCAATCGAGCTTGCATCGTAACCTTTCAACCTATACAGTTTTGTTTTCCCATTTTCGGTGTTTCAGAAAATGTGACAGGCTATATAAATAAATTACGGATATCTTTTATTAAATGCTGCTGAATATTTGCAACTAAAGTTGAGCGCTTGCCTTGAAATTATTGTACAACATACACTCATATTTGATTTATAGTAATTTTATTTTTTTGAGTATAAATATTGTAAAACATTTATTTAGTTATATGTATACAAAAACATATTATCGACGTAATCTGAAATAACATAGCTATTAACCTACAGTTTTCAACAGATTTAATGCATTTAAATATGTTCCAAAAATATTTAAAAATTAATTAAAGTTTTTTACATATTTGTTTGTACCTACGCAGCTGAATGCTGCATTTATAAAAGAAAATCAATTTGGTGTGAATCGAATCGCTTATGTTACAATAAAATACATATTACACTTTACTTGATATTTATCTGACGAAAATATAAAAATGAATTACTTTATTATTATAACTTTAACCAATTAAGCTAGCTAGCTTCTATATTAACCGGTGAGTTTTATATACAAGAAGAAGAGACTGGCATTAGATACACGCTTTTTTCTTTTGTTATTCCATTAGTGTTACATTGAACCCAGATACGATGTCACTTTATTAATTAGAAAACTAGACAAATGAATTATAGTATTAACAATAGAAAAATATAAGAAAGAAAGTTTAACAAATTTTTAAGCACTGCCAAAATAATTGAAAACTGATCCCTTTATCAAAGCATTTGGGGGTTCTTGATTAAAGCGACAGTGACAAAAATAAAAGATAACATTAATTAATATTGGCGTATTATCAGCGACCTAATGTTGGAACATTATCGACTTACAAAGAATTCGTTTTCTCAAGAATCGAACATGACGCCATAGAAGCCATGATATCAGTAATATTTAAGTTAGATAATATATTGTTAGATGATTTGTGCTATAAAAGACAGCGCAGCAAATCAAAGTTATTCAGTGTTCACTGGACTATAAACACACATGGCTGGTAAGTAAGGAAAAATATGATTTTGGGAAATTAGCAATGCTCAGCTACACTCTTGTAATTATCAGGAAATTACCTTTTGGGAAGTATCCTGTGCTTGGCCTTGGTCAATGCCATAGGCGCACAAGTGATGGAAGGAACCTACAATGTCACCGAAGTCTGTACTATGGTGAAAACTGGAACCCAACTTGGAAGTATTGAATCGTGCAGTAGTTACTATGTCTGCACCAAATCAGGACCAGTGAAGCAATCGTGCTCAGCCGGTTACTCCTATAACTTTAGAGCTCAAAACTGCGGTCCATCATCCCAGGTTGAATGCTACTATGGCATGGCCAATCCGTGCTCGGGAAAGACAGGCTCAAATTGGGTGCCAAATGTAAACAATTGTCAAGGATGGTACTATTGCAATGGCGATAAGATCGCTGGCCAGGGCAATTGTGCTAAAGGAGAAAGGTTCGAAATGGCAGCGCAGAAATGCATTTACGGTGAATGCCCTAAGACCGACGGGAACTCAGTGGGCCTCAGTCTAGTTAACTATTGCAGTGTGGTGCCCCCCAATATGTACTTTGGATCCACTCACGATTGTAACACGTGGTACTTCTGCAACCCTCAGGGCTTGCAAACCCAGGGTACTTGCTCATCCAGCGTAAGCAACATTTACAACTATTCTTTCGATAAATTTAGTAAGATCCTTATATTTTTGTGTAGGCATTTATTGTGTCATCTGGTGTCTGTGGATATGATACGGCTCCTGGTGCATGCGACAGAGTTGTGAATGCCCCTGTTCCCACCACCTGCAATATTAAAGGAGCACTTAAAGCCGATGCCACAACATGTGGCAACTATTATGTTTGCAATGGTGAAATCTATGTGTTAAACCAATGCCCCTATGGAACCTACTTTGATGTGGATTCGTCCAACTGCGTTACCCGAAAACTCGCTGTTCCACAACCAGGCTGCAATCGCTGTCAGTACGCCACTACACCGTTTGTCAATGCTGTGAACGATCAGCTTTGTGATACTTATTACTATTGTCAAAACGGCAATCATGGCGATGTATCCGAGTGTCCATCTGGCTCGTACTTTAATGAAGCTGATCAAGCTTGTGCTCCACTTGCTGGTTTAGTAAATTATACTCCATATAATGGTGCCTGTCATGGTGCAGCAATCCCATCTGGCCCACCTAAGCCCCCTGGTCCAAATTCTGCCTCCACTGGATCAAAAGCTATCTCCTCTGGATCAAATGCTCCCTCCACTGGATCGAACTCCCCATCTTCTGGACCTGGGTCTCCCCCATCCCCATCGAAGAACTGAGGAATGTTCCTCTCAATTAAAACAAAAAATCAGCATATATAATAAATATGGGAGAAATTGAACAAAACGTTCCAATATATACTTTATAATATTTTTAGATCCTTATGATTGTCAAAGTGTCATATTTCCATCTGCTCGCATTAACTAATATTAACTTTATTTATATTAAATTCACAAATGTTGTGCAATATGTACTTTGAATCAATGTCTTAAATTATCTTGAATCTTTATAAATCTAATAAGTAAATATAAATCACATTTAAACTAGGCATAAGCATTTAAGGCATAAGCTTAAATAAAAAATAAATTTAATAATCTTTCTTTACGAAATTTTTTCTTGATTAATTTGTAATACTTCACGCTTGGAAGTTTTAAGCTACAAGTTATTTAATGAAAACATGTCTATCAAATTTATTATTATATTTGTAAAAGCACATTGAAAAAATTCTGTATACCAAAGGTCAATCGAACTGAACCAATAATAAATATGGGTGTTGCTGAATCGAACTTTTTTCTTGACTAATTTATTTGAAATTCAACTTTTATATTAAACAAAATTGATTTTGGGGTTTTTATATCTTGTGTCCATTCAAAATGGGCAAAAAAGGATATATTGTTTTTATACTTGCATTTTATTCGCTTTTGCAAAATGAGGGCTCCGACAGCCTTGAATTTGAGCTCGAATCATTGCCGATGCATCCAATCGAGCGTATATCGAAACGCTATATTATTTAATAACGTTGTGAACGTAACCTTTCGACTTATCCATGAATTTTTTGATCGGTTAGTCAGAAAAATGTGATTTTTTGTGTGCTTCGGAATATGTGACATTATAAATTGCAGGAAATTCGCATGAAATGCAGCTGACAATTTTATTGCGTGTTTTTTCGTTTCAATTTTTTTTAATATCGGAATATACTAAGACATAATGACACTAGCAGAAAAGTGTCTAATGAAACTGTAGATTAATACAGAAGCCATTTATCTTAATTATTTGTGTCTTCATACACTGTTTTCTCACACCTTTTGGCATGTCCACTTACAGCACAATTCCATTATGTGCTTGGTGTTCGACGCATAAATACAAAATCCCCAAATGTTAATTCAGTTAAAAATTGCCACCGTTGGCCTGTCAGTTGGTTGTCCTCAGCTGCTGTTCGCAGTCAAATCTCAGCATGAAATTCATTTCGGATTAAATTAAGGATTAAGGTAACTTTTTCAAAAGCATGCTCTGCACTGGGCATTACAGGCCAGTGCTTCATCTCGACCAACTCATCCGAGTTCACCAGAAATGGTTATGACATTTTTTTTTTTCCTTTTTTCTTTTTTAATTCCATTTCAACTGCTGTAGCTGATGTTGGATTGTGGTGGAAGAGAAGGTGAATGCTTCTCTAGCCTTGAAAGCTGAAAGCCCGACTACCATAGCAAAGCGCTTTTAAGTATTTAAGCAAATTTAAAAACTTGTTAAGCTCTATAATGAAGTAATTTTGAGCATTGTACGGTATCAAGTTGGGGAAAGCAAGCTTCACTTTTTATTGGATTTCGTCGTTGGCTGATAATGTTGAGCATTAGCCTCAACTCATTTGATTTTCGGCAGTTTCTTAGCGTTTTTATTAATTAGCTGCTGAGCATATATAGACGGGCCATTAAACGTGGGCCTCAATGAGTTCGGTTGCCCTTCAGTAACCTGTACAAAGATGTGTCCTAATGACATTACAACAATGCCAGACTAAATGATAATGAGCCCAGCCATGTGCAGCTACAGTTTCAGCTCGTTATGGCTGCTAAATGCCGCTCATTTCATTTCAACAACTCCATTAAAGCAACGACAAAGGAAAATTCCACCTTTCATCTCTACCCTTCAGCACCCAGCCACCTGTCACCTGGCCAGCAGATGGTGTGGTTTGTGATCTCTTCACAGGAATTAAAAGAGGCCTCAACAGAAAAATTCAATTATATATTTTGAACCTTTTTTACCATTTTGTTATGATGTCCATTTGTGCTATTCAGGATTTAAATGATTTTGCATTTTATTTCATACAAAAGACAAAAATGTTTGCACTTTAAAGCTCAAGAAAATACATTTGTAATTTATACAATTCAAGCAATGAAATAGCACAAAAGGTGAATTTCACATTGTATTATTGCTCTTGTTGTTGTTGTTGTTGCTATTTTTAATTTTAGTTCTGCTTTGTTTTATTCATTTTCTTTGCTTGCATTTTGCTGGCAAAGTTTTTAGCGCAACGTGGCGTATGAGTAATGCCATTTGCAAGTTGAAACTGAAGAGTTGCATTCAACTAACTATAGCAATTACGTTGGCAACTCATGCTGCCTGCCTGGCGGCTAAATGAAGTGACTTCTAATGAGTAGCAAACTATCTAAAAGAACACACATATATAAAACATACACATACAAAGGCTTGTCGAATGCCTTTTGGTTGCTCATAAATCTTCATTCGCATCAACGTGCATCATCATCATCATCACCATCATCACCATCATCATCATCATCATCATCATCATTATCATCATCACCGTCATCGTCATTATTATCATCATCATCATTATTGTCGATGTCGTTGTCGTTGTGCTGGTCTTGGTCTTGATCTTTCATCTTTGTATATTTGTTTCTTCGGTTCGCTTTTGTTGCCAGCTTTATGTCGGTTTATGCGTCATTTATCATGCGAATCTCTTTACTTGTCACATTTTGCTAGTGCCACTGTGCCACTGATGTTGCACCGATGATTTTTCACTTTTCAATGCGACAGAGCCGAGTGACAAACTGACTGGCAGCGAATGCAACAATGACTGACGAGCTGACAAAGCGATTCCAGCGACCGCATCAGTCACATTAAAGCCTGACTCTGGTTTATCTCTCACTCTCATCCAATTTCTATCTCTCTCCACATTCTAACTCCTTCAGCAGCCCATATAAATAGGCACGATAAATTTATGCCATTAATTCGCTAAAAATGATTCACAGATTCTTTAAACTTGTTGTCAATCATATAAAATAATATTATGAAATAAGCGGTTAATAAACAAAACAAATAATTGTTATTGTTGCCAACCAAACATGTAAAAAAGCAGAAAATCCAATTGACAAATACAAAACAACGGACATGTAATTGAATTTTCACAAATTTTCGCATTACTTGCTGATTTTATAATGAGCCTCAGTCGCGTGCATATTTTATAAGGATAATTGGCTAAAGCTCCGTCAATGACACGGAAGTTGCATGTCAATTTGAGGGCATTGTTTTATTGCCAATGCGATTTTTGGGGGTGAGATAATGTTCCAAGTAGCGTTATGGTTGAAAATAATTACGCGTAAAGCTTCTGCAATGCAAATTTAATGACTTTTGTAACGATGGTGGTATTAATATTCCAGCTGCCGCCCTCTGGCGGCGACTCTGCACATTATGCAAAACTTCTACTTCTCCAACTGCGAGTGTAATTAGGTGCATTGAAGCTAGATAGAAAAGTGAAGGATGAATATCAAAACTTATCTTTTGTAGTTGTTCTTTTTGCTAAGTATTAGGTATAATCTTTAAAGCTGTTTACGTCTTATTCAGCAGTCTTTTTTTATCAAAATCACCCCCAATTTAAATTGTAAGTAAATATTTTATCTGAAATATGATTTTTAAAAAATTAAGAAGTCTACAGCTGTAAAACCAAATGGGTTCGAATGAATGAAATATCAGCAGTTTATCTTCAAAAATTGTCCTTCAATTTTGTGATAATGATTCGGTTTGATTAGATATCATATTCTTTAATATTCCTATTCTTTCATTAAAACGTTACCTTTATACCATTAAATACAATTATATAATATTATCTATATCTCAATAATAATATCCACTTATTAATTAAATGTATACGAACACAGCGGGCTCCCTTTTTCAAACGTAATTGTGGGTAAATATTTTGCAGATTGGCATTTATTTTAAATGAAATATTTCTTTTGAATATTTAAATTCTCACTCGAATTGTGTATATTATTTGTGTTTGGTATTTGCTTTGATTCACGGGTCATCATTTGATTAACGCAAATAAATCAAACAGTGTACATTACGCTTGCTTGTTTAAGTTTTAATTTAAATGCCCACACATTTAATGAGCTGTTCCGGCTGTTTTCGCAAATATGTTCGACCTTCATCCCCTATTCCCCAAATCCCCACTCAATTGTTGCTGACCAGGGAGAAAACTTATTTATAGTAAATGATTATGGTGCACACATGTCAAATGTTTTATTTAAGTGAATTTTAAATGCCTACAAATTGCCCCGCCTCATTGTTCGGTTTTTGCGTTTTGCATATGTTAAACATATTTCATTTGGGCTTTAACAAATTTATTTGCCAACGTGTATACAAGGGGCTGTTGAACAGAAATCGCCATGCCCTCCACCAGCATGCAAATAGACCCATAGCTTTATTTATGCATGCTAGCCAAGCAGGCAAACAAACAAGATACATCAAACGTGCCCGGGTCCAGTAATGGTAAAGGCACCTCAAACGGTCTGGCCACGGATACTGCAAGAATAGTCCCAAAAATGAGCAAAAAATGTGTATGTAAAGCAAAGACTGTTAACTGCACGACTGAAAGGATACCCAGCATTTAGCACAGAGTCTGTTTAACTTTATTCTCCACAGGTCCTTCGAGCTAAGAATGTATCTGTATCTACATCTGAGCTCGCACTTCTTATTGATGCATATTATTAATTTATATAATGAGAGAATTTATATAATAAAATATGTTATAAAAATCGATACAATATATGGTACACTGTATATGCCTTATAAGGTAATCAACATTTCGCTATCATTTAAATAATTCTACGCCAACCAGGTTATTAACTGTACATTGCAGAACCGGTTCGGTTCGGGTTATTGGGCTAACTGAACCAAATCTTGAATATATTTATTAAAACATATATTTGTATTATATTTTGAAAGGGTACAAAGCAGAACCTTAAGTTCAGTGGGTGCATAAACCTAATCTATACACCCGAGCCACTGAACCAAACCATTTCGAAAATTTTAGTGGCTTTCAACCTTGACGCAAACCAAGCCTATAAAACTCTATTCATGTTTTTAGTTACGAGGTATTTAAGCTTAAGGACATGTGTATGGTTAAGTGTGTCTGGTGTGTGGTTATGTGTGTGCTTGTGTGTGTATATTGCTGACGTGTCCATCCTTTTTAGCTAACTTGCTCTTTTCTGTTGAAACGTGTAAATTTATAATTAAGCGCCAACACTTTTTTCAATGCTCTGGCAGGATATACAACTTCCTCTCTCGCTCTCTCTCGCTCTCTGTTGCTCTTGTTCAATATTAGTTAAATGTTGTTGAGATGAGCATTTGTTCAACGTTCGTTTCGTTTGGCCATTTATGCGGAAATCTTCGTGTAAGCACTTAATTAGTGGTAAAAGTTAAACAGCCCCAAACAACAAAAGCAGCTAAGGAGCTAAAAGGAGGCCGAAAAAAGAGCAACAATAACAACTGTAGATTGTTCATTGTATATTATGGCTGACACCGGGTCGGGGATTAATTTATTTCATTTGACGCAGATTAGATTAAATGGCACAAAGGCTCTGCATTTCCCGGCTCGTTGCACAGCGTCTAAAAACTTTTTGGGGCAGCAACATTTTCATTTCTCTCTTTTAGCCATATTGTGGTTTTACTAAATTACGACTATGTATCTACTCACAGTGTGCGAATGCGTGTGTGTGTGTGTATTTTAGGATATTAGAGTGTCAAGTGGTTGAAGCTTGATGAGGTCAACTTCACATATGCTCTGTGGGTCCAACAAATTTGCAACGGTAATGAGTGGCCTATCATATTAATAAGTTTAATTATAAATGCCGCATGATATGCAAATTTGCATGGCATACTTTTTGGCTAAATGCCTCGTTATGGCATTATCGCATGCTCTCACAGTCACACACACACTCTCGTACGCACACACATACACGGACTCGCACACGCACACAGTTTGTTTACTTAATCCGAAAAGCTTAACAATACGTGATTTCTATCTGAGGCCATTTGCACGCATGCAACAACAACAATTACAACAATGGACTCTGATTAAGAACACGCTTCGTTGAGTGCCAAAGAAAAAGATGAACAACATGAACAACAACAACAACTACAAGGAGCCAAAAACAGCAGCGATTATTTGAAGATTTATTTATAAAAGTGACTCGACCACAACTTGCCACGCCCACTTGCGGCCCGCTTGCGGCATTTAATTAACTTTTGCACAAAATTGCGCACAACTTTAAAACGATAAAACTTTTTTATGAGCTGCCCCTTGCATTGCATTTTGTTTTGTGTGGCCAAATTACAATACGAATTTTAGTTTGCAAAATGAAATGAGAAGCAAAGAACATTTAACAGCTGTTGAGCTTGCAGATATCCCGTAAAAAATTTAAATGACTAATCGGTTATTTAAAATGATTAAATATAAGTTAATGCGACTACGATTGGAGCCCTTACCAAGGCTGGACCAGTTTCTAGAATCCCTCAACCCAAATTTCTAGTTCGACCTCTAGCGCAAATTTACTTACAACAATTTTTTCTATATTTTCGTATTATGCTTGATTTTATAGCTCTGACTTTTTAAATAATATAACAAAAGATAGTGATTTAAATATTAATTTTTCACTGTTTTAAAATCAAATTAAAATAAAATTATTTTGTTTCTCAACCGAACTAGTATATTTTACTGCCAATTAACATGCCCTGAGTTATGCCATTTGAGGTACTTCGATGTAGGGTATAACAATTAAACTTCGGGTACTTACGCCCGCATATAAAAGAACACCATCACGCCCACGATCGTCCCGTGGTTGACTTTTAAATTGCACAACTGTTTGGCTTGCTCTGGGTCAACGTTGATGATGGCATCTCAAAGTTTCAGCCAGGTGACGTGGCCACGACTTCAGTTGCATTTTTCAGTCTCTGCTGCTGGCCCGCGGAGATTTTTCAATGGTTGCGTCAAGTTGACGGCATAAACAAACAACAACAAAAGGAATCATAACAACAACAATGATGGCAGACAACGATGACAAGAACGGCAGCCATTTTGCGTTGGCAAATGGAAATAAACCACACAACGGACAACTTTTACCTTGCACTGTTAATGGGTCAATTTATCTGGCGAGCTGGCTCGACAGTTTACAAAATGTGACAACCACTGCAAAAGAGACAACAACAACAACAGACAACAGCCGACAGGTGCATATAAAATTAAGTAAAAATTGAAACGTTTTGCATGCGCTCCAAAAATTTGAAAACTTCTCTCACGAAACTATTTTCCAATTTTAATTGCGACCCCTCGTGTCATGCAATAATGGTCACACTGGCAACGGCAACGACAACAACAACGGCAGCGACGATGGTCTAATTAACTGTCAACTTTATTTGGTTGTCATTTTGGAATTTTTTGAATAGTTTATTTGCAATTTCGAGCATAATAAAAGCTTTCAAGTCTAGTAGCCTTAAATACCTTTCGGCGTTGTCAGTTGCAGCAATAATGCAAACTTTTAGAAAGCAGCAAAAAGGCAATTTATTAGATCTTTCAAATTTTTGCTAAATTGTTTTTCATTTAATTAAGTCTTGAGATAATATAATTTAGCAAAGTTTAATATGCTTAATTAAGTACAATTAAGTCTTAAAACAATTTGATTATTTCAAAAAATGAGCTGTTCTTATTTGAATATAATATTATGTTGATAATGCATTTGTGTATGTATTATTTAAATAATTTATATGGCATTAACCACTATAAGTAAATAGCTGTTTAGTGCTGAAACTATAATTGTATTAATGGCAGTATAAATAATTTAATTAGACGTTCTAAGCGCAAGGCTTGTGTTTTCGTCTTTAATAATTTTGGCATGGTCTCAAACAAATTTTAAATTCTCAAAATTTGAGGCTCATTAATAACTTATCAGTTTAATCCATTCTTTGTCTAATTGAATTCTAATTTTTAATGTCATAGCTAAAGGCATTTGGCAACTAAATAAATCAACAAATATGCGAGAAAAAAAATGGAACTTTCTGTAAATGGAAACATTTATCTGTCTGTTAAATTTCTTGCGTGTAAAATATTTGCCCACAATTAAGTGATACACTGAAGCGTGTGCATATAATTTATGATTTCATTTAAACAACTCAACTGCGAGTAATTATGCGACCGCATACAAACAATAGTACATACACCATCGCACCCACACAAACAGACGCACATCTATACGCATTCACCAAATACACACATCACTCATACGCGCCACAAGCCCAAAATTAGAAAGCGTCGCGCTTTACTGCCCACAACCTCGACGTGTCGACTGTCATGGCGATGATGGGATGAACGAGCGGAGAGTGGACTGACGCTGGCCATCAACAGTCCGTATTGGTTGACCACAGCTGTGAGTCCAGGGCTCGTCCGAGCGAGAACTTTGCGCCTTGGCCCTGAGGGCCAAACACCACCAAGCGCACACATACTCACAGACATATTGCGCATACGCGCTGTGTGCTGTGTGCTGTGCAAGTGCGAATTAATGACCAGTCGTTGGGCTTAACTGAAGCGCTTAAATTGAAACGATTTCGTTTACTTTGAGTAGGTAGCTTTAATTTCCATGATTGCCGGCAAGTGAAATGAAATGAAATTAGGCTTGGACTATATTAACAATTTATTGATTTAATGCAGAAACAAAAACGAGCACAATACCCGTTAATCCTTATCCTGTTTTGTCATTGCGTAAGGCCGCAATAATTACAAATAACAACACATGCATTAATAAATGGACACGAACAGTAAAATTTAATTAAAACAACGCGCAAACAATTTTTGAGAATATTTTATAACGCCAAAGGCAATTAACATACTCGTAGCTGTGAAATAGTGTGAAAGTTTTAAATTGAAAACAAACTATTTATTTAAAATGTTCTTTAATCAAATGAGTTTTAATTGTGTCTCACGTTTACATGGAGAACTTGTTACATGCTATGTGTAAATTACATGAGTCAGTTTTCCATTCCGGGTTTTATTTAAACCTGAAGTTCAAAATAAAAATTAGACAATCTATGACGTTTTCATTTACGTGTGCAGTTTTATTTGTTTTTCATATTTACTTAAGTTTATATTACAAGTATTTAGTTTGCGATTTATTGATAGTGTTGCTGACATTTACGAGAGTTCATTTTTATTTATTTAAATTGTTTTAACTCTTAATGCTTATGTTTTTTTGTTATCTGTTGCAAATTAAAAATTCAATTAGTTAATTGAGGAAACAAAAATATTTTAAATAAAATTAAATATATTTACAGTTGCATTTGTAAAGTACAAATTGCAGCAAAATTTGACAATATAATTTATTTCTTTATTATCATTATGTCTATTCACAATATCCTTGCAGAAAGGTATTTCCATTGCGTCAGAACAATAAAACTATTTTTATTTAATAAACATTTACTATAATCAGATCATTCATAGCTCTCTGCAAGGATATTTTATATTTGACTAACCGAATATTTCTTATTTAGTTTAGTTTGAGTTTTCCATTGTGATGTTATTTGTTTTTGAGGCGTGGTGCAAAGGGAAAGTGTTAAACTTAATTAGTACATCGATTAGTGCGAATCAGTAACTTTACACATTGCAATTACATGAATTATTCTTATTTATAATTTATTTTTAGTAGCAGCGATTTTGTATGTATTCGTTTTTTTTATATTTTGTATCCATTCAGCCTATCGTAATGTTTGTTTAATATTATATTTTCCATAGTTATTGTTACATAATTTTATGTACTTTACGCTATGCATAAATTAACACTAAATGTCATTGTTTATTGTATTCCATAAACTGTGACACCTTTTTTGCAACGGCATTTTACAGATAAAATTAACGTTATCTATCAATATAATTATGTACAAGAAATGTTTGTTTCATTTAATTATCATGACGTCATTGGCTGTCGTTGCTGTTGCTGTTGCTGTTGTTGTTGCAGCTGCTGCTGTTGCCGTCCAAGTGAGCCGCTTATTGATTGCCTGACATCACAATTGATATGCACTAAGGATAAGTTGGCAGGACCTAAAAGCCAACGCATCCATCGCACCACAGCGCTGGCAGCCAATGCAAGGACAAGGCTAAAGTTAAGTCTGCTCCTCAGGCAACTGCCATTGCCGCCGCTCTTCTGCATGGCCGCCGGACTCTCGTCTATAGATTATACGGATGATATGGCGAGTCATCACACGGGCAGCACAGGCAGCGAAGAAGCACAAGGAGAAGGAGAAACATGTTGAAAAAGATGAAGCTGTTGCTGACGGGCAATCCACTTACCATTAATGACATTGACCACAACGCTGGCCGCTTCTGCAGTTGTTGGCATGCACGTATAGTTGCCCGTGTCCAAGAGCTGTGCATTAGCAATCCGTAATCTGCAACATTAAAGCAAAAGCTTAATGCAATTGTAAAATGGGAGGGCAGTTGCCACATTCAATGGGCCAATCAGTTGCCACATGACTTCGGTTTCATTGATCAAAGCTCAAAATACCGGAGCGATTGACTATTGAGGTGGAAACCAACAACCACTTCAAAACGCAGACACCTTCGTTACACACACACACACTTGTGACAGGTGCTATTCAGCGTGGGAATGCTTTGCTTCTACTTGTATTGGATTCTGCACGATTATGATGAAATCACATTCCTTACTCAATACAATTTGTGCTTACCTGCTTTGCAACTTCTCGGCCAGGGTTGATTCCATGGAAATGCGTTGCAAATCAATGGCTGCATCATTCGGATGGGCCACAAAAGGGGTTAAGATGTAGGGGCCGCGATACCAGTAAATGGGTCCAATATCCTGGGCAGCATTTGCCGGCTGTTTCACATGGCATGTGAGTGTTATGACGCTGCCCTGTTTGACGTACAAATCCGATGGACCGGCTATAATCGCTTTGGCATCTGGCGGCGTCACTGCAATGGCCAATGGAACGTGCGAAAAATTGATTAATGGCATTTCTTGCTGCTCCACACGTTAATCGAGTAATGGAACCTACGATCCCTAGCTCCAACCCCGCCCAATCGAATCCGATCCAATTCTTTACGGTTGCTAAGCATGTGGTTAAGCCTCAAGCACATTTCATTGGCATGGCGTAAATTGAAGAGACGATTCACAATTACATTCGATGAATCAAAGATGCCACTGCATACCACCCTGACAGCACTCAATAGACGTACCCAGCAGTGCTTTTCACCTGATAATGTGCAGGTTTCACAGATCTAACGACTGCCAGCTACGTGACACAATACACACTGCTCAAATGGCTCTTAAATGAAGCGGATTTTGAGTGGCTGACAGACAGACTGCGGTGTGGCATTAAGCCCAGATTGAGTTGCAATGCTTAGAAAATTTTTGTAGCATACTTTCAGGCACCTTAAATTAACACTTTAAGGATTCGAGTATTTTTAAATAGAATATTTTCAAAAACAATTCAGTAATTACAATTTACGCAATGAGAATTTTAATAAAATTAATTAAGATAAGAATTAAATGATACGCGTTGTGTGAATTTACAAAAATTAAATTAAAACTATTACGATAGTTTACATGTTAAATAAGTATGCTGATGGTGTCCTGAGCGCTGACTAAGCCAACTTTACTAACTGAACCGATATAGGGTCGACTAGCTCAGCATCATCGGTTGGCAAGTTGTTTGTGTTGACAGCGCAGTAAAATCGGCTTTTCTGTCTGCCAAACAGTCTCCCCCTCGACCCCTGGGCACATCATTAACAACGTCAACATTTGACTTTGTTGACTGGCTGCTGTTAGCCAAAATGTTGGTGGACGCACGAAAAAAAATTAAACCAATTTTCAGTGCCTATAAGTGAGTCGACCGGACTGTGGTTATACGACTATGCCACGCATTTGTCTCTGTCTGCGGCAGCTGGCAGCTGGTAACTGGTAACTGGCAAACAGGGAACTGGCAACCTAAAATAACAACAACAACAACAACAATTTATCTCGCCCCCAAAATCATGGCCAATATTAGAAAGCCACGCATACAAGCAAGAGCCATCAACACAACTCTGTGGACATAATGGTTCCGTTCATGATTTCCACTCACACATATCCTCTACCCAACCCCACTCCCTCTACCAACACCTCTTCTTCGTTCTATATATGTGCCAGTCACAATAACAACGGGCTAACAACACTTAAAATGTGTGTAAAATGCGCGACAGCAACAAGAATTGTGCCAGGCAACGGCTTCATTTGCCATGCCACTCCCTACAAACAATGGGTTAATGATACGCCAACAGTGAAATGGCCAACACACAATATAACCCACCTAATCAAATCCCAAAACAAAAATGTTGGGCTTTGTGGTTACAAATTTTTATGTGGTAGTTTTGTCATTTCATTTAGTTTCCTTTACATTTTTTCTTATTCTTTTGATTTTTACATACCCTATATTTTGATAAAATTAATGAATAGCGTCGCTCAATTTCAAATTTAAAGAATTATATTATAATTTGTTATTTAAAAAATATTTTATAAAATGTATACGAATTTATTTTATTTTTTCTACTGTACATTTAACTGAATATTTTAACTAACTACCAAATAAACGCAAGTCGAGCACTCTCGACTATATTGTACTGTGCCTGTCTTTTTTTATTATTATTATGTGCCTGTTATGGCCGGCATTTGATAACACAAAGACCACAGACCAGACAAGGACAATTTTCTGAAATTGACTCTTCACGTAATGGCCACCTGAATGTAGACTACTTCGAGGGGTTCTGTTTATGAGCCAGATTTTAGATTTACAGAAAATGCACAGCACAGATAAAAAAAAAGGGGAAAATAAAGAATAAAAGTGTGTTTGTGTAAGTAACACAATTCGGCGGCATTATGATGAAAGAGAGCAAAAGTGAAGAGTTGGAAGTAAGCGAAAGGAACAGTTTAATTTATTACAGTTGCTCTTTGCCAGGTCAGAAGATAGTATGAAGATGTTATTGACTTTAAGTAACAATTCAATTCAACTCTTGTCAATATCAAGAGCACCACTTTAAAAATGCAATGAGACCATTTCATCTCAAAAGGAATATTACTAATTTCAGATATCTGGTCACTCTTTTGTATGATTCATAATAGAATTTATGCCATTATATAATGCTAAAAAAGGCAATGTTTTGCATACTCAGCTTAAATCCAAAAAAAGAAATCATTTGTTTGCACTCAGGGTTAAGGAATCCGCTTCGTTTTTAAGGAAGTGCTTCCTCTTCGTATTTGAGCGCGTAAAACCGGTGACAGAATATTTTATCACGCTGCCAACTGCAGAAGCCAAACGCAAATCTGCGTTGAACAATTTTTTTCAAATCATTAGCATAAATTTTTTCTTGGCATTGCCGAGACTTTCCGTCGCCAAGCCAAGACCCAATTCAAGTTGGAATGCGTGGGTAAGTGAGGCAGGAATGGAGGATGAAGGATAGATTATTTCATATAGTTTCAGGGTGCGTTCGGTGTAGTTTGCAACTGCGAGTGCGAGTACCTTGCAACGGAAGCAACGGCGCAATGGGGCAACAAGATGTTGCAGCGTTGATTTGACTTTATAGCTGTTGATGAGTTTTGCTTGAGTTTGTTATAAATAAACCTAGGTTGCATTTGGCTGCCAATTTGTGTTTGAAAATTCCCTAGGTGCTACAAACTCTCCTTCTCCTCCTCCTTCTTCTCCTTCTCCTTAAGTTAAATGTAGCATATTAAAACATGTGCGCCAAATTTCACAATTTTCACACAACAACTCAAGATCTGAACATTTTTACGTACATTATTGAATCACATGAATGGTCCTCAAGTGGGTTAAAAGTGGTCAAGTAAACGATTGAATGCACATTAGGGAATACATAATAGCCTCAAAACGGATCGAATTGAATCGAATCAAAGTGAATCAAAAGCAAACTAAACCAATCACAGCCAAACAACTTGAAACGTGCAACTGAGATTCGAGAATTCAAGCTCAGAAATTTGATGGTAAACTATTCAATAATTTCAATTAACTTTCTCACCAACAAGAGCAACAGCAAAGAGAGCAAAAAAAATAAATAAATAAATAACAGCAAACTTTGACTATAGCACATGATGACAAACATTGGCTTACAGACTTGGGCCAAAAAAGTTTCAAATCAATTTTACGTACATGAATGAAACATGAACGTGCATGCTTTTCTGTAACAATTTATAACAAACACAAATACACACATACCTCCACACTCAGACACCAAAAGAGTCAGAATACACAGGGGGCAAAATAACTTGAAGCTGAGACGTAAAAATAATATTGCCTGCAACGGAAATCCATTGTAGAAAACTTGTAAAATGCCAAAACAATGAAATGAGATCGTGGCGTAAACGTGCAAAAAACACCTCAAAGGATGCTACACGTACATACATACATCCTACACAAATACACATACACACACACACACACACACACACACACACACACACACTCAAACGTACATACATATACATATACTCAAATAGTCATCCACACGCAGACGGCATAACGCCCTCGGGGCCACGCCCTCATTGGCTGGTGTGTATTACAGCCAGCATATGAATTTAGTATTGAATTTAAATGCAAATTGCGTTAGCATGCAAAACGTGTAGAAAAATAGACAGCAAAGTTTTCGTACCACAAAAGCTAATGCTTCTCTTTCTCTCTCTCTCTATGTACATATATGTTGTGTATCTATGTATATCTACAAATCCACATCCAGTATCCAAGGTGTATATATATATATGTATACCCATTACATTAACATTGCCAGTGTAACCGCCTACAGGATTTACTCTTATTGTTGTGATATAGAGCTTCACAGGTATTCAATAAGTCCAAGAATCTTACAATTGGAATAATAAACGACATAATGAAATGATTTCTTAATTATTATAATTATATTAATATTATTAACAGTTTTATAAGAAAGTTTAAAATAAAATCAACTGTTGAGAACAAATTTCTTTCAATGCTTTAAAATTTAAAGTATAAATCGCAAGTAATAAAAAAAAATTATTATTACATGTGTACTATATACCATATCTATTTAAACATATTCTCCTCATCGTTATTCAAAATGCATTAAATGCATAATACCAACGTATAATTTATATATTCAACAATGAAAAAAAAACCTTGGTTTTATATATTTTTTTTGTTTCTTATATTATTGTAAATAGTTGATTTAGTTCTCAGAACAACAAGTTGAAAAAAGATTTTAAAAGCTCCATTGGGCTATTAACAAAATTGTGAATTTTCTTTTCTAAACAATTTATTGATTAACTGCAAATATATTCATATATTTTGCCTTGTATTATACATATTTGCACATAGCAACTATGGCAATATGACATGTATGTAAATTTAAACTATTTGTTAGCTTGTTCGACTATTCGGCTTAACTTTGTGTTCAATTTAAAAGACTCTGCCCTTGGGGGTGCGACCGGTATAGCAAGTTGCAAGTCGCAAGTTGCAGGTTGCCAATCACAAGTTGCAAGTCATGCATACGACAACTCGCTGACAATGCGTAAGAATTGAGCGAGTGTTTCACAGAAAATGGAAGTGGAAAACTGAAATGGTTCGTTGCTTTACTCACCTATGACATTCAAGCGGAATGCCATTGAAATTTTTGGCTCCGTATTCACTTGGCACTCGTAGATGCCGCTGTCACGTGGCTGGGCATATTTCACATGCAACGTCCAATCCTTGGAGTCGGCGGTGCGTACGACCTGCAAGAGGATAATTGCATACATAGATAAATCGTTGCGGACAAGTCAGTTATCTAAGACAGTTATCTGGGACAGCTGGGCATAGTTGTCCTTGGGCAAAATTTAATCAATGCATACAAGTTTGGCAAGTACAGAAGCGTCGAATTGCATAAGCAATTAAGCCGACTTGGCTTATAAATGGCCATCATGGCCTTTAGCCATTTAATAAGCCAGGCGAATACACAAGCAACAGAGGTGGATGCCGTTAAGCAAGCACACACCGACAAAGAGGGAGAGAGAGAGAGTATAAGCAAATTACGTATACGCACCTTGAAGCGCTCATCAGATGTGTAGGTCAAAATGCCTGCAGTCAAAATGTGCAAATCGCGTTTCCTTATCCAAGATACCTGCAAATAGACAAAAACACAGACACACAAACAAATACGTTTAGATTTAGTGACTGAGCGAAACAAAAGGACGACGAGCGCTTAAGTCAATTTTAAAAATTGCTTTGGCCCAAACGAAAAGGACCAAGCTAAAATAAAGGTAGAAAATTTAATAAACCAAACGGCAAAATGAAGTAAGCGCTCGAAAGAAGCGCAAAAAAAAAACAAATAAAGAATGGAAAACTAACTAAAACAACTTTTGCAAATACTCCCGCTGTCTGTGCAAGCAATAGCAGCGGTAAAGCAACAGTGGCATCGACGACGGCGACGACAGACAAAGCGATTTGCTAGACACACACACACAGGAAAACCTGCTGGAAAACCAGGACGAAATGCGTGCCCAAAATGTCAGCGGCTTAAAGTTGCCAAAGCCTCAGCCAGAAAGTAATCTGCGAGACTGCCGCAGGCAAGCAAAACTTTTCGTTGCTCCAAAAGAGACGAACGAACAACCAAAAAAAAAAAAAAAAAAAAGGCAAAAATAAAAGAAATATAAAACAAAAAAAACTGAAGCCAAAACTAAAAGTGTCAAAGTGGCAAAAGGAAAAGGTACTTGCCCCTCAAAAAAATGAAGAGACGCCGAAAAAAAGGTGCTACTAAATCAGACTCAGTGAGGGAATGGATGATGACGAGCTTGCTGATGAACACGGTGAGCTGCTGGACTCTGAGAGATCTTCGGCACAGTTTCGTCTAAGTGGATTTCCATCAAGGCTAAAGAAGTCGCACCGAAAAAAGGTAAAGGTATGTAAAGCGACTAAAATGCGAACAATACTGTACATTAAACAACTTTGGCGTTCAACTTAAACAGATGATAGTAATCCACTCCCATTAAGCTGACAACTTTTCCCTAACTGACCTTGGCAATTATTTAATGTAATTAGAAAAATTATTTAGATTATTGTTTTCCAAGATATTGAAGGTTTTTTATAAAAAGTGTCAAGGTGTCAAGTGTCAAATGACAATAAATGGACAATGGTAGAAAAGTGGTGAGCTTTCTAATTTTGATGCAGAATTTAATTTGAGTTGAGTTGTCGATTTAGCATGAAAATCGCATCTGCGAAAAACTAGTTTTTCAATTAACTTTTACATCACTACTAATTAGCATTAGAGTTCTTTATAAAAAAAAACATATAAAATGTTATGCAATTGTGTCTAATATATAATCAATGATGGCTTTTAAAATAAAATTTAATAGGGTTGTACCATTTTTAACCCTTTTGTAAACATTTGAATTAGGATATTTACATTTCCAAATTATGAGAAGAAAAAGAAAATACTATTGGCATGTAGAAAATATAATAATATTATCCGAACCGAAATTTTATAAATAGAATGGGCTTTGATTAAGGTCCTCCAGATTTTGTGATACCCGTTAATATATAACAAGGGCTTATACATTTTAAGCTTGATAAAGTGAAGCAGCAAATGTTTCAAGAATGTATTTAACTGTTTAAAACTGTTCCCACATTTTACAGCAATTAAAGACCAAGTTGAGTTACAATCGACCTTCCAGACCACCCACAGAATGTACGAAAAAAGCAGAAAAACAAAGTTTAAAGTTGATGATACAGCGGACCAATCAATAGATACTAAATAAAGGAAAGAAAGAAAGGCAGAAAAAATTACAAAATTAAAAATGAACTTAGGGGGAAAAAAGATGAAACACAATGCAAAGCCATAAACTGAATTTTGCCGGGTGGCGAATGCCACTGGACTGACAAAGGAGCAGTAAACAGGATGGGTAGGATAAGGACAACATCGCTGAAACTCTGTCATTCAACCAAGAAAATGACCAAAAGCTGTGATGAGAGATGATGGCAAGGACAAAGAAAGCGGAACCGGAAAACGATACGAGTAGCTGAACAAACTGACAAAAGAAACAGAAAAGTAAAAAGAAAAAAAAGAAAAAGAAAACGAAAACGAAAAACTTGTCGACTTTGGCCGTAACTTGATTTTCAGCTTGACTAGTCCGAGGCATGGTCAATATTTGCCTAGGCGATAGTTAAAAATGCATAAAAGCGAAAACAAAAAATGTACGAAATGTAAAGGAAAACATTTTCAGATAAGCGTCCACTTGGCTCACCGATTTATCGCGCAAATTCTCAACTCGACAATTGATGGCTGCCGTGTGTCCAGTCCGTGCTGTTATATTCCTGGGCATGCCAAAGTCAAATACTGGCGGCGGATAAGTTGTCTCATCCATTTGCTCATCCAGATCATCCAAAGCGTTTTCAAACTGTGCCACATTGTTGTGTTGCAAACGTTGGTGGTTGACATTGCCGTTGCGGTTGTAGTTGTTGTGATTGTTGTTGTTGCTGTTATAGTTGTGGTCATGAACCAGTGAGGCGATATACACATCATCCATTGCCGCAATAGAGGGCAACAAGTCGTTGTCTTTTATGCTGGCAGCTGCAAAGCAAAAGATTTAGAGTTAAGAACCAAGAATTGAAAATTGCAAATTGAGAATTCAATAAGCAAATGCGGCTATTGTTGATTGCATTGAAAACATTCGCCTCTGTCCAAGTATTGATAGCAAAATCCAGAACTTCATTTACAGCTTAAACCAAGGCATTGAGTACAAGGTTGGACATAAAATCCACTTAGAGCTAACGAGAAAATACTCAATAGGAAGGCTCAATCTCGAAACAAAGGGTGAAAGAACTGCTCTCCACTCCTCTCCTCTCCCCCCACTCATTTCAGTATTGACTGAAAATTAATTAAATGCCACTCAATGCCTAAGAAACACGAGTAAAAGAGCCTTTTCACAATATGTGCGATAAGTCAAATAGCTGTTCGAGTATGAGAATTTCACATGCTCTTACTATCTCAAATATGCCATAGTGAGAATGAAGGCTTTTCGACAAAAGGCCAATAGAATGCAACGGAACATTCAATTAAAAAAGACGTGCGGAAAATGCTCGTTATAATAATTATCAAAGCATATGGCCCAGCAATTGAATGATTTCCTCTCTCTCTCTCTCTCTCACCCCCCAACACCACTCACTTCATCTAAACGACGGAAATTGTTTTTAATTAAAATAAATGAGCACTTTAATGGCCACTGTGACCGGAAGTGCACATAAACCACGCCAAGCGCGCACTTTTTGTTGTTATTGTTGGCCTTACAGTCACGCCTTTTGACCAAAGTTGTAAAAATTTTGGCAGCACCGCACAGAAATTACAGTTAATGAGAGTTGTGTACTAGAAATGGGCGGGAAAATCATTAAAAGCAGTTGCACAATTTTCAAAGATTGCATTGTTTACAATGTGACTATAAAAATAAAAATTATAACTCTTAGATTCGATTTGAGTGTTCTTTAAACTTTGAAAAGCATTAATAAATCTTTTTAATCATCTTAAATAAGAGCCATCATATTAATGTGACATTATATATTTTGTATTATTTTGCTTTATTAATTGAAAACATAATGAGTATTTAATGCTATTATAATAAATAGAAATAGACAATAACTTTTTAATTAACTTTTATACCATGGTTTAGAAATAATAAAAACCTCTTTTCACTAAAAAAAAAATATGTATATTTTATTCTGGTTTTACAAATTTTTTCATTATTAAAACTTCATATTAGAAAATTTTGCATTCTAATAAGTATAATAAAATAAATATAATAAATAGTAACATTAATTTGTATGAACAAGTATGTGTTAGAGTATCGTTTTTTAATGGTATTTTTTAGCCCATAAGCTTTAACTCTCATTGACCGTTTAGCAAAGTTCAAAGTTCACACTTGCTGCACTTGCTGCATATGAATATATTACTTGAACACTTATCATACAAGCCAGGAACTTCCCTTTGGTTTAAAAATCGTCATGCATTATCCATTTTTAAGTGCAACACTTGTCAGCTTCTTTCGCTATTCTTTTTTTTGCCTTTTGCATTCTAAAGTAAAATGCATATTTTTGCATTTGCATTTATTTGACATTTTAATGAGCGCATAATGTCAGCCATGTGGCAGTTACTGTGGCAGTTTAGACAGAGTCACAGGTTGACGACACTTACAACTCAGAGCACGTGGCTGCGTCTCAATTTAGCTCGTTTCCACAGTTGCTCCTCTCGCTCTCTCTTTCTTTTTATTTCTCTGTGTTTCCCTCTTTCTCTATCATGCTCTTCCCTCTCACCTCAGCTATCTAACTGGGTCACTCACTTTGGCAGCTGCTGTTTCTGTTGCTGCTGCTGCTGCAGTTGCACTTGAATCTTTTAGGCCGTTGTGGCACTTGTGCATGTTAGACACAAAAATCTAAATTATTTAAGTGCCCACACATACAGGAAACGGTGAAAAGACTGAGGTAGACATTCACATGCGCTGGTAAAATCGTGCGACGCGCTTAAAATGTAACTGCATAGATGCAACTGCTCAACGTGACGCATACCCTTTAGAAGGCACTTGACTTAGGAAGTGTTTGCAGCCGGTTACCTTGAAATCGTTTTTGCGTTTTATTTACTTGTGACTACAAATCCTTAAAGTCTTAGAGATACTTCTGCTCGAGGCTTAAACAACACACAAACAGCAGGTTTTGGTTCAATTTAATACATTTTATTTTATTAATAACTATCCATATTTTTCCCTGATTTTCAAGCAAATTATATTATTTAATTGTAAAATTAGCTAGTTCTCTAGTCTTAATTATTATATTATTAGAAACTTATGTACAATAATTTAAAAAATATAAAAAAAATAATTATAATAATTATTATTATGATTTAAGTATGATTTTTTATTTTAATATAAAAAAACGATTTGATTGATGTAATTATTTATCTTAAGAGCTAGGCTCCCAACAAACTTTAAGCCTGCCTCGGAAATCGAACTGAAATCAAAGGTAGACAAAGTTCCCGAATGAAATATTTTGTTAAAAGTTTCTAATTCGGTTTTGTCCTTTCGGTTCAGGTATGTATTTTATCGCGATAACCCTTAATTTATTTTTAAAGAAATTTTTTAATAACTTACATACAGAAAACAAACGCATCGATTTTCGATTCTTGAAAAATAATTTATTTTGCTTCCAGTTTATGGTTCCGGTTCCGGTTGAGGTCTAAGTCTAACATACCCACATTATAAATATTCGGACCCAGGGTATAAAAAGTGAACTAAACACGAACAAAAAAAATACAAAATGCAAACGCGCCAAAGCGAGTAGTGCACTTGTTGTTGTTTGGCTTCATGCAACAGACACACACACACACATGCGTACACACACACAAAGACACACTCGCGCACACTCATATTTTTGGCATCATTTAGATGCTCGTCGAGCAACTGATGCAAATTTAATTTGGACACCTCACACAAAAAATTTGCGCGTGAGAGCAGACAAAGGGAGAGAGAAGATAAGAGGAGGGTTTCCCTATGCGCGATGAGAGGTGTGGAAGAGGTGTGTGAGGATGGCAAAGGGGGTAAGGGTCTATCTACACCATAACTTGCGCTTGAGTGTGTATGAACTGCAACTAATGATGTTGCAGGCACTCGAATGCGCCTTTTTGATTTAACGATCGACTTTTTTCGCTCTTCATAACGTGGCAAAGTGGAGGTCGGAGCTTGCAGGATTGAAGGGCAGAGCTTAATGACTGGTTGGCTTGGTTAGCTGATTGGTTAGTTGGTTGGTTAGCTGCCCGTTTCCTGCGGTTGATGGTTGCCTTTTTGCCTCTTCACATTTTATATCCAAGTGTTTTTGTTATTTGTTCTGTATTTTTTTCGTTCTTTTATTTAGTGGCTGATGAGCCTATAAAGTTTCTGCCCCGTTGCATATTTTTCTCATGTGGCTGCGGTCCGCTGGCAATTTATTTATCTTAACTTTAACTGCAGTGCAGTCAAAAAAAAAAACCAAGGGTTCATCAAATGCACATGAAAAGCAAATAAAGTTCTAAGTGATTTCAAGTGCTACAAAGTGATTACTTAAGCACCTTTTCAATAAGCCGTTAATTGACCCTAGCATTAAATTATTTGATTGTCTGTCAAAAATAAATTCCATTGCCTACTTTGTGGCTTAGCGCTTATAATAAGCCGGTTATGTGTGAATATTAAGCTGCTTTTCGGATTTACTTTTGATTTGTTGTCGATGTAATGTGAGAAAAATAATGCTGGCTTTGCGACTTAATACAAGTAGCCGATATAGAATTTATAAAATGACATGTTTAATTCGCAGTTAGACATACAAGAGCAAATTTAAACTAGCTGCAAACGTGAAACTTAAAAAATATTTTGCTAAAAAGAAAAATAATAATAACTAGTCGGCCGGTGCTACAGTCGAGCATACTCGACTGTCGGAGATTCCGTACTTACTATGGCAAAAACTAATAATGAAAAAAATTAAAAAATATTTAGTTAACTTAAATGCATATTCTATCATATTGGTTACAATGTCTCATAAAACATAAAAGTTTTTCATACTAAGACTTAATATTCGCCCGATCGGTCCTATGACAGCTATATGATATAGTGGTCCGATTTGAACCAACTTTAGACAGGATATATAAAACCAAGTTTTATTAATATTCTATCAGTTTGGTTACGATATCTCATAAAACAAAAAAGTTTTTCATACTAAGACTTAATTTTCACCCGATCGGTCCTATGACAGCTATATGATATAGTGCTCTGATTTAAACCAACTTTAAACAGGATATATAAATCTAAGTTTTATGTATATCAGTTTGGTTACGATATCTTATAAAACAAAAAAGTTTTTTATACTAAGACTTAATTTTTACCCGATCGGTCCTATGACAGCTATATGATACAGTGGTCCGATTTCAGCCAACTTTGAACAGAATATATAAAACCAAGTCATTTGCTTATTGTATCAGTTTGGTTACGATATCTCATAAAACATAAAAGGTTTTTCATACTAAAACTTGATTTTCGACCGATTGTTCCTATGGGCGCTATATGATATAGTGGTCCGATTAAAAAAAAAAAACAAACTTGACCTGCCTGCAAGATAGAGAAATCTATCCAAAGTTGGTGTCACTAGCTTTTAAATTGTTCTTATAATTTGAATATGAAATTTTTGTTTTCGATTTGTGGGCGATAAAGGGGGCGTGGCCGAATTTTGAAACAAACTTGATCTGCTTGCAATATGGAGGAACCTACATACCAAGTTTGGTGTCTCAATCTCTTATAGTCTCTGAGATTTAGGCGCTCATACAGACGGACAGACAGACGGACATTGCTATATCGACTCGACTGTTGATGCTGATCATGAATATATATACCTAATAAGGTCTGCCACGCCTCCTTCTGCCTGTTACGCACATATTCGTTAAAACAAACCCAATAGACCCCTGTACTTTTTTTAAGTACGGGGTCTAAAAAGAGAAATAATGCAAATATTATGGGAAAAAATTAGAAAGAATTTTTGATTCGCTTGTTACGCATAATTATCTTTCAACTACATTCATAGACTCCTTTTCTTTTTAAGTAATAAATAAATAATAAATAAAGTTAGCATGGGGCTTAAGATAAAAAGCGATTGAACCCGAAAATATTTCAGTTTTTTAAAACGAATGCCAAATGCCTAAGACAAAATCTACACAAAAAGAAATTTCTCTATAAAAGCCCACAAATTTTCACAGATTATTTATTATTTCCGCAGTATGTGAAAATATTTATAAGATTTCAATAGCATTTCACGTTAGGACGCACACAAATACATTTATATGCCCTAGCAACTAGTACAGTAATCAACATGCACATATACAACCTTTTTAAGCGTTTTTGCCTTACCGAAAAACTTAATCACTTTAAAAGCATTTGGCTTAAAGCATTAAAGTCACAACAAGAGAATAACAACAAAAACAAGACTTGTGTCTGAGTTCGAAAACAGAAAAAGGCTTCTGAAAAATTCAATAATCTGCTCACCCTCAGTCCAAATGTCGATGTCGTTGTCGTAGTCGTGTCCTCGCATCGTCACTTTGCTGGTGTGTGGGGAATATTTATTAAAATCGTTGTGCACAATTTTATTTTGCATATCAAAAGGCGTCTGTGGCTTGTTGTGTATATTCCTTGACTGTCTTAGACCACTTGGAAACGGAACTCTGGCCCCTTAGGCCTTCAAGGCCTTATGCTCTGTACGTCTTTTTTGCTCACTTGTAGCATGGGTATGTATATTTGTTTAAGTGTCAGTCTGGATTGGGTGGGTTCATCATACAAAATAGCAAACAGTTTTAGATACTGGGCGTATAGAAAATGCGCTGGTCAAGCAAATAGCCAAAGGCATTAAAAATATGGACAAATAGACTATGTAAAGATGTCTAAGATAGGCGCACAATATTTCGAATATTTCGTATACTCAGTAACTCCATGTAGCAGACTGTGGAAAACTGGAGCTCTACTTTGGCAACACGCTCTCAAGTCATACTGTAACACGGCCCCTAAGGCTGTTTGCAAGTGTCGCTACATGACAGCAGAAAAAGCAGCTCTCTCTGACTGCAGCTTAGTGTCCGATGTACGAGCAACACGAAGATTAATGGCATCTACAGCGTTCATTGACTTGCTGCATGCCCCAAGAGTCAGTTTCAAATCCAACAGCTACTCTAATATTTTAAACGCTGTAAAATTGCATTTCATGTAAATGTTCTGACATCACTTGTGATCCATTTAACTATGTTATGGCAAAGTTGAAAGGCGTTGAAATATATGTACTATATTTCCAATTACTTTGAATATTCAAAACATGAAATTTAAATTTTAACGAATAATGTGTGTGTTCATTTTAGGTATTGATTTCAAGATTATTATTGGCAAATATTAAAAAAAATACCTAAGGACTTAATATTTCTCAAATTTATTTCTCTCTCTTATTGATGTTTGTCCAACTTATAATAGTAAAAACGCAATTTGGAAAAACATTCAAAAGCCGTATAAAATTCAAACTGTTTCCATAAATCTCATATGCCATTGCCTGTCAATAATGTGGAAAGTTTTGCGTTGACAAACAACAACAGCATTTTGGCGAGCAGGGATGAAGGAAATAAAACAAGAAAAAACTTTATTAAGTTTCTAGCAGAGCGTATACCATATTAAAATATACTTCACAGCAGCAACAACATTAATTCGAAATATGTGTCATACAAACACACACATAAAAAAAACTGACAAAATTCGAAAAACACCGAAGAAAAACTGATAAAAAAAATGTTGCCTACTTATGAGCGTCGCCAACTGAACTACTTCAAAAACGCATAAAAAATCAATGGAAGCGAATGTGCGCAATAAATGTCAGTGACAAGGCAAACAACAACAATAACAACAAGAGCAGCAGAAGTGAAAACGAAAAGAAAACTTCACATGATGTTTTTTTCTCGCCACATCCGCGTTTTGATATAACGTACTTATGTGCGTTGCCAAGTTGCTGCGGCATGAAAAGAAGCTGAAGCTGCCACAATAGTGATGCCAACGTGATTTTGAAGTCTCCAAGGTCTCAAGTCGGAGTGTGTGAATTGGCCGCGGGGCATACAAATTGAAAATCCGCCATAAATTGAAGAGGCAAAAGCAAAGTCTATGGCGTAAAGCTGATGACAATTTATTGTTCACACTTGTAACTGATGATGGTGCTTAGGACAACACACACACACATACACACACACTTATAGGGACATGCACACACGTGCAGCAATTTGGGGCATGTGTTTGCGAAAGTATATTTCATTGTCTGCAAAAAAAAAATAAACAAATATATATATAAAGTAGGCTCTACAAATTGCCAGCCATTATTGTGCGCCAAAGTCAATATACAATCTATATATATACACATGGGTAAATATTTCTTTCTAATTTATTTAATTTTGTAGCTGTCCAGGTGTGTGTGTGTGTGTGTGTGCGTATAAGCAATTGTGCGTCTTGTGCCACTGACAGACGATGATTTAAAAGCCAGTTTCCGTCTTTTGCATAACTTGTTCCTTTATGATATTTTCTTTTAACTTTTTTTCTCAGCTTCAGTCTCACTCACAATGAACTTTTACCAAGTCAGTATCTGCCTGTACCTCCGTGTCTATTTCTTAGCTTCCAGCTAAGTGGTTTCATAACTCGTATTGAAAACTACTCGCTTCGGGCTGCACAACTTTTCCAATACGAGCACAAAGGAAAAGAGTATGCGTGCCTCAAAGTTGCTGAGGCAACAACTTTGTTCTGTGCTCTTCAGCATTCCAAATGCCAAACGTTCACTCGCTCACGCTTTAAATGATGCGGCAAATGATTTAAGGTGAAGAGTCTCGTGTATTGCATAGCAATTTGCCAGCCCAAAAACATAACTGGACACAGTGTCTGTGACTCGTACAAACCGTCGCTCGTTCATCACATTTAAATTCATAACAGCGGATGAGGGAAGAAAAAAATATCTACTTTGTTGTTGGCTGACGCTGAGCGCTGAATTTATGAGGCTCGCTATAGCTACTAAGTCCCAGCTAATAGCGGCTTTAGAATTTATAGAGTTTCGGCTGCGGCTTAGGAGTGCTTGCTATGTCCATGCGCGTTACGTATACGTAATATCAATACACTTGAGCATTATAACTTGGTCCTGCGACTTGCAAGAAGAGAAAATTTATAGTGATTGTGCAAGAACTAAAGAAAAAATATGCATTTAGAGGTCCCAATTTATCAATCAATACAATAGAACATTAAAAATTGGTTATTACACTGCCAACAACAGCTTTAAAAAAATCTGTTCTTAAGATTGTAAATTCAAAAAACATTAAGTATACGCATAAATTAAAAAATGGCGAATATACAAAGATAATTGTTTAGCTGAGCTGAAAGTATTAATTAACAAATTGTAGTTTTTAGAGCATCCTTTACTATAAAGAGTAACAGTAATTGCATATGCTCAAACAGCTTAATATAAATATATCTCTTATGTTCAAAAGTTTAGCTAAAATCCCATCATGCTTAACATCGCTATCATTTCCTCATAAGTAGATTAAAATTGATAAATTGTTATTACCTTACAAGGGTATACAGATTTCGTGGTGCCAAAAGTGATATTGTTATTATTTAAAGCAAAGGCCTTTTCTGCTTTTTGACATATTATACTATAATTTTTGTGGCAAAACGTTTAGTTGAGCTACATAAATAATAAATAAATAAGAGCAACACACTCAGATACATGGCCTAACGACAGACAGACAGTCAGTCAGTGGAAGGGTCTGAGAGAAATTCGTATAATGATGGGATACGTGCAAAGGGCGAACAGTTTCCCTTGTTGTTGCTGGTATTAGTACTTTGTTGTTGTTGTTGTGTAGCTCTTGATTTACAAGCCAGTTTGGCAGCTTTTGTGGGCCCAACTCAACCTCAAGTGGGCGGCAGAGTCTCGAATTAATTTACATTTTGTTGACTCAATTCGTGCAGCAAAATGTTTTTACATCGATTTAGCATAAAATATTTAAAACAATTTCTGAAAGCATGCATAAAAAGTGCAAACGTTTTGTAAAGTTTATTTTAATTGTATTATTTTTTTGTTTCCTTTTTTTTTTTTTGTTTAAGTGTTTGTGTGCCTTGCCATCGATATGCAAATGCGTTTGAGAGTAAATCGAAAAACTTTCAAGTTCTATCGACTAATAGTCGTAAATATTTATGCATCCATGTGTAAGCTTTCAAATGAAATTCAAATGTGTCCAAAGTCTGAGCCAACCAGCTCAGCTAGATTTAGTTGCAATCCTTGGCTTGGTTCAATGGTTTCTCAATGGGGGTCTAAAGTTGCCTGCTGCCTTTCGTTTCCTTGTAATGTACCCAGATTATATCTAATTTTATTTTGGGAAGCCCTCGAGTCACAACCCAAGCAACCAAAAATATCTGTCATGCATTGCTAATGAAATTAAATTGAAACTTTTTCTTATCTTGACTATGCTTGAAAAACTGTTATTACGCTTCAATAAAATAGTCGATAAGATTTTAATTAATCTACCATGGTCTACAAATCTATTGGGTATGCTATCGATACAGATGATGTGCCACAACTTGATAACTGACATCTGCTGTGAAATGTGATTGCTGGTAAATTTAAAGTAAATATTTCTGTAATTTAAATTGCAATAATTTAAGAATTGAAAGATGAAAATTCCATTTATGATACAATTTATTTTTATACTATGATAGTTGATAAATCATCGCCAAGATAGCATTTACCAAATTTAAATTAAATATTTCTTTAATTTAAATTTCAATAATTTAAAAATTGAAAGAAGAAAATTCGAATAATGATGCATTTCAAGTTTATATTATGATAGTTAATGGCGATAATATTGGCAGCTTTGGTAATCGTAAATTGTTATTGGATCATTGAAAAACATATTGGGTATCGACGAAACTAAGCCAAAAATTCACTTGAATGGCAAATCGAATATTGCAAAGCAAATAAATTATGTTCTTTAAAAATTGTCACTTGGTTTCTACATATTTTTAGAGAAAAATTGTGTCGTGCCTTGTTCAACATGCTCATATTTTGAGGCAATCTTGTGTACGTTTAATGGCCTCAAAATTTGTCAGACTCTTTCGGCCTAATGCGACAATCGATTTGCTCCAGTTTCTTGTTCCAAAAATTCTTTCATATAATTTCCGCGAAGCTAAATAAGTATCTGGCAAAGCAGTGCTGAAATATTTAACAATCTTTATAAGCACATATGAGAAAATAAGCAATGCGGGCTCATCGTCGACATTATCTTGCGTCTAATATCAACTTCCATCGTCATCTTCATCTGCATCTCGATGCTGTGGCCTTTGCTCTTGGTGTTGGCTGTTGTCGCTCTCGCTGACTGGGCCAACTAATATATATTTATGGCCATAAGAGCGCACAGTGTGACACAGACACGCACAGCAAATTAAAATCAACTGGGAGCAGTCATTATGGAGGCTTTCACTTTCACTAATGTGTTATGAGAGGCAGTCAGCCAAGCAAACCAACCAGACCAACGAAAGCAAGCGACAACCAAGCAATACCAAACCAAAACCAGCTAAAACCCAGTAAACAATGGGAGTTAACATCCAGGGGCGTGAGTGTACTTCTGTGTAAATGTGGGTTTGTGTGTGTGTGTGTTAGTGTGTATGCTAAGGCAAATAGGTCGACGGCTGCACACACTGTCGCACTTTAACGCGCCAAAGCTTACATTGTAGTCGTCGTATTTGGCCAACTGTAAAACACTGCCAACCAACAGGAAACATAAGTTGACAAAGCGTATTCGACAGATAAATACCATTTAACGGATTAAGTGTTTATAACATATTTAAGATATACCTATATTAATGCAATTTCTTCGCATTAAATTACGTATACGTCAATCTACATACATACGTATTTCATTCATTTATGTTTTATTTGTCTAATTATAAATTCATAATTATTCAATTACAAATATAAAACCAATTTGTAAATTGACAAATTTGGAAATTGTTTTCTTACATTATCTAAAGCAAATGTAGTTTATTATAAACAGAACATCATTAAGAAAAGCCCAGTCTCATTTTGACTTTCACGAAAGCATAAAGCGTATACACCCTTTTGTTAATATGTTAAGCAGAGGATATAAACGAATATTAAGAAAATATGCATTAAAAGTGGAATTTTTATGTGTGTGTGCCAGTATGTGTGTGTTGGTAGCTTTATATGAGTGTATGCTGCAAAAGTCAAAGCAAAAATTAAACTTAAGATTAAGGGGAAGCAGAACTTTCTGTCCGTAGTAGCAGGAAAGAAGTTGCGCTTTGGGGGATTGCCAACCATCACACACACACATACATATTCAAACACACTCACACACCCATCAACACACACTCATGTTTAATCAGATGCGCATATATACATACATATTTGAGTGCGCATTTCAAGCAGAGTCTGAGCGCGTATTAGTGCTGTTGAATTTGTTTATCTTCTTTTTTCTGGTCATATTTACACTTTTTTTATTTCACAAGTCACTTTGTTTACTATATATTTAACTTAGTCAACGAGTGAGTTTTAGCTGCCAACTCACAGAGTTTTTGTTCATTGCGGGTGTCACGGAGCGTATGAGTGATTAAAAGTTTTAGCATTAAGCAAATTGCGTTTTATCTTAGCTCCTCTTCACTTCAATTACGTCTTCGCCTTAATCTTTACTTTCACTTTGTTTTTCGGCAGCAGATTCTCTTTGGTTATGCTAATTATATCACGCCCCAATAAACAGCTTACAAGAAATCATTGCAAGGCAATCAACTGGCAACTGCCAGAGTCTCTCGACCTTCTGCTTAGTATTTTGATGCCTGCCAATGGCAATCGTCAATCGTTGTTCGCTTCGCTTCGAATTGGTTTTATTTTATTTTTTTTCGACCCAATCTAAGGATTTGGTTTCGCCACATGCGAATTGGCATTTCAATTTCCCCACTCCTTATCCCCAATTATTATGCAGCAAACAAAAAATCTAATATGTTTTTGAAAACTTGACGCAGCTGTCGCCGCAAGTTTTCTGTCCAACACAAGCAACACCAACAACACAAAGAATATTATTACAAAGAGCTGATAATACTTTGGATGCAAAAGTTTATAATCGATGAAAGTTTCTGTGAAACTACGTGAGTCTGAATCTTGGTCAGCACCCAAAGCGAACTTCAACCTAATTGGCAACAGCTGCGCACTCGCTTTCATACATCAATTTGTCTGGAATTATAGGCACATATATTTAATTGGTTGGTCGTTTCGAACATGACATGAATTCTATTCAAAATCTGTGACTTACTATGCATATTTAAGCCATTTTTAAGCTAGTCCAATAACAAATTTATTTTTAAGTTAGCAATAATTTTCACTTCAACGCGTTCTTATTCAATTAGCATCTTTTTTGTCTAACTAAGTAACTAAAAGTTTCTTAAAGTATTGAATAACTCTTTAATCTCAGATTCTGAATCTGCGAAATATATTCAAAAATAACTGAATTAGAAGCGAAAACATTGCCCTCACAAAGTTTCAAGTTGTATTTTTTTAAGCCAAAACAGATTATCATTTAACCATTGTCACATGCATATTTTATCAATGCTGAGAACACGCAGTCAAGTGGATAATTACAAGTGGGAAAATGGCTGCCACATACTAAGTACAATGGAAAAACTTATAGACTCACACACGTACACATACAAACAGAAACCCATAAATAATAATTAAATGCGTGACTAATTACTTGTGTAATTTGCTATTATTAAGCAGCAGCAATGACAAAAGACGACGAACAGAAGGAAATTGCGACCAAAATAGCGTTGTCATAATAGATATATAGATACTATATAGACTGTGCACATGCGTTGACAGGGTGTAAGAGAGGGAGAGAGAGAGAGAGAGAGAGAGAGAAGAGACAAACGTAGTCGCATAATGAGCTGGCAATATGTCGAGTTATCGTTATCGTAAGAAATTAAGTTCAAGTTGACGCTATGCGTAGATAAGTATTTCTCAATGCATAAGTAATCTAAGCATGTTTAAGTGTCTGGTTGTATGTGTGTGTTTGTGTTGACGATGATTAAGTTGACAACAACTGTCAACTTTACTTTGGCGCGCACTGACATAACCTAAACGCACTCACACACAGCTGTTACACAAACACACACACACAGCCAGAGACACAGACAGCCTGATTGCCGTGGCAGCTGCCGTGTTGTGGTTTTTCTCTCCTCCTTCTGCGGTTTAATGAGTCTTGATTTATTTCATTTCCTTCATTTTCGATATGCGACGAAGACGTCTACGACAACGTTGTCTGTGCCTTATCATCCTTGACTGTAAATACTTTCACACACATGGCATAGTGTGAGTGTTTATATATATATATATTTGTATGTGTGTATAGGTCTATATTACCCGAGAGTCTCGCGGGCATCTGCCTATTTACATGACAACACCAAATTTCATTACTCATGCTCTGGCATCTGATACGACTTTGACAGAAAGAGAGAGAGACAGAGACAGAAAGAGCACTTGCTGTTTTAATTAAGACATTGATTGCTTAATTAAATTTATTTGCAACCGCAGCTTTATGGCGACATCACTTAGCGATTTGATGTATGATTCTTGGTACAAGTTGCGTTAAAGTATAATTTTACTTGAGTTGATAAACAAATATTTCATGAATAGCTGAGAGATAATTATAAAAGCGAGTAAAGTAGAAATCAGCTACAAGGCTTTATAAATCAATCAATGATTTAAAAAAAAAAAGAACAATTTAAATTTAAATATATTGTGACCCTCCGACATCTGTATCCTTCATCTTTCATACTTAAATCCAGCCCATCTCTAATTAAATGCTCCTTATAACACTTTTAGAGAACTTAAAGCAAGGCATATTAAAAACCATTTAAATAAATTTTACCAAACATATTTCTTTATCTAAATATTTTATGTATTCTTGAATTTCTTGTATTATTTACAAACATTAACCTGGGAAATCAGCACGAGCTTTTCAATATCCGGCACTTAAATTTTATTGCACTGCATATTTGAAGCCACCTCTATCTGCAACCTGTGCTGCACGTGCAAGTTGCAAAGACACAAAAACACACACACACACATACGCATACACTCTCAGTCTATCTGCTCTTGCTTGCCTTGGACTTTCCCGCTTTTACATACACTTAGCGCATATTGCTGCCATTCTCTGCATAATCTCCATAAAAATACATATAAACCAAATGTAAAATCATAAAAAAAAAAAAAAAATGATGCGAAAACGAGAATTTTTAGCCTTCCAGCTACCAGTTCCACTTTAGTTTACTGCATCGCACCACATAGTATTCTATTCTCTATTTCTATCTCGCTCCGACTTGCCTACCCTTTCTTTCTCTCTGCATCTCAGCATTATGAATTTGCTTTGCCCTGTCTGCGGTCACCTCATCCTCATGCATTGTTTATTCGTCTAAGCGTCGCTTGTTGTTTGTTTACACTATTTTGGTTTATATTTCTCCCTTTTGTGCGGGTGTCAATTTTATTTACTTTTTTAGTGCTCCAACTTGCCTTTTATACCCTGTTTTGTATTTTGTTCTCTGTTCATTCTCGTCATACAATCTGATCTCAATACCAAAAATTGGATTTTTTTTTACGTTTTTCATTTGTGGTTTTACCCTGCACCGATAAAGTGGACAAACAATGGGTATAATCAATTGATGAAAATGCGCGTCAGATACATCTTGAATTATAAATAATCTTTTAAATTTTCATCGATACACTGATAAAAAAAATGTTCTAAAATCAAGATTTTGGTCTCAGAACTAAGATTTTTGGTCTAAAAAATGCGTCGAGAACATCAAATTCTTGAATTAAGAGAACACATCTTGATTTTAAGAACATTTTAAATAAGACCAAGTTCTTATTTTAAGAATAAATGTTCTTAAAATTAAAATCAAAAATAAAATAAATGAAAATTATTTTTATATTTATATTTTTTTTTTTTTAAATTTGGATTTATTTATATTTTATTCTGTTTTAGTAATTTTATAAATGTTATTTTAATTTGTTACGAGGGGATTCGAGCCGCCGCCTACTGCTTCACAACTGAAGCGGCCTCTCTAACAAGAGCCACGGTGCCATCATTTGTTTGATACGAAATAGTACCTATTTATACTTTCCTAACAATTTAAGATTTTTATTCTTATATTAAGATTATAAGATTTTTTAGATTAATAATCTTAGTTTTAGTAATTTGGTCTTAAAATAATCTTATTTTAAGAACAAAATATTTAAGATGAATGTTCTTGATTTTAGAACTTGGTCTTTTTTTTCAGTGTATATCATCGAGACTAGCACAATACTTATAGTATACATCAAAATAGAAGTAGAATAAAATGTTAAAAAAAAATTAAACTTAAATTTATTCAGATTAGATTTCCAAACTAATACATAGTATCCATACGTCAAGTGACTTCGATAAAAGTACTGTATTTTCTTATATGGACTTATAGCTAAAACGTAAATTTATTTAACAAAATATGAGATTGGTTTTGACTTGATTTACATAAATTGAACAATAAAGTAATATACCAAAATCAAAAAACGTAAGTTAAAGTCCTGAAAATTGGTTTCCTGTAATAGAATTTTGTAGTCAAACCATCACTACTTTTTAAACTTTAATTAGCTTTTTAATTGTAAAACTAAGATGTTATTAGCAAAAAAAAAAATAAAATAAAATTTTATTATCAAAAAATTAATAAAACTTATAAAGATTACAGTCCCTGTGATTAATATAAATTGAATCAAAATGTGATAAAATAATGTATTTATTTTGAGCACTCAATAATGTTATACAATTGACTTCATTTAGTTTTTTTTAAATATATACATAACAAAAGACAGTCTTTCAACTTTATTACCTAACTTTAGTTGTTTTTACACAATATTAATAAAGTTGAAAATATGGTTGTTAACTAGTTTCTAGTACTCATTTATTGCAATGTTTATAAAAGTCTTTGAATACTAGAAAGTCAAGCGCAAATGTAAATGCGTATCGAAATCAACGAATGGAAATGAAAATAAACAAAATTCAGCTAAAGACTCTATATACTCGTAAGTGCACAAACACCCACACACACATTCACGAATATCGACACTCATTCGCATAATCTAAACATAAATGGAGCAATATAATATAAAGAGCCTGTGGCAAGCAGAAACAGTCGCGAATAGTCAGTCATATATATTAGACTATTGAGTAACTCGCAGTGCCCAGTATTTGAATATTAAGTAGAAATGGATATCAAATATGCGGTGGAGAGCGCCCACGATGAGAACATATTGACGCATGAATTGCCGCTGGACAAGGAGGTGAGTACTTGTAATGACGACGAAAGTTATCAAAAATCTGGCCATGCTGCAAAACTGAATGATAGCTCTGGTATTTTCAGTTGTATTTGTCGTTTATGTTGTCGCTAATGACTTTGGAACCACATCCCGAGGATAGTTTTAGTTGTAATGAGGATATGGTACGAATGCGTCAGCAGTTGTTGCTCTATAAAGCTGAGGTGGATGCATTAAATCGCAATGACGATGACTACTATGAGAAGAAAGAGCAGCTAATCTATAAGATTTTCTGCGAATTTCGAGGCATTCCAAACGAACTCGACTTGCAAGAGAATCCTCAAGAATATGAATAGCATCGCAGTTTATAAAACAGTTTGAATGATTATAATTTTCAAAATAAAATTTTTAATAAAGTAATTATTTGTTGATTATGAAAGTTAATTTTAACTCTTATTTTGGATGTTATTTTTCAAAACCTATTATTTATATTTATACCTTATTTATTACTATAAAAACGTTACATGCTACCTAAAGCAGTTTCAGAGTCATGGCTGGAATTTTTAAACCAATCATGCAAATAAAAAATTTAATGGAGTATGGAGTATGGAAATTCCAATTAAAGCTCCAATTATGTTACAGAACTCAGACTTTAACTAGAGAGCTACGGAACTTCACAAGTTAAAAATTATTTTAAAATCTTTTATCGATATTTATAGTACAAATTAAAAATATAAAAGTGTAAAATTATATAAAATAATAATAACAATAATTTTGTGAAGTTCTGACTTGAACTGACTATTTATTAAATAGTACTTAATATTCAACAAAACAATACCTATATATTTATATATATATATATATATATATTTAAAATAGTTATTTATTATCTTATCATAAATTAATTCAATAAATAGCTGTTTTACTTGTTTTACTTAAACTTTAAATAAAGTGCTGTACTTTCAAATCTTAGACAGTTGGCAATTAATGTTTAGCATTTAAATATGTGTTACACTTGGCTAAGCACTTAACTGGGATTCGACGACTTTGTATTGGTACCTTGTCGGGATATTCATTTAAACTAATGCCACAAATAACTCAACCCGAACAGAGCATTTGAATGCGAATGTCGTATAATTTGCTAACCAATCTAACAGTGACAAGCCCACAAAATGACTTAACATGTCTGGAATTGGTTGGATTATTGCCTTGACAGGCAATGACAATACACGTATACGTTGGGGCATCTTCATTGCCGACATGCCGCAATAGAGTTGCGTGTCCATGAAAATTTGGATTTTGGTGGCATATTATGCACGACTTGAGCATAGACATCATTAGGCAAAAAGTGTACACCTTTTTCGATCCAAGAATGTTTTGGAAAATTGGCCGAGGGGTTGGTTAGAATGCCGCACAGAACAGCGCATTCAAAATGAACCGACCGACTTGAGGAATTTGTTTAATTAAGCATAGTTACCTAACATGTTGACATGTTTCACCCACATACCGTTACCTTCCACTTCTCTACTTTCCATCACTATTCTAATGAATTGCGTAATCGAATTTAATAGCTGAACATTGCAAAAGTCGCTTTAAACCAAGAACTTGACATGTCAAGTCAGAAATATCTTTGAAACGTTTGCTTAATTAATTTGCGCCGAAAATGCGGCTAGTCGACGTTCCTGTGGATTTTCCCGCAAGCTTCTCCGCCTTCTATCACGCACACATGCACGCCCCCTGGCGTCGGGTAGAGCGTGTAATTAAGCATCGTCTACGGTACCCAATGTGCCGTTGTTTCCCGGCTGGCGGTTTTTAGGTGCGTGCTGTGTCGACCCATTCACTGAAGTATTAATAACGCCAAAGTGTTGCGAACCAAAATTTATTAAGATGCCTTCGTCGGCAGCCGCTGCCTGCCACTCGGAGGCGCCACTCTCGTTCGACGCCTCAGCTGTTGCCAGTTCAGTTTTTGTTTTCTTGGACCTCTTCTTTAAATTTTTGTTTTTCGGCTCCTTCGTTATTTGGCGTTCGTTACGCAATTCAAGGGTCCCTTTGTGCTTGTGACTATAATTTAGGTAATTTATTAACAAACGTGGCGTATACGCGACGTTTAAAGCGCTGCTCAAAATGTTAGAGGTCATTAGGCAAGTAACTTAAATGGATAAGCCTAGTGAATAGCACAACAATTTTGTATTTGGCTTCGAAATATTGCCAAATATTCGCCTAACAATATAATGAAATTAATCAACTTTAAAAGCACTTTTAAACTATTTTCATTATATTAAACTTATAACCAGACTCATTTTGCTCTCAATAGTAAATCTCCTTCTTATTTGAATACCCTGTAAGCAATAAATTTGTGACTGTATTTAAAGCAGTGTTGTAAATAATGAGGCATTACATGTGATGTTAGCACTAATTTAATGGGTTCAAGATGAATTAGTGAAGTATACAAATTGAAACTAAATAAAATATATCTGCAATATTCTTCAGTTATTTATTTTTTTTTTACAGATAATTTTTAGACGGAAAAAGAAAATATGTACATAGTTATTTAAAGAATTTCATAAGAATTTTTATTATGATTTCACAAAACACAAGTCCAGCACATGGAATCGCTTTGAATTATTATTAATTTGCAAGTTTTCTCAAGTCCTGCAGCGGGCAATTTAAAGCTTACTTTAAATCTAAGTGGCATTGGGTAAAGAAATAATATTGCTTTTCGCAAACTATCCATAAAAAAAGCTCATTGCTGTTTTAGTCACGCAGTAAAATAATAATTTAATATATTCTATTGGGTGAAATATTTTCAAATGCTTTTGCACAAAAATATTGCCCACATGCGAGTCCCAACTGACAATCTCAAAAACTATGCACCAATAACTCAAGCGCGGAGCTATCTTTAGATAACTACGACTCTACAATTGATAAACTGACAATGCCATAAAACAGTTCAAACCACAAAAACGAAGACAGTTCAGTTTTAAGAGGAATGTGAGCTCTGTGGGATGCGAGTCCTGAATAGATACTCAGTTATCCTAGCATAAAATAGAAAATTATAACTTTGCCCTGCTCATTTTGGATACACTCTGTGGGTAAACTAAGCAAAAAGCAAAAGCAATATATAGATTTGCAATATTATATATTCATGGTTTTGGTGCACAGTTTCACACATTACTCAAAGTGCATGTGCATGTCTTTTTTTCTTATGTTGATATCTATATACTTGTATCTATACTTGTATATATTTCAATTTGTTCAGACGTGCGTTGAAAGCGAATGGGAGAAATAAAAAACGTGGACAGCGCAGTTGGTGTGAATTTATGTTTGTTGACGAAAGGTCATAGTTCAACATATGTCTGCATGGCTTTGTCCAACAAATCATCGTTAAATTGGATACAGCGACAACATTGTGGACTGCATGTTGGTTAGCAATAAATAATAATTTAATTATTTTATTACTTAAAAATGCACAACAAATGCGTTTAAAGCACGCGCTGACAATTAACGTGCAAATTACGGCTGAAATTTCGTTATATAATTGCGTTAATAAAACGCAAATGAAAAGTGACTAAAGGTGACTAAAAGTGAGCAGTAAAAGCGAACCAGGTCCAGAAAATTCATTGAGGCAACAAAGCAGCCGCTAGCTAAATATAAGTAACTGAGCAAAAAAGGAGGGAAAAAAACTATAACAACTGCCATAGACAGACCACTGGGGAGGGGAAGGGTAAGAGAAAGGGGAAGAGGAGGAGAAGGAGAAGGCCAAAGGGTAAATGGTTTTCATTTCAGCTTTGGCTTTTGCGTTTGAAATGTCACAACAGTGCGACAAAAAGGCGTTGCCACAATTACCCAGCCATGGCATGTGCGCGTGTATTTCTTGCACTCACTGTTAGAGTCACAGTCACAGTCACAGTGGGCCATGATGCTTATTATGGTTGTGGATACCCTTTCAGAATGGGCTCCATTTCAGCACGCCATCAGAATCTATGTGCTTGTGTGTATAATCATAATTGTAGTGGCTGCCAACAACAACGACAATAAAAACAAAAGCAACAATTACAAACAGCACACACACACACACACAAGGAAAGCATTGCATGTGTGTTGTCGCTAAGCCTGTTTAAAAATGTCAACTGTAAATTCTTTGCTCTTCTCTTTTATTTTTTTTTTTTTTTTGTAGTTGTTGTTGGTTTCATAAAGCAAAGTTCATGTAACCCTTACGGCTAATACAAATACATACTTATAGGAACAACAATGCTAAGCACTGGCATTTCATTTATTGTAGTTGTGCCCTAGAAACTCTGCCACACCCAGCAAAAATGATTGGTATACAAACTTTGTATGGAACAAAGCGATTCTTAAAATAGTTGACTAAGGTATAAACTTCTTGCTAAAGTAAGCTGATGAACAAAGTTCAGTTTGCAAATACTTGAGGGTAAAGCATAATACGAGTATATGCAAAATAGTCATAAGTTGCAAATTTGCTTCTATTTTAACTAAAATAATTATAGCTTACATAAAATGAGTTGCTTTTAAAACGCTTTAAAATCTTTTCCAATAAAAAAATTCAAATGGGAACAATTACAAAGGTAAGTAAATTAATTTAAACAACTACTATGTACTCTGAGCTTGTGTACAAAATGTAGAAAACTTGGAAAAATATTGAAATAGATAAATATACTGAAATCCCTGATCTAATTTCCAAAATTTAAAATTTATATCAATTAAGCTCAAACCTTTAAATTTTAACAAGTTTTTTTCTTTTTTTTTTTAAAGAAAACTGATTTAAACTAACATTTTGATCAGTGGCTGTAGTTGTAAAAGTACGACAAGGGTTGAGGGCAGAACCAAAATAAAATAGAGAAGAGAAAAAAAGAAATTGCTATTATTTAAAATAATTTCATTGAGGAGCGTGCACAAAGCAGCCCAGAAAGACGCACCAAAAGAGAAATAAAAGAAATGCTAAAAGTTTTCTCATGTCGGTAGGAAAACGGAAACGGAAGTAGCATTGGACGACATGTGCGGACATGTAGTCATAATTTCAACACTCATAAATATGTAGATTTACACTCGGTGCACTTTGTGGGGTTGGTTTCTTCTTCAAATTCCTGCTTCTACTCCTTCTTCTTCATTAATTTCTGATGTTGATGCTATGTCAACAGCAATCACATTCTACTGTATATGTAATTATGCTTTGTAAACATGGCTTGACACAATTCATTTCATGGCATAACATAAATAAGTATAACGAAAATTTTAATTAAAAAATTGGCCTTGAAGCAGAAGCAGCATCGAATGAAAATAAATACAATTACAATATTTGAAATAACAACAAAAAAGGTACAACAAGAATATCAACAGTACCGACAAATTATATAAAAACTTTACTGTTCACACAGACATAACAATAATACAAAAGTACAAGAGTGCCAGTCACAAAACAGGCAACAACTACAGCAACAATAAGACAGCCATTAAGCAGCTCTCAAAAATCACAAAAGCCTGGATGCCATAAAAAGGAAAATAAAAGAAATTCATGGAGACTACGTTAAACTTGCAGAAACCAAAAACCGCGCTGCTGAGAACGTAAACAATGCCACAAAAGCAACACGTGCCCCCATCTAATGGTCTTCGACATCTACCATCAGTCTGTCACTGCCCTGTCCCTGTCCCTACCCCTATTATATCCCCAACGTCTGCTAAATGCTCACGTAGTCGCCTTAATGAGCCACAGGTTTTATTCTACAATGCCAGGTAACAATAATACATGACAGGGCCAAATTCCTGGCGACAGTCAAAATACCAACAAAAGCAACAAAGGCAACAAAAACCAGTCCAAAAAGAAAATTAAATAAAATAGCTTAATTTATTAAACACGAAAATAAGGGACACAAACAGCCTTTTCGTCGTGCGTTTAATTAAAAATGCCAAAACCCCAAAGCACCAGAAAAACAAAAAAACAAGAAAAAGAAAAAAGAATTTCCCAACACGGACACCTCCAGGGGAGTCTGCAGCATTGGACACCTGCCGGGCAGCCTGGTCACACAGTTTCTCAGCTCTTCGGTCTTGAAAAGCAATGAAATTTTCAAACAAATTCCACATGTCAAAGTGGAACTCCCATGAACTCGACCTCCTGTCGCTTGTTACTGCTGTCAGCCACAAATTGTCCGTACCGTCATGTAAATAGTTTTTCCTCTTTCCACCCCCAAGTCTTTGACCCAACGTCTGCCCATGTGACAATGTTTTAATTTCAGCAAATTGTAAGTATCTAATTGTCAGTAAGCCAACACACAGACTCATACAACAAACAAGATTCTCGTTGAAAGAGCTAGACTAAAGAAAAGTGACAGCAACTGTCAGTTGACTAAAAAATCACTGTAACTTGTGTCTATATATAAAGCAACGGTCAGTTTACTAGAAAAAAATTGTTCCCGCTATCGGTATAGTATTAAATGCTCATTAATATGAATATTAGTTCTGAACTTAGCTACTTTCATTAATAAAATATATACAGCTTTACATATGCTGAATAATTTGCAACGAATCGTTAAATAATTTCTCTTTTTTAATGTATCTATACCTACAATTCATCGTGTACTTGTATTTTTTTGAAAAACTATTTAATCATTAAAAAAAAAATTGGAATACGATTTTTAACAAAAAACATTTTAATGTTAATTTTTTAAATATATTGAAGAATATGAAATTTAAAACTTAAAATTTGTAGACTTTATACATTGAACACAAACCCAATTCATGGGGCAAGTTTACTCTTATTCAAATCCCACCCAAAGTTATGAAGCCCCAAACAATTTAACCCCGAGCAGCAATCAATGCAAGAAATTTGTCAAGGCATAGACACAAACACCGGGTTCTGCAACCAAAACCAGGAAACATATCAAAGAGATACCAGCATGAAATGAAGAAAAAGCTACAATTATGATGCGGCATTCAATCAAAAGAGCCTCAGGGTATACACACACACACACGCACACCCAGATTCATAGAAAAGGCAACATTTTCAGCCAATATTTGGCATCAAAAGAACTTGCTGACAGTCAAATTGGTCATAGAAACCCAGACACACACAAAAGCACACCACACAGTTGATGTGGGGCCAATGCCTAAGGCCAGACACAAGATATATGTGGGACAAGCAGGAAGCGTTATAAAGGCCATTAATACATAGCCAACTATCTTACATGTATAAACTGAATCACCATCAACCACGAAATCAAAGTGTGAATACTGTTCAACGGTTTTCTCACAAAATATTCGTTTCGATTTCAGAGTGGAGAGAGCAGTGAGGAGATTAAGGAGAGCTCGACTGTCCAGTCCTCAAACAAATTTAGTCAATGGTCAGGCATTTTATTGTTTGGTCTAAGCGCTGGACAATAAAGCCGACCGAGAAAAGGCAGCAAATCTTTCATTATTCATTATAAGCGCTTCACAGACCGCAATAACTTTTAGCCAAGACCCAGAAAAGGAAACTCAAGTCATTTATCTTGCAGCCTCTTCTCGCGCTCGATAGACGGTAAGTCAGTGGTGCACCAAAGCCACCATAGCAACCCGGACTTTCATCAATCTTTCAATAATGCTGTACCAATTGCTCTTTGAAATGGGATCCCAAAGTCAGGTAAGTGAGCACAGCACAGTTCAGTGTCATGTAAATTTGTTTGCGCAGTTGCACGTAGCCAATAAAACGTCTCAAAATGTGGCCTCACTTAAGCGTCAATTGAACCACTATACACCAACAAATACACACACACACACACACACCCATACATACACTCATATATGCCAGGCAGGTCATCAGGATAGAAAGACAGTGCAAAGTAAATAAATCATGCGGCCAGTCGAGTCCTTGAACTGTTTACGCGTCCCACGCTTCAACGAACTTAACAGACTTTTATTTATTTTTATCATTTTTCTGCCATTGACGTGGCATTCACATGCATACTTACATACATACATTCTACTTTTTATATATCTGTCTTTAGATATATATTTATTTTCTTCCGTTTCGGTTTACTGATGGCTAATAAATTCGTGCCGCATTCGTATATCCCTTTTATTTATGTTTGTGTTTAGCGTTTTTATTGATTATGTTGCGTAAAATATCTAACAGAACTTCTTGCCCCCATCCGTTTTTAAAGATATTTCTCATTTTAAGTACTCGACTTGTCAGATATATCGCATAGCTTGTCGGTTCAGTGCACTTAATGAAGTTATAACTTGTTTCGGTTTTCGCTTTTCGTTTGCTTTCATTCTTCTCTTACTCTCTGTATCTATCTCTGTCCCTTTCACTCATCTCACTCTCTAGCGTAATATATTTTCATTAGGCAACGAAATGCCTGAAAATTGAGTTGTTCGAGTTCCATTTTTGCCCTGACTCAGCGCAAATTATTTTCATTTATTTAATTGGCAAAGCCGGCAATTTATGAAAATTGCCATCGATACATTATCCAAATGTTTACTTGAAATGCTCCAATGCGTTTCATTTGCGTTTAAATATGCTCAATGAAAGGGAATTCATTAAGTATACATTTATGATCAGTTTAAGTGCTTGGCATATGGTCAAAAGTACTAGAAATTTTAAAGAGAGAGTATTGGCTTAAAAGCCATCTGTAGCCTGTAGGAATTCTTTGGATTATTTATTTAGCAGAAGGTAATATAAATTAATGAACCCAAAAAATGTAATCAACGAAATGAAATCATTTTAATTAACTAAGTAGTTTGTAAGCATATTGATATTATTATCAGAAATATAAAGTCCAATAAAATGAAATAACAAAATTAAAAATGTTACAATCAAGTATTAATGCACTATTAACAATTATTAAAAAATTAAAATGTATGTTTACAACTCTAAGTTAAGTTATTCAAAAAAATATTTAATAACAGTAAAAGAAATTCTTGAATTAAATATTAATGCATTCATAATATTAATGAAGAAAATATAAAATATTTATATATACATCTTTCACTTTTGTTATTCCAAACTGTTAAATTAAAAATCTAAAAGAAATAGTTGCATATTATCCAACTATATTTTAAAAGTTAAAGTATATTTACTTTCGCTTCCATTTGTTTTTCAATTTTTGGAAGAGCCCCCGCAAATGCTTGACTAATTTTAGCAGCATATATCTCCAACTAAAATTTAGACCCTTGTCACATTGGTCATCTGATTGGCATAAATGTTTCGATGAGTTGCCACAGTGATTCAATCCGCTGATATCGAATAACCAGGTGCGTATGGCACTAATACCACACGATCCCCTTGGGAGTTGTCCACTTGCAGTACGTTCCAAGGCAATGAGATTTTCAACATACTCCAGAAAATTCGCTGCCGAACGATTCATGGCAACAGACTGTTAAGAAATGCAGTTGTTTGGTCAATTGCTTGTCGCTTTTAATAGCCAACGAATCAGTTTGAGGACTATCTGGTAATAGATTGTGCCATGACTAAGGCGTAGCAAATGTGGGAAGTAATAGAAAAACACTTGTTCAGTAACAATTGAAAGCGACTAAAAATAAAAATGAGTTTACTTAGTTTTTTCCTTTTTTTGTTGTGATTCTTTTGCTTTTTGGTGTAATGCTCATCGTCGACTCGTTTGTCAAGCGTGGCGTGGACATGCGATAAAGGACACTCTCCTGCGGCGACAGGTTCTCGGCACGTAGCCAGTCAGGCAGCAGTTTTAATTTTTTTTTTTTGGCAAAGGTCAAATACGTCTGACACCGCATCTTGGCCTGGTGCGACTTCATGACAGCCAACGGAATTCTCGCTCTACGTGGCATTCAACGCAACTAACTGGCAGCTGGCCAGGCCAGCAGCAAGCCTTAAGCATTTTTATAAGCCAATTGCAGTCGCCAGCCATTTCTATAAAAGCGCACTTATTCAAAGCAAAGAAAAACCGACCCGCGAGAAAAATTGCCATCTGTTCAAAATAAAATTTCGTACAAGTCAAGCGGCATTTACCTGCTCTTTTGTACTCTCAGACATCACAACAAGCTTCAAGCTCAAGGAAGCACTTTGCAGTTCCTTTCCTGAACCAGTTTCCAGATGAAACACGGGTCAACATATAATGGAGTCTAGGCCAAAATGAGATGCCTTAAGGTATGTATTCACACATATTTACTTACAGATTGACAGCTCGTTTTAGTCAAAGTGATATCATTTATTAATGATAATAATATGTGTCTTTGTGCAGCTATTACGATTAACAATCAGTTGCAGATACTTGGCCTGAACTGAACTGACATTTCAAAGTAAATTATCGAATACAATATTAAACTAAATTTTGACATTGTCATGATTAAGTTCAATCAACTAACCGCATTAATTAATTAATATGCAAGCAATTAATTTTAACCGTAAAAGGCTATCATGTGGCTGGAAATTAAACACCCTTAGCACCATTAGCAAAACAAAAAAAAAAACAAAGAAGCTCAGAAATAAATTTCGAAATATTTTAGTCAAGTATTGAATACATTTAAGTTATTAAATAACAAAAATTTATCAGACTCATTTGTAAATTCTCAGTCATTTTAAATTCTTTGTTTTTTAGTTTCTTAATTTAAATAAGCTTAAATAAATATGATTGGTAAATATAATATGGGCTCCAACAAGAATGTGCGACGCACAGAATCTCTATTGGCCAACAACAATCATATCATTGCCAAGGGTCGCTGGGTCAGCACCTACGATTTAGAGGAGGGTATTTTAAAACGACATATTTTACCGCGCTATGGAAAACCCGTTGAGTCAGATAGGGCGATTAAGCTGCTTGAACCATTGCTGCAAGAGATAAGTGGAAAGCGAGAGCTTAACAAGCTGATACTACTTGTGGCACCCAGTCAGAAACCATACTTTCAACAAAGATTGCACTGCTTTGATGCCGAGACGTTGAAGCTCCTCGGAAGCACCTGCATAACCACGAAAGAGTTGCAACTTATGAAGCAATTCGAGATGCTGCTCAAGTATGAAATTGTGTACACCGATGAGAAGCTATCAATCAGATTGCTATCCAGCAACAGTTCCATAATTTCGCAACTCCTGCAGCGCAATAAGGATGCGCTTATTAACGAGGAGGAACCTGAACCGGAGCCTACAATCAAATCACTGCGTGATCCCAAAATTCCAGTACGAATGCGTGCAGCTGATGTGAAACGGAATCAAAATGTTAATGATGATTCCACCAAAATAGTATGGAAGCTTTAACAAAATTTGACATTTTTTTACATTATTTTTCATTTTATTGATCGATATAATAAATTTTAGTCGTGCAAAAATCTTTTTATTGTTCTATTTGGTAACACGTTTGATGACATTCAATTTAAGCTGCTTGCTATGTTACGATTGCACATTACATTGATGACTGTTATGCGATTCAAATGCAATTGCTATGAAAAAAATTGCTTTAAAGCACAATAACAATTCTCGTATCAAAAGAACAGCAATCACATTGACTTTACTGTTAACTGACAAATGAAAATATCTTCAAGTGCATTCAATGTTGAACAATAGACAAAAAGCAATTCCAAAAGTTGAATAAACATTCGATGTTCGGTTTGCCAAGTTAAGCCTGTGCCTTGTGGCCATTAAAGGACATGAAACGTACGATGCTCAGGCTGAAGTGTTATGAGGTACCTGCCAGTATCCATTAACCAAGTCGACGGCTTCGACTCATCACTCAATTAATCCCGTGTGCTTTAGCAGTCCTCGCTCTCTGTGCCAGCATTGAAGCACCTTTTTTCCTGTCTGTGCACTGACAATGGCTGCATGGGAATCCGTTGCCCAGTAAGCCTTGTCAGCTGTCATTATTTTTCGCAGCTTAACTAATCGTTCACGAAACGGGAATAGGGAACATCGAACAGCGAACTGGGAATAGGAAACTGGAATACCGCAACGCTTATGTTCTCAGTCAAAGGATCGGGATCAGCGAGGTCATGCCAGGCGCCACATTGTTACGAATTGTTCTATTCTTGCAGCATTAGTTCCTTTGGCACCAGCTAACAGTCGCACCTCTACTAAAAATACCCTATAAAAAACTCATTTCATACTTAAAACACTTTATTTAATACATTCTTCTTAAGCAAACAGTATTAATTATGCTCTAATTTTTTTAAAGCTTCTTGCCTTATTTTTAAATATTTTTTATCCATTATTAAAATTGTACAGTTTTATTGGACACTTTTAAGACAACAAAGACGAGTAAATATTTGTAGTAATTTTTTATTCATTGTTTAAGTTTATTAAAAAAAAATTACAGAATCAACAAACGTAATAATTAATTAATATTAATAATGAAAAAAATGACTATAAACTTTGTTGAGTTTAATAATGAAAAACAAAATACATAAACAATAAATCGGAGAAATAGTTCATTTACTTTGTACTGCAAATATACTCCTTGCTTCCTTTTTATGTCTACAGGGTATAACAAATATTTCCAGGTTTCATGCAACGTTTTACGTGCTCTTTCACATTTTTGGCATTTTATATTGTATTCGATTTTTCTAGGCCAAAATGGCCAGTGCGCATATGTGTGTGCGAGTGGGTCTCTGTGTGTGCGAGTGTGTGTGTGTGTGTCAGACACACTTTTCCAACCCGTTGGTTTTGTTCTTTGGCAGTTTTGTTGGCCGTGCCGTATTGGCCATCGAATACTGCAATTTACACAAACGCCTCGCACTGCATCATACACTTTGTGGTTGGGCAACGGGTCAAAAGTTTTTAAGTTTGGGCTCTGCTTTAGATTGCATTTCAAACCTCATGGTGCTGCTGGTCATTGTGTTTATAGGCGAGTATATACATACACATATTCGGCGGTTGTCCAATGCGACGATTACCTCAGTGATTTTGGTCAACAGCAGGTGTATTGGTATTGAATTACGAGCATACGGGCCACCTTTTATGACATATAGGTAATTGAAGAGTTTCAGTTTAATATCTAAGCCATCTATGTGAAATTTTCAAACACAATATCAAAGTTTTATGAGTAATAAACTGTTGAGATTTTTATAAATATATATCACTATTTTTAATACTGCCATTCGCGAAGGTGGGGGAGACTGATAAAGAAATGTATTTAATTGAGGTATATATATATTATAAATTTAATTTTCAACTATTTCAAGTGTTAAATATCTTTAAAAACTTTCTCTCACTTTAATATTATTAAACTTCATTTTAAAAAAATCAGCAAAAATTTTATATATTTATATATATATATATAACACTTAAAAGTTTAAGAGTTTTCTCTCATTATTATTCAGCGTATTCAGACAGTTTAGCATTTGGCATCTTTGCAACTTCTAGTTCCTTCCAGCCAACATGCTAGTTCGTATTCTAGTTATAATATCTTCAGCTTTGAGCTTAAGTTAGTTGAAAACTATTCAGCACAGTGTTGCTGGCCTTTGTCAATTTATGAGCTGCATTTTCCGTACTTTCCAGTTAGATATAGCCATGCAAAACAGGTTCCGGATAGTGGCATTATGTACGAGCATGCCATTGCCTCCAGGGTCTGAATGGAAATTTGGAATTAGGAAATAAGAGCTGTAGATTGGGTTGCTCATCACGCCTCAGTTGGATAGCAATGCCGGGGTAATTGCAACTCCATGACCACAGGTTTTAGTCAAGCTTTTTCTCTGTCGTCTGCATAATACTCATTTTCAATGGTAATCGTAATGCATGCCGGGGCATTATATCAGGCATATCCCGCTTGCAATATCGTCCATTAATGAACTTAGCCACTTTTACGCGAATGAACCCTTAGAATTGGTCGTTAACATTTTCCAGGCTCAATAAACTGCAATGGATTCGCACTCGTAGAATCGTATATTTGGGATACTGCTTTTATCGGCATGTCTGTGTTAGCCATTGTTAATTGGCATTTAATTTTGCCAAGCATGAGTTTGCAATTTGTAGCTGGCATTGCTGTCACTCTGATTAGGCTTATTGACATTTTCAGTTCACTTGTGCCAGGCATTGAATATTCCTCTAATACACAAAATTTCCATCACAAAAAATTTAACTGTTTTCCTCAACTTTAAATTTGTATATTTAAGAGATAACGAGTTCATTAATAAATAGTCTTTAATTACTGTTTCGAAATATGAACAATGGTACTTTATTATAAGAATTGCAGTTGCAAATATGAAATACAAATTACACTCTACATTTTTATATACTATATTCTAGAGATTTTGTTAATGCGGTTATGGGCAAATTGAAATCCAGAACAAAGTGGAAAAATTATATAGCAGAGCATAAGGCATAATGAAAACAAATGTTGCCTACTTTTGGGCGCACTCATAATAATTATGAGAATTTCCTCATATTTATTGCCGCCGCTGCGGAGCTCGCAAAATTGTTTGTAATTAATTCAAATCCAGGACATTATTAAGTAGATTTGTATACAGAATCATTTAAAAACACTTCAAGCTTGTCGCTTTAGTTGGCAGTCGTTAAAAACAAAACAAAACAACGGCAGCCACTTGAACTATGGCAAATTTGTAAAACGACTCTTCAAATACGCTTAATTTCAATCATCGCGCAACAATCGAAAAAAAAATGGTTTTTATGACAAAATAAACAAACAAAATAGCCATACAAACATAGCGAAAGAGAGTATTGCATAAAACTGAACAAAACACAATAAAAACAAAAGTTACTGAATATCATAGCACAATGAGTGCAATTTAAACAAGAGTGGTATACAAAAGAATGTTCGACTATAAGATACTTTGTACTAAATATATAAAATAAGCTTTGATTTCTGTTTATTATCCGATCACAATGCAAATATTAGATTGAGTACGATTTAATTTCAAAATTTGCGCACTAATTAATGATATACATAAGTAGAATTTCTTGTTAAAAAGGGGAAACAAGAAATCACGCAATATAAAAGATAACGGACCAAACTTTCCTGTGCATTTTGAGTATAACAATGAAATTGAGATGATGCGAATTTAATTCACAATGGTAAAAATATGAATTCTAAGGTTAATAGGCAGATAATTGAATTAATTTAATATGGTTACACGAGTAACTAATTCCTACCGCAATCAATGAAGTTATATTAAAATAAAATTCTAAAACTCTCTTCAAATTAAAGACTGAAGCTGTCCATATGTTGAAAAAAAAAAACTAAATCCTGAATACACATACTTGTAGCTCTTTTTAAATGCTAGAACAAGAAGACAAGAAGAAGATTAAGAAATTGCGCCTAAAAGTTTATAAGTGAAAATTAAGAGTAAATGAAATTATTCGCCGACAGTCGTTTTGTTTCATGGCAAAGTTGTGGCATAAAATTTAAGATTATGCCGTTCGTTGTTCGTCGTTGTTTTCGCTGGTGGTCTGTGGTCTCTTTGGTTTCTGTGGCTGTCTCCACTGTTTTTTCGTATAATTCACTGCGTCGCCGGGGCGTATACGTAATTTTTCACACTTTTGCAAGGCGACTGCGACTGGTTTGCTGCCGCTGTTGCTCTTGCTTTATAATTTATGCACATTTTTTTTTATTTATTTATTTTAACAGAGTATTTTGGCATTTTATTAGGCGTCACAAATTACATTGCGAATGGCAGACGCTGCAGGAATAAGACAGATAAAAAATGAGGAAAAGAGAAAGAGAGGAAGAGAACGACAGCGCTGGACATGGTAAATGGCACCTTCGGGATTTGACTAATAGTTTGCTAATGCGCGTTTTATGCGCTAGAGACTCAGTCGGGTGAGTTAGCCAAATTGAAGCTGGCAGGCGACTAACGAAGAGATAAAGTGTGAGGGAATGAATGAACAGATGCATAGTATATTTAGAAGAAAAAAAACAATAGCGACGACGGCATTTTGAGTAAAAAATAAAATATACAAATATATAATTAAATGCACATTAGTAAAACTGTCACAAATTTCATTTCATTTCAATGAAAAAGCAGAAAGTAAAACCAAAACTCAGAGTGAAAGTGAATGCTGAAATACACATACAAAACATTAAAGCAAGTACGGAAAATTCAATGAATATTCAATTCCTGACAGAACTGACAGAATTCTAGGTTACCTGGCAAAGAATTGCATGAAAGTCTCAAACGCATTTCGTACGAAAAATTCGAAAAAAAAAAATTGCAAACCAGACGCGATACAGCGAAAGAAACAATTGAACGAGTTGTTGCACAAATTCCACACACAATTGATTCACAATTTTTTTGACTAATGCCAATTCACACAAAAACAAACCAAAACACAGAAACACGCACACTTAGAAATGCGCTTTGAAGTTCTGGCTATCGATGATAAATGAAAAATGCATACAATGCAACATTGCGGCAGACACGAATTTCCTGTGCGGCAGGAAAAGTCATTCAAACGCCATTTGAACAGTAGGAAAAAATATACGAAAATTATGAAGCTGTCTAACGTTACGTATGAGTAACCAACCAACTCAATGTAAGTGTATGTGTTTCCTTGACTCACAACTTGTTGCAGCTACTTAACAGCATGATAGACCGGGCAAAGGAGAATAGAATAGATCAGGAAACACACACCAAACTTGAGGTGCAGCAGTAAAACTTTTGGTATACTCGTATTATGTATACGCAGTGTAATCGGAACGCAATGAGTTGTGGATGCCAGTTGGCGGCGTGTGGAGAGCAAAATTAAGCAAAGCACGTAACGAAACTTGAGCCAAGGCAAAAGTCCAAAACACAAACACACCGACAATCAGGCAAAAGAGTGAGGCACGTAGACTCATATAAACAGTAGATGGATATCTAAGCATGCCGCAAGAGTAGAAGCCGAACGAAACATGTTGCTGGAAATCATTTTTATTTCCCTTCTACCACAACTGCGACTTTCCGAATTCTCGAGTTCCCTTTGCCATCTTACAGCGCGTGCCAAATTTTGTTTGAGGCCAAGGAAAATCAGTGAAGCGTTAAGTTTACTTAGCTCCTGGGTGTGTGTTTGTTGTGTATGTAGTGTATGTTGTGTTTGTTGTGTTTGTATGTGCGCTCGTGTGTATGCTTAAACCACTCATATGAGTTGTCTTTCTGACTGTTGTCGAACTCATTGGGGACCCAACACCTTTGGGCTGGCAGCTAATGAGGCGCATATTTTCCAAGTGCCGCTCAATTACACTGAGTGCTTGAGCTTGAGCTTGAGCTTCAAGACTGAATCTTGAGATTCCTAAGCGACACTTCCATAGAGACATTATGCCACAGTAGCAGCTTGTTATGATGAATGCTTTGTGGCATTTGCTTGCCAACTTGGGACAACAAACTAACAAAACTATTTGGCAAACAATTGCGCCCTTCTAGATAATTCACAGCCACATTCAAGGCCATGGAATCCGGACAAGAACATATTCTAAAACTTTTCGCAGTGAAGGTACCAGTTGTTATGAGCGCCTTATGCTTTCGCATTTTCTTTTGAAAATGCTGACTTTTGCAACAAGTTAAGGCTTGCATCTGAGAAGTATGCCGTAATAAAAATTAATAATAATTAAATGTTGGTTACTTAAGCCTTTGTAGAATTTATGTGATTTGTGATAAGCATACCCGTTAATAGTACAAATTTGTATAACAGTTTATAAAATATATGTTAAGTATTTTATAGGAGCAGAAACAGTAATAATAATTAATTAATATATATTAAAAGATATATAACAGTTGGTTTAACCGACTTTGTAATATTTGGTGCACATGTTAGAATAAATGATCAAAGCTAGTATTCCCTAATATAAGAATGTGTGAGACAGATGAGCATAACCGTTACCAGTTATTAAGATGATAGCCGGTAGTAAAACAAATAATATAAAAGTGTTAAAGCACTTCATGTGTGTCAATGTCAATATAACAGTTGGTATAACCGTTTGTATAACCGTTTGTACACCAGTTGGTATAACATTAAGAGCAACAGCTTTCAATAACCATTTCGCACAACAAGGCCAACAATGCTTTGCATCAAGTCGGAAAAACTTACAAAAAGAAAAAAAAAGCAAACAAGTTGCGACTTAAAGTCACGTCTTTGTTGACTGCCGCAAAGTGTGCAACGTTTCACTTACAAAGTGTGCAGCAAAAAAAAAAAAGCTTGTGCGGAAAAACAGCTCTTAATTGATTGGCCTGAATGCAACAAACGCAAAATAGCAGTATATGGCATAGAGAAAGAACTGTAAAATGAAAAGGCATGTGGCAAAGATTGGCAGCAACCGTCAACGGCAGTCAAAACCCAAGACAGGCCGTAGCTAACAGGGCAAGAATAACTGCACCAGGCCAGGAAAAAAATGGAACAAACGACAATAAAGTTGAACAAGCACAATGCAGTTGCGAATTGCGATGCGAGTTGTGCGGCAAACTTGGCGTTCAAAATTTCTAATTAAAAATCGAGTCACGCGCCATGCGGCAGTTTGATAGCATATTTTAAGGCGTTAGCACTAATTAAATTCAAGTCCCAGCAACACATTTAGCCCAAATAATTATCATAAAGTAGCATTGAAGAAAGAAAAGAAAATAAAAACTAGTCGGAAAGGCTCGAGATCCCGACCATAGAATACCCGTTACTTATTTTAATATATATAAAGGAAATTTAATGAAATTACTTGTATTACTTTGAAAAGATTGAACCGCCGTTCTAATAGTCCGATGCCAATCAGGTTAAGTGGAATAATAGATAATACATGGTTGCTCCACATTTTATAGTCTCTGAGATCCTCTTGTTCATACAGACAGACAGACAGACAGACGGACAGACGGACATGGCTATATCGATTCGACTGTTGATGCTGATCAAGAATATATATACTCGTACTTTATGGGGTCGGAGATGTCTCCTTCTCATGTTACTTACATTCCAACGAACACAATACACCCTTTTACTTATTTTTTAAGTCACGGGTATAATAAAATAAATATATAATAAAAAGCAAAAAAGCAAACAAAGCATTCAGAGCTTGAAAGAAATAGAAGCTGCAGTAAATTTATGGGCGGTCCAAAAGTTTTTGGCTTGCAGGCGCACAAAAGTCAAACAAAAGGAAGAGAGAAAGAGTGAGGTTAGGTAGATAGCGGGGCTGCCAACTCGTTGCCAGTTGCCGGCACTTAAGTTTCGGCTATCGAAAACTTTTGGCGTCACTCCTGTCTGCAATACTCTCATTGACCCAGTGCGACCCATGATAGCCACCCACAATCGCATGCATAATCTATGACAACTCAGCCTGCTGCGCAACAAACTATAAAACTTGCCATAAAACAAAGCACTGCACGATGACTGCAATATAAAATTATATTCTCAACTTTTAACTGATTTGCGGTTTATTTATTTGTAGCAATACTTTTGCTATTATTATGCCCAGGGGGATTAGGAGTAAATAACTGTAACTGTTCAATGAATTTTATACAAAATAAAAAAACATACCGCTGCAGATATTGACTGCCGGCTTTTGGGACATAATCGTTTTTGATTAGTCAAATATATTTTTATTATTAAAATTATCAACTTTTAATTAGCTTCAAATATATTTGAATAATACAAATCGATACACAATTCACGAATTTCCACCCTTTTGACTTGGAAAATGCCTGCTGGCAAGTAATTGAATTTTCCAAGAAAAGATATACGTATATAGGTATGTGTACCTACGCTGAAATACGGTCACTATTATTATTGCAGAATACACATCCCTTATAAATTCCTCAATGGTTTGGATACTTACAAAAAATAGTTTTGACAAACGTTTTGCAAAAGTTTATTGCCTTTTATGTTTTTACAATATAACCCAAAAAGTTTTCAAATGCAATGCCAAGTGGCAAGGGTAGAGAGAAAGGAAGACACTAGCTTGGGAGTCGTCTCCACATGGTTAACTTCTTTGTGGCCAATGAAATGCATATGCATACATATAAATCTAAGCTGGGATTTGGCTAAGTGCTGAAATGCCTGAGAGCAAATGTCTGTGATACTGATGAGTTTGTAAGTGCCGAATGAGTGCACATGTATGAGAACTTGAGTTGAATTGATCCTATATGACTGATGTGGCTGACCAAATTAAGCCGAAAAATGCTTTCAGTTTTCGGCTTTAGTGAACCATAAAATATATTTTTTTCAAAATTATGGGAAATAACTTCACATCAGCAAAAATATGAGTTTTAAAAGCAATATAAAATGTTCCATATAAAAACATTGATTTTGTTGCTAACAATTTTAGATACACATACATATGCAAATATTAAACATACATTTTTATAAAAAGCGTACTATATTTACCTAAGTAAATTATTGTCAAAAATTCTACTTTTGTATTTCCAATCAAGTTTACATTTTTTTAAAAAATACAATTAAAGTTCAGATCAACTATTTGCGTATACGTATTATAAACATACAGGTTTAAATTGATTAAAACTATGTGAAGTGGAACTAAAAATTATAAATAATTTTTATATATAAATCAATCTATATAAGCAGCTCTTCACATCTTTCTAATTTATAGCGATTTCGCCGTTCATTGGCCAATATCCTGTCAAACAACCGGCTAGACATGAATACAATAAACTACAGCATTTGACTGTAGTCTGCAAAGTTTCACTGATTGAAGCTCAATTTGTTGCAGGTAAACAATTTGAGAGGTGGGCAAATAACCTGACAACGTGGACAACGTATAAATGCCAATGCTATAGCCAAGTTTTTGGCTGTTAATTGAAAATGTCTACAAAGTCAACTCTAGCAATAATAATTTGTCATAAAATGTTTTTTCTTCTTCTTTTTTTTGTGTTTGCTTCACCCTTGATTCGATTTGTCAAATCGAAAAATTATAAGTGAATGTAGAAGTTGACAGGTAGGCGTGTCAGGGGGGAAGGGGGGCAATATTGTCACGTTGATTAATGCCACAGTTGCACAATGTAATGGTATAAGGTTGGCTGATGTCAACGGCATTGTTCGGCGCGTTCAATCACATTTCTAATTACCAAGATCCCTGAGGTAATTAACTGAGCATGCATTACCCAAATTACAACAATACGCAGGAGCGTTTTATCAACTCAATTACGGAGCCAGGCACCACCTGCCACATGCCACATGCCCCTGAGTGTGTAACAGAGTAGGGAGATACTTTACACAGATAAACAACAAATAAGCATTGTTTGTAATTTAGCGAAATTGTTGTTTCACCCCATCACAAAAAGCTTGCTGTAACTCCTACCTTCTGTTTATCAGCTGGTAACAATCACAGGAGCAGAAGTTTCTCTTACTCTGTATATAAGTTTTAGTTGTGTATATATGTGCTGTGTGAGTGTCTGTGTGTGTTATTTCGTTGACAGTCAGCTTGTTAATATGTGTGTTGTTTCATATATATCTATCTTACTTGCACATGCTCTACTCATCTTGCTCAGTGTTGGCAGCTTCATTTGTAAACGTTGCGTATACGTTATATGCAGCACAATGTGCGCTAGTTACTTCTTCATGTGTATCTGTGTGTGTTTGTGTGTGTACATGAAGCTTATTAGAGCTTTTCTTGACACAACAGCAACTACGGCATAATAACAATTTTTTATTTTCCTTATTTTTTTTTGTGCGACTTTTGGCTGGCTTGCGAATTTTTAATTACCACTTGGAGCCATTTGTACACCCTGTATGCATTAAAAGCGGAAAGAATGAACTAGTTCTGCACTTTAAAACATATATATATAGCTATACTCAAGTCTATATATTGCCGGTCTGTTGTGCTCAAAACTTGTTAATGTCAACGACAACAATTTTATTAATTAACTATAGACACGAGAAAGTCATTATTTACAGGTCATTCTCTAGTCGAGTGCACTTAGTATTTTCCATTTTTATTTATTCTTTGAGTAAGGTCATGTACATGTATACTGCAAATAGAGTCAGTGGCAGTGCCAACAGCAGAAACAACAAATGCAGCTTAATTATACTGTAATGTTGCGGAATATAAGCGAAGATTTACGAGAAGAAACGTGCGCGGGCGTAAGTTAAAGCCAAGAAGAGAAGATTGTGAAGACTATGAGTTAAAAAAAAATAAGTAAGTAAATGCGATTGTTAAGTTTCATTCCATTTCAGTTATTTCATTGCATTTCAAGTCTCTTGTTCTTTTCTAGCCATACAAAGTGGCACTTAACATTTAAATTAATCTCATAAAATTCTGAGGCTAAGTATATTTTAATTAAAGCCAGTTGAAGTGATGCAAAGTATATATTCAGTATTTCTTCAACAATTTGAAGTCAATAAAATATTTTATTTTAATAACGTATTGAAATTTTCTTTCTTAAATAAATTTATTACCTAACCGTGCCGATGCTTTTTTCTAACTTTATTCTACAATTTGGTAAATATTTTGCAATATACATATCTCAACATTGCAAGCCCGACTTACATCTTCTATCTCTCATTTTGATAATTTATTACACTCTTACACACACTTTTACAATATTTCTCATACGTCCAGTGAAAAATTTCAGCAAAACTCAATTTTAATTTATTTCTAAGCATCAACTCATTCCCTTCAGTTTACAAACCCAACGACAAGCAACACAAAGTCCAATGAAAAATTGAATGCTTCATGAAGTGACAACAATTCGAACAACCCGCATGTGAATGTGCCACGACGGCTTTTTCACCCTTGGGGGCAAACAAAACATTACACATCAAACTACGAACGAACAAACAAACAAACAAACAAACAAGCAAACAAGCAAACAAATAAACAGAAAACAAGAGAAAAAAGTTGCATACGAAAGTGGCGAAAACGGAAATAAATCTAACAAAAAGGCTTTTGTAACTTACCCTTCCCTTCACTCCCCTGTGGTGTCAGCCCCCAAAATTATATAAGCGCCATGCTATTTTATTTGTATTTGGCTTATTTCCACAACAACAAAATTTATATCTGAATGTATACTTATTTATTTTTTGCTTGAGGATTTGCATACCCTGTAAGAATGACTAGAAGAATTCATTCCTCCAAGACATTTTTATAGTTAAAAAAAGGTTTAAGCTTGCATCAATACCATAAATATGACCGATATTATGAAAGTTCTCATTTAATATATTTAATCTAATTTATTGACATTGAATACTAAAAAAAAATATATGTAGTAACTGTACTTATTGTACTTATTGTTTAAAATGTCTTATTATTTAACTGGTATAGTTTTAAATTTAATCTACACATATAATTCTTGTTCATATTAGAAATCCGTATAAGCTTTACGCACCAGTCAATTTAATATAGCCTCGATTGTACGCAAATAAAAGTTTTATAAAATATCCAGAGAAATAGTTAAAAAATTTCATAAGAATATTTATAGAATAACTGCTAGTCGCCACACTCCTGTTGACTTTTGCACACTTGTGTGTTGTACTTTGTTTGCTGCCCTGCAGTTTCCTACATATGTCAACTTTTATGCGTCGTAAGGCTAATGTTTTTGCAGACGAAAGATTTGTTGCAGATTATGCTTGCCGCACATACATAAAACACACAAAACACAACAAACAACAACAATAAAACACACACATGCACACATAGATTGGGGTACAATGCCCTGCCATAATTTCTCGCTTTTACCTACAACAAAACATATAGAAAACTAGTCGGCCGGTGCTACAGTCGAGCATACTCGACTGTCGGAGACCCCGTACTTACTATCCAAAATCAGTCACTTCTAAAAACTAAATAATATTTAAGATTACCATAAACTCTTATATATTAAATTTGTCGCCGCTCGAATTTGCTTCCGATATAATTAAAAATTTTATCGGCACACGCACACAAAAGCAGACTGCACTGCGGAGCACCAAATTTAACAAAAACACTTTCGCACTTTAAAACATATATACTTATAGTATATATGCCTTAGAGTCTTATGTTTAACACTATTTAATAACACTAGTCACACTAATTATCTTAAAATGGAACACTTGGTAGCACAACAAAATCAAATTTCAAAATCACTTGTACACAGCGCAAAAGAGTTGAAAAAGAGTCAGTTTAAAGTCAAAGAGACATACATATGCATTAATCATTAGGAAGAGCAGGACATCCATATGTGCAATTCAAAGATCTGTTAAGTGCACACATACATACATATGTTGGCACGCGCCAAAACAAAAGAAGTTTCTAGCTAAGCATTCATATATATAAACATGCGTTTATGCATATTTGGCTATGTTAAGCATAAGTGAAACCTTAACTGAGAATAAATTAAAACTGCATGTTAAACATGCTAAATGTTAAATCAAATAGTAAAATAATTGAAAACCAAAAAAAGACAAATTTACTAAAAACATAAATTTACACAGTAAATTTATAATACACATGAAATTAACATAGAATTTTAACTTAACGTTTATATAAATACAAATGTAAAATTATTTAAATGAAATTTTTAAACATGTATTCAATATTAAATGTCAGTATAACATTCATAAATAACAATTTCAATAAATTGTAAAAATTAAAAAAAAAAGCTTAAATTCAGCTGGAAAAAAAGTTGTTCCCGCCGGGAATCGAACCCGCGACAAAATTGCAAAAATTTTCAAAAGACAAAGGCTCAAAGTGTTGAGCCACTCTCGCACATATGTCTTTATCCTCCTAAATGGCCATATTGCTTGTTTTAGTGCTCAATTAAAAAGTAAAAGAAATAATTTATATTTTAACATTTAATGTTAATATTACATTTTAAATAAGCACTGAGTTTGTTTTAATATAAAATGAAATTGAACTCGAACATAAATAAATTAAAATCTTTCGCCCACGGCAGGACTCGAACCCACGAGCACTGTCCGACTCCGCGACTCAGTACACTGCGCCACCGAAGCTCACGTCTGAATGGACGCCAATTTGTTATATAATATGTTAATATAAATTTTTTGTTTTATCAAGATATTCAAGTTTTAATTACTGCCAACGCGCCATCAACGAATTTAACAGCAAAATTTATTATTTGAATATCTTCGCTATTTACTGTGCGATCAGAATGAAACTTTCAGCAAAAATTTAGGACAATTATATCTTCATCTGTGCAAAATCTGGATATTCTGGCTTTCAAAATGCTCTTATAATTTGGATATGAAATTTTCAATGTCGATTTGCAGGCGGTTAAGGGGGCGTGGCTGATTTTTGAAACAAACTTGATCTGCCTGCAGTATAGAGGAACCTACATACCAAGTTTGGTGTCTCTAGCTCTTATAGTCTCCGAGATCTAGGTGTTCATACAGACAGACAGACAGACAGACAGACGGACAGACAGACAGACAGACAGACGGACATTGCTATATCGACTCGACTATTGATGCTGATCAAGAATATATATACTTTATAGGGTCTGCCACGCCTCCTTCTACCTGTTACGCACATATTCGGTAAAACAAACCCAATAGACCCCTGTACTTTTTTTAAGTACGGGGTCTAAAAACCAATGGCAGAGGAACAAAAAAAAAGAACAACAAGAGAAAAGTTTATGGACGGTGATTGGGAAGTTGGTCTATGAGTTGGCATTGCGGCTGGCCAACTAAAATTAAATTTAGTCGCAGAGCACAAAATTTATGACTTACTATTATTTCAGTTGAGCGCACATATAACCACGCTGCCACCCACTTTGCACACCCTGTGCCGCACCACTGAGCAGGCAAATCATTATTTGTACATTGGCCAACAAAAATGTTCCCTCCCCAAACATTTTGTTTACGCTTTTGGCCAAAAATCATTGAAAACGCATTTTGGGTATAAATCACTTGTGTTGGCTTGATTTGCCTCCCTTTCTACTGTAGCCAACATTTAATTCATCCATAATAAATACAAAATCAAATTGCAATCAAAGTCAATTAACAAATTATAAACGTGTTACGCTGCGTATGCGTAATGTGCCTACAATTTCATTTATTGCTGCACACTTCTTTTTGGGCATGCTAATTAAAAACACACAAACAAAATGCTGGTTATACGAGTACATTTCAGCATGTGTTTTGCACGTGCCAAATTAGTTCAGGGAACTGGCATCTGTTTCAACTCTGAAAACCGAGATACTCATGCAGACTCCATCTGTAATTTTGGTACCCGTAAGAGATCCTAGTTATCAACTTATAAGCTACAAGTGCAGCACTTATTTCGTTCGTGTTGCACACGTTTCAGCTTACAATTTCTCTTTCTCTGTCCATATCGTCATGCACACAAATTTGATTGCAATATGCTTTGCATATTCGATTAGATTGTTTTCATTTTACAAAATTTTTGGAAAATACCTAAAGCATTAACAAGCAACGCAACGTTTGGCAATTACTTCAGTACTCCAATAGCTTTATTTTGACAACAATTACATGGATGTCATGCTCTCTGTTTAAGACTAAGGTACAATTAATCCAGCGATCCAGGATCCTTTTCTTTAGCTTTACCAAGTTGAATTATACTATCTATTTCGAGCAGAATCTTGCCGTATTTTTCTGTCGCTTCGGACATAATCTTCTTGATTTTTTGCCAATTCTTGGTTATCTCATCGTTACCTGAAACACCGTGTGCGTCAAAAACTATGGAGCTTATTTTAAGCATTGCGGTCACTGGATCATCGGAGTCATTTAGAGCAATTTGTTTGATAAGGTCAAATTTGGTTATCATGTTTAAAATATGTTTCGGCGTTGTCCCATCAGTTTTCTTCTTGGATTCATCTTTATCATCGTCGCTATCAGAATGTGGCAGTGAAATACGTCGGCACTCATCAAAGTAATATTTAAATTTTCCGCCTAATTCCTTGCCTGGTTGAATAGTAGATTTGGGTTTTACTGGCTCTGCAATAACGTTGTCCACGTTTATTACACTGGAACTACGAAGAACTTCGGCATTAACCATTTTATCCGGCTTATTCAACATGGTACGACTGCGATTAAATACATTATCCGACTTGATAACTCTTATTCCAATAGTTGCACCTTTGCGTGCAGTTAATGCATTGTATGGTTCCTCAGTCTTATTGACTTGATACAACTTATAAAACCAGTTAGCAAATTCATAATGCCCGAGTCCTTGCTGTAATTGACATTCCGGTATCGCTCTTTTAAGGTCCATTTTTTGAAAACTTTTTTTAAGTAGCTTATAGTTTAAAAGGTGGTGCAAATGATCGTTTGTGTTGAAATAAACCTTTGCTAGATTTATTGATCGTCGCCAAATAGAATGCATTAATTGACAATAGATAGCCCCAGTTGACAATTCGTTCAGATCAGAAATTTGCGTCTCTAATAATTTATTCATCCATTTCAACAGTGAGCTAACTGACCGCATTTCCATCTTTGACACACGAACATTTTTAACTTCTTTTTCAAAATCCATATTTTTCTATTTAATTTAAAATATAAACATTAGAAAATATATTTCTTTACTCTATTATTACAAAATATAAATTTTAGAAAATACAACACTCTTGAATCTTTGTAAAGATTTTCTTATTGTAACAAAGTTAAGAATAAGTGAGAAAAGAAAAAAAGCATCCCCTGTTATATTTACATTTTTATATAAATGTTTTCTCGATGAAAAATAAAATGTCGTTTTATAATAATAATAAAATAAAAAATTTAATAAAATTTAAGTGCAAAGGAAATTAATATGATAAATCATGTTTAAAATGACATTCCGCTTGAAAATCGGTACTGTTTTGCCAAAGTTGTTAAAAGTTAAAAATTAAACGGTTAGTTTTGGTTAACGGTTCCAAATGCGGTTACGGTGTTATTCCCTGGTTTTAATCATTTATATATTTCTTATAAGCATTTAGTATATACTGCATTTGAAACTTGGTTCCGCACTTAAAGACACGAGACCATCTGCGCCAATCTAAAAGTAATTTTGTGGCACACAATGAAAGTGCCGCAAAATGAACGGGAAATCCATGCAAATATTCAAAGCGACCGCCAAAAACATATGCCGCATATTTAAAGTATATGTAAAACAATTCATAACGCCCCGCCAGAAAAAAACAACAAAATAAAAAGGAAAATAAAATAAAATGAAATAAAATATAAATGAAAAGAGTAGGCCAACGTATGCAGGACAATAACCGCTGCCAGTACATACATAGACACACACACACGCAGAGGCAAAGGACATGCCGCCATGATTTTTATGAGCTTGTATTTATATCATTTCCTTATATCCTTTAGCGTCCCCTACTGCCACGACAAAGGGTGTCTCGCCAACGTCTCCGTCTCGCAGCTGGGTGAGAGTCCACGACGTGCTGGCGACAAAAAGTTGGACCAGGCCAAAAAAGTCGGTAACGAAAAGTGAGCAACAAAAAGAAAAAAACAAAATGATATACATATAAAATTACGTGCCCATATGCATAGTGTGCAGACACATACGCATACTCATGTAATTGTTGTTGTTGTTGCTTCGTATTGTTTAAATGAAATTTATGCTTATTAAATTGCGACGGCAAATGCAGAAAGAAAGAAGAAGAGAAGTATAGAATGACCCAAGCTGAGGGCATTGCCTTTATGTGAACAGTTGGCCGCAAAGTCAGCAGGCTGTAATGCCGCCTTGGGCTTACACGCATACCCTGTAGCTATAGAACGGAAAGGCATATTCAAAAAATGTATCAATGCAATTTTTGATAACATCTCTAATTTAAAAGTGGAAGAATGGAAAAAGTTTGTAAATTCAAATATAAAATATTTGTAATTTCTGCTCTTAATTGACAAATTGGTAAATTTAATCAGAAATATGTAAACTTTTGTGTTAAAAAAGCAGACTGTGCCAAATTTAAGAAATACATTTTTATAAATCTTTCTTTTTAAATATAATATAATTATAAATTCCTAAATTTAATGGACGTAAATATTAATAACTTAAATGTGATTTATTTTCAGTTAAATTTCAAAATCAGTTAATCAGTATCGCTCTTTCTTAATTAATTGAAATAATTATTTTATGTTTTGAACAACAGCTAAGATATTAAGCTTATATAAGTTAGTTATATGGTTTTATGACTGCGGATTATTTATAATTTTAAATAGGGTGCTGTCAAGCCAAGTACCGAAATAAATTGCGTACTTTGCATCCTTTCCAGCTCAGTGACAATAAAAATAACTAAAAAAAAAAAAAAAATAATATGCTATATGAACATACTATAAGTTTAATGACCAACCATTACAATATGCACACCATTTTAATAGCCGGCTTAAAATTACCAAATGATTGAGCGATTGGCAGCAAGCAGCAACCGGATAGGGTTGAAGTGAGAGCGTGGGGGAGTAATAGCAACAATAATGACAATTTAAGCCACGTCAGTCAGCTCATTAATTTTTGTGCATTTTTAATTGGCCGCATCATTGTTCTCGCTGAGCATCTGAGTATCCGATTGACAGGCAGCAGCTGCCACTGGCCACTTTGTCTTCATTATTCAAATTAAATGTCATTAAAATTCTTTGATATAACCCTTCGGTATACAAATATACCAAGTATATTCTTGAATTTCACTCAAGAGCGATTTCTGCTCTTTATGACCCGTGCTACACTTCAGTCATTTTAATGCAATTTATGAATTGAGGCTTAAGGAAATGCCGCAGCAGCTTTTACCTTGTCATCAAGTCGATATAATGGCCATGCCACGCCCACAGTACGCCCATTATATTGTTACAAAATAATCTAAACTTTTTAATTGCCACGACAAATGGCCGTGCACGTTTTGCATTTGTTGTTTTTTTTCCTGGATTTCTCTTTCTTTTTTTCCCCAGCTGATGATATTAAAATTGCCAGCAAAAGTCGCTGAACTCACGAGGACGAGGGGAAAGAGAGGGGAGCCGTTGGCAAGTTTAATTGTGCGGCCAGGCTGGTGGGTAATAAAATTATTTTACGATCTTGTTTTCCTGTTCCCACCCTCTAAAGTTGTTCCTACCGTCGCCAGCTTCGTCCGCTTTGAAGCGCATCAACTTAAAGTTTGAGTTCATTTACGCAACGCTGCGTAGCGCGAGGGGCGTGAAGAGCTGGAAATGGGCGTGGTCCATTGTCTGTACTTATGACTTGGCAAGGACTTGCAGTCAACAGCAGCTTTATATGTGTCACTGGAGCTGGTAAGTCCTTGTCGTTGCATTGTTGTTGACTTTTCATCTGACTTCTGTTTTGGAGGGAAGGAGACGAGAATCAGCTCCTGCATCAAGCACTCGGACTTCACTGTACTCAACTCAACTCGACTCGCACATGCAGGCAGCTTCAGCTTTTGGCAAAGACCTTGCCCTCATCAACTTGTCAACCGACAAGAGTGTCAATATATGCTTTTGGAGCCGGCAGCAAAAGGAATTGACTGACAGGGACGAAAGCCAAAGTGCAGGTGCATACAAATAATGAAACAACGAATTCTGTAGAATTCTGCAACTACGAGCACTTGTACATAGTTGTTATTTTGTTCATTGTACACATACTGAGCCAACACTTAAGCTCCTTAGCAAAAAATACTTTTAACAACTTAAATAAATATATTTGACTCATATTAAACTTGTGTACTATATGTTATAGTTAGACACTATTCAATCACTTATTGCACTCTTTTCATATTTATTTAATACATTTGTTCGATTTTTCAAACTTCTTCATTCTCCATTCTATTTTTTTGTTCTTATATAAACTTATAATAAATTCGACACAATCTGACATTTTACCAATACAAACACAGATTCGATGCCTATATTTCAAGATTTATTTTATTTATGTTATGAAAAGAGTTTTTAAAAATATTTAACAAATATTATTATAATTTTATGATTATAATTATTATGATCAATTTTATAATTTTATGTTCAATTATTTATTTTATTAATTCAAATATAAATACTTAATATTGTATCTAACAGAAATTAAGCGTACTAGCAGCTGTTTAATTAATTTTTTCGGGTAGCTCTCAGCTAAGTTTGAACTTTGATTAAATATGCATGTCATACAACTATGTCAACTTTATTGCTAACTTTAAGATTCAGTTCGCTTCAATTTACACCTTAACTTTTAGTCCAACATTACATTCAACATGAATTTCAATTTCAATGGCAACAACTCAACGAACCGTAAACCACATTCAAGCAAATTAGTCGCCTTTTAAATTACTTAAGCCGGGAACCACAAGCTGCCTTTACCACTCTGCCACGCAGTCGACTGCGACTGCGACAGCGACTGTGCCGCTCAAATCTCTTTTTCTATCTCGCTCTCGTCTCGGTGCCATAAAATATGTCAGCTACTTAAAGCAACATAAAAATTAACAACACACTGCGTATACGTAATACAAAATCCCAGCACTGAGGGAAAAGTGGAAGTGGAAGTGGAAGGCGTCGCCCAAAAAAGTGATTTATGCGCATTTGTGTATAAAATTTAGTTCCACTGGCGTCGACGTCGCAGTTGACGTCGTCGTTGCTGTCGTCGCTGCTGCCAACAAGTTAATTTCAACTCATGGCCATAAAAATGTTAACAAAATTTTGCTGAAATGCAACGAGGTATAGTGGTACGAGAGCCACTAAATAAATCAACGAATAAAATTTGTTGGTACCGTGAATGTCGCTTTTTGAGTGCCAGATCCAAGTGGAAAACTCTGTCAGGATTTTAGCTAAAGAGTTGAACCTCTGCCAACTGCTTAAAATTTATACGCATCTCAAGTATCATCCTGGTGTGCAAGCATGTGTGTGTACTTTAAGTCATGCTTAGCAACCAGGCAATGTCAAAGCTGATAACCCTTAGGGACATGTCTATGGCAACAATGTCAAAACCAGAGTCGAATAACTCGTCTCGAATCGTAGTCGTATTCGTAGAACGATAAAAACCCTTGAAAATGTTTCTGTACGCGACAACAGTAAATTAATTTGGCAACAGACAACAGCTAACAATATTCGTATATCAACGAAGCCTAAATTTAATTGGCAACAACCTGGTGCTGAGTTCAAGGCTTTTCAAATCACAAGCTGACATCAGAAAAATTAAATCAAAATTTTGAGCTATAAATAAAATTGTAATTAACTTATTTCTTGTTTTGATACGCACTTCAAAAGGTTATTAAATGTCTGTTTGAATGGAATGGTAAATTTTTATAATAAGTATTATGATTAAGTCATTGACTTTTCGGCTTAATTTCAATGGCAACTTTTCAGTTTCGCAAAATATCGAAATTTAATTCAGACATCATTTGCTCAGATAATCAAAAGTAAAATTGTAAAATCAGAATTATTAATAATTTAAAATTAATACCTTTTAGTTTGCTCTCATATTTGTTTTGTAATCAATTTAAGCTGTGTGTCTTTTGACAAAAGTAAAAAAAAATATAAAAAATTCTCTATACTTTTGATAGTATCATTGCTGCTTTTGCATCCCAAAAAATTGAACGACAAAAATGTTTTAACAACTGCAAATAATCATAAACATTCACTTTTATAGTTTGTATACATTTTTTATAGATAAAAAGAATGCCAAACAATTGCTACAAAAGTGTAAAAATGAAAATTCAATTAACGCGCGTGTTGAATTAAAGACTTGGGACACATTTCAGATTTTCTTCTTTTATTTTGCATTTCATTTGTTTTTTTAAATGAGTATTTTGCATAGCACGTGGTCGACACTCACTTCAATTCAGTGAGGATATTTTTTTATTTTAGTATTTCTGTCTTCCTTTCCTTCATTTTTGTTTTTTTTTAACTATTTTGTATTTCATCGCGTGGCAAATTGTACAACATAACAATAAGTACACAACGACCTGCAGCAACAAGATTACAACAATGGCAATGAGTACAACAACAAGTACGTAACAACAAGTAATAATGATAATAATCATAAAAGCAAGTCCTTGTCGCGTTGGCTTTGCTCTGTGAGCGTTAAAGCCACAAACCCAAACGACACGATGCCACTGAGTTATGTTGAAGAACATGAAGGACATTCAGACAGTGTTCACTGTATTCTAGCCTCACTGTGTACACTGTACAGTGTACACGCCTGCCACTGCTGGGACATGATTTAATTAAGGTCCTACATGTGCTAAGTAGATTTTATTCGTTATGCCAACTTCTTATTTGCTTTCGCTCCTTGCCTCAGTGCACGTTGATTCACTTTGCCTCGTCTTGATTTTGCCGCGTGGTCCTGTTCCATAATTGATTTAGGCGTTTACTGCATTAAACGACGGCCTGGCAAAAAGTTGTCCATAAATTAACAGACCATCCAACGCTGCGTATGAATTATATTTGATTTAGCAAAAACCTGCTCAGACAGAGATTCAGCTACCAAGCTGGCCCAAGTTTATTACTATGTATACAGCTTAATATACAATAATGTACATTGCATTACATTTTCACAAGGTTCATAGGGTGCGAGAAGCTTTACTTTATGACATCGCATATTTCATATTGTGGTCGTTCATTCTATAGTTTTGCATGAGGTTGCACTTTGACTCCGACTCTGGATATGACTGAGACCGTGAAATAGCTGGCAAGTGTCTGGCTGATATGATAAGCAAATTGAATGCCTGATTTCATATACTACTCCTATTCAACGTTTTCGTTTCTCAGCAAAATGTGTAAGTCATAAATATTGAAGCGAAGGAAGGCCGAAACCATTTGCAAAAACAGTGCCAAAAAGCTGCAAATTATATGAAAATATGTTTAGAAGCTTATAGAAACATAAACTAAGAATCTTAATATATATTATATTATAGTTGAAGTCTATTACATCCGCTTGTTATTCTAATATGAGGAATTATGCATAAATATGAGAACTCATAGAGTAAGAAACATGTTTATCTTTTAAGGTGTGTGAAATGTGAAAATTTCAGTTGTTTCTAGTCAAATTCAAACATAAATGTAAATTTACCTGCCTACTTGTTTACTCCTTTGCAAGTATTTCAATTTTCAATTCAGCTTCAATATTCATGAGCCTAAAAATTTCTGTTATAAGCTATAAATTTGTATATGAATTTATGTCTATTTATGTTTTTCTTTACTTAATAGCAGTGGCTTATAAAAATTCACTTCTAAAAAGAAAACGTTCTAACGGAATTCTTAAAATTTTTTTAAATCTGAAAATTGTTGCCCAGTCGACATAAAAATCGATACCAAATTTATGACACTTAATAAAATTATAAAATGTTTGCAATTCTGACAATTTACTTTTATCAGTTAGTCAATGAGTGTTAATGTCAATTTTCCAAAAATAAGCTGTCCATCAGATAATTATTTTAAAATATTTCAGCTCAGTGAGTTCATCAAACTATCTTGAATCAATGCATACAGATGATAAATTATAAAATTTGCTAGCTACTCTCAGTAAAAGTGGGAAATATTTTAACATAATTTGAAGATAAATCTATAATATTATAGGAATCTCAAGCTTATGAAATTAATTTTAGCTGTATGTGCATAAATAATTTAATCAAAATACAAGCTAAACCAATGTTGATAATTTCAATTGTGACAGCCTGCAGGCTGCAAGTTGTTATAGGATTAATCAGGCGACTGCCTCAGTTTGTTGCCTACTTATGAATATAATCGCACTATCCTGGAGGCAGAACAAACAAGTTAGCTCACAGGACAAATTAAACTTGAGTATACAAATAAAACATATACGTATGTTTGTTGTAAATAGAAACATACATATATTAGCAAGTACTTACATATTGACTTAATGCTTTCAATTTGTTGTTGAGCAGTCGCCTCGGGTTGTCGTTCAGTTGCACTTGCTGTGGCACTTGCTGTTGCAGCTGCCGCAGCTGCAGTTGCAATTAAAGTTGCCTTCATCGCTGTTGCATTTATCATTGTGGGCAAATCAAGGAGCAGGACGAGGAGGAGAATTCCCTGTGCTAGCAACAGCTTCACACACTTGCCTCGTCTGGCCATGATCCTTGCTTCCATTTGCTGTACTCTTGACTGCTGTTATTATTTGTCCTTATTGTTTCGGTCGAGCTTGATTAGAGGCATTTGATGAATTAGATTAATGCTTCCATTGTTGGTTTTGCTTGCTTTCTACTCTGTGTGTGTTTGTTGGCAATAGTTTTGTTTCACATGGTTTACCAGCTACCAAAATGCCAGCAACAATGCACGTTGCTTGTTGCGCTGCAATTTGAGAAAATCACAAGAATAAACAATCAATTTGTGCAATTAATCTAACACTTGCAATTTTCACACTGATCAAACTAATAAAGCAATCAACTAAATTACCTCAAACTCAACCAGCACTTAAGTATGCTATAAAACTTTCAATCTTATTTCAGAATTCATTTTCATCTTTTGACTTAATATGCCAGACAATTTAGATTAAGTAGAAGTGGTAATTAAATTTTTAGTTGTATATATCAACTATCAACTAGCTTAAAATCCACCATTTTAATATTAATTTAACGTCAACTAAAGAAAACAAGTAGAATTGATTATTTTTTTCAAAAAATCAAACTAAAACAAATATCGGTTCGGGTACTTATCAAAACAACTATTTCGGTTATAAATTTTTTTTATAATTTTTGTGCTTTCGGTTCCAGCTTCAGTACCGAAACAACAAATCATTTTTAAAAAATTTCAAAATGAGGTTTAATATTGTGTTCATATAAGAAGTCGATTAAAAGTTGCAACTTGAGATTTTAAACTATGAACTATCGAAAAATACAAAATCGAATTATGGCCAAAATAAATTCAAAATAAATTATGTCCAAACGAAATTAATAAATATTTGTGTGCAAAATGAATATAGAGAGCAAAACACGTTCAAAATCGGTTTAACAAAGTTATGATAGTTTGAAGTATGTCCGAATTTTAACCTTGAATATTTTATAATTGACGTTGTCGTTTAATTCTTCAATTTCCTTTATTTTATTTGTAATGCAAAAATAACAAACAGTTTATTTGCAGTTGCTTCATATCAGGGCTTTCATTTCGATTACCGATTGCCGATAACAAATTACCGTTGCAGCTCGAATATCAATTACCTGTATGACATGGCCGCAGTCTGCGTGTTAATTTCATGTCCATTTGGGTCATTGTTTGTTTGATTGGGCACCAACGCCGAAACAGCTCATTACACAATGACAACTATTAAAGCAATAACAATAACAACAGCAGGAACAACAACAACAACAATCGACAACAATAACAATAGCCATGAGAGCCACATTCGTCGTAATATGTATAGTAAGTATTTAAATGCCGTGATTATTTCACAGCATGCAGCGTGTGTTTGTGTGCAAGGCTGTGTGTGTGTGTGTTTGAGTGTGTGTGTATGTGGTAAGCTCAGAGCTTTGGGATTGCTTTGTTCTTTTGGGGCTTATGTCGTTTCTGCCGATGCTGTAAATTAACGCATCTAGCATAAAATATCATTATTTGTTATTGTTTACGCAAAAATTAACATTTTAATTGGATTTTTGGCATTTCGGCATTTTTGCTTTAAGTGACCTTTTGCAATGCTCCCCAACCGACCGAACTTTTTCTATTTCGCCCACAGACAGTTCCAATGTCACATGCTCAATTTTATTTATTTTGTATAAAATTTACGTGAGAAGAGCCAAGTTAATATTTATGCAGTTGTTAGCGTTGACATTGTATAAAAACAGATAGCGGTGCATAGCCCACAAAAACAGGTATAATAATAATATAATAAAAAATAAAATATCGTACACAAAATATACATATGTGGGCAGTGTAAACATTGCGAAAAGAAAATAACAATAAAGAGAGCTCAACCATCAAATACCCTATGCTAAGTTATATTATTATTCTCGATATCCCATTTACTATCTCTCAAGGGGGGAACCAACAAATATGCAAATACCTATTTTTATGTGATATAATTTTTCTTTATCAATTATTTATCCTATTTTAAAAATTTATTTGCCATGATTCACAAGTTGATCATACAATTTTCACTCATATTTATTTCAGTAGTAAACAAATTCAGAATACAATCCAATAAAAAAATTCGCACATTTAAAAAAAAAAGAGTGCAAGCAAATAAATTTTAATGAAATTAAATATTTTGCCATGATACAACGAAATGCACTTTATATTCACTGAACTGAATGTTTAAAATGTTAAATGCGCTGTGACATAAAAGCTATATATAATTTACAAATTTTGTATATAAGTGGTTTTTAGTGCATTGATGACATTGTGTATCAGTGTCAGTCGTTCTGTCTCAAAAGCTTACAACTTTTCGTCCTATTTGATCGAATTTCCAAAAGTTGTGACATAATTAACTTTAAGCAAACTTTGGTTTAATTACAATAAACTGAAAACACCAAAAAACCTATCATCAATATGCAAATTTGTGTATACTCATCAATTTGTTACAGCAGTTGAATACTATATACTATAATATTTATTAGAGCGTAATTCGATTTTTTGGATATTTTGTAATTACTTTTATTTGGAAATACATATTTACGTCATGTTATCGGCACTTAAGCTAGTTGTCAAATTTGTAAACTTTGACCTTTATTAAAATAATAAATGAAACTTGAGCGAAAATGTATCAATAATTTGTCTTTGTGGATTATTTTATTATTTCTCTTTTCACAACAAAATTTGTGTACCATTGTACAAATTTTAACATCATTGAGCATTGTAATGGCAGTATATCTGATAATTTTATAAGAAAAAAAGGTGTAAAATTTAATTAAATGTTCAATGCTGTGTAGTCCTAGTATTCATAGCTTTAACCGAGCTAAGTAGATAATCATGTAAAATATTTCCTAGAATTCACCCAAATTAGTGCTAACTCTTGACAACTGTAATCACAGCATTAAATAAGGTTCTTTGGAAATGAAACAGCATATTCAGAACTCATACTCATGGGTTGTCATGAGCTGTGAATGCGATTCATTTACACACATTTGAAGCGTAACCCTAGCCAATTCATTTGCCCTTTACTTCCATAGGATAAATGAAAGGAGCTCAAATGGAATCTCTGCCTACAGCTAACAAGTGTAGCCATTAAGGTATTATTCAGTCAGGTGAGTGTACGTATAAGTGTGAGTGTTGGTATTAGCCAAGTGTCTGTGTGTATAAATACAAGTTAATTAAACAAGCCACGTCTGCACATTAATCACCTGGACAACGGTCAGGCTCCAGTTAGCCAGCCACAAAAGTTAACCAGGGAAAAAAAATACAGAAAATACAGAATATAGAGAGAATTGAGAAAAAAAACAAGTGGGAAAGGCTATAGTCGAGATCCCGACCATAGAATACCCGTTACATATTTTAATATACATAAAAGTACTTTAAGAAAATTACAACCTAATAAAACTACTGCATACTTTTAGGCGATTGTATTGAAATAAAAACTTTATTAATAACTTTGGTTAGCTATTACTCCCTTTCTTCTTATCCGATCTTGCTGCGGCTAAGTGATTTTATACAAATTATTAATAGATAAAGTTAATTACCATAAGAACTGTATTATCTTAAAAACTGTAGGTGTGGTGGTTTTCCGCGATTTGCGCGGCGGAAGGGGGCGTGTGAAAAATTTAAAACAAACTTGATCTGTGTGGGGTACATAGAAATCTGTGTGCCAAATTTGGTTACTCTATCTCTTATAGTCTGTGAGATACCGTTGTTCATACAGACAAACGAAAATTTTTTCGCGATTTACGATTTGGAGTCTGTGGGTGAAAGTTTGGTATCTCTATCTTTTATAGTCTCTGAGATCTAGGCGCTCACACCGACGGACGGACGGACAGACGGACATGGCTATATCGACTCGGCTGTTGATGCTGCTCAAGAATATATATACTTTACCGTGTCACATAAATTACAGCGAACACAATATACCCTTTTACTTATTTTTTAGTAACGGGTATAAATAGAGAGTGAAAAAATGGGGGTTCGAAATAATAAAGAAATTCAATTCAAAGCACGTGAAAAGTGAAAAGCTCAATGGGATGTTTGGTGTCCTTGCGACGTTGTCGAACCTTTCGATGCCACACAACATGTGTCCTTTGTAGTGTTTATGAGGTCATAAGATTAATGAGTGACAAGCTCATCTTATGTTATTGTTTTCAACGGCGTCTAATTAATTGCTGAGGTGGCCCATGGCCCTGTCAGGCACTCGATTAAATGCCATAGCCTGCCGACAGGAACAGGGACAGGGACAACAACTGACAGCCAAGGCGCCGCATCCTTGGCGCTTTAAACCAAGCAAAGAACAACAACAAAAACCGCCAAGGGCTATGCAAAATATTTTCACATTCCACAGACTGTGGCATCAAAATTATTTCAACACAAAATTCCATCGGACTGTGATTTTTGTGGCCATTTCCACAGCGCGTTTTATTTCCTACGTTTAAATTCACCCCCCCTCTTTGACATGTCGAGAAATTAATTAACAATGTTTATGTCCTGTTTAATTAATATTTATATATGTATATTTATTTCATAAAATCCTTGAAGAAGTAACAATTTAATGGTTTCAAAACATCAATAGAAATACTACACATTCAGATCCTTCAAAAATTTCTCTGATATCTCTATTAATTCAAGAGAATTAAATATTTTTCTTTATTTCTTTATTCGCCTGAAAGGCATTAGATGGTCCAAACGTTGGATAACGAGCTTAAGATAAACATTGCAGGTAGATCAAGGTTGTAATGCTGATAATTATAAAAAAAAAAACATTCTCATACCCTGCATTTAATAGTATTTATAAATGAAGTATAATACACTTGTATAAATGTAATACCCTTATTCGACTACAAAATTTATGTTAATTTTTTAGCTTAACAAATGCTTCGCACTCTTAAAAAAAATTGCTTCAACCAATGTAAAATATAAAACAAGCAAATTGTGTAAATGAGTTATACCTAAAAATCTAAAAAAAAAAAAAAACAAAAAAAACCCTAATAATAAGGAATTGTTTTCGCTTTATAAGTTTAAACCTTAAAGCTTTAGATCTATTATTAACAAACGTAACGATTGATTTTTATTGTAAATATATTAGGCGACTAACTGATGTACAGGGTATATTCCACTTGAGCACTCTTAAATATAGCATCTCTTTTTGTTTTATTAGCAAAAATGTCAAGAAAAATGTTATTGGAAATACAAATTTAAAAATAACCGACATTCAAATACACTGAAATATTGGAAGAAAAAATATATGATAAAATGTTTGAGTTTAGAAATAATATATATTTAAGTTAATTAAAGCTCAGGAATAATAAAAATTATTATAATAAAATTCTAAAAATTTTTCAAGTTTCTTATCATTACGTGAAATAAGATAAAGTAGAAAGAATCATGTCATTTACTAGAAAATTTAGCTAATCCAAAGAACTAACATCATTTGTCACTCACTAAAAATCTCAACGGAATCAACAAATCACTCAGCAGCTTACTATACACACAGTGCCAGACATCAGATATCACACACAGGCTCTCAGTTGTCCAAGTGGACGACATGAACACGTGCTCATCAGACAGTTTTGGAAGAGCAAACGACAAACAGCAAACGAAATCAAAAGCAGATAAGTTAAAAGTAACTTTTTTGAGGGGGGAAACTTTCAATCCTGGCGTGAAGTGCGATGCGGAAAAGTCAGAACGCACACAGAAATAAGTATTCACCCTAACTTTTCAGCTAAGACAAACTTGCAGACAAGATCCACACAAATAACCCAACTCAAGAAAAATAAATGTATATATATGTTAGAGGATATAAGTAGTATTCTTGGTATTTTTTTGAGCGAAAAATTGGAGAAACCAAAGTTGTAACAAATGCATTTTCGATTAGCATTAAATCACGTCGCTTGTCTGAGTTCATTTCCGATGCGAAATAAATATTTTACTTTGATTTATACTATATACGTTATGTATGCATGGGAGAGCGAGGGGAGGCGGAGACAAATGAAGCAGGTGTACGAGTGAAGGACAGAGAAATGCAAGTCAAATGAGCCGTGTACGTGCTATGGTTGTTTTTATGGGGGAGCAATCGTAATGGGTTAAGTGTACGAGTTCAAGATAATGCATAGATACTACACTGATAGAAATAAATGATTTGTATAGTTAAATATTTTGTGTTAACTTATGAAATTCCACATTCATAGTAAGATCAACGAGATAACATTATAATTCAACTACAAATATAGTTAAATGTTAAAGTTAATATAAATTTAAAGAAAATTACAAAAAAAAAACGATTGAAATAAAAATATTACATACTTAGGTTTTTCAATTCTCCTTAAATTTGATTAAAGAGAAAGTTTCAAAATTGACATTTATTTCTATAAATTTTACGTCAAAATTTTCAGTTATCGGACCACTGAACTAGCTATGGAACAACCGGCCCTGAATATTATATTTATTTTATAATTTATCTAACTTGCATACAAATTAAATATGTATAATTTTTATTTAATTTATTTATTCAATATTTATATATTATTTTATTAAAATTGTTCATATTTAATTTGGAATTACAAAACGGTTCTAGACTATACTTCATAAAAAGTGAGTACTACATTTTTTTCGCTGTGTACTTACAATGAAATTAATTAGAGTTTCTCCTTAGTTGAAGACAATTGTTATTGTTTTCCCTACGCGAGCTGTACATTGTTGCCTATGGGCAAAGCAGCTGTTCTTATAGCGGTTTATTTTTTATTTATTGCGCGACTTTCAAACTCACACACAGCTGGCCACACTGTTTTGCTATTGGGCCATTGCACAACGAAAAATTTCGGTTTCAACTACTTTCACTTGTTAACCACACAATTGGCACAAATCGAATCAATTTAAGCGCTTTCCTTGCACTTTCGCTTCTCTTGACTCTTGCGGTGGCGTCGGCGTTGCCGCTGATCAAAAATGCATTCAATCTGCTTGCCAAGATGGGAACGATTACGAAGCTTACGAATTACGGCTACCGGACACGACACTCTCTGGACCACAAAATGCGCGTGCACTCAACACACGTGCGTCGCGAATTGACATTCGGTTAAGACTGCACGACAGCGAAAAGCTTTTCAACGCTTCTTACCGAATGCCGAGTTCCTTAATCCTGTCGTTCACACGACGAACCGATGCGAACGGTGACCCAAGCAAGCGATGGGGAAACGATACTCCGAAAAAGCAAGTGCGGCGAATATCAAAAGCAAACGGGTACATGTTATTGCTACACAGCTGCTGTTAAGTCTATTCATTGGTTTCTTAAGGTAATGCAGTCTTCATAAGTACCAAAACTTGGTACACTTTTTAATGGCTGCTACACGTCCCCCAAAGGGGGCAAACAAGAATACTAATTGGTACATAAATATCGAAAATTTCTCTTGTGTAAGAAATATTTTTCCCATTTTTCAAATAACCAAATCTGGAAAATCGGCTAAGTTTCAACAAAGTTGACAACCTTAAAAATGAAAATTTTAAAAGATATAGATTTAAAATTGTACCAAAAACACAAGTTGAACATCCTGTCGCTGTTAATTTCGGCACTTTAGTTCAGTTAACAAGTGCTGTCAGCATGCCCCAGCCCGTTAATAAATAGCATAATGTTAAGTTTTCCCCTGCAAGAAATGAAGTACTAAAATTTCCCAAAACAAGCATTGGTTGTTGTACTTACTAATGCTTACTGCATCATTACAGTGAACCGTAAACATGACTGATTTAGCGACTGTTATGGAAAATAAAATACAAATTCTTGTGTTTTTTAATTTGGGTATTTCCGACTTTTTGTGAATCGATTCGATCAGTTTTTTAATCTATTTACCTCGATTTTATTTCGATTTTTTTTTAGACTGTAAACGAAACTGATTAGTACGCAGCGCCATCTTGTGTCACATTCGAGACTCCGTTACTCCTCATTAGTAATTTGCTCCTCACTTAACAGTATCACAATGGCAAACGCATGCAGTTCAAATGATTTATTTGTTTAGCAGTAATTTGTTAAAAAATTAACAATTTATTGCCAATTTTAAATTCGAAATTAGATAAAATAAAGTTTTATTCTTGTATGAATGCTGGGAATTTGTTGTGCCAAAGGGGGAGAAGTTATATAATTTAATTTAATTTCGACCAGTCCAAAAATATTACAAAATTCGAGCAAAAATTCTGCAACAAATGTCAATTTATACAAGTTGCATATTTTTCTACTGTTCGGCTTAAATCTGCTAGCCACGACTTCCCGCATTTTCTTCGAATCGATTAATTTATAAAAAAAAAAATCAAGTCTGTTATAAAAAATAAAATTCAAATTCTTGTTCTTTAAACTTCTTCAACTCGGTTTATTTATGCAAAAATCCTTCAAAACTTTATACTTACAATTGGAATAAAAATAGAAATTCAATTAAAAACATATTCTGACTAAAAAACACATTGTAATTGAAAGTCTTTTGAGAAAATGCTTAAAAATTGCATATACACAAATAACTAAAATTGATAAACATTACAAAGAAACCTTTAAATATCTAAAGTAGTTATCAATTGTTTAAACATTTTTATTTTACTTATTACTTGCTTTATTTTGTTGCTTTTAAAATGCAATTGGAAATGTTTGTTGTTTGAGTTCTTAATTTACTTCGTTGCGCGTCTTGACCTCAAAAATGCATTAGAAAAAATTTCGAAGAAAAGTATAAATTGATTTTGTTATCATTATTAAATTGTTTATTGCGGAAAAGAAATTCGTTGATCGAAACTCGCGACGCGATGATTGTAAACAAATTAAAAAAATTTTCCCTACTCGTGGAAAAATTGTACAAAACAGCTCGCGAGCTCATTTACAGGGTATACAATATTCTTCACTTTACAACTAAATGCTGATTATGTGTTTAATTTACTAATTGTATAATTATAATTTTCTTTAATTAAATGTAGCAAAACGAAAGGCTGCTGCAATAAATGTTGTTGCAGCCGCAGTTGTTGTTTTTGTTGTTGTTGTTTCACCTGAGTTAGGTAACCAAAGTATTGTAAATGTTCTTGCTGATATTCTTTCGTTTTTTCTTGCTACTTTAGATGTTATGCCGAAAAAATTGCATTTAAATGGGTTTCTATAATTTTTTTTCTATTTTGTAGTTTTGACTATGACGCGTTGTTTCTGTTGATGCTTTTGTTGTTGTTGTTGTTAATAGATGCTGATTGAGATGATTCTCTTCTAAACGTGCCGGACGCTTAGAATCATTTAAGCTTGGCATACGCATCGACCTTTTTGTGGAACTGATTGTAATATTCAAGTGCCGCATTGCGCGTCTGATTCAGGGCCTGGTTAATGTTCTCCGGCGAGAAGCGACCACTGTGAATTAATTACAATTCATTTAATATATATTCAAATGTTAATTAATTATAGTTATCAAGTGTACTTACACTAACACCTTCTCCTTGATAAGCGTAGCAGATTTGTCGTAGCTGTTGACTGCCACATCCTTTGCGCCCGCAGCGAATGCCTCCAGTTTTTTCGAGAAATCAGGCACATATTGATCAATCTATATATAAAGAGATGGAGAGAGGAAAAAACATACAATAAGAGAATGAGGCAAAAGGTTTAAAAAATAATTTGTAATTTTTGGTATTTTCTTATATTTTTAAATTTATATTTTCAACTTTTATCCTAACAATAAAAATTTTCATATAACAATTTAACATTAATTATTATTAAATAACATTTTTTTAACAATTATTTTTATCATAAAATTTGAGAATAAAAGTTGTCCTGTTTCCAGGATAACCCTTATAAGATAGTATTTAAAGGAATTTCCCATTTATTCAGATTAGTGATGCAAGTCTAAATTTTGAATCGAGTTTACAAAGATATTAAAAATATATCGGTGAATAAATGGAATCTATTTTTTCTTGTATAGCTTTAATGTCTGCTTTAAACTTTGGTACATATTTTTAGGTCATTTATTACGCACGTTCATGAAAAATTGAACGACTACACTAATTTTCGCAATTAAATACGATAAGCAAACTCCAGAAAGCGGTCGATTTCTCATGAAATCTATCTCTCGATAGATCGTCAACAAAAAATAAAAGAGGAAAAGAACTAAAAAGTCTATTTCGCGAAATTTGAGTTTCTTTTATATCTCGATGAATTTTTACATCACTAATTCAAATCATTAATAATAGATAGATAATTTGTTTACAACCGATATATATATAAAATATGTACAGACATAACTGAAGCCCTAACTGAAACCAATATGCGTATCGATTTGATACTGCTCTTAACGATTATTAGAGATCTCTGGTTAGAAGAAATGTTTGGCTGTTAAGTTGAAAACCGGTTTCATAATTATAACTTTCCAAATGGAAACAGTTAACAAAATGATGTCAGCTCTACTCACAAACTTGGCCATCGCCGGCCACTTGATGCGCCAGTAGTTTAGGCCATTTGTATAGGCATTGCAGCAGGCATTACGCGTCAGCTTCCACACATTGGCGCCGGTCTTGATCGCCGGTTCAGCATAGGGCGGCACATGTTGCTCGGCCCACTTGTAGCCGCGTGCACTGGCGGACATTGTGGCATACCAGCCGCGTTGCACATGGGGCAGCACGCCGGCATTCTTCAGCACCTTTCCAGTCGCTGATTTCTCAAAGACACCCTTGCCGTTCACCTCGGTGTCGTAGCAGAGAGCGCCAGCAATCAAGGCCACTATCAAAATGCTGCCCAGCGCCCATTTACAGCAACCGCATTTCTTCTTTTGCGCCGCATTCTGTTTATTCTTTTTTTGTTGTGCCGTGCTCTTCTCTTGTACGGACTGCAACGATAAAAGGGGGAGTGAGAAAGCAATATGATTAAGTCATACATATGTTAAAAGTTTGCTGTTGAGCAACTGCTGTTTTGGGAGGGAGGGAGAGGGAGGCTGTAGTTGATATATTACCTTTTTTGCGGCAGTCGCTTGTTTGCCCTGTTTGCTTTGTTTCGGTTTAACCTGAGCCATAATTTATTATTTAATTTCAACTAAACTTCTTATAGCTGCGAGTATTTCACTTCTGCTGTTGTGTAACAAAAATTCAATTATCGTTAATGAATGCTTTTTTTTTAACAATTACAATTGTGTTGCAAAAAATATGAAGCCAAACACGCACACACACACTGAGAGAGAGAGAGAGAAAGAGTGCTCAAGAGAGAGTGGGAGCAAGCTTAAAGAAAGCTTTACGTCAGTCGTTAAGTCGCAATTAAAGCCAAGCTTGGTGAGGTAATTAAAACAATTCACAAACAATTTGCACGTCTCTTTTGCAATCACTTTGCAGCTTTGCACAAACACGAATAATGTGGGTAGGCAAAAAGCGCGCAAGATAAAGCGTCAGCCGCAGCAGCAGCAACAGAGGCAGCAGCAGCGGCAGCTGCTACGTCACAGGGGCACCGAAATATGATGACGCGTCATCAGCTGAGCGAGAGAACCGAGGGACAAAGATAGAGCGTGATAAGCCCTTATATTGTTTTAATGTTAATCATGAATTTTTACATGTATTTGTATCGAGATACTGTGTGTAAAAGAGACCAAACTAACAACAACAAATACAAGTTGAATGAACTGTTAAAACGTTGAGCATTTTCTGTGACAATTAACAGAAAGAGTGGAGAGCGAAGAGCTGCCAAAAATATTTGCAAACACACACTAATGAGGAAAACATGAAAACCGGCGTGGAAAAGTGACAACGCAGCAGGTTTCAAAAGTGAAACGATGAAAAATCGACGGAAAAAAAAGGCAGTCGCCACGTGTTGAAGAACCAACAAGAAAATGGCCAACAAAAACTTGTTGTTGTCTCGTCCATGTTGTTGTTAGTCGTTGTTGTTGTTAGTCGTTGCTTCTTCTCTTCTTCTTACTTTTGGGTCCACACGGACATTTGTGACGTGGTGGGCAAAGTGGTCAGAGACTGCAGACGAGAATTGTTAACTCGACAAGACGAGAAAAATGCCGAAAAAGTACAAATGGAATGACACCACCACCATCGCGCTGCGCACAATCAACAAGGGTGTACAACCACTGATAGGAGCGGAGCGGAACGGAGCGGAGGGGGGGACCAACAGCCAATCGCAGCTATAACACATCATCTATCCGTATAAATGAAAAAAAAAAGGCGACGCTAGATGATCATAAATAGCTGCTGCTGCGCGTGCGATAAGCGCAAGCACTCACACACACATATATATATATATATATATATATACGTATGCATAAATTAGCGGCAAAAAATAGTCTGGCTGCATGGCAACGCTGTATGAAAAATATGCACACTAATACACACACACACAACACTCCTATTTTAAACGCACTTTGCGCTGCAAAATGGCAAACGAAGAAAAGAGAAATTATTTTTGTGCGCCCGGCAAATGCGTCTACAGCGACAGCAACGCGGCGTCTTTCACTTTTTCACACCAAAAACACACAATACAATGTTAATATTACAAATCAATTGTATGTATGGCTTGTAATTTCTTTCAACACAATTGCAATTTCCAATTGGAAATATTATTCGAATTTTAATATTGGACTAGCGATGAAAAATACTTTTTTGTTGTGCAGCAACTTGCAATAAACTGACAATCAGCACGTAACGTCTACACAATGGCGTCACGCCATTCACAGTTAACGCGAACAAGCAAACAGCTGCAACATACTTAGTGTGACCAGCTCTGGTTAAATAACGTAAGCGGTGGAGTCTGACGTAAGGTTGAGGAGTCGACTGTTATTTTTGAAAACTCAACAGAAACTTACCTTCAAAATTGTCTCCAAGTCATCAACGTAAATATCTTTACGTTTGGCCGCCTGCAGTTCCACGTTTAAGCCGCGCACATCTTGCAAAAAGGCGTGATAAGCATGCGATTGGGCCAACAATTTGGTCGAATCCGTCCAATCGTTGTCTGAAAAATGCAGTTTGAATATAGATATAAGAGCATAAATAGTTTATAGTCTTACCAATGGCCCGCAAGAGCAACAAACTGGGCAACTGCTGCTTCTTGTAATTCATGCGCCAGACCTTAAAGCAATCATCGGCCCCACTGCTCAACAAACAGCTAATACAACCCTCGATCTCAGTGCGTTGTTTGCTATTCGGGTTAATTTCACGCAACAGGGTCAAGAATATGTTGGCCTGCTTCACCGGACTGGCAATGTACCGTTGCTGTGGACAGTGTAACAGTATTAGCATTAGCAGGTAATTGTTTTGACAAACAAATATCATATTATTATTATTTTTTTTTTTATAAAATCAAAAATCTTTTTTTTTTTAAATATTAAATATGTAAACCTTTATGCAATCAATTTCTGTTAGTATGCAGCTAGTAAATTCATATATTTATTTTTTAACGTACTTAAAGCAATGCATTTTTGTAAATCTTCTTTTTAAACTTATTACCATAACCATATAATAATAGACAGATGATTAAAATAAAGAAAAATTAAAATAATAAAAAGCAAATAAATGTTTTCTTTTTATCAAAATAAAGTATGTGAATATTTTTTTAACTTCTAATAATAAAAAGCAAATACATGCTTTTTCTTATCAAAACAAAGCATGTGAATCTTTTTCTAACTTGGCTAAATTTATACGGTTTTATCTGAAATTTTTTTTTAATTCACAAAACTAAAAGAAAATCTCCTGCTTTTATTGCAATACAAAACATGTGAATCTTTTTCTTTTTAAAATTAAAAACTTGGTTGTCTGTATTTGCTATAATTGTAGAAAATAATTAAGATCCATGGATCTCATTATCTTTCACTTAATTTAACTTTAATAAAATGCGAAAAAAAATCTTTAAAACAAGAGCTGTGAATCTTGTTCTTTTTCAAAACAATTACTTGACATACTGTGCCTGTTAATGTTACTTACCAGCAGCAAGGAAGCGCTTCGTTTAAGGCTTTGTTGCAACTCCTTGGACATGTTGTTGTACGGTGCATTCAACGCATGGTAACAGGCAAAGAATTCCTCTTGATTAATTAGAAGAGGATCTTCCGATTTCCGTGCAACAGCTGCATTCAACACACGCTCAATATGCTCGACGACAAATTTGCTAAAACTCTTCAGTTCCAGGTTGGGCAACATGAGATTTTGCCAAACTTTAACTCCTTCCGTTAGCGATTGATGGCCTCCTTGGCCAATGGCCCACATGATGCTCAGACAGATGTGGCTGCGATTCTGATATGAATTGCGCAAGAGCGCCGTTTTGGCCATATTATGCGAGCATATACTTGGCCAATTCTGGCCAATCAACTGCAGCACAAACTTGTAGCCAGCCACGTTTTGGCCACTATTCAGTTCCGTTGCCATGCTGTCCAGCAAGGAATAGAAAAAGTATTCCAAATTCGTTTCTCCCACACTGCGTAGAAAATCCAGAATTGCCTGTTTCAACCCGTTGCTAGCTAAGTTACTCGGATACTGGGCACTACGCCCCGAAAAGGTGGGCTCACAGTCAAAGGACAACGCTCCGTTGAGATAGCTTGCAATCTAGAAGAGAATTGTTTGAGATAAGCAAAATGTTGTACGAATTCCGACAAATATTAAAAAAGAATTTTTATTTAAAATTTAGTAGTTTTTTTTACTGGAGAGCATCTCTTTAATAGCCTAATAAATATAAATAAATAATTAAATACGAATAAAAAAAAGTATATATTATAAAAATTAGTCTAAATAAACAGCTAATTTTTTTTTGTCATGTTTTCAATAAAAATAAATATATATTTTTAATACATTATATTAAATTGTAGTAAAAGGTGAAAGTTATTAGGAGAGATTTACTTTTAGATTCTAATGAATACATAATTTTTAAGTAGACTCCACTCTCTAATATATTTAACAGTTATAACTTAAGCAGTTAATATATTATGATTTATTATGTATTTGTTGATGATAGCTTGAAAATAATATAATCTGCTGAAGATTTGTTCTTCTTTAAATTAAACAGTATAACTTTTCTGTTTGAAATGTTATAGATTTAACTTTAGACTTTTAAAATACTTAATATTTGCGACTTTTAGTTTAAATTTTTATGTAATTTACATAATTAAATTTAAATCATTCTTTCTAAATATTTATTTTAAATTACTTTTTGGCAACTGCTCTTGGATGATGTTTAATTAAATGAAAGTAGCTTTTATATTTTATGGATCATTAAATTAAAATAATATTTTCCATATATTTATTTAAATTACTTTTTGTCAAGCGCTGGATGACTTTAAATAAATGGAAGTTACATCGAGTTTATTTTCCATTTTGTGCAAGAATTTTCTTTTTAATTTGCTAATAAATATGTTATCAAATTTGTGGTTCCAAATTTTGATTTAATAATTATTTGTGGTGATTCAAATGCTCATAAGGAATAACAGGGTTAGTAACTAAAGTTATCACAGTGAATTATAGAAAGCAACTACAAAGGAATTGAAAGATTTGGGTTACTTGAAAATGAACTTACGTTACTCAACCAACGCAATTCGGAGCCGGGGCAACTGATTTTCAGCTGTGCCAACTGTGCGGCAAAATCATCGGGTGTTATTTGCTTCATGGCCTGTTCGAGAGTTTTGGGTTTCCCTTGGTTAGTTGTCGATTGCTTTAACTTCTTCGTTGTCGTCGTCGTCTCCGTTGCATTTGATTTCGTGGCATTTGTATTTGTTTTGCGTGGCGATTTATTTTTCGATGATGCGGACGCGACACTTGAAGTTGATTTAGCTGGTGAATGCGACTTGTTGTTGTTGTTATTATTATTGTTAATGTTCCCAAAAAGATTGCGATATTGCTGCGTTGGCACTGGAGAAAAAAAGATGGTGGTAAATTTAAATTTAATTCAATTTTTATTTAATCGCCCCTTACAGAGTTCCTCTAGCTTGGGCAGCTGGGCGGCAATCCGTTTTTGTTCCGTATGTGCGTTAACTTTCTTTTCCAGATTCTTTTGTTTTCGTGATTTGGACACGACTTCCCACTGATTCGACGATGCGGACATTTTTTGTTGAAGTTTAATTCAATTAGCGAGTTAATTAATGTGCAAGTGCAAGTGCAGCAAAATTAATGAACGGCCGGCGGTGTAAAAAAACAAATAAATACTCAGAGTTGCTCTCTCTCTCTTTATCAGTGCTGCCAACTTGTTTTAAAAGTCATGTCACAACAAAAAGAAACAAGCTGGCAGCTCATTTTCATATTGTGATCAATTTTCAAACATTTCTATAATTTTAAAGCTAGAATTTTGAAAAATTTACAGAAAACAAAAAAAAAACATAAAATGTACAGAAAGAGAGTTAGCGATAGTTTTGAAAAGTGTGACAGCCTGAATAGTCGATACTTTTTGGCATTTTTGGCAGATTAAATATATTAACATTAACATTAAAGTTGGATTGTTATTTTAGATATATTTCATCGCAATTGTAGCTATTTTTCGGATGTTTTCTATCCAGAAACAGATATTTTTCTCTCTCTCAAAATATTAGTTAACAGTACCATTCCAGAGAGATATTTTTCAGTAACTAAATGTAATCAGGCACTGGTCACACTAAATAAAGCCGAGAGCATTTAAATTTTATAATTTTAGGTGTATTGTTTTTAAATTTAGATATTTTTAAGTTATGTAATTTAAAATATCAGTATTAATTTACTGCAATCGATGAAAACTTCCGGTGCACATTGAAATTTGTAAGCAATATAACAGTTTCATTCCCCTTAAGTGCGCAGTTTGTTAACACCAAGCCCTCTCTTTATCTCTGTTAAGTAACAGGCTAAGAGATATGTGTAGTTAATTAACAGCAAACCCGTATAACAGTGTCAGTATTTTCATTTACGTTTTTCAAGCTAATGGTCACACAGAGAAACTTACGCTCAAGAATTTGAATTTTATAGCCCTGTTTTACCTGCCACAAATAAAAATGTATAAGAAATAACTCAATGCAATGGCAAGAACATGAACTACATTAGTTTATTCACACTAATTGAGTCCATTAAGGTAGTAAACATTCATAAATATTTATTAATGAGTAATTTAAGTCTATTATAATGAAATATAATAAATGCAATGATCAAACTATTTAAAATAAGTCTTTAATTCAAAACAAATGTTGCTGTTAGCGTTTTTCTTTTGTTTATCAACCCCTGCATTATTTGGTATATTTGTCGACTGTTAATTCGGCCACATTGACTCACTTTAACAGCTGTTATTTTGCGTTGAATTTTTGAACCGAGCAGACGTGTGTCGCGGACGCTTTGAGTAAAAACGCGGTCTACGTACAGTGCAACCATTTTGCTTATATATCTATCAGTGTATATGTGTGTATGTGTATATGCCAAAGCAAAATAAAATTGCAAAAACAACAATAACAAAATCAACAGCAAAAATATATTGTACAAGTTTGTGAAAACTTCTAGTGTTTGTGCTTTTCAGCAGCAACAACAACAACCACAACATCATCGACAACGCCGTCGCGGTGAATTTTTTTAACAGCGCGCCGCCTGCTGTTTTATACGATTGTGTGTGTTTGAGAGAGTGAGCGTGTTTGTGTGTGTGTGTACGCGTTAGTGTGAATGCGCTGTCTGTGTTTGTTTCTGCCTGACAATTTGCCGCTAAACACAAAAGCAGCTGAAGGCAGCAAAAGAAGCAGACAGAAAACCAGCTGACGACGACAAAACGAAACACACACATAGTAAAACAAAGTCAACGATCGATTTCGCGTGTGTAAATGTGTGTGTTGTGCGAGAAGACCGAAGTAAAACAAAAGCATTGAACAAACACTAAGCAAAATAAATAATTTGCAAAACCAAAGCAGAGCACAGAAGAGAGTGGAAGTGAAAAAACAAAAACACGTGTCCTGTTTTTAAAAAAAAAAAAAAGGAATTTAAAATTGGAAATTGAGTGCGCGCAATTTGCGACAACAACAACAAACACACACAATATATATAAAAAATGTCTTCTTTATCGCTGCCCATCAAAACGGAGGAAGTGATTTTGGAAAACGCCGAATACAACAGCGCCGAGGAATTGGATGAAGAGTTACAGTAAGTGCCAAATAAATGTAAACGCATATCGCACTACCTTTATTTTTGTTTACTCTTATCGTTTTAAATAAAATAAACAATCAGTGCTTGCTAAGGTTGCACTTTTCTGTTTTATCACAAACGCAAATTATCGATTATTTGCTGTCTCTCTCTCTCTTGAAACTTGCTTGCAATCAGAAGGATAAAACGAAAGAAGAAAACGTATAATTTTGCCGCCTGTTTTGCCGCACAAAACAAACGCGGCATAAAAACACCACCACCTATGCATTAAAGCAGAGACGCAACACACACACGCACATACATATGGAAAACGTATGTCAGACATTCCATTCCATTTCCAAACCATTCCCGTGTATTCTGCCCGTTTCGTATTTGTACCACTGTCTCGCTGGAAAAAGGTGACGCTACTTTTTGTCTGCTCCTACTCTTCTTTTACCGCCGCTGTGTTCACTTTGTTGTTTTTACGTTTTACGCTCGCCATATTTGAAAAACGGCTGTTTTCTCAAATTGATTTGGACAGCGCTCGGCTACACTGGCGTCCAAAATATTGCATATGCAGCAGAATTTCAATTAAATTATATTTTTTATTTGTTATACATAAATTATGCTTAATTCATATATAATACATAAAAAAAATGTATTTGGGTTAAATTGAAAATTATGAAACAACTCTGCGTTTAAATGTAGTTTATTCAATGTTTCCAGCAAAAGATAAATTTATTTAATAAAAATAGAATAAATTTCAAATTTGTAATATGTATAAGTGGTGGATCAAATAAGTTGACAGCCACTGTATGCAGTTGTTCCTGTATTTGAATTGCGATCTTCTGCGCTCTCTAACGCCCAGCTGTAACTCTCACTCAATAACAAACAACTGCGCTGCCGCTGTAGCCGTCTGTTGCTTATCATGGCACGCTGTCTAATCAACAGCGACTTCTTGCTAGTTGCGAGCAAATCAGCTGTACCGGTATTATTTCTATAATCATCATATGGCTGACGTGCTACCTGAGCGAGCGAGCGAATCACACGCTCTCACTGTAGACACAGATGAAAGAAAGAGTATATATGTGTGGGTGTGTATGTATGATGGGGTCAGAGAGAGAGAGAGAGCAGAAATGTACAGTTTACTGTTTGTTGTTGTTATTTATTATTTGCTTTGTTCCGTTGTTGATTATTAGCGAATAGTTTCGTACTATTTTCTGTTTGTTGTTGGCGAAAGTTGCGCCGGCCCTTTTATCAAAATCATATGGTTTTTTGGTCACACGTCATACGACCGACAACATCGACATTGTCGAGTGTGCGTTATCATTCGCCTCTTTGTTGCGGTTGCTTTTTCTTTTGCTGCTTTTTCGAACAGCAGCCCCAGCATATGTTCGCGTACACACACACATACACACAAGTAGAGAGCCAGCAGCCTGTTTCTGCCGTTAAAGAGACCAATCGTCCACTCTCCCTTTACCCTCTCTCTCTCTCTCTCTAGGCAGCTGTGAAACTCAAGGTTTTGCCCTCGTATGTGTGTGTGTGTTTGTGCTTGTGAAAGTGTTTGTGTATATGTGAGTTACCTTATCAATAAGGCAGTCACATTTCCCATATGTTTATATTGTATAACTGCATGGCAAAGGTTTTTATTTACTTTATCAACACTGTAAATCGTGTAATTCTGCAAAACAGCTGACAGGTTTTCTCTTTATACTGTAATCATAGAAATTGCAATTTGAGAGGTTGGGTGGTGGGTGTAATTTCGAAATATGCCCATGTATGTGTATAAAATTTTAGACTACCAATAACAAAATATAATAATAATAAAAAAAGCAATTCCGAAATGCGCCTTTTTGTAACAACAGCTGCCCGGCAAGTGCCTTGGCTAAAAGTCTCCAAAGAGTTGCACATGCTCTCACATTGTATATGACATTGTGTGCGTTCATGTGGCGTCATTTCCGTTTTCCCCACACACTGGAAGGCATCAACGCTTTGCTGCGACTGCGACTGCGGCGTCGTCAGTTCGCTCATAGTGGAGCACTTATGGATCAATGTGTGTGTGTAGATTGCATGCAGTTTTTGTTGTTTTCTTTATTCAATTACACATTCTTGCTCCCCAGTTGGCAAAGTACATAGGCCTCGTGTGTGAGTGAGTGAGTATGTTTGCATTGCACTCAAAAGCTTGTTGCTCCTTACCCATGCATCGCTGCTGCGAGTCAAAGAGCGAAAGAGAAAAAGAGTGTGAGTGTGTGTGTGTGTGTGGAAGTGTGAGCTTAGTAAGGGGAATTTTGCAAAAGTACAGATGCCGCCACAAACATCGCTTTTTACTACTACTACACACATTTCATTGAAAAAAAAGTATACACAAACTGCCACTGTCAACGCCGACGCATCTCACACTATCGAAAATAAAAGTATGTGTGTGTGTAAGGTGAGGCATAAATTTGCGAAAAAAAAAATGCCAATAAGAAAACAATACACACACACACACACACATGTAGAAAAAGATAAAAAGCTGCTGCGCAAATTTTTGGGCGATGGCTGTTTCACATGTCAAGCGTTTCGCTTTGTGTTTCAATTTCCACTGCGTTTTTGCATGCGGTATTTTTATTATGGGCAACCTGCGCGTCTTTCCGAGAGTGAGAGTGGGTGAATGAGCGAGAGAGAGGAGAAGAGAAGAAGCGGCATTAGTTTTGTGTTGGGTTTGTTGATGAAAAACACATGCTTTTTTTAAATTTTAATTTGCAAATTTAAAAACGACTAAACGGAAACGTTTATTTGTTTGTGGTCTTCTCTAATTTGGGAGGCAGCACATCAGCTGTGACACAAGCATACATACATATGTATTTATGTATAAAAATACATAGAACAACACTTACACTCACTAACATACTCAACAGCTGTTGTTTTTGTCACACGCACATTTGTTGAGCAACATGCAAAGACTACTTCTCTCCCGCCCCTCCCCCTCCCTCGCATATTCATCTCGGATTACCTCACGCGAGAGCATGTGTGCTTATGTAACCGTTATGTGTCATACCCTCTCGTACACTTGACTCTCTCTCTCTCTCTCTTTGTCCATTGAAATTGCAACGGCGTTTTTCTGTCTGTTCTCTGTTTATATTTTTATTGCAAATGTGGCGCCAAAAGGCCGACACTTTTAGTGAGTGATGTGGGGGAGGGGAACTATTCTAAACTTTTTCATTTGTTTATGCTACTTTGTTGCTCGTTTGTTATTGTTGCTGTCATTGGCTGCACATTACGCAATTGGCAAAGTTTATTGCGCATTTTGCCATTTTGCTGCTTCTTCTACTACCTTTTTAGCATTTACTACGCTTTAGTTCGGCCTTTATTTGCAACTATGTATGTACGCATAAATATGTCTGTGTATATGTGTGTATATATATTAAGTACGTGACTGGGCATAAAACATACTTCGACGTTCGACTTTTAGTGCAACAACTGTTTAGTACTTCTCCCCCTCTCATTTACCCTCATCAACATTATGACGATCATAAAAGTGTGACCAAATAAAATAAGGATAAAGAGAAGTTGCTGCTGCATCAACAATGGAATATTAATGTGAAAATCTTGGAAAAAAAAAATGGGTGAAACCTGCTACCCTATAAAGTGTGGTAACTACAGGGTGTTTTCTATAATTGAAGATATCTAAATGTAAAAACAGAAAAAATTTCATATTTTATATATTTAATTTCATATTTTATATTAATTGAATACGCTACATTGTTTATTAGGCGTCAAAAACTTGTAGATACAATAAACGAAAGTATCTACAGCTAATGTAAACAAACCAAGCAATCGACCTGACACAATTTTTATATTGTACTAGCTTCTTATCTTGGAAAACTCATTGAACTAAACGATTTTAATAAAATACGAGTGCTTAAGCAAATAAAAAAAATTATCATTATGTGAAATAATTGTCAACTTAAAAGTACTTATTTATTTATTAATACACGACTAAATGCTGTCGGAAAAAAATTAAGATATTGCAAATAAGACTACAAATTATATTAAGAATTAACAATTAAAATTAATATTAAATAAAAATTATGAATTGAAACGAAAAAAATTAAGAATTACATCTGGGGAATCCAGAAAACCCAATCAGATTAATATTTGTTAGTGTGGGTATTGGTACAAGGTAATATCATAAACAATAAGTATTACTTGGGTCAGGGATTTCTCGAAAGAAACCGGAAAAGTAAGGATTTGTATTATATTGTCAACTAAAATACTTATCTACTTTTTTATTTAATTATTCTATTATAAAACTAAAATAAAAATATTTGACATAAACAAGATTACTATAATATCTATTCTTACGGTTTCTAAAGTAGTTGTTGTGACTCAAAAAAAATCAAGTATTTGTATTTTATTTTATTTTTTTTATTTATAAAAATAGTTGGAGCCAATAGATCTTATTATTTATTAATTTATCGCTTAGAACCATAGGCAACTATTTTTATTCATAACTAATTTCATTGTCAAAGCAATTATTTGACTAACTGTAGTACATGTTTAGTCCTCCTTTGATTACATAATTCGTGTTTATCTTTATGAATTAAAAATTAATGCGGCTCCACCTGCAATCGGCAAAATTGTTGCCGACAAATTCCAGGCAAAAATGGTGACGTAAGCGTTGACCCAATAAACGTACATACATACACTTGTACACCACACACACAAGACATATACATACATACCACATATAAACGATACATACAAATGCATACGATTTATGTGCAAGTTGCAGCAGCAGCAGCAGAAACAGCAACATCAACTCGTCGGCACTCGTGACTTCGGCTTTGTCTGTTTTGTTTAGGTTTGTGTATTTTTGTGTGTCTGTGTCTGTCTGTGAGTGTGTGTGTGTGTCGGTTAGCGAAAAGTGGCCAATGAACTACATTGAACTTTGGGGCAGCAGCAGAGTCGGCCCCCGGGCAGCAGTAGCGACAGCAGCAGCAGCTGTTGTGTGTCATGTGTTCTCTCTTGTTGCAGAAAAATGCGTACTACAAATTTAACTGCAATTTCAAATAAAACCAAATGAAAATATTATTATTTTTGCCATCACTTCGCCAATCTCTGTAGTTTTTGCCCTAACAGCTATTAAATTAACACTCTGGAATGGTCACTCTGATTGTAACTCTTGTTAACAGCTGATACTTAACTGCTGCTGTATATTTAACATGATCGCTATTTTTATCAGCTACCGTCTGTTAATTAAGCTCAACAGCTGTTGCTTGCATGTTATCATAACAACAAATTCACATGTATTAAAAGGTTTGTGTATTTGTATTTGCTTTTGACTGCAGCTTCGTTCAACTTTAATGTATGCTAGAGCTTTTGTGGCTTTTACCATTTTGTTGGCATATACATAGAAATTCCAGAGCAGCGGCAACAACAATAATAACAGCAGCAGCAAGTGCAGCAACATCCGCTTAGCCAACTTTGGCAACAACTCGTAGAAAACTGTAGAATTAATTGGGTGTAAGCGACTCGAAGATACTCTATAAATTAAATGTACAATTTAAATAATATTATTTGTTAAACATTTAATGAATTTGAAAACATGCTGTCTGATAATACCCAGTATATACCCACTTGCAGCACACGGTACAGGGTATAGCATCCACAACAAATACATGCTGCGGAGAACGACCTTTGTTATAGATGGTAATGGTATGTTGCTAAAAATAAACCAATGCAACTAGACGATGTCTAAGATTTTCTATCGATGTCGTTGTCTTTAACAGCGTTCTGTTGTTGTTGCCGCCGCCGCTGCCTTGTATTGTTGCTGGAATGCAGTGTTGCAACTTTACACAGACGCTCTCATACATTCATACATATGTTTCTGGCCTGGACGGTGCATACCTATGTATGTGAAAATTATTTTCAGTATTGTTGTTCTAAAACCGGTTTGAAGTTCTTATGCTATTTGCTGTGAAGCATAAATTCGACTTTAATCCAAGAGTCACAATAATAACATACAACAACAAAAAAATGGCCATATTTGACAGCTGAGAGTTGTAAGCTGTGCTCAGCTCTCTCATTCTCTTACTCTCGCACTTGCTCTCACTCTCCGACTTGCCGACATGTTGATTTTTATGTTGTTGCTGCATTGTTATTATTTGTACATTTTTCGTTGTATTGATGCTTTGACTACAGGCAGCGCTGCTGCTGCGACGCGACGTCAAGCGTTGCGCTGTGTGTGTGTGTGTGTGCTAGTGCTGGTGCTAAACTAAAACTGAATGGAATGGAATTGTAAATTTATGAATGAATGAATGAATTTTTCAACGCCATTGTGTGCGTGTGTGTGTGGGTGTGTGTGTAAAAGTTAATTGCATTTTGTGCTATAAATATTCAACATGTCCCACTATTATTATGATGTTTTTAATAAAATTCTTATTTCTTTACAGATTACAACTGGAAGATTCAGGCGGAGAAAATACCTATCACATTGAGTATACCACCGAGCCGTCGCATCAGGTTACAACAAGCTCGCAGCGTCGTCAATCGAATATGAGCGGATCGAATACAACAAAAGGCGGAGGGCAGGACGGCGGAGGAGATATATTAGGGGATGGGGGTAGCTCGCCGAACGGTAAACCCATTCTAGACACCGAAAAGCGTATGAGACGTGAAATCGCCAATAGCAATGAGCGTCGACGCATGCAGAGCATCAATGCCGGTTTTCAGAGTTTACGTTCTCTCTTGCCGCGACACGAGGGCGAAAAGTTGAGCAAGGTAAGTGTCACATCATTTTGTAGAATAAGATACAGATTAATGTTAAGGATTAGAATGAGATATTAAAATATGTAATGTTAAATAACATAAAGTCATTGTCATTGAGAGCGGATTACATATAACTGCTAATTAACATGCTCTCTCTGGCTCTCAGCAACAGAACAAATCAACAATAAGAATAAAAACCAAAGAGAACGAATATTGTTTGAGTTGCATTAGAAGTGAGTACTAATTGGATTGCATAGATTACATGCCCACACACAAACACATGTACCAAGTGGTATTTACGTGTGTATTGGTTGACCATTAACGCCTCAACACCTCGCTCAATTCACAAGTCACTGAGCACGCAACTTCAATTACATTACCATAAGAACAAAAACAACAGAAACGTTCAAGTTAATTGCCGCTCTCACTCTCATTTACTGACACTGACGCTGCTGCAGTCGTTTTGCTAAAACTTTCCAAAATTTTTGTAGTGCTGCCGTTTTAGCTGTTTTGTAGCTAGGTTTGGCTGTTTATAATTCAAACCAAAGAATCAAACCGAAACCAATTAACGTTTTGGTTTCGGTTCCGGTACGTTCCGAAACAACTATTTTGGTAAGAGGTTCTGTTTCAGTTTTATTCTTTCGGTTTCGGTATTAGTACCGGTACGTAACGGTAAACCAAATCAACTTTGAAACATTATGACATCGAAGTAAATACATATCTAGATCCAGACGAATAAAATTTTTTTAACGCATTTATTAAATTTAAATACAGAATAAATATAGAGATACCATGATCAAAATGACATTCCGCTTGAAAATCTGTAAAGTTTTGCTAAAGCTATGATAGTTCGAAGTTGCTCAAACCTCTGACCTAGCAACTTTACAAGTCAAAATATTTCCTAATTTTGACATGATTTTTTCAACGAAAATAAAAGGCCTCCGAATCAAGTTAAAAGTGTATTTTAATACTAATTACGTTATAAGGAGCTGATTAAAAGTAAAAACTTGAGATTCAAAATTTTGATTTTTCCAAATTTCAAAGGGGGGACCCTTACCATCAACAAAGAACCATAGCTTCGATTGTCGAAAAATAATAAAAAAATTTAAAACGAACAAAATTTTAATACAGAATGAATATAGAGGCCAAACCTTGATCAAAACGGCATTCCGATTGACTGAGCAATTTTAACACAACCGTATCGGTTTCAGTTCCGGTACTAAAAATGAAACGGTTAGTTTCGGTTAACGGTTCCGATACCGGTTACGGTGTTATTCCCTGATTGAAACAGCTAGAAAGAGGACAGAGAAAGAGAGGAAATGCTTTTATCTAAATAAATCTGGCAATTTTTAACAATTTGTTAACAACTTTTTTGATCAATGTATTACAAAAAATAAATTCGCTGTAGACAATATTTGTAGGGCAAACAAAATATAATAGTATAATTGAGGAACTGCAATATTTTATTGAAAATATGTAAAGCAATAATTAAGGAATATTAATCAGATATGAATATGTTACTAAAATCGTTAAAAGCTATTTTAGATTGTATTTGAACATTGCAATAATTATTTATTTATTTAATAGAATAATCTTAAGGTTAAAACGTTAGGATAAGCGTTAATTACTACGTTTCATAATTCTGTTATCTATTTTTATCTAACTTTTTAATAATCAAATTGGCTATATTTTCACATGAAAATCTGGCAACACTGTTGTTGTTGTGCTTTTGTGCGGGTGTGCGTGTGTATGCTTTTAGGCTGCACGCCAGCGGCGACGAGAGCAGCGCGCCTTTCTTTGCCTCTTGACACATGAAGGTCCCTTTACAAGTCTCGTTGATATGGCAACCTTTTTGGCGTCGTAGTCGCTTGTTGTCGTTGTTGTTGTTGTCGTTATTACTGTTTTAGGCCTTTTTTGAAGTATTTTTGCATATATGTATACGCATTCGTGTTTTATGTGTATTTATGGTATTTTTCACCTTGAGACAAACATCGATTTGTCGACGGACAAAAAGCGGCTGCTGTGCGTCGCCATCTTGAGTGGGAGTATGTATGTGTGTGTGTGTGAGAGAGCTTTGGCTAAGCAGCAGACGGCTGTAAATCAACAAGATGTCATATTAAAAAAGATTCATTTTGTGTGCATACTTTCTTTTGCATTATTATTATTATTGTAGTTGTTAAAGCTGTTATTTATGTGTCTGTTCCTAGACATTCTCTTTTGACAACTGGCAAGGGCCGAAAATGAGCGCATTTTGCAACACTGTTGACTTATCGAGATTTATGTTTATCGTGCGATCGCTGCAGTCCTTTATTGCTGTTGTGCTTTATTTATTGCAAATTGAAAAATGTCAAGCGCAACTAAACTTCGTTTGCTTCAAAACATAAATCAAAGACAAACACAACAAAGAGAAGCATGCAAAATAGAGAAGAAGAAAAAAGTCATCAAAAGTCACAGCATAAAACAACAGCAAAATGACAGCTCATGTGTCAATAGAAAGAAGAAGTAAGAGAGTAAAAGAGGCAAGAGGCAACAAAATTACAATGTAAACAGGAAGAAAAACGGGCAAATATTAAAAATACGAGTACGTTACTTTACGACACACGCAAAAGGGAAGCAACAACAACAAGGAGGGAAAGAAAAAGAAGAAGCGAAACAGTAAACGTCGAAGTCGACGGCAACACTGTGCTGTGATGAATGACATAATGGGCGTATAGCAGCCATGACGAATTTAAGAAAGAGCAAAGTGAGAGAGTGAAGAGAGAGAATGACAGCGAGGTAGTGGGTGGGTGGGTTAGCTTACTCTGCCTTTTGCCATGCAAGTAGTTTATGGATTTTTCTTTCGCCTTTTTCTTGTTGTTGTGTTCTTCTCTATGCAACGTTTATCACACGTAGTAAACAGTGTAGTAGTGTAGTAGTTTAGTGTGCGAGCAAGATGCCAATATCTGCTTGACCAACAACTTGGCCTAAGCCTATCCCTTACCTTTGGCAACTCTTTTTCTAGCTATGCTTAAAAACGGTTCAGGGGGTGAGGAGAGACTAGGCCTAAAATGAAAACAAACTGACGACGGCGACGACAACGAATGGAATCGGAATCAGGTCGCACGACGAATGAATGCAACTCACACATACACACTCAAACGCACTCACACACACGCATACAATCGGAGCTTTCCGTTGACACAAAAGTGCGAATAAAAAAATATAAAAAATGCAACACTGCAGAAAGTAGCGAGACTAAGCCATTGACAGTTATGCTCAAAAACACACACACAAATACATAACAGCTCTTTCATATAAACGTATGTACATATGTCTGTCTGATTGGGAGGGGTATATAACTGTTATGTATAACAGTTGCGAGTGGGCGACTATGCCAAGTAGTCTGTGATTTACTCATTGAGGCGGGTCGTTGAACTTGTGTGTGCGCTAGGTGGCGCCCAAGTGCAAAAGTGCAATTGCTGCGTACAGTTTTGCCCCGTTTTGTTGTTGAACTAACCTACATTAAAGTGCCAAACGTTTGGAAAATATTGATGGAGAGCGGCAATTCTACACAATCCCACCCCATCCATCCACACACACACTCTCTAGAGAAAATCAAGCACACAACTGGAATTTTTTGTTTCATATCTATTCAGACTCTCTACACACAATTAACGTTTGCTAGCTCCAAAAATATCGATCCAAAGTCTCGCGGACTTCCAGTGCGCGCCAAAAGCGCCCGACAATCCTCTACAGTTGGAAACAGTCGAAAAGTGAATCCAGGGAATCAGTGATGCCAAAACTACTCGCCACAGAAATAGCACAAGCCGACTAAAAAATCTTAAAAAAAAAAAAAAAAAAAAAAAAAAAAGGATATTATAAGGGTCCAAATAGGTTTTCCTTTGAATGGGAGCAAATAATGATTAAAAAGATGGTGACTATTATTTATCCAAATAAAAGAGTTTTATAATAAGAGTTTTAAGTTTTTCCAAAAATATCAGGGAACAAGTAGGTAGAAAATTCCTCTTAAATATCTGTCCATTTTGATGTATTGAAGGGCTGAAAGTAACTTACTTCCAATTGTCTATCGGGAAAAACGTATATGAGCAACACTGCAAGAAATGTCAGCATACCACAACACTGGATGACAACGAAGTGAAGGCTAATCAAAGATAACTATGGCGCTAGGTTCCTTTTCTCAGGGTTGTAGTACTCAAGACTAGGAAGACTAAAAACGACGTTGAACGTCCGCGCACAGACTCAAGCCAAAATATTGTGGCTATAACTTTTTGGCCAAGCCCGAAATAATCCTCCCCCACACCGCTGGCACAGCTGCGAGCAACGCTCTCCACATTAAATGCTGAGGGTGGGGTGGGATGAGGATTTGAAAACTGTTTCAATGCCATTTTGTTGCCAAAATGAAATGAAACGAAATGTCGGCTGCCTGGCGCCTGGTAGGCAGCTGTTTTGGCCCGATGACGACTATTTCTGACTGGAAAGTGACAGGCGGCAGAGAATGGAAGCATGTTGAGAATGGATGTGAAGGTGGGGGAGGCAGAGGAGAGGAAGACTCCCCTAACTTTCAACACGGAATTGGGCGTTCAGCTTTCTATGTGGCAGCTGCGCAATGAGCATGGTTATTCATGTTGTCGTTGGCCCGGCTCGTCTTCCTTTTAGCTCGATTATGGCCACAAAAAGGTGTGGCAAGGGATAGGGTGGGTGGGGGAGGAAGGGTGGCAGTGCACTAGGCCATTGGCATCGGGCAACCTTTGCGCGGGATTGCAGCCCAGCAGCTGTCCGTAATGCGCCAACACCCGGAATACGTATGTATATGTACATAGCCTTACTGTTATGTCAGATTCGTTATATACTGTTATATATACAGTTTACGAGTTGTATATGGCGCATTGAGTGTAGCTGTACTTTCAATTTGCTGTGTTTCGTAGTAAAGTTCTCTCTATCTCTCTCTCTCTCTCTCTCTTGCTCTGTTTGCAATTTTACTATGACAGGAAGCGCTCCTCGTCCCCCTAAAATTCCACAGAATGGTGCATGCTACAAATGTGTGACATTATCTTTGGCCACAAAATGCAATTAATGCAGCTGCCTTCGTAACTTGAAATTATTTTATAGCCCCAACCCCAAATATTTTCACATTTTCTTTCCTAGTTTAATTAAAAGCACATGTCTGAGCGCTTTGCTTAATTACTTTATGTGTTTGTGTGCTTTCAGTGTGGCCAGAACTGCAAAAGCAGAAAAATAGCAAAACTGTAATGTGTTTTGCTATTTTTCGCCTTACCGAAATATATTTAAACTTATGGGTAGTTTATTTTTTATACTATGATCAGGATTAGTCTCAAGCATAATAAAAGAGGATTTGCCATCATACTTTTATGATCAACTTCAAGAGGATATTGGATATTGTTGTACATTTATTTTATATGTTAATAAAAATCATAATAAGTGTTTTTGGGCATAATTTTATGCTCAGCTCAAGAGGATGTTGGATACTAGGAAAATACATACATAGTTAATAAACATAATAGAAACTTTATTTTGGCGGATTTTTTGTTTTTATTTTCCTTTCCTCCCCAAAATTAGGCGAACTTTTTAAAAGTTGACAACACTGTTGCTTTTAGTTGTGGGTGTCGCAAACTGACTGCTGCAAAGTGCCACAAAGCGATAACTTATCGGAGAGTGTCAAGTGCTGAAACTTTCGCAGGCAAAAAGAATGCAATTATGAAGAGCAGAGAGCGCAAAAAAAAAAAACCGAGAGAAAGCTGCAAGGCAAGCAGGCGGCCTAGCAAAGCACAAGTGCAATGGATCAATTACTTTGTGGGTTTTCTTTGCACACACACGGACAGTCAGCAAGGCAGACAAGTGTGACTGTATGTGTGTGTGTGTGTGCAAAAATGTCGGTCGGTCGTTGGCGGACGTCGCGTCGTCGTCTGGCAGCGGCAGCGGCGGCGGCGCTTAAAGATCGTCGCCGTCACTTTGTCAATTGCAGGCGCTTTTTCAAGCAGAGCTTTCGGCTAGCTACCTCGTTGCTGTTGTTGTTGATGTTGCTGCTGCTGCTGCTGCTGCTGATTACATGGAATGCTGTCTCGCCGGATTTAATGACTCTGTTGCGTTATAACGGTGCTTTTTTTATCAATGGTAAAGAAGAGACTCCAACTGCGACTTTGACGGCAACTGCAACTGCAAAAAAGCCATTAATAGCGTCATATGGGAAAGGCGGTCTATGAATTCCACATTAAGATGTTAGTTCCGTTCCGTTCTTTTCTCTGTCTCTATTCTCGATTTGTTTGCAAATTGCATCAATGAATCAACAACAGCTGATATTAGCATTATTAGTATAAGCCAAGTACAAATGTATAATGTGAAATAACAATGAGAAATACTGAGTAAGGAAACAACAATAAATAAATACATACAATATTTCTTTTGATTTAGTACACAAAAAGAGGCAACCGGCATTTTTGCTGCGCAATTTACACACACACACACACATTTATACAAACATATGTACATAGTACATAGACTCAGGCAGAGTCTGAGAGAGAGGGAGACTGAACATGGCGACGGCTCAGCTGGTCAAGCAATAACAAGGTTGACCGGCAAAAGCTCAGCTTTCCCAATTGCGTCGTTTCAACAAAAACAACTGCCAATCACAGTTGACAAAGCTTTGTATTAGAGCTGGAAAATTTTGAATTTTTCGTGATTCGCTACTATAGTATTTCTTAACGATTTTAATCGATAAAAGTCGCAAATTGTAATTACATACAGGTAGTGAAGTAAGTGTTTTGATCAAATAAAACTTCACAAATTTGTTCAAGCCAAGTTCAATTAAAAGTATTGCATTTTTTTAATACTTTTAAAATCATAGTCAATCAATAAGAAATAATATAAAAATTTAAATAAAAAAAGAAAAACAATATATATTTTTTCCAACAGTTAAAGTACTCATTTTTAATTTATTTTTTTATTGTAATTTATAAATAAAAAATGATTTAAATTCGAGTCTAGTCCCATCACTAGTGCAAAGTTTGAAAGCAATTGCTTTTGCTGACAGTCGCGTTTACCGCCCGCATTTTTATTTAATTTTGCACTGCAATTTAACGTTTTGTTGTTGTAAATTATATTTTTATAACAAATGCAGCGTCGCGACACGACGCCTGTGTTGTTTTTCTTTTATTTGGGTTAATTAAAACAGCTGTCTTGGGTGTGAATACTCACACTCACGTATGCATGTAAGCACAAACACACACACGCGTATCAAAATAAATACGAGACGCTTCGCGCTCTTTGTTGCTTTTGCTTAATTTTATCGGTATGAACGAATGTATGAATGTAGGCATGAAATTCGATCAGCTGATCTGCTGTTAATGTTGTTGTATGTTTGTGCATGTATTTGAGGGTCAGCGTCAACGTTGACGTCGAATAAGAATAATTATTGTCGTTGTTGTTGCATTGGAATTTGACAACTGCCGGCATTAAAAATACGTTTGTTGTTTGTGTTATTTTTTTTTTGTGATGCTCACGCTTTGTTTGTGCTTTCATCGCATTTGATGTTGTTGTTGTTTCTCATTTTCCTGCTGCTTCTTTCTATTCAAATTCAAATGGATTTCAGCCACACTTTCAACCTATCTCGTGTGCATGTGTGTGTAACAATTTTTGTTCTTTTTTCGTATGCTAATTAAATGCTTTCGTTGACCATGAGCTTTCGTATGTATGTATGTATGTAAAGCATGCCATGTTGTTGTTGTTCCCATTGTTGTTGGTTGGCTTGAATGGTGTTGTTCTTGCTTTTGGTTCAACGTTTTAGTGACCTTTTGTAATGGATTTTTAATGATGCCGCTGAAAGCGCGAGTGACGACGAGACCAACAACAACAACAATACCAGTTTCAAGACTTTTAAACTGCTGCCCTGGGGCAACGCTGGTGTATGCATACAGTGGCTTTCAGCTTATTTGACCCACAACTCTTAAGTACAACAAATTAAAAATAAATTTATCTTTTTATGGGAAGGAGATCATTTTAAACTTTAAATATTTATATTTTACTTTCAATATACATAAATCGTATATAAATTAAGCCATAAAAACAAACATTGCTAATAATGCAGTAGATCAAATAAGCTGTGCGCCACTGTACATATGAAGATTCTCGCTCTCAGCAACACAGGATTGCATTTCATGTTAACTGCTAAAGAGCTTCTTTTTTTGAGACGAATGTGAAAGAAGAGAGCACAGCACGTGTTTTAATTAAATTGGGTTGGATGAAATAAGTAAAATCTCAAGGTACAGATGTATGTGAAAATGTATGTACATGCACATTCAGAGAAATGTACTATATGTTCATATGTGTGTGTGTTTTATTGACTGAGTCAGCCAAGCAAAAGCAGCTGCTACGGCGCCGCCGACTCGTTAAAAATTAGCTAAAAACGCAAAATACATTTGGCACAAAAAAAAAATAAATATTTATATTTAAATATTTTGAACACTGCCAGACCTGACAGCTGTGTTCTTCTTTATACATAAGTAGTACATATTTACATACAGTTGGTCAAGAAAATCAAATCAAATCAGGAATAAGAAAAATAAGAATACATTTTCTTCGAATTTAACCAATTTTTAAAAATATAAAACAAATCTGTGAATTTATATTACGTCAAAACACTTTCGAGACTTACTGTATGTACATATGAGTACCCCAAATGACCTTGCCTAGTGGTTCGTATTTTTCGATGACGACATTTTTGGGAAATTTAAGGAATCGCATTTTGAACGGCTAATGTCAAGTATGTGTGCATATTGAGTACAATTTTCGTTTATATGTCAATAGTATTAAATTGTTGCAATTGCGGCCTGCTGCTTGCCTTTCTCTCTTTGTCTCTTTTCCTCTTTGGCGATGTTGTCACCGATTATCGTTTGCCAAGCAACTCACGAGCAGCAGCTTTTATTACAGCTTCGGTTCGGTTCGATTCGATTGTTTGAGTGCGAGTGTGTAGAAAACACATGTTAGGCGCCCACTCAACCAGCTGAGTGCGAAAGAGCGAGTGCGAGCGAACCAAAAGACATGTGGATGCTTTTGCATATGAATGTATTTGTATATACTACGTCAATGCCGGCAGCGTTTGGCAGCCGCAGCTGTTTTTATTTTTTGTGCGCATATACAAACACACACACATACAAATAAACAAATGTGTATATTGCCAAAAAAAAAAAAAAAAACAGCGAAATGTGTGAAAAATGAGCTGAAGCTGCAAATTCTCAAATTCCGTTATGTTCGTAAATTTATATGATCACTAAGACATACATACATATATTTATACCAGCATGTGTGTGTGTATTTGCTAATTTTAGCAAAAAATCATTTGGCATGCAAAAGCTCGACGCTATGAAAAATGCTAATGAACCGCAGCAGCCGCAGAACACGCGCTTTTTGTTTGCTTAAGAAAATGACAAACACCGTGAAGAAGAAAAAGATCCACAAAACATCAGCAATAGAAACTACAAATTTAATGTCAGCTGACTTGTTATTTTTTTTACTATACGCCACTCTCAACAAGGAGAGCAGTTTCAGTCAGAAGTCACCCTCATTCTCTCGTACTCTCTCATTGACACTCACACACACACACACTCATACTCACACCTGTCGTCGCTGCCAGCAGAGAAGATAAGCAGCGAGAACAAACAGAACGCTAATTGTTTGCCGCCAACAAAACGTGCGACGCAATAGGAGACTAAAAGCAAATGCAATTGAATGGATGATAAGACATCTATGTAGTAGTAGAAACGTTGATAGATATGTATTTATAATTATGTATCGTATATGTTGATACATAATATGTACATATATATTTTAAAATATATCGTATATCTATAAAGCAAAATACAAATAATAGATATGTAAATATGTATGTACATACAAAAAACAAAAGAAAACTAAAGTTTTGTAAATAGATTGATTTTTGTATAGTTTGTGTACTTTTACTAGTCATGTACTAATTTCATGCTGCGGGTAAAACATGCGTGCACGCACGTAGCCCAGAAAGCTCCCAAGGGGAGGGGAAAGCGTTACAATTACAGTTGAGATCTTCATGCATTTTCGGTGGTTGCCCCGCCCACTGACAGATAGACATACAGACTGACAGCAGCTTGTTGTTGTGCTTTTGGGTGGCCCGGGTGCGCCCGCTGACTGTTCACACGCATACATGCAACACATACAAATACATGTTATGTTTTTGTACTCACGCAGAGCTGCCAACTCAGCTGATGACGAATCAGCAGTTGGCGCGCTCATTGCAAGTATTTTGCTATTTTTATGCATTTTATTTAATCAAAAATTGTAGTGTAGGGCCAAAGAAACAGAAACAGGCCGACGTCGTCAGACGCGCCATTTATAGAAACACAGACGGCAAGCAGCAGCAGCTGACTCGCTGCTGCATACATGAATACACGCGTTTCGTATTGCTACTGCCTGCTGCTGCTGGTGAGAGAGGGAGCGAGAGAGAGAACAGACATTTCCAATTTTTATTGGAAGCAACTGGAAGCTTAAGAGAACCATCACACACGTGTTTACGTTGACGCCTAAATAGTGAGATTGAGAGCGAGCGCTCGTGTGCGAACGAGCAAGTAGCGTCACCGAAAGCTGAAAAAAAGCTTGAATCCACATGTTTTTTCGCCACTGCTGCTACTGCTTGTTGTGCTATTTCCGTTTCAAGCGAAACAAACTGGTAATGAAACTTAACGAAGCTACGCTCTCACTCTCTCGCTCTTACCAGACGCTGTTTATGTGTGTGAGTACAAGAGAGCACAGCAGCACTACTCTAGCAACATTTGTGACGACGCTCACTACGAAACGCCGGCGAATATTGAAAAACTTTTCGTATTGGAACTGTTGCTGCTGCTGTGATGCCTGCGCTTGGTGGTGTATTTTCGTATGCGGCCCGTCACCGTGTGTGTTGGAAAAAAGTACAGTCGCCGCAAAAACGCTGCCTGCCTGTGCAGCGCTGCTTTGCTTGTTGGTTGGTTGGCTGGTTGGATTGGGTTGGTTGCTCGAACGCGTTGGCTGGGATTCTTGTTGGAACAACAACGAGTGTCTCGCGCGCGCGTTTGATCGGCTTTTTGTTTACACTCACACCAACAGACGAATGAATAGCATTGTATGCATGCATTTGTTATACGTGTGTACATATGTATGTGAGTGTTTGTAGTACAGCTGTAGCCTCTGGTGGCGTCGTCTGTTGTTATTGCTTTTTGTTTTTTTTTTTTCTGTTTTTCGCTGGGGACGATTTGTGTATAGATTTTTGCCGGCATTTTCTGACTGCATCGTAGATTTGACGACGAAATATTCTTATTAGCTAAGCCATGAATTGCCGGCCAACACAGCTGCCTCCATATGATGTGTGTAATTCCATTAAGAAAGTATGAATCGATTCATGTGGATAATCCAATAAGAAGCTTAAAATACGAAACGATTTATTTTAACATTTCCAATTGGAAATTCAGAATTGATTTATTTTAAATATAGTTTGTTATTTATACTTTGTGAAAGTAAATTTATAAATTTGGTTTATTTTATTGATGTAATGATGTTTATTTTATTTTAATGGGCGACTTTCCAACGTTTGTCATTTTCCCATACGCTTCCAATGCAATCCAAAAACAACAAATTGCTGTCTGTAAAGTCAATGAACGGCCTTTGAGAGCACAGCGAAAATGAATTGAATGAATTAACATAGAAAAACTTACTATTATTATATACATACATATGTACATGTATGAATGTATGTATTTATAAAATATGCGCGCGACATTGCAATGACGATGCCAACGTTAACGCTGATTTTTATCACAGCTAAAAAGCTGAGAAAACTGTACACCGAGTACATTTACCCGTCTCTTTCTCTCTCTATCTCTCAATCGGTTTTTACTGTGTCCCCATCAAATCAAAACAACATTGGCCGCCCAGACAGCTGTGCACTTAGTGAGAGCGGGTGGACAGCAGAAGGAGAGAGAGAGAGAGTGTAGCAGCTGTGTGTGCTAGTGTGTGTGTGTGTAGACGTTGCCGGCGTTGAGTACTACACAGTTGTTGTAGTAATGACCTCCGACAACAAGCGGCGACCAGAAAATGTGAAACAAGTTTTATGGCTGCTGCAGCAACAACAACATGACGAACCACAACAGAGATTTATTATTTTTTAATCAAAGCTAAAGCTAAAGAATTTCTACAGAGTTTCGCATTCCTTTGGCATGATGCGGCTTCGGCGTTTGCTGCAACCGCGAACCACAGCTTCAACTTTAGCTCCAGCCTCCCTCTTCTCTCTCTCTGCTGCGCCTGCAGTCTCTCTCTCTGTCTTGGCTCTGCTCTACCTACAGCTGCATGCACATTCTTTGCTTGGGTGTTGCCAGAGTTGTCAACATTATTTTTGCATACTTTTTTTTTTTTGTATGTGCATACTGTTTTTGTTTTTGTTGGATACTCTCGCCTACACTTTTGATGTTGCTGGCATTGGTGATGTGGTTGCTTTCTATGCAACTTTTCACCGTTATGCGTGGCCCACGCAAATTTTCATTCGAAATCGGAGCAGAAATGCATAAACAACTTTTGCATACACTCGAACTCACATACACATACAAGTATGCTGAGACATGTATTTTTATATGTGTGTATGTATGTGTACATATGTGTTGTTTGTGTCGACAACGCGCGCATTTTGAAGGACACAAGTTCCTTCACCTTTTTGTCAAGACGGCGTCACAACACCAAACACAACACAGCATAACAACAAGAACAAGAGCAACATCAAAATCAACAGGCTTACTACACTATTTACTATAACCACACTCTTCACTGCCAATGCAAATGGCAGCACAAGAAGAACAGCAAAAACAACAGCACAACCACTTACTTATTTACTTATGCATGTATAATTCTGTGTGTGTGTGCGTGCATTCATTTGCGGTAATTATCAAAGCTCTCTCGCTCTCGCTTGCTATTTGGCAATTATGCTGCTCTGCTTGGCGTTCTTTGCGTCTCTGTGGCGTCTTTTGAATGAGTTTCATTGTTTAGCCCCCTGATGTTGTTTTTTTTTTTTTTTAAGATATAATACACAGTGTTATATGTATACATATGTACATCTGTACACACATATGTATGTGTGCTGCTGTGTTTATGCGATAAACTAAATTAAAAGATTTGCAAATTAGAGCTTGGTCATTTATCAAGTTTATAAGGCAGCTAAACCTGAGCTTACTAAAATGGTTTTGACTTTTAAAAATGTACTATATGGTATATATTTAAAACAAATATGTCTAGTTTTTATACCCGTTACTTCAAAAATAAGTAATAATAATAAGTTAAATAAAAAAAAAATAAAAATCAAAAGGGTATATTGTATTCGTAACAGGAAGAAGGAGGCATTTCCGACCCTATAAAGTACATACGTGTGTATATTTTTAATCAGCGTAAACAGCCACAGTTTTGAAGAAATTAGTTTTTTTTTCTTTCTGAAATTAATGTTATCTACGTTTTTAATCTATCATCGTTTTTAATCGCAACAAGATCGGTTGAGTAAAACGGCAGTAATGGCTATTATTTATTTAAAGTTGTTGAAAAATGTAAGCGCCTAAAAGTATGTAATGGGAATACTTATAGTCGGGGTCTCCTTCAATTCTTGAAAATTTAGTTTTCAATCAATTTTAAGTTGACATTTTCCTGGAATTTGAATTTGAATTTGTAATTAATTTCAAAGCGATAAGCGTTTATTCTGAAAGCTAAAACGATTTAAACCAAATTGTAAAAAGCAAGCTTCACCATAACATGTAAAGTGCCTTAAAATCGGTGTATATATCGAGCTTGATATAAATTTAACCGAGTTAACCCTTAAACACATAAACGTGTTTTAAGACACTTAACCACAGTAACTAAATAAGTAATGCATATTGAAATATTTTTTGACTGTTGCTTATAAATACAGCTTATTATTTGCAAACGCTTTTAAGTTCTAAAAAGCAAGGACTGTAATCATTAAAGTTTTATTATAATACTCAAGAAATAATCATTATACTATGAATTTTATTATTTTACTTATTGTTACTATAAAATAATGATTATTTCTTAAGTTTTTTTTTTTTTTTGATAAAAAATAATGATTATTTCATGAGTAAAATATTAAAAATCATAAATCTTAAGATCACTGTGAAATTGCACCCTTAAAGAAAATATACAAATATATCACGTTTTTTTAAAGTCACTAGGAGTGAATGATTTTTTCAATTGAAAAAAAAAAAACATAATAATCATTGATAACTGTTCCTGCTAAAAAGCTTTTGACGGAAATTATTTGAATTATTTCTGTTTATTATTTTCAAAGTAGGTCTCTGAGGGTTAAGCTGTCGTATAAATTCGCAAATTAAAATTGGCGAAAATTAATTTAAAAATTTCCAAATAAATTTTTCTTTAGAGTCAATTTGCTTTGCTGATCATCAACATCGTTTGTCTTCTTCTTTTTCAGGCGGCTATACTGCAACAGACGTTTCAATATATTGTGGATCTGGAGAATCAGAAGACACAGATGCTGACACAGAATAGCGAACTGAAGCGTCAAGTGGGCGAACATGGGGCAAATGGAGGTGACAACAACAGCAATGTCAACGAATCGAGCAACAACAACAACAGTGGCAACAACAACAACAGCGGTACAAGTGCTGTGGCAATTAAGAAGCGCAAGTTGACGGACAACGTCATCAATATGCAAACGATCAGCGACAGCTCCGACGAAGGTCTGGGCTCAATGTCCCCCGAACCGATGACCCTGTTGTCGGGCGGCCAAGGGGGCGTGGCAGCGACAGCGGCCGCAGTCACAAAATTGAGCAATGCGAGCATTATTGCCGCCAAGGAGATGCTTGAGATGAAGAAGCAGCTGGAGAAGGAACGCAGTCTGAGGCGTTTACTTGAGGATGAGCTGCAAATGATTAAGCGACAACTCTACAGTGTTGCCACAGCGCCACCCGGTACCGCTGTCGCAGCAGCGGCAAACAGCGGCAACAGCGCCTACATTCCACGCGAGGTTATCGAGCACACGGACAACTTTGTGCGTGCCGAGGAGCTGGAGGATTTGGGTGGCACCGTCTCCTATGTGGAAATCGACGAGATGACCGGACAACAGCAGGTGGTTGTCTGTTCCAGCATTGAGGAACTGGAATCGGATGCAGCAGCGGAGATAATAACCGAGGATCAGGTGCATGAGGAGGTTATACTATCGTCGAATAGCTCGACAGAATCGGAGAATGAGGTGAATGTGAATGCGATTGCCAAAGCCTATGCCGAGGGCATGAGCACGCCCATATTGCAGGCGGCAATTAAGGCCACGCCCAAAGTTGAGGTGGAGCGGATCAATGAGAAAATTGTCAAGGTCAAGACGGAGAAACTGGATCAGCCTACGATGATTAGCAGTGGCACGGCGGTATTTACACGTTCCCGCCAAAATCTCGAAACAATTGTGGAGGCCATACGCCATCTGGAGGGTGATCATCTGTTTGCGGATGGCGATCAGCAGCACAAACTGCAGCAGCATTACCAACAACAGCAACACCATCAGCAGCAGCAGCACCACCACCACCAGCAACAACAACAGCACCAGCAGCAGCAGCATCATCAACAGCAGTCGCATCATCAATTGATAGCCACGAATCATGCAGGCGGAGGAGGAGGTGGGGTACATCGATTGGCACAGGATGCACCATTGGCATTGACAACGGGTAAACAGCATGCGGCACTCGCCGAACTGCGTCCATTTCTGCAGCTGAAGGGCAACAAGCAGGTGATTATAACGGCCAAGGCGGCCAAGGATATGGGCAGCTGCAGTGCGACCGTTACGCCCACAGCCATTTTCAAAGTGCAGACAAGCAATGCGACGTCGTCATCCGGTGGCACGAGTCATCATTTGAGCAGCGGCAGTCATCCAGTTACCATAACAACATCTCTCAAGCAATGTCGTCCCGGTGTCATTGTTGCCAAACAGCTGCCGTCATCCTGATTGCCCACCAGCATCAGCAGCAACAACAACAGCAGCAGCGCCTCCTCTCTACTCATTGAAACAGCAACAACACGAGCTAGTATTAAAGGCGTTCGTAATAACATTACAGTAACAGCAGCAGCAGCAGTAGCAACAGCAGCAACTCCTAATCCTTTAACTAACAAGCGACGAACCAATGTTAAGCAACAACATTGCGCTAACAGAGCTGTTAGGCGACGCTGAGCGAGCTCTCTTTAACAGAGATCGTGCTGACTGTTAAAAATAAAAGCTGCTCGAACTGTTACCAAAATAAAAATGGCAATTGTATAAAATGCGTTAGCAACTTTGTGCAGTTAACTACTAAAATTTGAATGAATTTTCTATTTTGTTTACCAAAAAAAAAAAAAATACAGTTTCAGCACATTTTCCATTTTTTGCAAAAACAAAACAACAGAAGTCATAGCCACTGTAATTAATAATGCAAAACATAAACAAAACAAAAGAAAAGAAATGAGAAGCAAAGAAATATATTTGTTTATTTATTGGTTAAGTTAATGTGAGAGAAAGAAATAACAACAACAACAGGCAGTAACAACAAAACAGAGTACAAAAACAAAATAGACATAAAATTTTATGATTTTCTGTTTATTAAAACAAAAACAAAAGAAATCAAACACACGACACACACACACATACAAAAAATAAAAAAAATAGAGCAAACTAAGAGAACTATATTACTAAGTATGCAAAAAAACAAAACAAAAAAAATTAAAAAAAAAAATATACAAAACTAACAAACAAAATGAAAAAACAAACAAAATTATACATGCTATAGCAAATACACACACATAAATACATAATATATATACATACATAATTCGATATATGTATAATGTTAATGTATGATGAGCATGCTGAACTCTATAAACACCATCGCATTAATTTTTACATTTTTAAATTATTTTCTATTATTTAATTAATTTTAAAAATTAAATTTTAATCGATTATATATATATCTTTAACTATATATCCATATATAAAACGTAAAAAGAACTTAATTGTATTTTTCATTTTTTGCCCAAAACACAAAAAATCAAAACATGCAAAAAATTTTGAACTGGAATTTATTGAGTTTTTTTGTTGATACATATGTATATCTTTAATTTATAAGTGAGAGTGCGTGGTAAGAAGAAGTGAAAATCGTTTATTATATAAACTACATATATATATATATATATAAATCTATATATATATATACTTTATAAATACATGCAAAATACATACGACATAAGCTAACGCAACATTACATAATATTACTACTAAATACAAGTACATTAATTATGCATATATACAAATATATACATACATCCATACATATATACATACAAATAAATAAATTGCATACATACAATATGTATTATGCCTTAGAACATAAGTTGCAAGCAGCGAGAGTTCAGAGTTGAAGGATAAAAAATAAATAATTATAAAAAATTAAAGTGGCTGCAACCTCAAAAATTCATCGTATCAAATGCCCCATGCATGTGTGAGTGTGCGACAGATAGAGAGAGAGAGAGAGTGTAGACAGGCTGCATCTCTCTACAAAGCCGCTGGGACGCTGCGCGCCAGCAGAGCAGGCAGCTTTTTGTCAGGAAGGCGACACATAGTGTCCCTCTCCTGAGAATGCCGCGATACATCGGCGCGCAGCGTTGCATCGGCTTGGCCACCCACAACGGAGAGAGAGTTTGAGAATGATGGAGAGAGCGGTGCTCCACCCATACACATGACACACACTTGCACATGTATTGGGCATTTGCATATGAAGAATGCGCGTGTTGCCGATTTTCAGATTTATAGCTAAACAACAACAAAAAAACCACATGATTATGCATTATATAAGCCAGATCATACATACATACAACAACAACAACATATTACTACGTACATTCATGCTCTATATAAACAACAACAAAATACATTAAATAATTAAAATACGATAAAACAAAAAATATGTCAAATAAATGGTTTTTCCTTTTCCCCTCAAAGAAAATCAAATTGTGTGCTTTTTATTGTTTATTAAGATTAAGATACTTTTGGGGGCATCTAAAGATTTCAGAGTTGCGAATTTTTCAAATTTGGATTTTACAGGTATCTTTAAAATTGATGAGAACTTCACCTATCAATTTGTATTACACGATTCAGCAAATGTAATTAGGTTATAAATTTGAAAAAACCGTTTGCGGAAAAGCTGAAGATCTTAGGAATGTATTGTGATTTACACGATTCAAAATCAAAATAATTTAAAGTTACTTTCAATATACACTGTTTCGAAAATAAAGAAAATAATTGTGTTTACTATTTAAAAAAATATTTAACATAATTTATCTATTATTTCTTAAAACTTATTCTAAAAACCTTAACCAAATTTTTGTGTACTAAAGTTTTTTTAATTTCTTAAAAAATTACTTGACAAACTAACTTCACACGATTCGTTTCGTGTTTTATGCACTACTTATAATAGCCTCTTACACGTTTTCTCCGCAGAACTCTCTCTCCCTCTCCCTTCCCTAAAATCCCCAATTTTCCAATACCCATCGTTATCCCTGACCTTACTAATACTATTAACTTGTTATGTTACTGTATACTAGTCTAACATTCATTCTATTATTATTAACAATACTAATCTTTATTGATCTGATTGGGTTTTCCCAATCATAGCAACAAATGTTGGATCATTTATAATTTTAGCTTACCCCAGATCTAACTTTAATTTTTTTTTCTTTTCAGTTCATAATTTATATTTAATTGTATTTGTATTTGTAATCCTTAACTTAATTTTTATACTTCGCAATTTTTTCTTTGCCGACTGTTTTTATTCGTGCATAAATAAATAAATAAATAAATAAACTGTATGTAAGCAACACAGCTAATTGTATACTAAAAGGTTTTACTGCATGCATTTGGGCGCTCACTTTGCTTAAATCAAGAAATAGCTAGCATTATGGATTTGGATCTGATAAATAGATCCAGATACATTTAATTGGAATGATTGATAATAATAAAAGAGATTTATAATAATCCGTAATATATATTAGACGAGCTTGATCCGTGTGGGACTCATTGAAATCTGAAATTCGGGTGTTATTCATCGATATACCAATACCGGGTATAAAAACTAACAATAAGTGATGTAAATCTAAGCTGTAAGTCGAGTTGAAATCTAAATGTATTTAGAGGCAAAAGTTCGGAAAAAATGTACAGCGATGGAATAAAATTGAATTTTCCAATTTTGAAACAAGATGGTGATACATTTGATATTCCGCAACAAAATCGGTTAAGATTTAACAAAGTTATAAAGTTTTGGAAAAAACCTTAAAGTTGAAGTATGGAAAAAATGTACAGTGATGGAATATAATCGATGAAATCGATTTTAATTACTCGATTGATCGTTTAAAAATAAAATCATGTTGTCGATTTTTCCATACATTTTTACATCTCTACTAGCAATATATAAAAATAATTTCATTATTTAATATGGTACTTAAAACTAAATAGTATTTTAACCGAATTATGTTAATAAAGCTACAGTTGCTCCTCCTCGATTTGCACATCCGTTGTGAAGACATACATGTCCCTGCGCCTGGCAAACAGCAGCTCCTGTCGCTTCGGATGCGTGGCCAGGGAGTGGACTACACCACCATTGTCACCTGCAGGAATAGGATACAAATTTAGGTTAACACAAATTGTTATTGTTAAGATAAGACATTTGAAATTCTAGTTTACTTATGCGAATGCGCTGCAGGACTTTTGTCTCCAATAGATCCCAGATGTAGGCATAGCCTTCACTGGAGCCGGCCACAATGTGAGCATCGTTGGCCAAAATGCCGCTCTCGATGTGATAGTCATCGGCCTGATGGCCCTTGTATTCGGCCAAAAGTCCCCCCGTCTCGCAGTCTAGCAAGCGGACCACGCTGTCCTGGCAGCCAGCAACCAGACACTGTTCATCCCGTGTCTGCGCCAGATACGTAACCGGTTGCCCAATCTTATCGCAGGTCAGTTCGCCAACCCGTATGTCGTAGTGCCGCACACAGCCGTCCAGGGAGGCGGCATAGATCTTGTGCTCGTTGGTCAGCACCGTCGTTATGCAATCCCTTGCCTCCTTCATCACCTGCACAGGATCGAGGCGTCGGGTGCGTATGTCCCAGCACATGACGGCATTGTCACGGCCACCGGAAATCGCTATGGAGGAGTCCTCATTAAAGCAAACACATCGCACACCTCCAGCATGACTGCGCAGTCGACGCACAGGTGTTCCTGCCCAAGGGTGAATAAGAGTATAACAAAGAATGTAAATGTAATCTCACTCACCTGTTGAAACATCCCAATAGATAATACTCTTGTCCAGGCTGGCAGAGACTATGTAACTACTGTCACAGCTGCCAGCGGCATCAGTTACTTCATCGGCATGACCTCCGTAGGTTTTGAGCAATAATCCCGACGCTGGATTCCATAGTTTTACCTTTTTATCCGATCCGCAGCTCATGCAGTAAGTGCCATCCACTGAAAAACAAACAAAATCTGTTTAATATTAGTCCAATGAATCTGTTTCAGGTATGTTTACCATTATAACGAACTGCTCTCACTGCTCCCTGTTTGCAGTCGATGGTTTTGCTGCAGTTAAAATCAAGAAATGCCGGCATTTGTTTATATTTGGTAAACTGATCACACACTAGAGAGGAGCAACATCTAAATGAATAAGTGTGACTGAGTCACTGTCACCCAGCAAGTGAAGAACTTTATCAAATTAAAAATAATAAATAATAAATTAATATACAGCATAAAAGAGTAATAAAGCTACTGAATTTGCGACTTTATGCAGTACACAATCACCGTCGAAACTGCGACTCCGAAGTCGCAATATCTGCGCAGTTTAAATACTGCCTGGTGGCAACGTCATAGCAGTGTTTATTAATGCGTTATGACACAAGCATCGATTGCCATTCATGATATTAGCATCAAGGCTATCGATACATTGAAACTTACATCGATTATTAAGAGAATAAATTATAAATATTGTCGAAATCCATGTACTTTAAATAAAATAAAAATAACCATATTAATGACTATATAAATAGTCTAAAGAACTCTTATTACTTTTACAAAATGTTATATTGATAGTCGGAAAAATATCGATGCGCCGCAAAAATTATGAAACCATCGATAATATCGATTTAGCCATCGATGGCTATGCAGCCCTACCAACAATAATAAAGCAGCGGCAACAACAAACAGTCGACGCAACAGCAGTTTTCAATTCCAAACAAACCCAAAATCCACAAACAATTAACAGAATTCGCAATAAATTTATGCGAATATTAAATATGTGCTGTGCGCTTAAAGTTATAAGTCATAATAAATAAAAGAGACCACAAATAATTCGACGCAAATTCCGTGGCATACGCACCAAGCACGTGCGTTGGCGGGGGAGGTGAGGTGGGCTATTTCGGATGCTACGCAATAAGACAAAGCTACGCAATTTCAGCTGTCGCTGTTGCTGTCGCAGTCGCAGTCGCTGCTGGTGGCACTACGACGCACCTGCCAAACTCGAAACGTCGCTGCTGCTGCTGACGTGTGCAAACGAGTGCAAAGCGACGACAGGATATTAAACAGCTACAGCCAGAACGAAAGCAGTTGCAAACTGCACGACAAAATTAACGAAGTGTCAGTGCAATTGAACGACACGACGCACGCATACACACAATACAATAGCAACAACGCAAATGCCAATAAAGAATGCAGCGCCACGAAGAGCACAGCAGATTGCATAAAAATCCTGCTCAAGAATAAGAAGTGCACACTTTAAAACACACACAGACGCACATAAAAGCGCGACAAAGCAAAACAAGAAGAGCGCATACCTACAACAGTAACAGCAACAACAACAGCAGCATATAAAAGGGCAAACAGTGCGCGAACAAACAAGGTGGAAAGTAAAAAAGTTGTTTGTCAACTTGTGGCGTCCATTGCACACACACTCCCTTCACCCGTCGCCCGCCTCCCACCGCTCAAATGTTGCAGCAACAAAGTGTCTGGCTGTACTGCTACCAACTGGATGTAGATGAAGTGCATGTCCAGTGTGCTTGCAACAGCGCCTGCGGCCAGTGCTAAGTAGTTTGTGGCAAAAGCAGCAGCAGCAGAAGTTATAGTTGAAGTAGAAGAAGCAAAAGTGGCAAGTGCGAAGCAAACAACAACTACTTCAACAATTTGTGTGTTAATCCTTTTTGGCCATGTCAACGGTAACACGCAGCGCCAGCGCCAGTCCCTGCATGGCCCTCAATGGCATCATCGATGCCAGCCTCTTCCCCCTCAAATCCACATCCGATGTGGTCAATCTCTTTCGACGTGCCCTCACCAGCGCCATCGAGCCCGATCTGACGCTCCTCTCCATTGTCGTTGGCTACATCGAGCTATCGCTCACCACCGGCGAGGCGGCTCAGGCTGCGCAGGCAGCACAAGCGTCCCTAGGTGCGTATCCGAATAACTATAAAAATATTGCTCAGATTCAGATGATGTTCCCAAATTCGTGCACTCTCAAATAACATTCTTGGTGTTGTACATTTTCCTATAACCCTAAAGCAATGCTCTCATTTTTGGGAAATTAATATGTTAATTATTCTCATAATATTTTAAAAATTTTAAATAAGAGTACAAATTATAATTTAGCTTTGTCTATAGCAGTAAAATTCTTGAAATTGGCATTTTTTCCATTTTTCTGCAATCCTAAAAGTATGCATTAATATTTGAATAAGAATATCAGGGGTGTTTCAAAAATGTAAACTACCCAAAAACCCGTACACTTTTGGTTTGCTTACAGTTGGATTACACTGTGTTAGAATTTAATTGAAACTATGTTCTAAATTTAGTTTACTCAGAAAATGAATAAAGTTTTAATTTTGGAAGCCTAAAAACTTGATTTATAAATTTTAAATATTAATGCAATTATTTTAAAACATTAATTATGTTTAACATTATATTTAGTTATTGCACCTTTATTATTTTCATTTTACATATTAATCAACTTTTTAAATGTAAAAATTGTAATATAATTTCGTCTATCTGGAACACCCCTGATAATAAACTTGAAAGATCTAGAATCGAAAAATTTGTAGCACACATTTGAGGGCTATCTTCTTAAACTACTTGTTAATTTTCTGTGCATATATGTATTTATTTTAATTTAAAGTCAGCTTATATATGACTTCAAATTAATCTTTTTTTGCTTGATTAGGCAGCAGCAGCGATGTCATCATGGGCAACAGCGTGCCCTTTCCGGTGGTCACCCACGAGCTGATAGCCGGACTGTATAAGAAATTCCAGACGATATTGTCGGTGGTGGAGAAGCCGAAACCGCATCGTCAGGCGACACGTGATATCATAAAGAAAGTATCGGATGTGATATGGAATTCCCTGATACGAAGCAGCTACAAGGATCGGGCACATCTGCAGAATCTGTACAGCTATTTGTCGGGCAATAAGTTGGATTGCTTTGGCGTTGCCTTGGCCACAACTGCCGGTTGTCAGTTGCTGGGATACCGTGATGTGCGTCTGGCCATCTCCGAAGATCATGCATGGGTAATGTTTGGTCAGAAGCGTGTGGAGAGCATCGAGGTGACCTGGCATGGCAAAGGCAGCGAGGATAAACGTGGTCAGGACATTGGCGCTGGCATTGAATCCGGCTCCTGGCTGTATCTGGGCGGCCTGGCCGTCGTCTGTGAGCGTGGCATGGAAGTGGCTGCCATTTGTGTGGCATTGAACATCTCCCTGAGTGCGAACAGCGATTGTGTTGAGGTTGCAGAGTTGCAGCAACAGCTTCTCTGGCTACTGTATGATTTGGGTCACCTTAAGCGTTATCCCATGGCATTGGGGCTACTCGGCGAGCTGGAGGAGATTAATCGAACGCATCACAGCATCAGCTGTGAGCAGTTGTTCCGCGAGGCAATCGAGGCATCCCGAACCTATTACCACAATCATCACGTCTATCCGCACATCTTTCAAGGCAACTATTACAATCGATTGCTTAAGTATCGCGAGGCTTTTGCCGCCTGGGCAAATGCGGCGGATGTTATACGGCTGTATACGTATCAGTGTCGCGACGACGAGGAGATCTACAAGGAGCTGCTGGACATTGCCAACGAGCTGATACCCTATGTGATGAAGAGCGAAAGTTCGGGTCACTCGGCGCGCAGCATTCTCCGTGATGCGGAAGTCTTTGCGAATCTTTTGCGTTTCTATGACGGCATCTGTCAGTGGGAGGAGGACAGCCTGACGCCCATTTTACATATTGGTTGGGCCAAGCCTTTGGTCAACAACATTACAAAGTTCGACTACGATATACGCTCACAGGTGGTCATTAAATTACCCGAGGATCTGGAGGCCGAACAGGCGGCCGCATTGGAGGCTAAAAGGGCAATGGCTGCAGCAGCAGCGGCAGCAGCAGAATCATCGCTCCATTTTGAGGGCAATAACAACAATAACAACACTGTTGTTAAGAGAGATGAGGTGTGTTTGAGAAAAGCTTTATTTCGGGATTGTCAAATATAAATACTATCAAAATTAATTTTATCAGGGAATCAAACCGAAACAAATATAGGTTACAGTGTCGGTTCCGGTACGTCCCGAAATAACTATTTCGGTAAAAGGTTCTATTTCACTTTTTTTCTTTCGGTTCCGCTATCAGTACCGGTACGTAACGGTACAGCAAATCATTTTTGAAACATTTTAAAATTTTAAGATGTTTTATAATAAATATGACACCGAAATAAACAGACCTGGGGCAAACAAATTTTTTTGAACGAATTTAAAAATGTTTGAATGCAGAATGTATTAAGAGGCCAAATCATGATCAAAATGACATTCTGCTAGAAAATCGGTTTAGTTTTGATCAAGTTATGACAGTTTGAAGTTGGTCAGACTGCGGATTTAGCCAATTTACAAGTCCAAATATTTGTTCAATTTCACATGATTTTTTTACAAAAAAATGAAAGGTCTCAGAATCATTTTTAAAGTGTTGTTTTATACTAATTACGATATAAGGAGCTGATTAAAAGTGAAAACTTGAGATTTAAAATTTGGAATTTTCAAAATTTCAAAGGGGGGACCCTTACCATCAAAATCGATTCTTGGTCGAAAATAATAAAATTTTCTCAATGAACAAAAATTGAACACAGAATGAATTTATAGGTCAAATCATGATCAATATGATATTCCGTTTGAAAATCTATTCAGTTTTGATCAAGTTATGAAAGTTGGAAGTTGGACAACTCTTTGACCTAGCAACTTTACCACAACCTTACCGGTACAAACGTTTCGGTATTCGGTTCTTGACAGAGAATTTTCCTTCGGTTACGGTTTCAGTTCCGGTACTAAAAATTAAACGGTTAGTGTCGGTTAACGGTTCCGGTGTTGTTCCCTGATTTTTATTCATTTTTTTGGTGTATGTTGGCATAAAACTTATGCAATTCCTTTGATTATTCATAGAAACCGAAGTCGGAATTGCCCACAACATTGGCGGACTTAACAGCTGCATGTGGCGAGAAGATATTAAATCCAGATTTTCTGCTGCAAGGCGGCGGTCAACCATTTGCCGATCAGAAGCAGCAAAGTGTTGCAGAGGAGACGCCGTCGCATAACAACAAAGGCACCAACACTATAGACAAGGAGGCTACAACAACTACAACTACAACAAGCAACGGCGGCACTTTGGCACAGTCGCCACCAAATGAGGCAAGCAGCGCCAATGAGGCAACACAGCAGCCACAACACCAGCACCACAAAGAAGCTAAATTGGAGGAAAGCAAAAGCAAAAGCAATAGCATGTGCAACATCGTTGAACAAACGACAAGCACTCCAGCACTCGTCGATGACTATGATCCATTTGAGATCATGCTAAAGCGTCCAGTGATCACACTATATAGCCAGAAAATGAAGGGCTTAAAGGATCTTCTGCTCGCCGAGAAGCTCAACACACACGCCATATCACTTCAAGTCACCGCCCAATCGGTGGCATCCCGCAAAGTGCGGGGCGTGGCAGACAGTCGACAGTCGACGGCAACAATATCGGCCACTATAACGGCTATAGCATCAACAGAGGGCGGCATTGGGGGAGGGGCTGGCACTGCAGCGAGTGCATCCTCGGCGAGTGGAGATTCAATTGCAGCCTCAAGACCTAAGCGTACAAGACGCGAGTAAATCAGTATCCACAATCGCGTAGAAATTTGTTGTTATATATAGATATATATTATATATGTATATTGCTTGTACACATGACGAGTAAATTGCTGAACTTGTCAAGTTCGTAAGCAGCTTTTATCTGTGTGTGTGTGTGATTAACACATGCGATTACATTAATGATTAATCCTTTACTATTATGCGTATATATATCAATATTTTTGATGTTCGATGTGTATTTATGTAGTTTGTAAGCGCGAAACACAAACCGTTAGAGAACGCTTAGCGTTTTAAAAGAGTTACACACAATACACACCACTCACACAAACAGAAGAAAGCACACAAAGCTCTCAACTATTTATAAAGGTGCTAGCGAGCTAAGCGAATAAAAAGCTAATAGAAATCAACGATATCAGCGAGTTGTTTACACGATTTGTTCGCAAGCACCTTAACGTATTGTAATTGTATTTTAGTCTGTTAATATAATTAATTTTTTTTATATTTATTTCTAAAACTTGTTTTCCCATTCTTTGTATATGTTAGTTTTTGGTTTAAGCTCAAGCGTAACTTTATTGGTGCTCTTCTTAAAAATTGAAATATTTGTAAAAATGGATATATGTATGAATGTATGTGTTTACTACTTTTATGCATTTAATGAGGCTAAGCTGTTTAATTTAATTTACAGATGTATACATATATGGATACAGAAGAAATAACTTAACACAACCGCAACATAGAACATTTTATAATGCAACAGAAAACATATTTAACACTTCCTCTCTATATGTGATAAAAAAAAAACTGTTTTTTCTAGAAAGCTTTCATATACTATGTATTATATACGTATCTAATAATACACTTACCATAAACAAACATACATATTTATCAAGTCACTTACTTAAAACACACATTAAAGGGCCGTGCAACTTAAAAGGGGAAGGACGCGGCATGCACTTTTTAAACAATTGATCAAAGATCCAATGCGAAATAACAGCATCTATATGAACAGAGTTATTTTATTTATGAAACTTTTGAAGCGGCATTATAAGTATTATAAAACGAAAACAAAAATCCTTGAAATCCATTGAAAGCAGTCAGGGGTCAGCGTTGAATTTAAGCAAACTGGAGCTTAAAAACAAATTGTTAAATGATGATAATAAAAAGCATTAATTTATTTTTTTTGTGCGTCGTGCGTCTGTGATGAATAATGTATAAAGTAAAAACAGAAAAAAAAAGAAAAGAGAGCGACTATGCCCATTAAGTTTAACAAATCACAAAGAAAACAACAACAAAACACAAATAGAACAATAAGTTCAAAAATGGTATAAATTAATCAAATGTATGGTGTTTTATTCCTTTATAAAAGTAGCATATTTAAACAAAAACAAAAGATACAAATCTATATTAATACATACATTTGTAGATATATTTTGGCATACAAAATTTTTACTATAAGCGTAAAAGAAAAATTAACAGTTTGGCAAGCGAAAAACCATTTGAAAAAATAGCCTATAACCACAAAAGCAAAACATGCAATAAATCAAAAGCATACCGCAAACTATTTATTATCGATGTTAAAGTTACTTATATTTCAAACCGCTCAATAACCCTATTAGCTTGAAATTCAAATAGCCACAAGTCAAAATGTTATAAAAAAAAAATTACAAATAAATGCATCTTTCAAAAAGCAATTCCATAACCATTTTAAATTTTTCTAGCAATCGAGTTTCGAAAATAGCCGGAACTTATTATAAAATATTTTAGTTGGCAACAGTGGCTGGAAAGCTATGTTATCGACGATGAATATATTTATCAAAGTGTATTCTGAATATCGGTATCGGTAACCACTAAATTTTTGGTTTTGAATATTGTGTACTTCTTGATTAAATACAGTTCATTGATTTATTTTACAATACAATATGACAATAATATGACACATACGATGCTACTTACAATTTAATAATACAACATGTTTTTAGTTTTTTTACATGAAAATAAACTAAATCAGAAAAATTATGCAAAAATACTAAACTAAGCAATTCCAAAATGCATTAACTTTGAAGTAATTAATAATTTGATGAAAATTTAAAATTTGAAATTAGACAAAATTAAGGAAAACATTTTAATGAAGGTTTAAAGTTCGTCAACCCTCGGTAAGGAAGTTACAAAATTTTATTCTGAAAAAAAGATATAACAAAAAATCCAGCAAATTTTAACAAAAATGTTGTAAAAATTAAATGAAAATGAGTATAAAAATTAAGAAGATCCATTTTCGGAATTGTACTTATTTTTTAAGTACAAAAAATCAAACCAGATCGGGAAATTCTGCAGGGTGGCAGCCTTTGCACCTGGTTGCTGTCCTACTCCACCAGTACTGGCAAGTTTTTAGGGGGAACAATAGCTGTTTCCGTCTTAAAAGCATCTTAATTTGTTATTTTAGGCAGTTTTGCACAGTTTTACCAAAAATAATAATAGCAAAACTTATCTGAAAATAGCCAGATTTTCAGCTAATAGCAATTTGAAGAATTTCTAGAAAACCAACTCTGAAAATAGCCAGATATAGCTATAAAATAGCTAAGTTGGCAACAGTGATTGCAATGTACGTGTTTTGTTCTGATTATTATTAAATTTGTTTTAAATTGATTAAATAAAGTTGATTAATAAACTTGTACACCCTCATAGGGTATCCAACACGATGGCACTCAGTGGTCACAAGGATAAGGCAACATCCGAGGCTGCCGTAGATGATGACGACTACACATCAGCCATATCCCACTTGACGATTGGCGTACAAATCCAGGAGCTATCGAAACGTTTACAAAACACCACAGAGGAGTTGCATCAACAGGTACGGGACAAGCATGGAGCATTATTGCAGCAGGCAACACACGCCGGTCGTTTCGATGCTGCACTTAATACGCTAACGGAGGATGTGCAGCGCGTACGCGCCACAGGACATCGTCTTAAGAGCCAAGTGGACACCCAATACCAACTGGTGGAGAACCAAACCCAGGTGCTTGGCCGGCTGCATGATGTGTCGCATCTGTTGCGCTCGGCAGGCACATTGCTTACGTTGACTGCCAAATTGAAGAATACCAAGGATGTATTAAGACAGGCAGAGCTGCATTTTGAGCTGGGTCAGTTGATAGAAGACAAGGAGCTTAAGGACATTGATTTTATACAAGAAGAGCGCGCCTACGTGATTAGTTCCGGCCAGAAAATACGTAATCTAACACAAATGCAGTTGGTCACTGGACTCCAGGAGCGCAACCAAACGCAGGTGGTCAATGCACTCAAGGTGAGTAATTCAGCATTGCCGTAAACATCGTCAGTTAAACTCATCTGCCTACAGATTTTTATGAACTTCAACACGCTGGAGAAATCGCTGGACAATCTGCTGACCACATTTATAGCCGACATGGAGCAGTCGCTCAAGGAATGCTTTGCAGGCACAGACATATCTGTGCTTAATAAAGCCGATGCCATGCGCTCACCCACCCATGGAGCAAGTAGCTCAGCCAAGTCGAATTCACGAGGTCCCGGCAAAGCGCCTCAGTTAACAACGACGCAAAACTTTCGAGCCAAGTTCTGGAAATCCTTGCACTGGCTGCTCTACGATGAGCTCTACGAGAGTTGCACACAAATCAAGTTGCTGAAAACGGCGTTAGAGCAAATCAATCAGTTTGGTTATACGTCCGAGTCATCGGATCAATGCATTCCACAACGCTTCTGGCAGCGTGTCCAGCAGTTGCTGCGCAAATCCTTTGACGAGTGTTCGCAGCATGTGAATCAAACATTGCAGGAAGGTCTCTCCAAGCTGCTTACCTCGGCACGTGGCTTGGAGCAGCGGCTGAACAATGAATTTCAGTTTGACAATGAACTTTTTGCTCCTTTGGAGGTGGGCTACGTTAGTAAATGCGCTGCCAACATGAAGGCTTGCTTGGCCGGAGTTGAATTGCCCGGCAACGAGACGGTCGACAACTTTATAAGAGTGGCATCCACTGAGTTGAGTGCAGCTCTCATTGACAGCCGTCTCAGCACTGCGATTGCAAGTGTGTTTGTTGTCTGCGGCAAGGAGTTGTGCACCAAGCTGGAGGCCCAAATTAAACTGGGCGCTGACTCCAAGCAAGTTGTGGACATGCCCAATATGCAGCAACAGCAGAATACACAGCTGGCCAATGTGTTGTACTACTACAAAGATTCGGTGCGTCGCATGCTCAGAGATCTGCAGTTGCAGTTTGAGAAGACAAGCGGTGGAGCCAGTGGGAGCATAGCTCGTTCATTAGAGCAGGCGGATTTGTTGATTGGCACTATTTTACAACAAATTATGGAATCGATTATAACGACCATAAGCATCATCATACTGAGCATGCATCGTGAGCCAGGCTTGAACACGGATAGACTGTCCACAACAGGACCATCCATGTACATGAAGGAGCTGCAGGTCTGCAGGACACAATTGTCCGATTATTAAATTATAGCTATATTATTTTATTATTACAGGAATTTGTTAGCCGCTCCTGGTCGCATCACATAGAGCTGTTTGATGACAAGGAGCTGACCAGTAAGTGTGGCCAAGAGCTGGCCAAGCGTTGCATTGAGCTCTTTCTTCACAATCTTTGCATTTTGAGGCCATTGAGTGGCGCGGGCAGACAACGCCTAAAGCAGGATTGTCAACACATGGAGCAGGCGTTGAAGCCACTGTGTCCCAATCTTGCGGAACTGGGAAAACCGTCCCGATTATTGCGTGCAATGTCCCTGTTGATTGTGCAGAGTTCCAAGGACCTGGTAAACCAAACAGTTGGCCCAGATTCCTTGGTGCCCAGCTACATAGTGCTGCTGCTTCTGTTTGGTCATGCCGGTGCAGATCTACAGTCACCGCACACCACAGCAAATTGGTCAAACGAGCGTTTAATTGAATGGCTGGATGGACACACGGCAGAACGTGAGAAATTAGAGCTGATATCGGGCGCGCTTCAGAGATATCGCGATAATGCCAGACGCAAGAATATTCAACAATACGATGAGGTATATCCCATGATGGTGGATTACTTTGAGCAGGCCTTAAAGGCAATCGCCTAATTAAATTATCCAAGAAATTCCATCTATTCAAATAAATATTCAAAATCAATTTCTATACGTTATTTGGTTATTCGTTGCTATATATCGATAGTTATAATCGATAGCAGCTATTGCATCAATAGTCGGCTTACTCACTAGAAGTGTCATCACTGACTAGACACACCATTTTGTTTGAGAAAAAAATCGTGCGAAAACGTTTTCTTGTGCGCTCTGTGTAAAGTAACTTTAAAAATATTTTGAAATAAGAGTTTACCATTAGGCAACCACAATGGACAACATTGAACGACTTTATAAATGCTACGAGATATTATCCGAGGCGGGTGATAAAATTTCTGAGGTAAGCACCATTAAAACAACGCGTCAAAATGTACGGTGCTCATATACATACATGTATGTACATGCATACACATTCACACTCGCACTCATACATACACAAGTATGCGATAATACACGCGCGCCGGCGCTAGTTAAATGAAATGTACAAATTTGTATATGGATATGTATAGAAAATTTGCAATTTTAATGCTTGCAGCATGTGGCGGAATACAAAGAGATATTGCAGGCCGTAAAAGGTACATCGAAAGAGAAGAGATTAGCATCCCAATTTATTGGCAACTTTTTCAAACACTTTCCGGAATTGTGTGACACCGCAATCGATGCACAGTTCGATTTATGTGAAGATGATGATACACAGGTGCGTCAATCAATCACTAAATAAGTCAAAATGTGTGAATAACTTTCGAATTATACTTGCAGATACGTCGACAAGCCATCAAAGACTTGCCTAAGCTGTGTCAAGGCAATGCAGAAGCCACAATCCGCGTGGGCGACACTCTGGCACAGCTGCTGATATTGGACGATGCAACCGAGTTGCAGCAAGTCAACAACTCGTTGCTAAGCATCATTAAGCTAGACACAAAGAACTCGATAACTGGTTTATTCCAGCAAATCACCACGGGCGATGAGCAGACACGAGAGCGTTGCTTTAAATTCATTGCCACCAAGCTGTTGACAATGGGTCCCAATGTTATAACCAAGGAAATTGAGGACTATATTGTGGATGAGATCAAGAAGGCATTACAGGATGTGACAGCCGATGAATTTCACTTATGCATGACGATTTTGGGTGCAACAAAACTGGGAAGCACAATTACCGGTCATGCTGAACTTGTAAAACTGGCCACGGAACAAGCTGAATTGAATACCACGGACACTGATACCATTGCTGTTGACGATGAAGTTGTGGAGCGTTTCATACAATGTGCCACAGCAGCTGCACCTTACTTTTCGGTATTTAAACAGTACAAACTAATTATTTTTTTCATTTATAGATCTTATCTGTTTTAATTATAGAAAACAATCAAATCGACACAGTTTGTGAGCTACGTTTGCGATAAACTGTTGCCCATCGACACATGGAATTTGATTGCCACTGCAGTCTCACAAGATCAAATACAGTTGCGTCTGCTTAAAGTATTCGCCGAGATGATAACTAATACCGATAAGCTGGAGAACGCCAATGAGCGCATCAATGCTGTCTACAATGTTCTTCTTGTGAGTCTCTTATCATTATGATTTAATCGAATTATATGCTAAACTGTTGATGATTTACAGGAGTACATGCCGTTGCCAAAGCTGAGTGACGATGATGTGGCAGATACGCCGCCCTCATTTCAGTTCTCGCATGCTGAATGTTTACTGTATGCACTACACACATTGGGAAAGAAGCATCCAGGAAATTTGACTTTTATTGAAGACGCTGAGAAACTAAAAGACTTTCGAGCTAGACTGCAATATCTAGCACGCGGTACACAGGGGTAGTCAAAAGTCTAGAATATCAAGTGAATCAATAACCTAAATTGTTTAATTTTGTAGCTATATTAAGAAACTGGAGGAGGCACTTAAAGGCAAGACTGCAGAGGAACTTAAAACGGAGGAGAATCAGTTGAAGCAAACCGCTTTGAAAACGACATCAAATATCAATATACTGATACGCGATCTGTTTCATTCACCGCCTATTTTCAAGCATGACATTGTCCTCTCCTGGATTGTGCCGAAAAGTGTATGTATTTATTTTTCACTGCTAATTAGTTTATCATTTTACTATCTTTATCTCAATTGTAGAGCAAACTTGGCAAACGCCATGTGCCCATCACATTTGGCGACAAGGGTGCCGCCAATGGAAATCAGGAAACGGATCAGCAGGACAAGAAATCGCGGCCATCCAATGAGCAGAAATTCTACTCACCGCCATCGGGCAAATACTCTGGCAAAGTGAATCCCAACTATGGCAACAACAGCAACAACAATCGTGGACGCCAACGTGGAGGAGGCGGCGGTGGAGGCTTTAGGAATCGACGCTACAGATATTAGATGCCACCTAAGCAGCACTTTTTGCATGTTTGCTATCCTAGTCGTTAATCAACAAGAAACACCACAAAGAAAACTTAACCGAGATTTTGAAAATTCTCTATCAACATCCACGTATTTACGACTAATAAACAACTTGCGAAATCACATACAAGACTTGGCCTATAGACGAATTTTGTCGAGTTCCATCAAGCATTAACTAAAGCAAGAATGAACATCTCTAAATGCACGGGTGAGTATCAAGTAAACTTTCCTTGTAATTGTCTACCTTTGATATATTTCAGAGCGTCTCACAGCATCAATTATATGAAGTTCTATTAACAATTTTCCTGACTTGCTTTCTTATTTTTCGAAACACACAAACAATTGCTTCGTATGTGAAACATGTTTGCAAATTTAATCATGATATCTTCAAACAACGCCATGCCCACTTACATTTTCATATTGTCATCATAGACGTGAGCGTTGTTTTAATATATCAGACTCCAAAAGTTAACGATCTATCTATATATAAAATAATATATTAAAAATAGTTTGTAAACAATTTGCAATATCACCACTTAACAATAATAACCAATGAGTTTGATAGAAGTAAAAATTTATGAAGTCCCAATACATATGAAATGATAATGATATGCAAGTAATCTCGTGTTATAACTATTTAAAGCAGCACTAGATTTACAAACATGTGCGAAAAGTTTGTCAAAACCTTTTAATCACAAGCCTAATTAGTTCTTTTGTTCACATAAATACTTAACTATTGTACTACGTAGCAACAACAGCAACAACAATATGCATAATTTGAATAAACGGAAATCTAAAGAAATGGTTTCCCTTGAAACCCCAAAATTGATTTTTATTTAACAGTAATGATATCAGTTTTGAATAGAAAAATAGTTTGTGTAGGTGTTCAATAATAAATTACTAGATAATTATTATTAAACTAAATTTATACATTGAAAGTAGTATAATTTTAATAAAAAAAGAAGCAATATAAACTTAAAAGGATTCAGAAGTGTAGCACAGAATTTGACTCGTATTGAGGGTTTGAAAGACGAAAGTAAATATCGTTTAGTCGTGTGTTGTATGTATTTATTTAGCATTATTAAAAATATATATGTATTGTGTATTATAAGCATTTTTAAACATTTAAACAATCGATTTAAGTTTTAAGCATAGATGAGTACATATGCTAACACTAAGTGGACGCTGCACACATCTAGATACTTGGAGGGGGCTGATTGCCCGGTTGTTGGCCACCTGGCGGTCCTCCGGGACCACCTCCAGGATTGGCGCCACCTTGCTGCTGGGCGCCGACCAACTGTGTGGCAAAGCTCTGGAACAGTTGCAGCATGTCATTTGGCATGGGTGGCACTTGACCGGGAGCTGCTCCACCTGCAGGTGCGGCACCTTGAGCGCCGCCCATATTCGCAAACAATTGGCCAATGGTGTTCATGACCATGGGATTCTGCGTCATGGATTGCAACTGCTCCAGATCGATCTCAGCGCTGCTAAACAGGTTGCGGACAGTTGGATTGGTTAACATGGCATTGAGGCCATCTGTGAGATGCGACAATTGAGGCGGCTGATTGCGAGCATTGCGAACAACCTCCAGATTGTTGCGATAGTCGGCATTGTCCGGCTCCAGTTCAATGGCCTTGGCATACGCCTGCTCCGCCTCGTTGAATTTGCCCAGATTGGAATAGGCCACACCCAAGCGGCAATACGCCTTGCTATAGTTAGCATTATAGAGCAGTGCCGATTTGCAATCGGTTACAGCGCGATCGTTGTCGCCCAGGCGAATGTGAGCGGCGGCCCGGTTGCAATAGAAAATTGGATTCTTGGGATCAAATGTGATGGCGCGATTATATTGTAGCAGTGCCTCATTGTATTTGCAGTCCTTCATCAGGCGATTGCCCTCGTTTTTGATCGATTCGGCCAGGGCCAAGGACTCGGGATTGCGTTCAATGTACAGCGATTGGAAAAGCTCAAACATGTCAATGTTCTTTGTGTTGACCACGCTGTTGCTGCCACTGCCGCTGGCAACTGCAGCATCGCCGCCTGGAGCTGCACCCGAAGCGGCGGCTGCAGCCGTTGTGCTTTGTGATGTTGCCGTTAGCTGTTCCGGCTCCTCGTCGCCCACATCGAAAGCGGCTTGCAAACATTGAATGGCTACTTCAATGCTTTCACTCTGATCCGGCGACATCACATCCACCTGCTTTTTCAAGTAGTCAATGAAGGAGCGAACAAAGCTTTGCTGCACTGCGTCCGGCATTTTAATTTGTGTGTGTTAGTTTCACTTTTGATCACTTTACGTATTAAAATATTTGTGGAAATTCACTTATGTGGCTCATTGGGGGCTCCTCTCACACACACACACACACCAAATGAAAATTTGTGAGCATGCGACCGATAAATCTAGAAAATCATCTCTATGAATGTGACTTCTAGGGCTGCTCAGCTTCGATAGCTTGATGGCAAATGACAAGCAGTTTTTGTTCGCTATCGTTCAACCTATCGTTATCGAGCGCGTGAAAAACTCGTTTTTTTTTATGTTGTTGCTGGTAGCAAAAGTTTGGAGCAAGCTTGCAAGCTTTTTGACAGCATGCAACAAAAGACTTTTCAGTTAAACACTCTCTGGCATTGCTAGCGTTGGCTTGCTGTGTTTTGGTTGTTCGCGTATTTTCAACTGGTTGTTGTTGTTGTTGTTGGTATTGTATTTGTATTTGTATTTGTTGTTGCTGTTGTCGTGGCGTGTGTATATACATAATAACAAAGCAAGTGATTATTCAAATTACTTTTTAGCATATGTTGAGGCACTGCCAAAATTAACAACACAGGCAACATCTTAAGAAAGTGTTTGTGAGTGCGAGAGTGTGTGTGTGTGTGTGTGTATGTGTGCTTCCTTCCGTGACGTCACGTGAGTCCTAATTGCGTACAATCCTTTACGTCTTCGGTCAGCTCGTTTGACTCGCTGCCAACAGTTTTGGTCTCTCGCTCCACATATAATAACTAAGTGGCGCCAACATGGTGCGTTGGAGTGCACGTTCGCGTCGGGCGCGGCAAGACCAAGTGGAGCTCTTGGCCAGCAACAACAAAATTGGCGAAGATGACAGCGATAATGGTAAGCGTTAAAACGTAACGGTAAATCAGGCTACACCAACTGTGTTGTCAGAATTTTTACAGTTTAAAAAAGCTAAATAAAAAAAAATAAAATAAAATAAAAAAAACAAAAAAAGAAAGATACAGCTTAAATGCTTCCAAAAAATATCCAAAATGTTGTGGTTTTATTGTTTATTTTCACAATAAATTCAACTTTTAAACCTTTTAAAATCAGCTAGATCTAGCCTTAAATAAGCTTAACTGTCAACACTGATATCCAAAAGCTTTTTGTAATTATTAAATTAGAATAAAAGACAATAAGAAAGACCAAGCTTAACTGCATTTAAAAAATAGACATTTTTGTGCACTCATTGTTTTTCTTTAATTTAAAAATTTAAACATTTTAAAATTAGTCAGTAATGGTCTTACAAATCTAAGCTGGCAACACTAATAACCAAATGCGGTTTGCTACTCTTCAACATTGATACGCTCTAATGACATCTAATAGGCTATTTCCACGACCACTCACATTTGCCACATTTGCTCACATTTGAATGTGCCTCATATTTGGCTTTCCACGACCAAATGTGAAACTGTTAAGACCCGATCGGTCCTATGACAGCTATATGATATAGTGGTTCGATTAGAACCGACTTTGGTCACCGACAAGTCTAACTTAAATGCATATTCTATTAGTTTGGTTACGATATCTCGTAAAACAAAAAAGTTTTTCATACTAAGACTTAATATTGGACCGATCGGTCCTATGACAGCTATATGATATAGTGGTCCGATTTGAACCAACTTTAGTCCGGATATATAAAACCAAGTTAAACGCATATTGTATTAGTTTGGTTAAGATTTCTCATAAAACAATAAATTTTTTTCGTACTAAAACCTAATTTTGACCCGATGACAGCTATATGATATAGTGGTCTGATTTAAACCAACTTTTGTCAGGATATATAAAACCAAGTTAAATGCATGTTGTATCAGTTTGGTTGAGATATCTCATAAAAAAATTTTTTCGTACTAAAACGTGATTTTCGACCGATAAAAAAATGTATTTATTCACTTAACAGATAATATCTTCCAAACCCCTCAACCAAAATTTATGTTTCATATACCAAAAAACCAAAAATTTAACAGAAATCGTTAGAGCCGTTTTGTCAGAAATCGCCAAAATGTAAGCTTAAAAACTTTATTTCACCTGTAAAATGTTACCTGAGTGCTTTAGAACTTGAACCTGTTTCTACGTCCGACTGCGTGCTGTGGAAAATATTTCATGAATAAAATTCCTTGCTCATTCGTCGCGTATTTTGATAAGCTTACAGCTCCGAGCTCTGCACCGATGTCGGTTCCTAAGACCACAGTCAAGACTTCAGTCCTAAGTCAGCCTTGATGACGATGGTCCAATGCCGCGCCGGCTTTATCGACGTTGCGCTTGGAGGCTTTTTGGCATTTATCACCAGCACTTTACCCCTCACTTAACGCATTCCCAGCTGAGGTCCCAATTTCAATTTCAGCTCCAACCCAAGCTATAACTCCAGCTACAGCAGAGTGTTGTGCGTGTTTTCTTAATGGTTTTCTGCCTAATGTCTGGACGATGTTGTGGGTCCCAAAGGGCTACAATTGATTTTGAATTATATGCCCACACTTGGCTGACCATTCAGACTCTGAATTTTGACTGGAAAGTTATCAAGCCGCAGAATCTACACTCAATAGGGGATATGTAATAGTTTTTAGCATTTTCAGCATTTATTAAAATGCTCAATTCTCAATCAGTACAGATGTTTAATATGAAATGATTGAATATTCGCCGAAAAATTAAGTATAAAAATTAATGGAACCACAATTTGATAAGAGCAACCCATAAAAATACTTATTCTCGATCAAATATACGGGTCAAACTTCTATCTGATAAGTAAAACCAATGCTCGAAAGTAATTAATGAATAAATTATAAGGAAACGAAAGTTATACAATGTTTTCTCAATACTAAGCTTTATCTAGCTTAAGATAATAAATATTTAAAGAATAATGTGCTTAACTGCCCCAGTAATTAAATATTTCAACCCAGTTATGTTTATTTTGTTCTAAGAAAATCAGTTTTCTATGAAAAATATTTGTTTATTTCCATTCAAGTTAAGCGCACTTCGAACTGTTATTTTTAGGAATATATGGTGTTTAAAAAATAAGTGAATATTTAATAATTGTTGTCAATGATCTCAATATGAATATTGAAAAAATACGATTCGATCGACTGTCATTTTATAACTTACTAAAAAGCTCCGCCTCCTGCTCGCTTCGCTCGCCAATACGCGGCTCGTTAGTTATTATATATATTATGAATTATTAAATATTAAATAATTTGTAGAGCAGTTCTATGACAGCTGTATGATATAGTGGATATCTAAAACCAAGTTAAATGCATATTGTATCAGTTTGGTTGAGATATCTCATAAAACCAAAAAGTTTTTCGTATTAAAACGTGATTTTCGACCGATAGAAAAATGTATTTATTCACTTAACAGATAATATCTTCCAAACCCCTCAACCAAAATTTATGTTTCATATACCAAAAAACGCGAAATTGTACGTATTACAACATATTACCTGAGTGCTTTAGAAAAAAAGTTTAAAGGTAAGCATAAAAGCCCTCAATCACACACGTTCCTATACATTCATTATGAATGAGCCAAAATGATCATTCGGATTTTGTACTGAAATGAAGTCCACATTTCGGCCAAATGATGAAAATGGCGTCGAATGAGCCAAATGTGCTGTCGTGGAAATAGCCTATTAGTAGGCTAGACTCCAATTATCCGTATCCCATGTCCTCCTTTCTTATTTGCAGCTGCCTATCGCAACTCGGGTGATCTATCGGACACTGATGAAATCTTTCTGAAGGGTCTTTTACTTAGCAATCCATCTACGCCGCACAAGGAGCTTATGGTATGTAGATTAAATCGCACACACATCGTTTTTGCTTTGTTCTTTGACCCAAATCCAAGTCAAACCATCTGCCAATGCCCTCGATTTCAATAAGAAAATTATGTAGATTTTCCCCACATTATCGAGAGCACACACACATGCACACTTGTACAAGAAAAATCATTGTTGTTTACTCTATCGATGGCATTGCATGGAGGAGACCAAAATCTTGCGTGCGCTTACGATTCTCTTTATTACATCATTTCGTTGGCTACTTCATGCTTGATTTACTTACGATAGCATTTACTGCATTAAAGGGTCATGGCTGCCCATTTCCAGAGCTTTCACTTAAGTAAAGAGTACACGATGCTGGGCAATAAATATGCTGTCTTAAAGCATGAGAACGAAGAGTACTTTGCCTTTTGTTGTTGTATTATTTAGTGCGAAACGTTTTATGGCTCTTTATATTATTGTGTCCGTTTTATGACACGTATGGCAGAGCAATTAACACTATTCTTTTTAGCTTATTTGCACATTAAACTTGACCCCATATTTTAGGCGTAACTTTATTAAAATGAAATTATGTAAAACATTAAATAATTTATGATAGCTATTGATTTCATTTCTTCATTGCAATGTAATGCTAATAAAGAGAAATAATATTTGTTAGTTTGTTTTTGTGGCAACACACAAAACTGAAACACGCAAAAGCCAACAAACCAGATTTAATCAAAAGCGACGTCGCGTGTCGCAGGTAATTAGAATAAACATTCTCCTAGGTAAATATGTATGTAAGTATGAGTGTTATTACAGTGACCCGATATTGAGAAAGGCAGTGAAAGTAATTAAAGCTACAAGTCACGAGACTTTCTTGATTCGAAAAATAAAAAAAATGGACATATTATAAAGTCACTGCAAATTCCACATGTTCATTTAGGAGACTCACATAAAAAGCAGCAAAAAACGACGACAACAGCAACGCCCTATGGATAAAAAAAAAGAGTGGAAACGAAGCTTTGCATGAAAACCGGTTTGAAAAATGTTTTTCTAAGTAAATGCGCATGCATGTGTTAATTATGAAAACTTAACGATACCTGGGCCAGAAGTAAAATCAACAAATGCAGAAGAGAAGCAGAGTTGTTGGCCTACTAATGCAGTAGCTGCCCAATTCAAAAGCTCTGAAAGCGGCTTTAAGCGACGTCTGTTAATTAACAGTGGACTTACAGTGGCGTACAGTTGTAACGTTATGGCCAATAAAACTTTAGCAAGCTACGCACTAACACTAGCACACGCAACTAAGAGCGACGACTAACCTGCAAGCTCGCTCCCATGCTGTGGAGCTAGCCCTAGCATGCTCTCCCTCTCTCTCTGTGTATCGCGGCCTCTCTGTGTCATAGCACTCACACCCAACTGTATGGTAAACTGGGTTTCATGCCAGTCAGTTACTTACGAGCTGTGCTAAGGTGAGGTTCTACTATTGTTTCGTGCGCTTGACTTCATATGCATGTGTTGGTGTGTATGCATGTCTGCGCTTATGTATGTGTGTTTGTGTGCGCGCTTTGCTCATTTGAGCATGGCTTAAACGGGGCAGCGGCTCGGCATAAATATTCAACAGTTAGTTTTGAATGCTCGCCCGCTTATTCACTCTTTCTCGCTCTCGATCGTCGCGCTCAGTTCTCTATTTTATCTCAAGTACGCTTTCAATAATAAAGTAAACGTTTTTTAAGAATATATATATATATGTACAAGTGATTTGAATGTACTTGCTTCATATGTGTGCCATTGATAAACAGAGCGAAAATAGCACAAGTGTTTTGTTGTGGTGTGGTGCTGTCTTGGTTACTCAGTTGCTCAGTCAACAACAAACCCAATTTTAGCCAGGTTAACTGGCACTCTGTTTGATGACGTAGTCGTGCTACGACTCTCGACTCGTATTGTGTAACGTCTTAGCTGTGTTTTGGCATTTCCAAAACCAAGTGAGTTGCATGCTCACACACACACACGCACATACTTATACAGATACTCAAGTCAAGTGAGAAGCTCACTCTCCGGCTTGCTCACACAGACACGGACACAACAACTTACACCTTTTGGACTTGTGTCACGCTCCGCTCTTCTCTGCTTGGCTTTAATGCAGCGCTCACTAGCGCGCTTTGGGAGTGGCTCCAAAAAAAGTGAAAAAAAAAAACAATTGAAAAAACGAAAAGTGCTTTCTTCAAATTAAATAAATATAAGTTGTTTTACTCTTTAATGACAGTAAACAACTCGAAATAACAACAAAATTGTAACATTTAGACAAAAGTCGCATTTTTAGGTTAAATATCTTAAAGATTCGTCAGTTTTTTAACACGTTTAACCTTCGCACGTATCTAAGAGTTCAGAAACACACAAATTTCATTGTTATTTATTGTGTGTGGAATTATAATTTGTCTAATTAGAGTTAACCTGTTGAAGTTTTTTACACAATTTGAAATATGTGCGTGATTTTTATTATTTATTATGACAACAAACTGGCAAAGCAGTTAACCAGGCTGTAAGGTGAAAGCCCTTTTCGTTAGCAACCAGCAGCAACAACAACAACGAATATGACAAAGCTCGGTGTTTTCATTTGTGTGTGTATGTGTGTGTTTCTGTGTGTAAAAGAGCCAACATTGGAAATTCTGTGTGGGGCTTCATTTCACGCGGAAGAACTGAAATTCGATATTTGCCAGACTTAACTATGCAACCAAATAAACAATATAATCGCTGATTGGATTCTCCACTGTAAACAAAAGCTCTGAATTAGGATCAAGCTAATTCACACTCCGAAAGCACACGCCAAGTATGACTTAACTGCTCTCTTCCAGCCAGTTGATCTTTCTCTTTTTGTCTAATGCAATTTGTCATCAGCAGCGAGAGAAATACTTGTAAAGAAAAAGAAAACTTTTTCCAGCGTACGCTACACTATAGAAATTGCATGTGAGTGAGTCGTGGAATCGTGGGCGGAAATTGTGGCAGAGGCATTATAATAAATACTGTCTGACAGACAGGCAGACAATTAGTGAGAATGCTACATGCTGACAAAGGGATGTGGCTGACGACGAAAGTAAATAAACTTAGCTAGAAAAGTGCACCGGAAGACAAGAATTAATTGCAATTGCAGCAAAATACAAATTCACTTTTTCAAGACAGAGAGAGAGACAGAGCGAGAGAGAGAGAACCGATCGACCCAAATTTGTAAGCACATTCGACCCAATTTTTGACCTGAGTTACGAATGAAATAGCTCAAAGTTCGAGGGGGTTAAATGAAAGAGGCTGCCAAAAAAAAAGAAAAAATAAAATAAAAAATAAGAGCCCAAGCGTTCAATTAACGGACGTGAACGTCAATTAAGAAGAAGCAAAGATGACTTGACCTAGGGCAGTGAGATGATGAGACAACTTAGAGCGAGCGATTTAATTTAATTATGCGTATATGTCTCATCTCATTTCATGTTCTGTCTGACTTCAATTCATACTTATTTACTCATCATAGCTGAATCCAACCGAACCGCAGCCCGTGCCCGCCTTTCTGCCCGCCCATCTGAACAACAAGCCGATCTGTGACGATATCATACGCAAATTTTCGCCATCAAGACGTTTGGAGTCTCGCGAGCTTGCTAAGCTCTTGGCCCAGCCCCACTTTCGTGTAAGCACACGTCCAGCGAGTGGAAAAAAAGCACTATTATCTCCAACACACTCTCACTCACTCCCTTTTGCTCTGATTAGGCTCTGCTGCGTGCTCACGATGAGATAGGACATTTGTACGAGCAACGTTTAAAAGCTGTCGGTGGATCGATAACAAAGCTCGAAGCGACAAGTCAACGGCAATTGGGCGGATATCTCTTTACGGAAGACATATTAAATAGCAAAATGCCGGTGGAAACAATTAAAATGGTCGGACTACGTCGGGATCCAAAGCAGCCGTTGGGTCTGACAGTCGAGGTGGATGAGTACAAGCAACTAGTGGTGGCACGTATACTCGCTGGTGGTGTTATCGATAAACAGGGCATGCTCCATGTTGGCGATGTCATACTGGAAGTAAATGGAACTCCGGTCCGCACAGCCGATGAGCTGCAAGTGGAAGTGTCACGCGCTAAGGAGAATCTAACACTCAAGATTGGACCCAATGTCGATGAGGAGATCAAAAGTGGTCGCTATACGGTCAGTGGGGGTCAGGTAAAACAGAATGGCATCACAAATCTTGAAACAGGCAAGAAACTAACGGTAAGTGGTGTGCTTTAACTGTATTTTGTTTTAGCTGAAAATTAAAGAAACGAAAAGAAAAAAGAGTTTGCTACTTTTTTGCATGGATTTTTAACAAGTAGAAAGACAAGAGATATTTTTGTTTAGCTGTTAACGTTTTTACTTTGATTACATATCTATAACATATGCAATATTCAATCACAGATTGAACTCAATCGAATTATATAGTTCTATTTAGTCCAAGACAAAATTCTAAAACACCTGCAACTAAGTAAGTAAATCTTGAGCTTAGCTGAAGAAATTTCTCACATTACTTTATGTTTACCTAATCTTCCTTTTTATTCGATTATTATGCGATTAGTGTTATATGCGCGCCTTGTTCACATACAATCCCTCAGAGGACTCTCTATTGCCCTGCCGGGATATTGGATTGCCCTTCAAATCAGGCGACATTCTGCAGGTCTGTGGAAACTGAGATTTTCTTACTACAGCAAATAGACTGGTTCATTTACTGCTTACAGATCATCAATGTAAAGGATCCCAACTGGTGGCAGGCAAAAAACATCACAGCAGAGTCGGATAAAATTGGTCTGGTGCCATCGCAGGAGCTTGAAGAGCGACGCAAGGCATTTGTGGCACCCGAAGCGGATTATGTTCACAAGATTGGCATTTGTGGCACAAGGGTAACTGGTCAGATAATATATTTAAATTTCAAAAACTAAATGGTTTCCTGCAGATATCCAAGAGGAAGCGGAAGACCATGTACCGCTCGGTGGCCAACTGTGAGTTCGACAAGGCAGAGTTACTACTGTACGAGGAGGTGACACGCATGCCACCGTTTCGAAGGAAAACTCTGGTATTGATTGGCGTCTCTGGTGTGGGCAGACGCACGCTCAAGAATCGTCTGATCAACAGCGATGTGGACAAATTTGGCGCTGTCATTCCACGTAAGTGAACCATTCAATAACTTATATTGAAATCTATTGAAATTTTTTTATACTTTTTTAAAAACAGACACCAGTCGCCCCAAACGCGCCTTGGAGGAGAATGGCGTGAGCTATTGGTTCATGGATCGCGAGGAAATGGATGAGGCCATCAAGCAGAATGAGTTTCTGGAGTACGGCGAGCACAATGGCAACCTCTATGGCACCCACATGCAGTCCATCAAGGATGTCATCAACAGTGGACGCATGTGCATTTTGGATTGTGCGCCAAATGCGTTGAAGGTACTGCACAATAGCCAGGAACTGATGCCATTTGTCATATTCATTGCTGCGCCAGGCATGGAACAACTAAAGACTATCTATGCCGATCGTCGCGCCACCGGCTCCAATAGAAATCTATCTGTATGTTAAAATGACTGTGTGTTTAGAGTAGTGCTAGCTTAGAACCCGCTAACCAATTGATCCTCTTACAGTTTGATCGTCAAAGTTCCATACGCTTCAGCTCCAGACGCGCACGTACGCTCGAGTCCTTAGCCTCGCTCTATGAGGTAAATGTCGACGATGTTGGACAATTTTAAGATAAAACATTCTAATTTTGAATTATGCCATAACTTGCACGCATTAGGTCACCTTTGTAGCACTCCTAGATCTCTGCTTGAACACAGAAACATTGCTTAACACATCTATCAATTATCATTATTATCAACAGGATGACGATCTTATTTCCACAGTGGAGGAGAGCAGCTTTGTTCAACGAAAGTATGAAAAGTATTTCGACATGGTCATTGTCAACGAGGACTTTGATGAGACGTTCCGTCAGGTGGTTGAGACCTTGGACCAGATGAGTCATGAGGAGCAATGGGTGCCTGTGAATTGGATATATTAAGAAAACTCAATTTGCTATCGAACTCTTCTATTCTAATAGTATCTATTGTATTCATCACAAACGAAATAATGTCTACGTACATATATGTATATGTATTTATATGCAATATTGTACAATTTAAAAATGCCCTTCGCTTCTTTTAATTGGTTTCCTTAAGTTTAAGTCTAATGTTACTATATGAAACGAATTCGTCCATTCGCAAGCTGTTTTATTTGTATGACCCTATTTTATTTATATTTTTAACGTTTATGATTTACATTTCTTGAGACTTTTGTTTTATTGCAATGTGCTCTAGCTATTCTTTTATTTTCATAACTTTTTGTATGCATATCATATATATATATATAATTTAATGAATCTCTCGAGTACAACCAATTTTAATGATTACAAAACCAAGCTCTGCCAATATTTTATTAGTTTTTAGTTCAAATACGTTTTGTTTCAGTAAAATGTATCAGTTTGTGCGATAAATAGCAAAATGTTGATGACAAATAAATGCGCATTTGGCTCAAAAAAAATGTCGTGGATTCCACCTTAAAGGGAGTTTTATTTTTCCATAATTGTTATAATGTTGCATGAGAATTGGGAACTAAAGGTAAATGCCCATTGACTTTTCCACGACGGCGTGGGGTTGACGCATCTGCTCATTGTGCTCGGGAATGCTCAAGAAGTCCTCGAAGGCGATTTCATCACAGCGTCCAGTCAACACATCCTCCATTACATTGCTGCAAAAGCCGAAACACGTGTTGAAGCTTTTGTTAACCATCAAATTGTAATAATAGGATTTTACCTTGATGTCAAAAAGGGCAGACGACCAATTTGACGAGCCGCAAAGCGATCCATGCCCATTCTTAAAGGTGCACACAGGCCCTCGCGATTTCGGAGCATTTGCATATCAATGTTGTATCTATGATCACGGTAGTTCAATTCAGAGTCACGCAAACGATGAATGTGGGCCAATTGGCTTAAGCAATTTGGCTCAGTGGGCAAAACGGCTTTGCCGGATGCATTTAGGACGGGCACGTCTGTTGGGCGAACTTTAAGAGACTGTTGGTTCTGTAATGCAATACAAACGTACTTAATACCATGTTAACATTATATTCCAATAATTTCTTACCATTTTATTAGTTATGTTTTATAAATCCTGGGAGTTTCAATATAAAACAAATTTACAATGACAAAACAGAATTCGGTTTGACTTGAAGTTGGCTGCGAGTTATTTTTTAGGTCTTTATTAAAAACGCGTTTTTAGCTAGGTGGCAATATTTCCAACGATAACGATAAATTTTAAATCGACAAATGCGGCATATGATGCGAGAGCAAGCAGCTTTTGTTTGCTGCCGCGAATTTAAGAATTCAAATTGAAATATTTGTAGCTTAACTGTAAATAGATTTTTGACAATCTGAATTTTGAAATAAAAATGATAAAAAGTTATTGGGATTTACAGAGATTGCTTTGATTAATTTCACCCTGCACAATTTGTGGAATCTCGTGCTTGACACACTCGACTGTGGCGCACTCTAATCAATTCAATAAACAAATCAAACTAACAACGCCACAAATTTGTTGTTATTTTTTTCAGTGAAATCGCCCACACCTTTTAGCGGCTTTTATGATCCACTGCTCCACAGAGCTCCAAAATTCAGTTTCAGTTTGCTTGTTTTTAATTTCTGTGGTCACATTGAGTGACAACTGCTAGAAACAGACAGAATTTAATTAGTGCATGGTTACTAATAAAACTTGTTGCTTAATTTCCATAAACAAAACAAAAGCACACAAAATTGTGTTAATCAAACTCCCGCATAAAAGCCCTAAACTGTCTGCGTACCGATCTGAACTGAACTTGAAACAAGCAAACAAGAAACCGGATAAACCTATGGAAATATGACGACGACGGCGTGGAAAAGCAAATATGTACCTAGACATAAATTAATTATCTCGATCATGCTTGAGATAAAGGACCAGCATTCAAGACCGATCTCTCTGAAAAGATTTTAATATTTTGCATTCATGTGATATAAAGCTTAAATTAATATCACGCCTGAAATACTGATTAGTATTTGTACGAGTATTCGTATCATGTGATTGCTGTGCGGGTGTTGCTTTTTATTAAGAATGACATACAAATTATTTAGAGTATGTCAAGTAATTGTTTTTAAAACATAACTTTTAGAAATAAAATTACTTCACATGCATATGTATATTATGTGTAACATTAAGGAATTATATTGTATTGGATTAGTTATTGAAGTTCGACTCTATGTGCTCTGATAGTATATAGCAGTGAAATTATTCTAACTTATTCGTCGTTCCGTGCCGAAGAACCTCTCAACGCTTGATTTATTATGCGGCAGATTAACAAAATCGGAAACGTCCAGACCATACAAAACAAATGTGAAAAAATACAACCTGTCTAGATTTGATACAACAACGAATCGAATCGGGTTTTTGTAGATTACTAAAAAGTTTCCTTAGTCACATCGATGTACTCGGATATTGACGTTGGTCAGCGGGTTGCTGCTGGATTCCTGTTAAACCCAAAATATTTTGACTTTTATGTAAGCAAATGCAAAAAAACCCAAACAGCAACAACAACTGACCAAACAAGCCGATACCGATAAAGGAAGTGTGCGCTACATTTTCACACCTACATGCTAAATAAAAGAAGAGGAGAAAACGGTACACAGGCAAACGGACATGTAAGGAGCGTTGAGAGGTGGGGGCAGACAGATAGGGGAGGCAGATTGCATTGCGGATGCACAGGCGCTCTGCTTGACATGTTTGCATTTGTCCATGCCGATTTTCGATATTCAAGCTAAATTAAAATTCACTTTTGTTGTTATACCCAATATTCGCAGAGTAGAAGTGTATTATAAACTCGTTGAATGTATTCTTTTGAATGAATCGCGAATGTAGAAAAAATAAAATCCTTTCTTCGTCACTGAATTTTTTGCTGTATTCATTTTATTACACAGAAGCTATGCCTGTTTTAAGTTGTAAAACACAACTTGTAATCAAAATAAATGTTGTAGCTCTATAACTCCTAAAGTTAAAAAATACAAAAATACCTTTATTTTTTAAATTAAAACAGAAAGGAAAAAATTAAATTCTATACCAAAAGTCTATCTACAAATGTATTTTTGTATTTTAAAATATAGTTGAATGCAGTGGAACTTGTTTATTTTATTGTTCTAAGGTGATAAGGTTTTTTCTTGAATAATTAAATATGTGCATTTATTAATTAGTCAAATCAGTTAGTATAGATAGCAGTACCGGGTATTCTACAGTCGAAGTCGCGACTAAATATTTTTCTTACTCGCTTGGGCTTAACTCTTTTGCGGGTACGCTGGCCTTTGGTCAACTGACTGTAACGAATTCGAAGCACGAAATTTCAAAAATGTTTGACTTTAGCCGCCGACTTTGGGTAGCTACTGCATTACACATACTTGTGTACAAATACAGACGTACGAATGTACTGTGTAACAACTGTGCAATTACTGGGAATTCACAGCTTATGTTGCTCCATGCGCCATTTTGAGAGAACTTTGACATGCTCAAAAATGGATAAAAAAAAGTGAACAAATGTCGATGCAGATCAAGTGATTTATGATCGTTCTTCTTGTGAATACGAGTAGAAGATGAAATGCAGTTGGCTGCTCTGTATTCTCCATCCCTTTGCCCATCCCTCGCTGCCACACTCGTAAAATGTAGGAATGATCTTTTTAAGATCGCTCACGAAACGGAAAATGTTTTATGATATGGCGGCTGTTGCTGCTGTTGAATTGGTGCTGTCTTAATTGGCACCCATAGGATTGCAAGAATCGAACCCCTAGAGTTACTTATGGTATACTGATACTGGCACTCTCTGGCATCGCATTATCAATTCTCTCTCCGTCCAATCATCGTAACTTCTGCTTACAGCTGCGCCATTGTCGCGGATGATCCATAAAACTTTATGGCACTCCGAAAAGTAACGTATGTACGTTCGAAATTTAAAGTTTTTGTCCGCATCTCTTCTTCTTTTTTCCCGGATCGGATTCTTCTCCTCCTTCTGTCCAGCTGCTTTCGGTATGTCTCTATTAGTGACGACAATGCAAAAGATTATAAATTTTATACCATATCGACATATGTATGTCTGTATATACATACGTGCGATACATATGTATATATTGTTATATATACGTGAATGTTGGTCTTTTATACATTTATTACTGTGAAAAATTTTAATTCTTACGTTATACTTTTATGTATTTGACTTTTACATTTTTGTCCCTTTGGCCAGCACTTATAGTTGACTCTTTGATTGTGTGTTGCCTTGGCATTAAGTTTGGATTCAAATACCAAATACCATTAATTGGCAGCATCTATAAATCGGAAAGTGAACATCGTAAATCAATCGAAGCGATAAACAAAATGATGAAAAATCAGAGGTTCAAGCGATTAAAAGTTTAACAATCTTCTTCAATTTTGTTGATTGACTGCTTGGTTGAATAATTGATTGACTTAAAGGATATTGATTTTAAACCTAGCTTTTCTTTTTTGATCTTACGAATATCCAAAAATAAGGGCTAGACTGAAGTCCATTTCCACGCTTTTAAAGAAGAAAATCCTAATGGGAGAGGTAGTAATAGGACTATTTTATCTCGGTCTTGTCATTGAATATCCTGGACACTCCTTTGCCAAATAACGCGCTTCAATCAGGTTATCGACTGGCCAACGGACATTCAAATCTACGCATTTGTCAGTCTATTTTTAATCCATTAAACTAAAACTTTACAAGATCCCTCCTTAAAAGTAAGGCCATGATCTTTTAATGGTAATTCATCGACTTTAAACTGCGTAGTCTGACTAATAGGGTCCTGAAAATATCTAAGGAAATTCGACTAAGAAAGTATACTAAACAATATACTTATATATTGCGAATTTTTGTTCAATTTGAATGATAAATTCAAAATTTTCTTTAAATTATATTTATTAATTCTATAATAATGATTAATTTAATTTGATTTTCGTAATAAATTTTTCTCATAAGCAATCGTATATTACAACTAGTCAAGAAACTGCCTTGCACATTTTCTTTTGCAATAATAATATATATTTTTCATGGAGTTTCAATATTTCTTATTTTATTATTCTTGTGTATGGTTTTTAGTAAAAATGTTCACAGAATTGAACTTATGAAAGTTAAAAAACAAATAAATGCTTCTTTATTTTGTCAATATACTTTCTTGGCTAACTGTATGTGTGTATATATTTACTAAGTAAATTTAACTTGTATGTATTTGAGTTGAGAAATGCGTCTCGTGAGGGAAGCTAGGTATAAATTCAAAAGTACGTTTGAGCACTTAAAATGGAGTAAGTTGTAAGATTCAATCAAATTACATGCAACTCTGACATTCATTAATATTTTATATTCAACCAGAGGTGGCGCTTCGCATTGGTGCAACAGAGCAAGCAATAGTGTCAAGAGTCTCACTCAATGGCGACGAAGGCGTTGACAAAACAAAAAGAGAAACTATTGACAGCTTTGCTGCTTCTTCTTTTCCTTCGTAGGTGGAGCGAATCAGCTGCTGAACTTGTTGTGAATGTGGGTTGCATTGATCTGCTATTGTGAATACAGTCTAAATTTACAGCAAATGAATCCCCAAAATGTAAAAATTGCATTATTTTGTTGGTATTTTTGTAGTATTTTATTTTAATTCAAATAGCACATGGATTTTACATAAATTAATCGTAGCCATAATTTAACTAAAAATTAAATTACATGCATGTGTGCTTTATATTTGTGATATGTAGGCAACTGTAATATTAATTTATAATTATAATTTGTTGTGCACAAAATATGTTTATGTATTTGTTGTTGCAGTTAATTATTAACATTAAATTCAAATTACACTAGTAGCTAACTAATTGTTATTACAGTTTTAAAGTAATAAACGTTAAAATTGTTTTGTGTTACATATTTACATGTGTGTCTGTGTGTGTGTTTGGGTGTGGAACCAAATCGCACCAAAGCTCAAAGTTTACTGAACTAATTTTTATGTATTGTAATTATAATTTGTTGTTGTGTGAAGCTGTGTGTATGTCGGGGACGGCTATACAAATTATTATTTATGTATATTAAATTACATTTCATTTTGATTTGTTTGCTTTTTCTCACTTAAACGCTAAATGTTGTTGTAATTGTTATTATTAAAACTTAAATTTTAAACATTATCTAGAACAAAAACAAACATAATACATACAAAAAGGACAAAATACAGATAAAAAATTACACATTAAATATCAAATAAAATAAAACATACATTTTACATGGTTTATTTAAACATTTATATCTTTCATACTGGAACCTCGTTGCGGTGGTGGGTTGATCGGATGGGGGTAAAGGGGGTGCTGGCAATGCGTCAGCGTTAAACACCACGAATATACAATCACAAAAATTAACAACGTGCAATATTCAAAGGCGCCGCTGCACAGGAAACAGGAAACTCCACAAAACAGTCTGACTGTTTTGCCAAAGTTAAAGTTGCCCCCAACCCGCCCTCAATTAAAAAAAGCCTAAGCTAAATCCACCGCCAGATCACTAGGACACGTTGCAAAGCTGGTGCTGGTCTCCAGTTGCTGCATGTAGCTGCCACCGCTGATGCTGTGGCCATAACTGGCTGTTGTTGCCTCGCCGTTAACGTTGTTGCCTCCATAGTCATGTCACATTGAGAGCGTGCCCACGCCCACTGCCGCAGCGGACATTTGGGCGCTGTGCTGCAACTGATGCGAATGCGCCGCCGCCGCTGCAAGCGAGTGACTGTGGGCGGCCAGATGTGGATGCAATCGCATGGCGGGTAGGTTCATAGCCATGGGATTCATCGAATGCAGCGGATGCTGTAAATGCAATCCCGGCTCCAGCTTTGTCTTGGCATCCAACAGCTGACTGTAATCCGTATGTTGTACGCCTCCCATCACATTGGGATCGCTGCCCTTCTTGTTCTGCTTGCGCTCCTTGGCCCGTCGATTCTGGAACCAGATCTTCACCTGACGCTCTGACAGTGACAACGATTGTGCCAGCTCACTTTTACGGCGTATGGTTATATACCGAGACGTGCAGTATTCCTTCTCCAGCTCCAGACGCTGGAAGTCTGTGTAAACCACGCGATACTTGTCCTTGGTGCGGGTTTTTCCTAATCAAATAGAAGTAAACATCAAGTATTGAATTAGTTAAAAGATTTAAATATTTTTAATATTAAAATGTCTAAAAAAATAAACAATCATGCTTGAATCGACAAGAAAATAATCGCTTTGAGATAAGAAATCTTTTACATGTTCGTCAACATTTTTGTTATTCAAAAACTTTAGGCACATGCTACAAAGAACAATTTTTCGCCAGTTTGTTTTCCAATAATAATAAAAATAACTGGTAACTTATTTTAAAGATATTGTCAAGATTGTCCGTTTTTATTATAAAACTTTAAAAAACAAACTTAGCTTGAAACTCATATCAGAAGTAATATAAGTAACAAGTATAATTATTCAGGTATTGTTTTAGTTAATTAACTTGGGAAACTCAAAAGCGTGTGTGCTAATTTGTCGTCACTTCAACTGTTGGGCATCCACGGCAATGGAATGGATGAGTGACTGGCGTCAGGTGAACAAACATCTCAACTCATCCTTATGTGCCCATCATCATCACCATGGTGATTATCATCTTCATGTTCAAGTTGCTTGTCATAACAGACGACAATATTTGAATTAAGATAGGCCATAAAAATATACATATATGAAAAAGAGGCAAAAAAAAAGCGTTGCGGTAAATATTAAAATGCAACCTCCGGGAATTATAATTATTATTTTCTTGGGGGCGCCTTAACGAACACCCAGAGAAGATACTTATGACCTGACCAAATAATGGCGCTCGTTGCGCAATTAGTCAATCAAAATTCAAATAAATGACAAAACGAGCTAAAGACAAGGCATGAAAAAGGCCACGGGATCATGACATGATATAGTTCGGTCTGCCTACGTGATAAACACACACACATACATACACACACACACACTCTAAAGAAAAACTCTCTCAGATTGCGACTATCACAACAAAATGAAATGCAAACATATAGTTCATTTTTTTTCGTTTTTATTTTTGTTGGAATTTTGCTCTAATTTTTCTATGTAGCACTCTGAATGCGTTTGTAAACCACAATTAAAATCGAGCAAACAAGCGAGTAAATAGACAAATATTTTCACAGATGATAAGTTCAAGCGATATAGCAAGAAGTACAGAAGACCATGGCCAGAAGAGCAGAAAGAAGTAAGAAGTGTAGGTGTTAAAGACCTTAAGATCCTCTACACCTCCTAAGATATATGATTCTTCACGCTCTTGATTTTCTTATACTCCAAATTCTAAAAATTATAATTAATGATCTATATATTTATTACAATCTTTAGATTACAAAAATGTTCTTAATTGATTTCGTGTTTAGTTGTGAAATACTATTGTAGTTTTATAGTCTTTATGGAGAAACTGCCTAAAAAGACCTAATACCGAAATGGTCTGTCGCTTTTGGCCTTATCTCTTGCACTCGTATTTATTTTTTACACTTTTGTTTAGACGTGAATTTATAGCGTTCGCTTCGTTGTTGTCGTTGTCGTCATCGTTACCTGTTTACTTAGCTAAAGCCTCATTCTTTTTGTTGTTGTTGTTTTGTTTTAATCTAAAAATTCTACAGCTTTTCGTCGTCTCTGTGCCTAATAATAAATCTCAAATTTTCAGTCTTGTTGCAATTTTAGTGGGGGCTCTAGATTTTAGATCTAGAAAATACTCTCAACTCGTCTCGAGTCGTCACTTTTGGCCCGCGCGTGTTCTTGTCTCACACTGCTGATAAGTGGGTGTTATAGAAGCCATAATACAACTAAAGCTGATAACCCAAAACTGTTTAGACAGACTTAAGATGGCAACGTTGGATTTGAGGAAGTGCACAAATATTTGTGACCATTAAAAGGCAAAAAAATTGAGTAAAGAAATTAAATAAAACTAATAACAATAATAATAACCTGTCAACGATACAATCATCAAGTAGGATTTGCTTGTGTAAATTGAACAAAACACAAAATTAAGTATTATTCCATTTGAGACTATTTCGCAATCTGACGAAAATTCCAAGTTCTTATATAATTAAGAATTGGAAAATATAAGAATATATTATACTTCGAATGGTATTGTAAAGTTTTATAGTTATCTCTTGAAAAGAATCATCTTTAATTGATTTTCTTGAAAGTTTACCTTATTATAAAATAATTAAATGTATTTGAGTAATACTATAAATTTGTATAATCCTAGCTTTCGATTACTTAAAGAATCCTTTCAAAAAGAAAATAGCTAATAGATATAATTTTTATCCTGCTACAGATCCATTTTTCAATTTCTTAAATATTCCACGTGGTGTTCCCATTTTAGATACCATATATAAATCTGTCTTCTTCCATTTAATCTATGCATAATTTTTATCTGTTGCCACTTTCAGTTCCAATTTCTCACACCTGAACACGCTGAGCAAACAACAGTCTAAACTGGAGCACATTGTGTTGTTGTTGTTGATGTTAGCGGCATTGGGGCTATGGTTCTATCTGACCTTCACGGCCATAACCATATAATCCAATAAATTGTGTATACCATATATAAAACTATAAAGTTACTAACCCGCACTGAGTGTTTTATTATCTGCACACAGAATAAATACGCACACTTTATGTGGACCAAGTAAAGTTGTCTAACTGAGAACTCTAGACAAACAGACACAAATCTGCTTAGAGGGATCTTCATAAGATCTATATGATAAGATATCATGCTCATAACTCAACTCAATACACCAGAAACACCCAAAAATTTAATACGAAAAACACTAAAGTCATTTTTGCAAACAATAAAAAATAAAAATTAAAATAAGAGTTAAGTAAACTCTTAGATATCCAAAGGTTTTTTTTCTATACTATATATCTCTATAACATATATTCAGAAAGTCTTAAAAGTACAAATACATTTTATTCGTAATTAAATAAAATGCCTTTTTTGTTTTGTGGAAAAAAAGGTGTGATATTTTTTATGGCTTTGTCACTGGCTTTTCAAGGGGAGTGTTAAGGTAAATGCGTAACAGTATATTTATATAAATGGAGCTACTTCTTCTTCTATCTGTAATTCTTTGGGGAACTGCTTGTTCAACTCTATTAAATGTGGCAATGATTTGTAATTGAAAGTTGAACTGGGACTAAAAATGAGTTCTCCTACATATATCGCACCCATAATGATGGATTAGTTGACATTACATTATCATGGTTTACAAATCGAGTTGTTGTTGTTTTTTGTTGTTGTTACACGATAGTTGTCCTATCGATTGCATACGCATGAGACGGCGGCATAGTTCAAATGCACGCACTCCCTAATCCCAGTTGAGGTCTATATCAACATTAAGAACTCCGACTCCAAGTTGCAATCAGAGTCGGGAGTTGTACTCTGTTAACCTGAAGTTGCTAGGCTTTGCAACGGCTACTCCGATAAGCTTTAATAGCTGTTTGTCCCGTATCGAATGTGATACAGACATGTGTATATTGTCGCTTCGAGCTAGCCAACTTGATTGGCCCTTGATAATAATGGCATTTTCATTAACATCAATAATTGAAGAAAAACACTGCGAAAAATTGGACTTCTATTCATTGAAAAACTATTCGAACTACTTTTCACACCAGCGTAGGTTGCTGATAATGCTATCATAAATAAGTGACGTAACTTTTTAAAAGTTGTATTCAAATTCTAAATGATACTAATTAATGATCCAAAAAAAAGTTATATTATTTACAAAAATATAAATTTTGTTATGTTTTATATTCAATTACTTAACAAATGACTCTTATTTTTGATTTTTATTTTATGTGTGCTATGATTAAACTTAGAAATAATATTTATTTTAAAAATATACAACAAAAATTAGGCACTGACTTTTACTGTTAATAATAAAGAATTTTATAAATTGTCGGAACTCTCTTCAAACTCTTTTAATTCCTTATTTTACAAATGCTTGTATCGTTTTCTCTTTGATTTTCTTTTATCTACAACTTTTTTATTAACAATTTGCATTGAATAACTAAGATTTAAGCCCTATTTTTGTAGACTATATAAAAGTAAAGCATTTGCTACTGTTTTTCCTGACCTTATCAATAATATACATGTATGTATACATATATCACAGTGTAATAATTCACAACTGGTACACACCCATTCTCAAACAATCGAATGGTTTATGAGCGTGTATCTGTATCTGTGTATCTGCATCTATCTGTTCGTGTTTGATTCTTGCACTGTGGCTATTTGCCGACAAAGGAAATAGTGTAAACAGCAAATGCCAATAGTTGATAGGATTTAAGATTTTATAGCCCCGATATTATATATTAATATACAGTATGATTGGTTTCTTTGTTTAACAAACAAACATAAATTGGAGCAAAGTTAAAACCATAAATGATTGTTAAAAGACAATTGACAAAGTTGTGTTATAAATTAAAAATATATATAGAATAAAGTATAGAATCTATGAATACGTGTATATAAAAATATAATTACTCAAGCAGCTGTTGCAGTTAAAGATGGTGATGTTGCCACCGGACATGCCATGGAATCATGAGATTGCGGCAATTATGCGTTCAGTTCCCAGCGGGCAAATCACGACCCAAGGACACTTACAGTTAACTGTTAACTGTTGCGGTTAGTTACGGCCAGTTGTCAATTGGTGGTTGCTTCGTGGTTGCCCACCGACAGCGTGTTAATGTGGGCTGTGGATTGTGGACTGTGCCCCCCTGCAGTGGGTTAATTTGTCACTGGCAGGCCGCCTAAGAAGAACTGAACATCTTTATCTATGGATCGGCGGGCATTGCCCAAACATGATGACAAAATAAATAGAGCAAACCAGATGAGCAACTCTACTGGGAGACATTTGTTACCTGCAACCTTTGCGCTCTCTCTCTTTTGCACCCTCTCTCGTTTTTCTTACTGTCTGTTTCTATTTAAATTTGGAAATTAAAGCTGCTGTCTGGGTCAAAAGTTTCCTCACAGACTCACACCGCCTCCCTTTGCCACATCTCGCACAGCAGCAATTTCATTTATTGCACCCCTGGGACGTAGACCAACACTGGCAGCAGCAGCCAACTTGACTTTTCAACACTCAACAATTTGTTCTGAGCCAAGCTTAAAGTTGAACTGCAAATATTTTTTGTGATTTTGCTTTTATTTTTGGCAACTTGTGGGAGGATGGAGAAGGGAGGGAGGCAGGGATGCAGCATCATAAATGTAGCAAAAGAAGAGACAACAGCAACAAGAACAACAACAACAGTGACTACTAGCAACACTCACCACCTAAGCGACAATATAACAATAACATTTATTTGGCATTTTGCTGCTGTTTTAGATGCTGTTATATCGTAAATATTAGCTCAAATTACATCATAAAATCATTTGATTCGATTTGACGTTTATTTTATTTTCCTTTTTCTCCTTTTTGTTTGTGTCTTTGCCTCTTTGCAGCCCGTTTACATGGGCCTTGTACCAAATTTACTACCTTGGTGGCAGAATCTCAGTTAAAAGGGTAAATCAATGTAGGTTAGTTTGAAAGGAATGCCCGTTGGGTACTTTATAAGTAACTAAGAAGGGACATGGTTATAAATTTGAATAACGAAACAAGTCGAGTAAATATATGAGACTAAATTCTTTAAACAACAGTTCTTTTTAAAAAATATACTCATTTAATTCTAGTGCTTAAATCGAAACGTACCATTATTATTTAAAGGCCGACGGCAATCATAACTTTGAATATATTTGAACATATTTTAATCAAACGTGACATCAATAAAAAATAAAATTAGATATAGTAAAGTTGAAGATTTATATATGTTCTATTACTTTAGTATATTTCAATTATTAAAATTCTACAACGATTCTTACTTAACGGAGTTGGTAACTATTTTGAATTCATTGTAGAAAAGCTCGACTATATAACTAATTGGATATCTTTGATCTCTTCTCTCTACTTGTAATCTACATGTATCCAAATCATTATAACGCAGCTCGACTGTAATATAACTAGTTTAATTCCTGTTCTCTTTATTCTTTAAGCTAGAAAATTAGATCAGCTGTATAATTTCCATAAAATGTAATTAAAGTTCCACTAATGTTAAGGGGGCCGTCAATAAATAACTCTTTCGCTCACACACACACTGATGCCATGTGAACACGCGAGAGAGAAATTCAAAATGGCGGACATCAAAGTGGAAACATGCGACATGGAAACGGTTTATGAGTATATGCCATGAATATATATGCATATGCAAAAGTACAACGGCTCCAAACAGACACCGCCGGCAGAACCCCTCCTCTCCCCAGCCCATCATCTTTGCTTTAGCTCCCCCTACATCTCTATATCCATCTCCAAGCCCCGCCCTGGCACGCAGCATTATAAATGCCAAAGAATAAAAAGAAAAAGAAGGAAAAAAATATTATCAGATCGCGTGCAGCGGCACAAACGAATGCCGCCTGTACGTGCCGCAGCCAAATGTGGCACGCAAGCCCACAGACCCGAAGGGGCGGAGTTGCAACTGCACAAGAGGATGTGAAATGTGGCTGAATAGCAATGGACGTGGACGTGAATATGGCCAACACGCCATTGGCAGCAAACGGTCTCAAGCCACATTTTATGTGGAGGGGAGTGGAGTTTAGAAAATGGCAGCCGTTGGCCAGAATTTAACGGTGAGAGACTGAAGCAGCGTCCAACTCAAGTCCAAGTCGAGAGTCAAATTCAAAGTCGTAGTCGCCATTAAAGTCATAAATTGTCAGGCGGGTAAAATTATTTTTTTCAAATTTGCGTTAATTATTTCGAATGCGGAGCTCGCATGCAATAAACATTTACAATCATGCGCTATATACATATGAATATGTATGTATATTTATGTAGAAACGATATAAGATATATATGTATACACATGCGATACGAAACACGACTTGAGCTTATTTATGAGCGGCACATGCAAGCCAAAAAAAGAGAATAATTTCAAAAAAAAAAGAAAAATTTGAGAAAAGATCTTAGGATTGGGATGCGTACCACCTTCTTCCAGTATATCATTAAAGTCCTCTAAATTGGGTGTGCTGCACAGTTCTGTTAAGAATGAAAGTTAAGATTTGTTCCATTTTCAGATAGTTTATAAATTGATCATACAATTGGTTAAAAAAAAGTTTAAGCAATACTTATATTCTATACAGAAAGATATAGATATAACTTTTGCATTCAAAATAAACTTTGAAATTAAATGTTATTTATTAAAGATGGTTTGTCAGCAGAATGATTTGATTTTCAGAATAAATGTAACTTTAAAGACTGACTAGTCAGAAAAACTCCACATATTTAAAATCATTTCAATTACTGATAAATATAATCATTTCTATATTTCTATAACTCAGTCAGTTAGTTTTACTAATTCCAAATCAAATATGATTTATTAAAGTTTTATTTAGCCAATCAACCGGATGGTTTCACTTGCCCACAACAATTGTTTACCCAACAGCAGCTGTTTGGGGTTGAGTATACTAAATATTATAAGCCAGGCCAACACATTATTGATAATTTGCGCTTCATAAAAATATTAAACAATAAATTTTGCGCTAAATTGTGTGTATGCTCCTTGGCTTGGTGTGAACTATAAATTGTCTACTGAGCTCGTTCCGTTTCTTATCTCAGTAGGTTAAACTCTTCGGGTCAACGTGCAACAATATTTGAATAATCTTTGAGGACAGACACCGAGTAAACAAACTGCAACTTGGCTGCAACGATGGGTATTCACTATAACGGACAACCAATATAGATACAGTTAACAGTTTATTTGTGCAGCTCGTTGAACTTGATTAAGTGTGGCGAGTGATTGGCGAGTAACGAGTCATAAGTAACGAATACAGAGTGGTCATTAATTAATGAGAAACTAAACGAGCGTCAAATCACAAAACAAATCCCAGCTAATAATCATCATAATTAAAGTGGCATAAAAATCAGAATATTGCTACCATATACAATATTCATTGTTATGGTTAGGGTATATATAAATATACTGATATATGTGCAAGTATATGGCGATATATGGCAATATATATTGTTGACTTTGCCACAGTAGCTGCTGAATGAAATGAAACATTTAATTTAGTTTTTTATAATTATTGCTACTTTATTGTATTGTTAAGCGATTAACGGTGCAAATTACGCTCACAATATATGGTATATAAGGTAGTAAATGGTCTATGGGACCAGTTGGACTGCAAATCTTGGCCATAAAAAGAATAGCTCCCAACGCAAACGTTTTCGCATTGTACGCACTTCATAAGAAACGTGTCCACAATAAGTTTAACACGTTTCCAGCAAAATCAGTTAGTCAGTCAGTCAATTAATCAGTGGAATTATGCCTGAGATACAAGAAGCTGATATTTTGTTTATACACGCAAAATATTTACCCGTACAATATGTCGTATGAGCGATTTTGATTGACAATCGGATTTTAATGTCGAGGCGAGGCAAAATGCCAGGCGAATTTTAGTTTATGACGAAAGGAAACGCTTCTGCTTGACACATTTAATTTTAATTTTAGAACTAAAATTGTGGTTTCTACTTTATTTTTTGTGTTGGTTCTCAGTTTCTATTAGCTGATAAACATATAAACATTATGAGAAGCCCATTTGACGCTCAAACTGATGAAATTGCTAAGGGAATGTTAATATATTTTAGGGCAATGCAGAATGACTTTGGACAGAGCCTTAGAAATATAAAAACACTTATTTGCTTAAAACTTTAGAATGACAATAGTTTTTAAAAACTCTTTTAAGTACAAAAGTTGATAATAAATCTCTCGGTCAAGATTAATCCGTAAATACTGTTTTTTTTTTCTTTTTCTTGTCTTTCTTTCATTACTTTCAATTCCTTAAGCTCAAAAATCCACGGCGCCTAATCGAACAACCGAAAATAAATGTACTTATACACATTGTAACACCTTATAGGATATACATACATATATAAATATGTACATGTGTATTTGGTATGGGAAGGGCTTTTGAGCTACAAATTTCAGTTATTACCAATATCAATGCCAATACAAATAACAGCACACACATTTTATTTAAACAACTAAGTCCAAAGTAAATCGATGGGACATATAACTCATGTCAGGGGCCTACAGAGTGGGATAGGGCGAGTGTGGGTAGAGAGAGAGAGAGAGAGAGAGAGAGAGAGAGAGGGAGAGAGAGAGAGAGAGAGGGGGAGAGAGAGGGAGAGAGAGTGAAAGTGTAAGAGTGTGAGAGAGTGTGCTAATCCTGTCATGTCAATCATGGTACCATTTGTCAGACGCAATGTCGCTATGCCCGGATAGATGATGAACTGGGCTAATCAACAAACGGACTTCATTTTGACACATGCCCCGGGACTGACTGACTGACTGGCAATGTTAACTCTCTCTCCGACTGCCTGTTGACGGCAACGTCGCACAAAAACCAAATATTGATAGCACTGATAACGATCGACATCGACAGCAACATCGACATCGACGAGAATGTCGCTCTGACTGCACCTCCAACTTAGTGGCCATTTTTAATGGCTTATCACTTCTACAAACATACACACATATACATCTATTACCTATGAATGTCTATATTTTGTGTATCAAACGAGGAGTCGTATCATAATTTCAAATTGGAGTTGCTTTATTTTATTTTTGGGGCCAGACATTGGGGCAACAAAAATCTATGCTCACTTTAGATAGTTCTCCCTCGATATGTGTGCGATGTATATAAATTTTGTGCCTATTGACACATTAAATCTCAATGTGTCATGTGGCATTAAGTTTTGATCCCACCGTCATTCACCTCACCCGTAATAATTGCTTGACTGTTTCTGTTTCAAACTCAACAAAATCCCAAGTTTGATTTATCAGTATTTCTTCGTGAAACATTCTCGTAACATTTATTTTTTTTTTGCTATTTTTTTCTATTTTTTGTTAATAATGATTGCAAAGATTTGGCCATAAATGTCGCTATTTAGTTTTTATTGGAAGTAATACTAATTTTTATTGGTTTATTGGCTATATTGTTTTAATCAATACGCAGGGCGGCGCTGTTATCAGCCATAACCAGGCTATGGGCTAGAGATAACACACACGTTTTGATACGATTCTCGTATCAACCCAAAAAAATTATTGGAGCAACATAGAAACCCGGGTTCCATACGACGGGCCATTGACAGGCGGACGTTCATTTCACAAAGGTGGCCTATTCTACCTACCACCCTCCCACCTTCCATCAGACAATTCCCGTTATCCCCCCTCTCGCTTATTTGCTGTATCGCTAATCTAATCGCAAAAACCGTTGAAACAAAAGTACAAGCAACAATAACAATTGTTGAAGAACTTTTATTGCCACACCCAATACCTCAATAGTGAATACCTGTGTGGATTCGAATATGTCGGGTTTCCAGTGAAATGAGACCTCAACACGTACGCCCCACAAATTCAATCTAAAAATACAACAAAAAAAATGCACCGAAATCGCGTAAAAGAATTCATTAAATGATCACGGCTCTATAGAGATACATAGATACTCTGTATGGCGCCAAAACTGAAAACTCAGTTGAATTGTTTATTATTTATAAGAATAATAAATAAAATTCATAATCTTAATTTGTCGTCTTGACCCGCTAAAGGATTAAATTGAACAACGGCCACAACAACAACAACGGCAGGGCAATAAACGTTAATTGCATACCAACAGATTTTATGGGCTTAATGGATATCGTCGATATCGAACGTCGTCAACTTGAAACGCTGCCTGGGGTCATAAATTGTGAGCGCTTGCGCACGTGTTTTAGTGTGAGTGTATTTGCTTGTTTGGCATTTAAATGTAAGAGTGTGTACATTAAAAGTGTCAGTGTGTGTATGGAGATGCATTGACATTTGCATTTACATCGCTGTTGTTGGCGCTCTGTACAAAGAGAAAAAAGAGTTCAATGCTGTGCCAGGAGAGTAAACCACAAAGATGGCCGAACTGAGCTTTTGACATTTGATCACAACGAGCGAACAAGACAAGACAAGAGGTGAGAGAATAAAAGTAGATTGTAATGGAAAAAGGTTTTTCGACATCGAATACACAAACGTGTCAAAAAGTGGAATTTTAAAACAATGACTCAATTCAACATAAACGTAATTAGAATGATTTATGCATGTATCTTGCATATCTAAAAGGTCTTTATTTACTTTTCAAATTCAATTGATTCGCATCGATGCATTTGACGGTTTAACTTCGACATTTCGAACTTATTAGAAACATTTCTCACACCGCTAATTGCTGTGAGAGCGATCGGCGCGTTCTTGTCTTTCCTTCTATTTGCATTTTTCATTTGAAACTCAAGAAATGATCAACCCTATTGAATTTTTATACTAAAATTGATTTACGACACAAAATTAGTCAACATAGTCGACAAGTTTCGGTAAGCGGACTGCTGAGCTGAGTTTCGCCTATAAATCAAGGCAGTGTGCCAGATCCAGGGCCGTAAACTGAAGACAAACATTTGATTTTTATGAGCTAATGGCCCTTGGGTCGACTGAATGCAACCAAATTGCTTATTGTAAGTTATAAAATTATGTTTCTGTTTTTCTCTTTTAAAGCGCGAACAGCACGAGCTTCGACCAAATACTGAAAAAGACAAAGCAGACACTGTGCTTGCAAATGCGGGATAAACCCAGAAAAGGTGTCCAAATTCGATTGAATTTACCCAAAACCTTGGTGAAATTACTAAGGTGAAGTTGAAGTCATGAGAGCGAACGCTCTCTTATTTCAGAGAGCATACGCTTTCAATGTGATCTGAACGAACAAGAAATCAAAACAAAGTAGGATATCTTCCTATATATTTCTATCCGTTAGTTTTAAGGCAATGAAAGCTCAAAGCACAATTAATACAAATACCAAGTTTATACGACAGCTTAAGTGAATTTAAATAAAATCTTTTTTAATGCGCTTTGTGTATTAAACACGTCGTTATCTTTATAAGTCGGCTTATATTTTATTTTAGTTAAGAGCTTATGCAAATGGAAAGCATTGTAGTTAATTTAAGAGTTTAGCGAAACGAATTTTTGCTACATTGGTGGAAATTGGATATTTAATCAATTCTATGCCTCGACGTATTTTGAAGGTGTTAAATAATAAAGTATATTCAGCTTGAACAATTTTAATATCTTAAAACGCTTCAAAAACTTTTTAATTAAATTGGTACAAAATATATGAAATTTTCCTATTAACTTGTTTCGTTTGAATAAATTCTTGTAATTTTATTTTAATAGTAATATTTAGTTAAAAATTATAATAAACATTTACTTTATAAAACTTGAGAGCCTGTTGACGAAATTTTGTATATAAAAAGGAAAATACTAACATAATTGTCACACAATAAAGTGTTAAATCAGCTAAAAACTGTCTTATAAACCTGGTAATTGACATTTACATACACAAATGCACAGTGGGTAAAAAGGTGGAAACTTACCGGGTTGTGGTTGTGCCGGATACGATGGCTTCTTCATCCAATCGTAGTACTGAGCCTTTGCTGGCGATGTGCGATGATTGTTATTGCTCGTGATGCTGTTGTTGTTATTGTTGTGTGTAGAGGGGCTGTTGTTGTTGTTATTGTTGCTGGCCGCGCCGCTTAAATGGTGGGTCATGTGATGTGGCGACGAGGCGGACGTGGGTGCACCAGGGCTGGATATCTCACTGCCCGAAACGGTGATCGGTGGCGATGGCAATCCCTCGGCAATGTGTTGCTGTTGTTGTTGTTGAGAATGGGACACAGGATCGGTGGCAATGCTGCCGTTTGTCTCGTTCAGCTGTGTGCCACCTGCCGAGGGACCCACGACGGGGGCAGAGCTGCCGCTGCCCGAGCTGGCTGAGCTGCTGGAGCCGCCGCTGGGTAGGCCGCTGTTGATGTGGGCATGATGCTGATGCATCAACTGGTGCGCCGATGTGGGAACATTTTGTCCGAAGTTGTCGCCCGCTGCCGAACTGGAGGCAGGTGAATGCCACTCGCCGGCGCTCGCTGCCGCGGCCGAATGGAACATGTGATGGGGATTGTAGTACATTTGATGGGCGGCCGCGGCGTGATGGGCGGCATGGGGGGAATCCACTTCGCCCAGGAACTGATGATTCGGTGTTGTGTGATAGTTGGGCGTCCAGTTCCATGGCTGACCTGCGGCGGCTGCCGAGGCATATGCCAAATTGGCAGCACTGTGCTTTTGAGCGTACGGCAGGGTATTATAATAGTGTGATACCATTTTTGAACTTTGGGGCAGCTTCTCCTGTTTTTGAGGTTATGGCGCGTAAGCAAATCTCGATTAATTATTTATATCGTTTATTCCTATCTGTTCAACACTTTGTGTTGTGATTTTATGTCTATTGATCACTTGTCTGTGGATTACTTGCACATTTTGTAAGCTTTACTTGAAGTTTACTTTCAACTCGTTCAATTTTTGCGCTCCTTTTTCTGCGCTCTTCTGCTCACTCACTTGAGTTTGTAATGATGTTATTGCGAGCTATCGATTATCAAAGTGATCGTATAATCGTCTAGTGTCTTTTTTAGTATTTTTATATGATTGTAATTGTATCGAATCCACCTACGCGTTATTTTAACTGATTTTACTGCTGATGTGCGTTTTTATTTTCAACTGCCGTTGCGTTTGGCCTGTTGCGACGTTAACCGCAGTCGAATACGTACTGACGGCAATGAGCGTCGCACTGATAAACAAGCCAAAAAAAAAGAAGCCGAGGCACAACAATCTTTGCTTGCAGCGAAGTCGACAGCAATGGTATTACTAGTTGTCTCACTCACACGCATGCAATCGACCGTACGTTTGAATTTTTTAACCCTCATCGCAAGTCCATTTCCGTTGAGTTTGAAATTCAAGATGGCTTATGTTTTCGTACTTGTTCTTTCTTCACTGCTGCTGTCTCGCTCGCTCGAGTACGTTATGGATGACAGGTAGCTCCGCCTCCTCGACTTGGACCTGGGCAGGTACCATTTGGCGATGGCAATTTTTAGATGGTAGAAAGACAGACCCCTTTTCCTTTACGACTGCTTCGATTTGTACTATAAACTACTATTGCCGTTGGCTGTCCCTAATTAAGTAATTTCATACGAGTATGCATTATGCAATTAGTGGCTGTAAAATCATGTTTGTAATGCCATAACTACGGATTTCATTTATTATACCATTGTACATACGATTCATTCAGCCTTTGGCATTTTCCAAGCACCAATCAACGTTTTAATGTTCAGATTTTGGATTTGTTTTATAAGCCTTCATGGTACCCCGATTATTTTGCAAAGAAATTGAAGTTTTCATATGAATATCAAACTAATTACAACACAAGTGATATAACACCTTATAACACTTAAGAAATTGATCATACATTAAAGAATAATTTAACAAAAAGTGTGTGAAAATATAGAATACAAATTAGATGTCATTACTTTAAATATGAAAAATAAAGATAGAAATTTATACAACTGCTAAGATAGTAGTATTTTTTCACAGCTCGAAAAAGTATCTCAACAATCATACATTTTGTAAAATTAAAAGAAACAGAAAAATTGTCAAATATTAAAATATCTTCCATCGATTGAATAATTCGTTACAGTTGATTTTCTGATTACTGCATGTATTGGTTAAAAAACATATTCATTGATTATTTGGACCCTAAATTGTTGCTGATGCCATAAAATTGCATGTTGCCTGCTTTTTAAAATATGTGCACGGTGAGCGCGAATAATTGGAAATACATTCAGGTGACACAATGGACAATTTCACACAGACAACAACAACAAGGGAAAATCAAAAGATCGGCAGTTGTTGGCCATGCCAGCAGTTGTTGGCAGTTGGTCCTGCAGGCCAACACTTACATTTCACTTATTAACGCTGAGGACTTTAAAATACATATTTGAAATGTTTCGATCGTCCTGTCTAAACAAAAAACCCCTTAATGCCCGAAAACAAAACATTGTAAAACAATTGAAGGCAGCACTAAAGTTTTATGATCGCGCGAACTCAAACGCGATCGCGATCGGAATCGCGACCTAGAGCAGCAGTCGAAAGGACACTAAACAATGCCTATAGAAGGTGGCCATAAAGTTCGCACAACAATTAAGCGGTCGCAGCCCATTTTTCCTTGGTTTGCTTTTTTTTCGCAAAGCGTCAATAATTCAAGAGAATTCTGTATGCTGCATCTGAGGTACAAAAGGAAGGGTAGGGCCATTTTTTGGTCCAGACACCGGGCAAGTCATGTAATAGGGCATAATGTTTACCTGGAAGTCATTAGAGGCGCAATATGCTCGTGCCTGACAACAGAAAACAGAAAGTAAACACTGGCGACAAGATTCTCTAAAAACAAAACCAAACCGTTAACAATAAAAAAAAATCGAATCCCTTCTAATGCATCTATGTCTATCGCATTATGAGTCACACAACTCATAAATTAGAATATGACCATACCCGTAACATTAACAACAACTTATAACAATAACAAAAAAAAAATCGAAAATTTTAAAATGCAATTATGTTAATAAATCCATAAAGAAAGCACAGCGCCATAAGCCATAAAACAGCTTCAAAACTCAAGCGGCAATTAGACCGAGCGAGAGAACTGTGATACGGATGGGCACCGACTCTGCACGAGCCCCAATCTCAGATACATATACGATCACATATACATATACAAATACACCTATAAAATTTGCCGTCGCAGACCGAAGGCAAAAAAAAAACTGACGCGATGTTTGATTGGATTGTCGAGTTTTTGTCGCTTGTCGGTTAATTTAAGGTTGAAAAGTTTTATAGCCATGACTCCCAACAAGTGGCCGCCGATCGCCTCTCCCCATATCTCCTTTCCCCGCAATGGGCAAGTGCATTTTGCGTTGTGCACACATTTATGGGTGCCGCAGCAACAGCGGCGACAAATTAAAATTTTCGCTTTTGCGGCAATATAATTTAACGAAAACGCCGAAATTTATTTATAAAATGAAAAAATTTGCAAAGATCATCATGATGAATCAGTATTTTTTTCAAAACTTATTACAAAATAAACTATAGTTGTTTTTACCCGACATTCATAGTCTTTAAAGCTCACACCATAAAGGAAGCATAGAAAGCTGATTTTAACGTTTCTTCAAATAATCAGTTTTCGGGTTTCTTTGTTAAAATTTGAGTTTCTACTGCTTCAATATTGATTCGTTTGCAATTTTTGACAAATTCAGAAATCATTATAACCATCAATAAAAAAATGCTTTTTGAGTCCATTGGTTCTTATAATTCTTTTCTGTCTATTCTTATTTGTAGCTTCGTTCAATATCAATAAATATATATTATAGGACAGTTTTCCACACTTTTACCATCAATAACAGTGACTCAGTCAGACAGACAGTCAACAAGAAAAGTTGAATAGATATAGTTAGTCAACAAGAAAAGTTGTACGAGTATATATACAGATTACCATTTAATCTTTTTTAAACGCTCGTTAAAAGTTATCACTCATCTAGTTGTTTTGAAATGTTTTAATTTCTAAATAAGTCTAATTTAAATCTCTCATCTCTTTACTTTATTTGATTTTCATTATACTCCTTAACCACTTTTCACTAAAAACACAAATCCAGCGTAGACTTCATTTAGATACTGTATGATTTTATTTTCACAATTTTCAGCATTGGGAATTTAATTCCGAAATTAAAGTTACAAAGTTACATGCATATTTAATGAGTTTTGATTTCCAAAAAATGGTTTAATTGCTCAATTCGTACCGATACTAAGTATTATTATAAAATTACTTAAATACATATGCTCATTGTCCGAAAATAGATGAATTAACTAATCGTTTATATATATTTATAAGTAGTAGAAAACAAGTTAAAAGAAAAAGCAGCAATTAACGCAGTTTAATTAATATGTGACTTAATATCATATTAAATACAAAAGGAATTCTATCATTAAGATCGTTCATTTGGTGCTCTGAAAACAAAGTGACATGAAACAATATTAAAAGCAATCAAAAAGAGGCATAACGAAAACAAATAGTATTTGAACTAAATTTTACAGTAGCAAGAAAGCGCATTCATTTCAAAAAGTAGTATATCAAAAATATATATTTTCAGATGTAGGTATTATCCCGATTGTCTAGCACTTTGCGGCTGTTAAATTAATCGACTTCAAATAGCTTTTGTTAACAGCAATTGATGATGTTATAAACAAGGCTGCAGATACCACTGTTAATGTCTAAACACTTAGATGTCTATATATCTATTTATATATGTACACAGGAGCCAAGTGCTCATGGTTTATTCATACTACGCCGATCCCAGCACCTCGTTTAGTATCATTTCTCGGGTCATTAGCTGGCCATTGGTGACCCTCGTCCGGGAACGACTTCGACTCAATTGGGCGCGACGTTCGGCACCCGCAGGTCGTTGGCGACGCGGTTGACGAGTTCTTTGACCAAAGACTGAGCCCGTATGCAAAGCCTCTAGCAGACTGTCCATGACACCCTCCTGCGCCTGTGCGGCATCCATGTCCACCACAGCCATCTTGCGCTGTTGTCGCTCCATTTGCTCACGCTGCGATTGCTCACGAGCCTCCTGCATGCGTCGTTTTTTCTCCAACTCCTCGCGTACGCGGACGTTATCGTTGTGCGCCGATTGGAAGGCATCCTTGAAAGTCTTGATATCGCCAAAGAACTCCTCCATAGTGTATTTACTGGGATCGAAGGCATAATACTCGCTAAGATCCTTGAACAGCTTCTCCATTTGCACCTGCATTTTGCCTGTAAACATATTAATTGTTAGTTTGGTTCAACTCTTATTAAAGTAAATGATAGGCACACAAAACCAGGAGACTTTTAATTAGCGTATAAAAGGCGAAAACAATATTACGAAAAGTTTAATTATTAAACTAAGATTAAAAAAAAAAAACAAATTTGAAACTCAAAAATTAAAAAATTACGCAAGAAAAAATATGTTATTCAAATCAACAGATTTCTTGGTTGGTAAAATAAATCAGAATAACGCTAATTTCATAACTTTAATTTTAATATCTAAAGAAAGAGATCCTGCGTTACCTTAAAATAAATAATTGAAATAAATATTATAAATGGTTTAAATTATGCAAATGATGTATAGAAGTTTATCGCAGATTCCAAGTAAAAAGAAAATTAGAAACGGATTTATAACTGTTATTTTCGTTCACGGCTCCTTTTTCCTATTAAAATAAACTATGAAGTTTTTTCTTATCCTAAATATTGTAATCTGCATAAATTTGCTAGTTTTTACTTCTTTTGGCCCCTTTAAATAGTGTTTATAGTTTTTATAATTCTTTTCGAAAATATTAAAAATTCACTCAAGGCACTGTCCTTATTACTTACCCAGCACATCGACCTGCTGGCGACAGTCGACGGCAAACTTGCCCATCACTTCGCTGAACTTGTCATCATCGCACTGCGGCACTTTGTTATTCTGCAGATCCGTTTCCAGATTCTTGACTGCCGAATTCATTTGCCGCATGGCCTTCTGTATGGCATCCATGTTGACTCGCGATGCTTTGTCAACGTGCGACAAGTCATCGTAGAAATTGAGCGCATCGGGAAACCTCTTCTCCACCAAATCGACCAAGTAGTGAAGCAGCGTTTGCTTGTTATCAGTATCCTTGGTGTTTGTCAATTTGGTCAAATAGGATATCTCAAAGCCAAAGGCGGCTTCGTTCTTGGAGCCAGTGTTCATATAGTTTCCGAGCAGCAGAATGAGCTCAAGTATCTTCGAGAACTTTGCGCTGTTGCGTATCTCCTCACAGGCGGCTGTCCCGGCCACAATATCCGGCTTGATATCCTGCACCATGTCTGCGTAAGTCAGCTTAAAGTTGAGGTTATGCAGACGTGGCGACAAGCGTTTGATTTCACCTGAAAGATGAGATAAGTTAATGGGATTCTCCTTTGAATTCTTCACTTCTATTTACTCACCTATGGTAGCCGCAAACTGTTCAATTGGTGGCAACGGTTCACCCTTCGCCTTGATCTCTTGGAGACGCTTCAGCTGCTCTGGCGGCGGCAGATATTGAATAAGATTCTGTAGTATGTTGGAGGAAAGAATGGCAGTATCACAACGCAGCAGACAAATCTTAATTTGCTCATAGGACAGATGCTTTAGTGAGCCTCCCAGAAGAATGGACAGATTCTGTGCCGATTTGCCGTCCAAGACGCGCAAGTCAATGTTTTTCTTGGTCAGCGTAGTTGGCTTATCCACCGAATCCTTTTGCTCTTTCTTCACGGGCTTCGATGAGAATTTGATAGCGAGTTCTTGCAGGAAATCATCGGAAGCTAGTTTATCCTCCTGGCACTTTACCCAGAAGGCATTTTCTGACATTTTAGCCGGCACAATGGCCTTCCAGTTGGCGCGCTTCATGGGAGTCTTGGTATCCCACTTCTTTTTGGGCTTCAGTCCGTGCGGCAGCACCGGAGCCATAGGCATCATCATCATAGGCGGCGGTGGCGGTCCCCCAGGTCGTATCATCCCAGGCATTGGAGGTGGCGGCGGACCACCTCCCATGCCGGGCATTGGCGGCGGTGGTGGCGGTCTTGGACCGCCTGCCATGCCGGGCATGGGTGGTGGTGGCGGCGGTCGTGGTCCTGCCATGCCTGGCATAGGTGGGGGTGGCGGTGGCATGGCTCCTCCGGACCCTGGTGGTGGCGGTGGCATGGGTATGTTGATTTTGGGTAATTTATTGGGTGATGGCGCTGCCACACCGTTGGCTTCCATTAGCTTGACCTTTTCCTCGAGATGGGCCGCCTTGGCCTCCGCCTCTTGTTTGGCACTCTCAAGCGCCTCGATCTTCTTCTCATACTCCTCCGAGCGCTGCATCTCTTTGGCCTTTGCTTTCTCCACAATGTCGTCGAGGAGCACCGATGTGTCGATGTTGAAATCGCGATTCTCAAAGTTCGGATCGCAATATCCCTTGTGGAACACAATCTGCGCTATGCACTCCTCTATCAGTTGATAGTAGGCGGGACGAAAGTAGAAATCATCGCGAATGTACAACAGATGTTGTAATATCGATAGGAAATACGGCTCTGAGGCGGTGTCCATCACCAGATTTTTTAAAACATCGAAACAATCCTGCGGATCATCCATGTTAAAGGTGACATTATCAAAGTTCTGCACAAACAACTCAAAGTCATCGTCGCGTATATCCTTAAAGATCTTGAAATGCTGCTGCAGTGCCTCATTGTTGCTGCTATTTACAATGTCAGTGAATTCATCCATCCGATCATAAAGTCCCATACGCATAATCTCACAACGCAGATGCAGACGGAAATTGAGATCCGTCGGCGTACTCGTTAGCGTATTAATAAAGATGAGACTGTGACAGACCAGCTCACGCTTTGGATCCTCCCTATCCGATACGAACAGCGCATCCACAATGGGTCGAAACCTCTCGCTCGCCTTATAGGACGTGGCTGCTATTGTGGTGATGGCTCTCAACACCTTCTCATAGCCATTCCGCTCGTACACCAGACAAAAGGAGGCCAACAACTTGATAGCTTCACACATCGTTTGTGGCTTGCGTGGATCCAGCGATTGGGCCAATAGAAGCACCACACTATGCTGATCCGGTGTCAGGACGACATTCAAGCCCCATGTATTATTCATGATGGCCTTGAGGCAACGTATCGCCTCAAACTCAATCCGTCCATAGCTGCGATCCTTTTTAGCTCGTGTTAAGAGCTTCTCAATCTGTTCGATGCCCGCCTCACCAAACTCCCTGATCCAGGATATCGTATTACTGGTCAACGCCACACGCAACGACTCCACGCATTGATAAACCTTAGGTTCGCTGTGCTCTCCATTCTGCAGATATTCTATGTAGTCGATGGGCTTCTCGAAGCGAGAATTCGCGCTACGCTCCGCTGGATTTTTACCTGCAATCGAGTAGAGATTGAAAATTAAATAAAATAGTATTTGTATTACAATCTAGTTGTCTTAAGTCAATGTTTATATTTTTAAAAATTTTATTATTACTATATTTGTAGGAAAAATGTTACGCCAACTGAATATACAAATAATCCCACTGATATTTTATATTAGAATTGTTTGTAGTTATTACTTTCCCAGTCTAAACTTAGTCATCCTACTTTGTATTCATCCCGAATACATTATCATCATCATTGCTGTTATAACATAAATAAAATTTTCAAAATTAGACTCAAACAATAATAACCACAACAATGTTAAATATCGTCACCATTATAAAATAACTTCTACTTTTCGTATTCGTATTGTATTCCCAATCACTGGGATTTATTATTTTAATTTAATGGCAGATCCATTTACATTTAATGTATTCGAATCAAGTAATCAAACCGAAACCAATAAAGGTTACGGGTTCGGTTTCGGTACGTTCCAAAACAGTTATTTCGATAAAAGGTTCTATTTCAGTTTACTTCTTCGGTTTTTTTTTAAACATATCGAAGTAAATATCTAGATCCAGAGGAATTATAATAAACAATAATAAATTAAGATACCAAACCATGAACAAAATGACATTCCGCTCGAAAATCGGTAAAGTTTTTTCAAAGTTATGATATTCGAAGTTGCTCAAGCCTTTGACCTAGGAACTTTACAAGTCAAAATATTTCTTAATTTTGACATGATTTTTTACGAGGTCAGATTTCTTCAAGTTATGAGTTTCACCTAGCAACTTTACCACAACCGTACCGGTACAAGCGTTTCGGTTTTCGGTTCTTGAATGAGAATTAATTTCTGTTACGGTTTCAGTTCCGGTACTAAAAATGAAACGGTTAGTTGTTATTCCCTGATTCGAATGTGAAGTTTCTTTTATTTTACAGTTTAAATTGAAAATCGGCTAGTCTTAAGCAACCTCCACTGTACTGCAGATTGCACGTTTCGCTCCAGTTACGCGCGTTGCTGGGTCCATAATACTATAGAGTTGAGTGAGGCATTATCAGCTGGAGGAAACGCTGCTCCATGATTTCTCAAAATGTAACCTTGACTTTTATCAAAAATCCCCAACAGAATGTGCCAGATGAGCAAATATGTTCTTATATTTATTATTAAGAATAATCATTGAAATACATATATGTACATACATATAAAACATATATTTAAATTACGTCAAGTGCTTTCAATGCAGACGCCTTGCAGTTGATTGATGTTATTATTATTATAGCTCGAAAGTGCAAAATTCAAGTGTACAATGCTACAAAACAACAATTCTCTCTCTGTCTCTCTAGTCCTCTCTGTGAGTAGCTTAAAAAGGGAGAAAACGAATTCAAGTGCATCAACTTTATAGATCGAAAAGCTGTCATCTGATTTATCTTACACGTAATGTGCAAATACGTGCATAAATACAATATGAGAGTCTACAGAGTAGAGTATGACAAAATCAGCTCAAAATAAATGCTGTGCAATAATGAGCAACAAACGAACGATGATAAATCCAATTGCTGATCGTAAACATCGAGAAGAAGGCGTCGAAGTAGAAACAGGTGGAAAAACAAAATTAAAAAAATGGAAAATGGTTGTTTACTTTTATAGCGACGTGAAATATTGAAATTATTTTGTACCATATCTAATATACCCTGTATTTTATATTAAGCATTCTGTTGAAAATATACACAAATACTGATTGGCTTTAAAATATCCATTTATTGTGGTATTTGGATCATTTTATAGGGTATCTTGCAGTCTACATTGTGCATCTATTAGCATGCCCAGACAGAACAATTATGACTATATCTTATCAGCTTGATGCGCTAAATTACACTAGACATGTTCTCCTTCTACGCCATTTAATTTTATTTGATAAATTAGTGCTGATCTTGAGAATTATGCTTAAGCGATAAGGTTTATTATATTGCTAAGCACCCAGATTAACTTTAAGAAAAACATACAAGCTCCATAAGATACTCTATTAACAGCTATCGCTAATTACAAGTTGTTAAATGTATAAGAGTAATCCACTTATCCATCGCTAAATCTCAACTATTTTAATATAGAGTAGTAATTGTGATTATTGTGTGGATACATTGTATTCATTTCATGAAATTTTCTATCTTTCAGTATACTTAATTAATGAGCTATCAGTTAGTTTTCAAACACGGTATAAAATTGTTTGTCAATAAGTACATTATTTAATATGAGCTTTCACCCAATGTTTATTAAAAAGCTTTAATTGAAACCTGTAAGTCCTTGACAATGATGTTGAGCGTGACCTTTTCAGATTTATAATTCAATTTTTTTCATCTAAAACCACATTAATTTTAATAAGCTTTTATAAAGTGATTATTAAACTTCTTTAATCGTAATCTGGAAATCAACTAATGAACTTTTACTAAATTAATTAAATTGAAATCTGTAAATCAGCAATAAATTTATGGGTAGTGATATTGTGCTTTATATTATTGCAGGGTATTTTATTTTCGATCTTTAAGCACATTCATTTTTAAAAAGCTGTAAGTCTATTAAAAACGTACAATAAACAAAAGAGTAAAGTGTTCATAAAAATACTTAAGCCGTGTGATGGAAGGGAGGATGGAAGAAGGGAGGAAGGGAACGTGCGCCGCTTGAGTTAATTAATAAAACAACTTTGTGTTGTGGGTGGCCCGGATTTGGCGGCGTTGCTGGCAGGTGGGCGAATTAAAAGCAATTGTTTTGTATAAAGTTAAACAGTTTATGCGGTTACAGTTACGATCTGCATATGATTAAGGCCAGTTAATTGAAATGTGCAACGAGACAAGTCAAGCTTATCAGTCGGGGAGTTAGGGAATGTTGGAAGTAGAAGCTGTGTGAACACTCAGGCTAAAACAATTTGATAATATTTGTTGCAATACTTTTTCGTTTTAGATAAGGCATTCTATCTATATCTTATACAAGCTCTGATAACACACTAGCACATTCCCCTAAAATGCGACTATGAATCATCATTGCCATTTCAACGTAAACACAAGGCGATAATTGATAGGAGAAACCAGTGAATTGGCCAATGCAATGGAAACTTGCAACACAATACAATAAAGAGATATTTGTTTAGCTGTTATTAATCTTATCTATAAATTGAGGTGTCTCTCTTTCTCTCTTACCTTTCATATGCATGAAAATCATTTTTTGACGCTCCGCAATTGATTTACTGAGCAGCGGTTCTCGCTTATCCTTGGGTATATTCATATCCTCGAGTATTTCGAGGAATTTGGCATTCACCTGTGCCTCACTCAACTCATGAATATGCCGCTCCAGTTCACCCACACTGAACCCACCATCGTTATCTGTGGAAACGGGTCGTCCAACTCCATGTGGTAGACTGTTGCTGTTGTAGTTCCCACTGCCCTTCGATTTGGAGGGACGACCGAACCAGCTTTCCAGCAGGCCGCCGCCCGTTGACTTTGACTTCTCATGACGTGACATTCTGCAAAATGCGTTAAATTCAATAAGTCAAATCACAACAATTAATTAAATAGAAGCAATTTCAAACCCAAAATTTTTTAGACGCATTTTGTTTGGTTACCAAATGTACAATAGATTCTTTAGTGTGTGTGTTTATTTTTTGGACATGCGCAGCTTTTGTTTAGCTGAACAGCTGTTAAGTGTTTACAACTTGAGGCAATGCAATCTCTTAGAACCGCACGCATTGAGCTGCAACGCGGCACTAACAAGAAATTGTACATCCCAACAAATCAGCTGCCTCATTATCAGTGATGCTGCCGGTTTACTTTCTCATTTACTATATAACAAAGGATCGGGAGCGGGGCGCAAAGTTGTTTTTAAAGATGACCGTTTATGTCTACAGTCAGCAAAGTATTTTTATTGACAAAGAACAAAAAACAAATATTTGATTTTATAAAATTTTATATATTTATTTTATAAATTTAATTTCTATTTATGTTTATTATGTAAAAATAAATATGGTTTCTGGTTTTATTTTATTTTATTTAATTTTAGTTGATTATGCTTATAGATATCTATTTTTTTTTATAAAAAACAAATTTGTGAATTTTTTCCTTTGTCAAAAAAAAGATGTATATCATATCATTAAAAAAGATTAACAGCAGTATGTTTTCAAACAATTATTAAATCAATTTAACGCCAATTGTCAGTATTCCTGAAATTGCTTTAGATTGACTTTTAAGTATCCCAACATTTGTTGTAACACTTGATAAAATGTATCTGAAATGCATTAAAACAATATTACAATTGTCACATTTTAATATGTAATTTGAGCTTTTCATTAAATCGACATAAAACTACTGAGCGCTTCTCATTTAAATTAATTTCATTTTTAAACACTCGTATTCGTAAATTTACCATAACGTGTCTGTCGATTGTTGCGACTGTGAAAATGGTTAACAACTAAATTTCTGACACTAGCACTTTGCTTAGTTATCTTAAAAATTGTAAGCAAACTACATTTTTAAATTGAATACAACTTTAAATATGCGATAATTATCGTACCAAAATGATTAAGTCCATCTCTAGTTAACAAATTAACATGTAAATAAATAAAAATAAGGGAAAGGGAATAGAGCTAATTGTGAAGTGGTTGTAGAACTGGGCACGTGGTACGTGAAAACGGTTGATTAATTTCGCAAATGAAAACATTAAATTGAAAAAAAAGTGAAAACTTTAGCTAAACAAAGTAGCTAAGTACATAAACATTAAGCCTAATTATTAAGCGAATGCAAAAAGTGACGCGATAATTACCAAAATAGGAAATAACATAACAAATTGTATGATAGGCAGAGGGAGAAGAGCGCGTAAACAGAAAAAAGCGATAAAAAAAAAAAAAACAAATTGCGCGGGGTCATCGTTAGATGCGTCTGTGTGAATGTGTGTGAATCATGTGGCGGCATTCAAATGCAATTCTGTCTGTTAAGTTTGAATTTTGCGTCTCCATCGATGGGATTGCTTAGAAAAAATATGTTAATCTAATGATTCATTTGGCAGACAGGTTTTGGCTTGATGATGTTGTCATCAGCAGCAATATCGCTGTGAATGATCTAAAGCAAATGTGTCTGGTCGGGATTGCAAAATAGCGGCAACATCTTCACACAGAGCATGTACAGTGGTTCTTAGCCTATGTGACCCACTACATTTTAAACTATATTTAGTATTTAAATGCTTAATTCGGTATTAAAAATAAAACAAAAACATTAAGATTAGAGTAAACAATATTTAAGTGTAATTTTTATTTTCTTTCTAGTGCAAAACAAATTCATTTCAAATGGGTAATACAGTGGGTCAAATAAGCTGTGAGCCACTGTATACATATGTACATTACTTTAAGCAGAAGGGCAACAATTTCTTTTTATGTCGAGGAGGAAATGCTTTCAACAAGATTTCTTTAGCTCAAGAATTTACCGCTGCTTCTGCTGTTGTTGTTGTACTTGCTGTTGCAACAATCGCTTCACTGGTTGAATAGGCCAAATGCAACAACATGCTGTGCACTCGCATTGTTGTTTACATCGAGGCAAATGCACTTTGCAGCCGCCTATCGTGTGAATACCTAATGAATATTAACAGCAACAACAATAGAAGCAACAACTATGCCAATTGTAAACAATCAACGTGTGGCGGGCTTTCAAATTTTTTGAAAATTGAAACGGACACCAAATGCAAGAAACGTAGTCTGTTGCTCAAATTCCAAGAAGTGACGATTAAAAACAACTACAACACCTACCGCAGTGTATAAGACCAAGAGAAAGACAAGACTCAAAACAAGAATTCGAATACGAATTCATAAATGCGCTCACCTTCGTTTCGGATATGTGCTCACTTTTGATTTTTGGTGGTTTACGTCATAAGACTGAAAAAATAATGGCTTGGTTGGCAAAGGCGAACACACACACATATAGGCATACACACTCACACACACATACACAATCAGAAAGAGCAGTCAAACACCCCCCGTTCCATGTTCCATTTCGTGTTGTCGCAGTCACTGTTGCTTGTTGTTTTTGTTGTCATTGGGTGCGCTGGCTGATTTTTTGTTTGCTTTATATGCCGCGACGCGACGCTGGCCTAAACAGAGCTGCGCAGCGCACTTTGAAGCACATACTCTTACACATACACATACACATACACACACACTCACGCACATAAGACACTATGCGTGGAAATTACAAAGCGAATTTTTAATAAACTACCCAAAGTTACGAGCAATACGAATAAATTACGCCAAGCTGGAAGAAATTCGCTTACTTTTTTATATTATTTATTTTTGGTGATCGCTTTGCTGCGGTTGTTGAGGTTGCTGCTGCTGTTGTTTGTGGTCACACCACTTGTTGCTGTTTTGTTGGCGCATTAAACGATGGCTAAACTCACATAAATTTTAAGGGTCGTCTACGTGCGTTCGCTTATAGATAACTTTGTCAACAATTTAACACGTAAATAAATATTGTGCTTTCCATTCGTCGTTTGGCACGAATACAAAAAAATATGAATGCAAGCGGTGTGTTCGGAGTGTTGCCACTCTAGTAAAAATTTCCGATCTGGTTTGATTTTTTGTACTTAAAAAAAAGAACATTTTCGAAAAAAGGTATTCTAAATTTGTGTACTTTTTTTTTTAGCTAGAATTTTTTTTGTTGCAAAATTTTTGTTCGTTTTTTCTGGTTTTTTGATTTATATTTTTTTTTTATTAAATTAACCAACCTATTTTCCCGAGGGCTGACGATCTTCAAACATTTATTTAAATGTTTACCCTAAAGTGCCCACACACGACAAGCATGCGCGCTGAGCATGTTTGGCTCGCGTCAATTTTTATCGTGTGTGGAGTAGTTGGCGAGCGACTCGTTGGTATTTGAAAAATTTCAATTTCAACGAGCGGCTCGCGCTTATGCTCGTCGTGTGTGGCGTTATGTGCGAGCATTAAATCAAAACACACCAAACGTCACTTTGATTTTAAGAGTCAATGAGATAAAATTGAACAATTTGTCGTGTGTGGGCACCTTTAATTTTGTCTAATTTTAAATTTTCATTAAATTTATAAACTGTTGAGTTTTTGCCTTTTTTAAATTTAAAATTTTCTTCAGTGATGGGCGACAATATCGACAAAATAAGTTGACCATCGATAACAAAGATTAGTTCGTTCATCAAAAATTGAACTTCTGATCCACTATCATGTATGATATCGATAAGCTCATCGATAAGTTTGAGCTGTCGTTAAATTTGAATTGGGAACTTAAAACCATTTTTATTTAAAACTAACCCACAATAGTTTAAAGTTGATATTTATATGTTTAAATTATAGAGAAAAGCTATTCTAACATTTTGCGGTTTGGTTCTGCAGCTTCTGCCATAAATCGAACTGTTCGCTAGATTTGACCATGTGTAGGCTTATAGATTTGCGTATATTGCATGAAGTATGACCGATTCGTCTGTTGATGAACTCGTAAACGTGAAAGCGTTCAATATCCAAACTTTGCGCCACAAAACCTGTGATGAAGACATCCTCCAGGTTCAGATATGCCTTCTTCAGTGATCCCACATATAAATCGTGGATAATGTCACCAGTCATTAAGTAGGCAGGTCCCGTGGTGAACGTGGGATATACTTTTTCTGGATACTGGTTAATGGATACATAGTACTTGGATTTTTTATTACGAACGGGCTTCCATTTATGGGCCAATCGACCAAAGATGGCTCGCTTCTGTTTGCGTTTTTCCCGATCTGCTGTAAAACTCAGGAGCATGGGCACATTGATGAACATGTCGTCATCCGTCTTTAGCAAATACTTGGCATGATGACAATGCAGATCCGCCCACTCCAGAGCCGAGATAACTTTAAGCGTTAAATTATTATAGGAATCAATATAGTTTCCTCTGATCAGATCGCCATACAAAGAATTTTCCTCACTGAGAGCTTCATTTACCGTCCTGTTAGTACTGCGACCCAAAACAAAAGCTATGCCAACATCACGACGTGCTCCATAATGTCCCCAGGTCTGTCGGATGGACATGCGTGCATCCGCATGCTTAAGTGCTGAGGTGATCAATACCACAAGCCTTGTGCTTAAGCCGTTAAGCGAACAAATGCGATCCACATCAATCTCTTCATTTAAATGACCGCTCTCATAGAGCTTTTCTGTTTCAATCAGTAAATTGGGAGAATCTTTTATTTCTAATAGCACCTGTTGAGGAGTGTTTTCTTTCGGATCTTCTCTTATGCCCGGCTCACTTTTGTTCTCGTGCATTGAGGTAACTTTGTAAGAGTAGTCAAAATATGGTTTAACTGTAAATAAGTTAAGCGATTTAGTTTATTTTAATTTTTACCTGTATCTGTATTTATCTGCTTCCTACGCAAATCGCCTTCATTGGAAGTCTCAGCCTTATGACTGGAATCAGCCGAAGGATGTGAAGACGATTTTCTTAGCCGCTTCTGTTCCTCCACTCCTGAAGACAGCCCGAATTCGCCTGTGTTATTCAACTCCACCATTTCCATTAAAGATGGCAGCTTCGTCAGCTGCTCCTCCTGCTGGCGACCTGAATCTGCAGTTATCTTTTGTGAGATGGAAATCTCTGGGTTAAACGTCGATGTCGTGGAATATAATGCATAGATGAAAATAGTGAAAATTATAAGTTTAAAAACTAGCAGAGTGCGCAACATGCGAGTATTGCCTAAGTTGACGACTGCCATTGTTATCTCGATATTTGACTTGATTTTGTATTTATTTTCTTTTTTGATTTGTTTTTGTAAATACGAACGCGATGATAAAATACATAATACGCTTGCTGTGATCAGTTTTGTGCACTTTTATTGAGTGCAACAAAAAGTAAACACATAAACAAGCGAAATAAAATGATATACATATTTTCAAAAGCCAACTTTGATATTTAGAGAAGTTATATGGTATTTTTTAGTTAATTAATTTAAAATATATTATGTCGATGCTATATCAATTAGTTTATGCAAAGGACAAAAAGAAAGTATTTAACAAACTTAATTTTGAATAAGTTATGAGAGCTCAAAAAATGTGCAGACGTAGGTAAGAAGGGAACCAAAAAATTTCGAAAGAATTCAACCTTTCCAAATAAACAAAATTTATCCATTGCTTTAAAATTAACATCACATCCTTTTGTTCTTCGTCTTTATTCTTCAGAAACCCCATACGAAACAGCTCCGATAGCTGCTGGTGAGAGATTCCATTCTTTATATATGGAATTATTATCCTCGGCGTCCACATTTTTGTTGGAATCAAGGAATAGATACTATATTATATACTATATTTAAAAAAAAATCTGTGTAAAAGGAATAATTTACCATATAAAATGATTTACGTATTTCCAAAAGTCCACTGCAGTATTTTAAATAAATAAATAAGCCAACTACTTATTTACTATATCATACAAAAAACCATCTTTGATCTTTAGAATTACAGAAAATAAACACAATTGAAATTCTTATAAGAGCTGCCTTTTATATATTTAAAAAAACACAGATTATTTGACGACCACAGTAAGCCAATAGTGTTCTTTGAGACTGTTTTCGCTTCGTTTTTTTGGTAAAATATTGAAAATTTTACCTTGCATTACGGCTACTAAAGGTGTGAGTTGTGTTTTGTGAGAGTGTGTTTGTGTGTATATTGTGTTATCATACTTATGACCACAGTTATTGCTAATTATCAGTTAAATAATGGCATTTATAATGCTAAAGTTAGACTACCAAAACATAATTTAAAATATATATAGGTGTACGCATAGTACATTATGTTGTGTAACTCGAGAGTAGACATCAGATACATTCCTAATACTTAGAAACTAAAGTATCTCTAGATGCTGCCTTTCTTTTTTATCTTTTGCTAATTCCATTGCTCTAACATTTAACATAGATTAAATTCACAGCTTAAACCTAAAATACTATTTACATTTTGTAGTCTGATCCAGCAGTTTCTTCCACAGATCAAACTGTTCGTTCGACTTGATCATGTGTACGCTAATGGCATTGCGTATGTTGCAAGGATTAAACGAGATTCGACGATTTACGAACTCATTGACGTGCAGACGTTCGATACCCAGACTTTGGGCCACAATGCCTGTTGTGAAGACATCCTCCAGCTTCAGATAAACTGTCTTTAACGCTCGCACATAAAGATCGTGCACAATGTCGCCTGTCATCACGTAGGCAGGTCCTGTGGTGAACGAAGGAAACACTGCCGCCGGGAACTGATCAGTCGACACGTAGTACTTGGATTTCTTATTACGAATCGGCTTCCATTTCTTGGCTAATCGGCCAAAGATGACGCGCTTGTCCTTGTGCTTCTCCAGCTGTTTCACAAAATTCAACAGCTTTGGCACATTGATGAACATATCATCATCTGTTTTTAGTATATACTTGGCACCATTACAATGCTGATTTGCCCATTCCAAGGACGAGATCGTCTTTAGCGTTAGATTATTATAGGAGTCAATAAAGTTTCCTCGAATCAAGTCGCCGTACATGTAGTTCTCATCGCTGAGAGCCTGATTCACCGTCTCGTTGGTGCCGCGACCCAAAACAAAGGCCAAGCCAATATCACGACGTGTTCCATAGTGTCCCCAGGTCTGTCTGATGGACATGCGTGCATCCGCGTGTGTCTGTGCCGACGTGATCAGTATCAACATTCTAGTTTTGGTGCCATTAAGCGGACAAATGCGCTCCACATCAATCTCTTCATTTAAATGTCCGCTTTCATAGATTTTGTAGGTTGTAATGCCCTTGGATGGATCCATTGGACTGCTGGGAGTCTTGCTTTTGGATTTCGTGGTACGCACCGAGGGGACTTGCGGCTTTGGTGGTGGCGGCTTCTCCTTTGTTTCCTCGCCGTCCACTTTCACTTGCATCACGGCGTATGAAGAAGCTGGCGGCACAGCCGCATTGTTATTGTCCAGCAAATTAATTTGCAAGTCATCCATCAATCCAGGCTGATTGGTTTTATCTGCAAACAGTGAGCAAATTAAGTAAATGTAGTTGGGTTTATTTGATATACTATCTAGAAGAGCGTTATGTGCGGTCTGCAAATTGTCGTTGCGTAATATGCAACCCAATAGTCTCTAACGACAGGCGTCGAGCGTAAAACAAACTATTCGGAAAGGCTAAACGAGATCGAATGTAAGAGACCCAGTACTTATATAAAATTGCATAGCTACCGAGTTCATTCTAAGGGTGTTATTCAAATTTCGGGACAGATCCCCACTTAAGTAATATTACATGTGTCTAAACTCATATATAGTGTGGTGCCTATTATATTTTCTGACATCTAAGTGTTCATACAGACGGACTTGGACACGTTCATTGTTGAAATTTTCCATGATGCAGAAATATTGGTTAAGTCCTACTCTTTATTGGGTTATACTTTTGTATACTATTTAAAAGAGAATTGAAAGATATTTAATTTTAAGTGGAAAGTGCTACCAAATTGATAATGTGAAATCGTATTTATGGAGTTATGACAGTCTTGAAGTAAATGAGTCACATGTATATATATTATTTGCGTTTGATAAACTTAATACACCCTTTGCTGTTTTTGATTACAGAGTCTAATAACGTAAACGCTAATGTTTGTCTGCCTTCCAAACCGTTAGGAAAGATGATACCTTTGTGTTTTCCAACTGCCAATTAGCAAACACACAAAGTGACCTGATGCCTGACGCCCGCCAATATAATCTGCTGACAATTGTGTAGAACAAGGCAACATGGCACTCCCATTTTGTTATGGAAATGGAAACGAACCCGTGTGTTGTTCGTTGGGCAACGCGTTGTTGTTGTTGTTGTTGTTGTTGTTGTTGCTGCTGCTGCTGCTGTTTGATGTCATGTTCTTTAGTATCTTATCGGCATTCTCAATAAACTTTTGCAAATTGGAAGTCGGTATCATAAGAATCTCCGCATCTGAAGGCGACTGTTGTTGTTGTTGGTGCTGCTGCTGCTGCAGCTGTTGTTGTTGTTGTTGCTGAGGCGAGGCAATTGCTGATGCAGCTGCTGCTCCAACTGATTGCTTAACAGTCAGCGACTCACTGTTGTTGTTATTGATGTTGCCTACGCAATAAAATATATTTAACACACGCTGTCAATTAGCATTATTGTTATGGCCAACTCACCTGTCATGGCATCAATGCTTTGCACATATTGCTGCTCTTCGAGCAACTCATCGGCAACATTGGGCGCCTGTTCACTGCCAGCCATGGGACTGGCACCACCAGCTCCTCCATCCAATAGCGCATCCTCATCAATGGTGGGCAAACGATGCTGCATTGGAGGCTTCCTATGCAACTCCTGCGATCTAGATTTACCATTATCCTCCGCTCCGGCGATGTTCAAGACTCCCGTGTTGTTTAGATGTTGTGGCAACTGCTCCGATTGTTGTTGCTGTTGCTGTTGACGATTGGCGGCTCCCGTTAGTTGTTGTGGCGTTGGTGGCGCCGCCGGAGCGTGCATATGTGTTGGCGTCAACGTTGTTGTCATTGTGGAATACGATGCATAGATAACGATAGTGAGTATTACGGCAATCAAAACCAACAGAAAGCGCAAAATGCGCGTATTATGCAAATTTCCAACTGCCACCATTTTGATCCTTTTTATTTATTTATCAATCTCAATCTCAACCACAAATCAAAATCAAATCTTTGATTTTTGAGTATTCGTTTTCGTATTTATTTTTCTATACTTTTTTTTAAATATTTATGACATTTACAAACTGTAAAAATAAACAAAGTAAACTTAACGTTAGAATATTATGTTTAATAGAGAAACATTCAAAAAAATTTCAAAATTATAACATAAAAAACAGTTGTAGTTGTCGCTATAGAATTGCTCATAACTGATATGCCGAGAAAAGAAGTGAAAAGAGCACGGAAATGGTGCAAGATATCAGATATGTATAGAGCTCAAATGAATAAATACTTACAAGTTTCCTTAGGTTTTTTTTATGAAAGAAAATAATAGAAGAATTAAAGAGTTGTCACATTCATTTGTCCAATACAATTATGCCCATTATTACCCATTTCACATGCAGGGTATAGGAAAGAACAATCTATTCACACTAGCCTTATATAATGTGAACAAAACAACAACGATCAATCAATTGCTAAAAATATACAAAACACGTATGCACAAATTCGTACACAGTTGGACGCTTGGAGAGCAAAAATAATTTGGTTAAAAGAGTCGCAGACACGTTGGAGATGAATGAAGTACAAATGCTGTTCTGGGCATGCTAATGAACTGGACAAACGTGAAAAGTAGGAATATATTCAAATCAACAAATCCAGCATCCAAAACTGTTGTCATGAGTCTCTTCTTGCGTCGCCTTCCATATGGTAGACAATCCTTAACATTCTTGACCCGATTTGCCAATGGAACGAATACTTGAAGAAACCACCTTCGCAAACCACTTGGCTGACAATGTACACACATGTACATATGTACGTATGTGTGTTGTGTCCACTTGACTTGCCCCGACCCACATACTCATAATAGGAATAGCTTCTCCAGCTGTAAGTTTATAATCGGTCTGTGATCAAATAGAAATTTGATTACAATGTGTGTTTTTATTCTTATCATGGGTATACTTATTGGCGTTTATTGGCGCTTTTGTCAAGCTACTGACACTTGACGCTGACGGATTTATCGCTTTAGTGGAGGCGATTAAATGGCCAATTCAATTGTAAGAATCAAATTACAAGGGGTTTTAAGTTATGGGTAAAAGGGTAAAAGTTTGTGGCCAGATGGAGTCATCGTCCACCCTTGCAGTTCAAGTTTGCTGTCGAATATTTTTATAAAAAAAAAACAAAACTAATTTAATGCCTCGAATTTTGTTAAGGCTATTTAAGTGCCTGTGTACCGGGTCCTCACAGCCGATCACACTGGACGGTATCGTTTTTAGTAGCTGTACACCGATATTTTCAAATCACAACACTGAACCTAATAAAAATAAAAGCCAGAGCCATCAATGCTATTTGTTTAGAATTTATTATCAGTTTACGAACTTTAACGATTGATTCAAAAGTCGAAATAATCGTAGATAAAGCGTCATCGGGAAAACTACAATTCGTAATTACGGCAATATTCCAATCAATTGAAAAGTTTCTGCAGAAGTTATTGTGATAACGTTATCGAATCTGCACTTTAGATAATTAAATAAATATGAAGGAGTTGGCGTGTTTATCTAATCTCTAGCTAATTCAAAAAACGATAACAGGTAGACAGATTGGTAACAAGGCAAATGAGAAATCTATTTAATTATTCTACAGTTATGCGACGGATAAAAATATTGGGATAACTGTAATTATTATGTACTACCAAATAATTAATGTTTTTGATGAAAGATAAAAAGTACGAGTATTTGAAATACGACATACTGTAATCTTATCCATCAATGAACAGTCATATAGTCTAGAGTGGAGTGTTTTTTGAGAGTAGTTCAATTTATTGCCCATAACAAGGTTATTACCAAAAAAAATTTCCTATGAAAACCTTTGATAAGATGTTTCTCTGATAGGATCATTTCCGTTAAACTGTTTCAGTTTAGAGTGCAAAAATAATGTAATGAATTTTATAGAATTATTTTATAATTGTTTATATTGCTGTTATCGCGATAATGTTTAGCGAGCGTCATCTTGACCGGGTTTATGTGACGCACTGTGCAATTAACTCAACAAATTACGAGTCAAGAAATATTCAAGCGTAAATCTTAAAGTACACAATGTCTAAATGAAAACTAATCAACCGTTTTATTGGAGACCGCAACGTGACGCATTGAGGCTGGTTAATCTAGAAAGCGAGAGTGTCTTATCAGCTGAATTTATAGCTGATTCTACTCTCGCTTGATTTAGAGTCCATTTCCCTGGCTATTGCAGTAAACCATTAATGCGTTATTTTAGTACATGTGTTTTAGCTATTACCAATGTGAATTAATGATAGAAAGAAAACAAGCATTAAACATTGGCACTTTTGGCGCTAACAACTAATTCTTATCAGCTAACCAAGACTCAGGAAGTACACACAACTTCCAACTATTGTATTAAATCATTTATCTGAAGAAACAAAAAGTATTTACTCGGGACATAATTCATGCAGATAAACGAAAAAATAAAATACATATATGTATATTTCTTTTAAATATAATTGGAAGTGCACGTGCTCACTTGCTAGATTTAAATGAGGTGCTAAATTGCGACAGATTCGTTAAAAATTGCAAATAATTAGTTTAAGGTCTAATTAGAAGTAACACACAGTTTTTGCTTGTGATTATACAATAGGAGTGGGGGAGTGGGGAAGCTGGGGATCACTTAAGCTAGACGAACTTGGAAATGAAGTAAGTATGAACCATGACAAGTACAATGAACCGCAGAGATTATCGTCGGTTATAGTGAGAAAACGGGTTTTAGATTTAAACCGAATATCTTTCGGTTGAACCGCGTTGCTATCAATCAAAGTCGCATCAAAAGCTTTAAGAGGGCGTTGACCAGGAAGATGATATCCATGAGATACATAGTGTGTAGCAGCTGATCAAGCTTCCAAGTTGGCCAAGATTGCTTCCGGCCACACTAATGAAACCATCGCTCGTAATACGCACATGCAATTTGGGAATTTGGTAATAATCGTGCGCTTACCAAAAGTATTACTCAACCATTAAGCAACGCTTTGGTTATGTTAATAAATTAAGCACAAAACAAGAAAACAACACTGTCATTGGTTGGACATTGCACGGTCACCCTGTCTTTTGTCTCGGAATGGACACAAACTCTCAAACTAACTTACCTGCAGCTTAGTCGCAGCGTTCGACTTGGCGAGTAAATTTGTTAATTGAAGCAGCGACTGCGACTGCGACTATGACGTCGACGGCAGCAGCAGCGGCGTCAGCCTGAAGACAGCGACAATGTTGTCGGTGATTGGGCTATGGCTGTGGCTATTGTTGGACCAGGGTCAAGCATAATTACTAGATGGCTGGGCCGGGTCTATCAGCCTTATTGTGTTGTCTTATTAGTTATTTTTAGTGTTTGTTCATAATTAATTTGCGTTTGTTGACAATAATCAAACGACGACAACAATAAGTTGTACACACTCACAAACACACAGACTTCTGTGTCCCACTGTGCCAAGTGCCTTGTATATCCAGTTGCCTTGGGAGCCTGTGCTTGAGTTCCGAGTATTTAATTTGACTTATTTTAGCACACTTTCATTAGTCATGCAGACCAGGTATAAAGACAGACAATGCGTTTATTTCTGGCTAATATACTACACACAAGTGTATATACAAAGGTTTCGGGTTTTTCTTTTTTTTTCTTAGTTACTGCTGCTGCTTTTTTGCATTGGTTGCTGCGCGACAATGAATTGCTTTTCATACACTGTTTGTTACACCACTAAAAGTTATGCAGTTTATCACGAGCACGTATGCAATTAATGGCCTCAGTATTTGGGGTTTTAATCTCATTAAAATTAATCTCGAATACAGTTTTGTTTACTCCGTGAGACGTGAACGGGTGCGAATCGGCCGTCTTCGTCCGCAAGTCGTTTAACTCTTCTCCTTCTTTTCTCGAAATGATAACCACTAGAGGTGGAGAAACATCGATGGAAACATCGACGCACCGATACATCGATGTTTCCTTGTTACTATCGATGTTTTCTTTTCTACGCAATAACGTTTATATAAATGTGTAGCACATTTGATTGTTAGTGTTATCGCAGGCGATGTAAAACAAATTAATCTCGATTAAATAGATCTGTTTTGAGCTAACGATTATAATTTTTCGTTTGAAAAATATTTACCTGTGAATTAATAAATATGTTATGTTTTCCAATTTAAACAATCTGTTTTTTAAATTAAAATTTCAAAACTAATTAAAATAAGAATTTAAATAAACCTTAATGCTTATCGAAGTTTTCTTAATTTTAAAACATCGATGGTCGCAAACATCGATTGCTCTCCACCTCTGGTAACCACCCTGTTGCTATAACAGTCCCAGTTAATTTACCTATGTTAAGCTGTTATTTACAGCGAACTGTTAGTGATATTTAAAACAATGAGATTTTGTAACAGACTAACAAACCGAAAATAATTGTAGTTTAAGACGTGCAAGGTTTTTTTAATTAAAAGTGATCATAACCGAGAATTTCAATCAACTTTTAGGGCTTTTAACTGGTTCCGATTATAACATAACAGCATAATGTTTACGTAAATTTTTTTAAAGAGTTGTCTTAACAAAGGTCGTTAATTGACATGTCGATTTAAAAAATAAAAATGACCCAAATAACAAATAGCACCATTCTAACGCCCAATCCTGCCAGCCCGTTTTATGTTGCGACAAGACAAACAAATGGGTAGCACTACATTTGGAAATCAGCTGTGCCGTCTCGACACTGACGGGCCAACCTGCCAGCACTAATAAATTCCAAATTTTTAAAGTGCAAAAAACTCAATAAATATGAATACATTTGATGAAAATTTAAAATTCGAAATTAGATAAAATTAAGGCAAACATTTTAATGAAGGCTTGAAGTTCGTCAGCTCTCGGGAGAGAAGTGAGAAAATTTAATAAAAAAAAAAAAAAATATCAAAAAATTGAGAATATTCTAATAAAAATTCTGCAAAAATTTTAAAAAGTCTACTTAAAAAAAATTTAAAAAAGGTACAAAAATCAAAATAACTTTTTTTTTTGAAAATATACGAACTTTTTCAAGTACAAAAAATCAAACCAGATCGGAGTCTTTTACTAGATGGGCAACCCTCGGTTTGGCAAAAAAAATAGGTGACTCTTTCGTGTGTTGGTTAAAAAAAAGAAGAATTGTTATTGTGAACACGTAGCGGAAATTTGGTTTTGGTCCAATATAAGCGTAAAGTGAAATTAAACGCATATGCTTTAAATAAAGTGTTGTACTTAAATGTAGCATGCATATAATACACTAAGTGTCGTTCGTTTAACAAGGAGGCAGGAGCATAACAACAGCTGAAACCGAAAAACCAACAACGCATAACTATGTCATTTGTGGGTGGAGGGGTTGGTGGAGGCACCGATGTGCACAAATTTGTTGAGGCCCTCCAGGCAGACTTCAAGACGCTCTCACTTGAAACGAAGAAGAAGTATCCGCAAATAAAAGAGGTAAGTGCTTGGTTCCAGGGTCATATTTCACTGCAGCTGACGTATGCATCATTTTGCCTTCTTCTAATTGCCGCAATTTGTCATACAGCCGTCGGTGGGGTGGTTAGGTGGTTGGGTGGTTGCATGGGATGACAACGCCTTACGTGGAATGTGTGGTGGTGCCGTTGTTCTGCACCTGTTTCTGTGTGCGCGACGACGCAATTATGAAATTGATATCAAACCGGTCGGTCAGCAAGAAGAAATAAAATTGATTTTATGACAATTACTTGAAATGAATTGGACATCGTCATTATTAAGTTCATAATAATACAATTCAATTTTCTTTCAGGCATGCGAGGAGGCAATTGCCAAGCTATGCACAGCCGGCAGCAGTCCACAAAATTCGGTGTATTACACCGTCAATCAGATACTCTATCCGCTGGTTCAGGGCTGCGAAACAAAAGACTTGAAAATTATCAAGGTGATTCATCGATCATATCAGCAATGTTTAGCAATCATGATTAACTTGATTCCCTTTCTTATAGTTCTGCCTAGGCATGATGCAACGCCTCATCACACAGCAGGTGGTGGATCAGAAGGGCGCACTGTATATAACCAATGCCTTATGGACGCTAATGGAGCACAACATCGAGGAGGTCAAAGTGCTGCAAACGGTGACATTGCTTCTGACCACAAATCTAGTTGTGCATGGCGACACATTGGCTAAGGCATTAGTGCTCTGCTTTCGGTTGCACTATACCAAGAATCCAACAATTGTGAACACAGCCGGCGCCACAATAAGACAGCTCGTCTCTCTGGTCTTTGAACGTGTTTATTTGGAGAAGGATTCGGTGCCCAGTCTACAGCAACAACATCAACAATCTGTCAGCCCAGATGGAGATGGCCATAGCCCACAAGATGGACAGACATTTGCCACGGACGCCTTTCATTTGTTTCAGGATCTTGTGCAGCTTGTTAATGCCGAGCAGCCTTACTGGCTGGTGGGCATTACAGAAATGACACGTACCTTTGGCCTCGAACTGCTCGAAGCGGTGTTGAGCAACTTTAGTGCAGTGTTCCATGAGGTAAGACCACAACCAATCTCGAATCTCGTAAAGTTATTTTCTTTTGAACTGCAATAAATAAACAATTCAATACCCTTATCTTAACTTTGCAGAATCAGGAGTTTCGTTTGCTGTTGAAGGAACGCGTCTGCGCTTTGGTTATAAAACTATTCTCTCCAAATGTGAAGCATCGTCAGCTCCCAGCACCAAGTAATGGCACCGCTGCAGTCACAGCGGAAAAGCCATACTTTCCGATAAGTATGCGGCTGTTGCGTTTGGTGGCGATACTTATACAAAAGTATCATACTATACTGGTCACTGAGTGCGAAATCTTTTTGTCGCTGATTATCAAGTTTCTGGATCCGGACAAGCCGCACTGGCAGCGTGCATTGGCCCTGGAGGTTATACACAAACTGGTCACACGTTCCACGCTGATTGCCTTTTTCTGCAAGTCGTATGATTTGAAAAATCATGCTACACACATTGTACACGACATGATCGCTGCCATGGGCAGTTATGTGCGCTATTCTCTGATCAATGCCTCGGCGGTACTGAGTAATGGTGGACAGCAATTAACTGGAGTCGCTGGACAACAGCCAAGCACATTGACTGCGTTGGCGAGCGGTGGCAACAATCAGTGTGGTTTTATGTTCCGTGGCGCATACCTTTCCTTGGTGGCCACCTTTGCGCCGGGCGTCTCCAAGGCTGTTTTGTAAGATGACTTTACTTTTTAAACTAGAAAACTTGCTAACAAAGTTTTATTTTAGCTTGGAAATGCTGGACAAACTTGATGCGCCTAACATACCTGATAGCTATGGCATTTCCCTGGCCTATGCTATTTTGTTGGACATGACGCGTTCGATTGGCGGCGTTATTCAACGCACGCCTGAGCCGCATCCTACACATAACACGGCCGTTATAAGCGAGGAGGAGCATAAGCCATTATGTCTGCAGCTGGTCAACTCCAGTTGGTCTGGTCTGCTGAGTGCATTCATTCCGCTGGTGGAAACATCCATCGATGAGGGCACCACTGAGAATATACTAAAGGCTATGCAAAACTATGCGGCACTTTGTGGAATGCTAGATCAATTGCAACCGCGTGATGCCTTCATTATGGCAATGTGCCGAGCCTCCTTTCCGCCCCACTATGCAATGTCCATTTTTGCCAACACCGTGCAACCTGATGTAGATCTCAGATGTAAGCAAGAGATAACGTCTTATACCGTTTAGATATGCTAACAAATTCTATTATCAGGTCACACTCGCAGCGGGAGTCAGGATCTGAGCAGTCAGTTCATCAACAGCTGCAATGCGGATGGCGGTGACTTTCGGCCACAGATTGTGGCAGTGGGAACACCATTGCCCAGCGCCTCGTTGCCACACAGTGTGATGCAGGCACCTGTAATGCTGACCAATAAGAATCTACAATGTATGCGTGCGATTCTCCTGTTGGCCCACAATAATGGCAGCATTTTGGGCACCTCATGGCACATTGTGCTGCAGACGCTGCAGCATTTGGTGTGGATACTGGGATTGAAACCCTCGACAGGCGGTAGCCTGCAGGCAATGCCCAAACCCGCCGTGGAGGCCAATGTGGGCATACAGACGGCAGTGATGGCTGATCTGCCAGTGCTGTCACAAATGATTGGCCAACTTTTTGAATCCAGTCAGTATTTGGATGATGTGGCATTGCATCATCTGATCGATGCGCTCTGTAAGCTCTCGCATGAGGCCATGGAATTGGCGTATGCCAATCGAGAGCCATCGCTATTTGCTGTGGCCAAGTTAATGGAAACGGGGCTTGTTAACATGCCACGCATCGAAGTGTTATGGCGTCCCTTAACAAATCATCTGCTTGAGGTGTGCCAACATCGACATATACGCATGCGTGAGTGGGGTGTAGAGGCCATCACCTATTTGGTCAAGTCCGCGTTGCAGTTCAAGCATAAGCAGCCGCTTAAAGAGAATCTGGTAAGTCGTATTACCTAATTATAAAGGGTGTTTTTGTTTAGAGGGGTAAATTTAAAAAATGTATCTATCTTGTTGAGATAATTAAGAGTATATATATTTGTTATCTATTCATGCATCAAACACATGTATAAATAAAAATTACATTTTTATTTTATAAAATAAGTCAGTAAGTGATTCATTTTATTTATTTTTTGTTTTTAAGTAAGCGTTACGTTTTTATAGATGACTTGTTATAAAAATCAAGCTTTCTAATAAATAAAACATTATTTTTTATTACTTTATAACCAATTTCAAGATGCACATCTCTCAAAAAGATACACCTTTATAAAGTTCAGTATGACGTACATCTTCTATATATTTTTTAAAGGAACTACAAACTATGTTGCTGAGTCCACTCTCGGAGCTATCCACAGTGATGCATGCGGATGTGCGTCAGCGTCAATTGGATTGTGTGCTGCAGATTTTAAATACAGCTGGTGAAATTCTATCATTTGGCTGGCCAGCCATCATCGAGATAATTGGCGCCGTTAATGATCATCATGGCGAGCCTCTGATCCGCACCGCATTCCAGTGTCTGCAGCTGGTCATAACAGACTTTCTAACGGTTATGCCTTGGCGTTGTCTACCCTTGTGCATCAGCACAGCGGCCAAGTTTGGATCACAGACGCAGGAGCTGAATATTTCACTGACAGCCATTGGTCTTATGGTAGTTAAAAATAGTGAGAGTCTGGGAATAAATTAATATTTCATATTTTATGTTTGCAGTGGAATATTTCAGACTTTTTCAATCAAAACCAGGATAAGTTGATGTCCACACAACTGGAGGATGTATCCATTTTGCCGGATTTTCCGGGCACCGTCAAAATGCCGCAATTTGATAAGTTGTGGATGTGCTTGTATGCCAAACTGGGCGAGCTGTGTGTGGACCTACGTCCCGCTGTACGCAAATCCGCTGGACAAACATTGTTCTCCACAATAGCAGCGCATGGTAGTTTGTTGAATCCTCCCACATGGCAGGCGCTGGTCTGGCAAGTGCTCTTCCCGCTGTTGGACAATGTGCGTGCTCTTAGCAGCTCAGCAAGTAACGAGAAGGTGGACGCCAGTGGCAACATTCTAATCCATCATTCACGCAACACGGCCCAAAAGCAATGGGCCGAAACACAAGTGTTGACTCTCTCCGGCGTTTGTCGGGTGTTCAACACCAAGCGAGAGTTGCTCCAGATGCTTGGTGACTTTGAGCGCGCCTGGTCGCTGATTCTTGAGTTTATACAGAATGCGGCGCTAAGCAAAAATGGTGAAGTCTCCTTGGCGGCATTAAAATCGCTGCAGGAGATTATGTACCACAACAGTACGGAGCGCGCGCTAAAGGATGCACAGACAGCCAAGCAACAGGACGACGAAATTTGGACCGTAAGTTTTATGAATGCGAATTTTATTTAAATACAGCTGTCGTATATAAGACTTATTTCTCAATTTTAAAGTACAAAAATAATTTGCATTTAATGATTGGAATTTAAAACTATCGAAAAAAGAAATTATGTGGATGAATCAGAAAAATATTTTTCGACCGGAGCCCGGTTTTGAGGCGTTGCGTTTCTCGAAAAATCAAAATTATTAAATCTAAAAATTAAATAGTTGTTTCGGGACGAAACGCGACCGATATTAATTTCGGTTTGATTCCCTAATAATAAACTTTTATCTTAAATATTAAAATTTACCTAATAATTTACATAATGATGATTTTTGCAAACAAGGCTCGTTATGTTTACTGATTAAATTAATCAAATATTGTCGATTATATATATTTTCATTGCTTAAAAGCTGTTCAAGTTTAATTGAAAATGTTTTCAAGGACATCAACTTAACCAAAACTCTTTTGTTATATTTGTCAGATTGCCTGGAACATTTGGCTAAGCATAGGCATGGAGAGCACCAAAATGTCAGCGACAACAAGACAACTGTCCGGCATTGGCAGCCCTAATGACAGTCAAGAGGACTTTTACATTCCCAGTCAGGCCTTTCTAACGGCTCTCATACAAATCTTTCCCGCCATTTTTCAGCACATTCAAGTCAGGTGACCAGTTCGTTTATCTTTGCAATCAACTACCAGTTACTTAAGAAACTATTCTATTCTCTCAGATTCAGTGCCTCCGACTTTGATAAGTTCTGCACGGTGTTGACCAATGCTGTTTGCATACCCGTGCAAACGGATGCTGTGCCATACATAATGTCTACAGTCTCGGATACGTTGTTGACCCCGCTGCATGATGGCATACTGGAATGCATGGAGCTGATACAAAAGGAGGCAACTAGATCCGACTCGGATCCCAGCATACGACAACTGATACCCGCCATCTTTCGCCAGTTGTTGATCTTTAGCAAGTTCGCATGCGCACCGCCAACATTCCAGCAGAGTGTGGAGCACAATAAGTATGGCAAACCAAGTGGTCATTATGCCAACAATGCATCTATTGAGGTCGTAAGCATGAACTACATTCCGTTTGGCGAGAAGTCCATAAGTATTTGCGTTAAACTATACCAAAGCACCGCTACCGAGGAGTCGGTGGTGCAGGAGCAGATATTGCATGACATTGTCAAGGCACTGCGCACTCCGCTAGCTATGAAGTACAAGTGTCTATCCTCTAGCACCTGGAAATTGGCCATCTCCAGTCTTATCAGTGTGCTTCACACGGGATTGAAAGTGGCGCGTGTAAAGCCGCAACATTTTGCCAGCCTGTGGGATGATTTGGCTGATACCCTGGACAAGTTTCTATTTCCAATCAGTGTGTGCACGATCGAGGATCGCGGCTTAGAGGAAATTGTACTGGATGAAACAATCGATTGCCAAGTAATTGAATTGCTCCGTGATGAAGTCTTGCCACATGCACACGAGATGCCGCATCAGTTCATCATGCAAATTGTTGTGCTGCTAAACAAGGGTTCCATACACTCTGCATCCGATAGCAACATTTGCTATGAATCCGATTGGAAGCTACGCGAAATCTTTGCCAAAACTTGCTTTGAAACTTTGCTGCAGTTCTCACTGCTAGAGGATCAGAGCACGGCCTCGGCCTGTAATAACAATCGCCTTAATGCTAATTTGCTAACAGCTGGCGCCGGAGGAAATGTCAACAAGGACTTTGCCGGTCGCCTGGCGGTCACTGCGCTGCTGCATCGCTTCCAAGAGGTGCTTAAGCGTTTTAACGATGACGAGCGTCAAAGTGGCAAGTGTCCGCTCCCTAGGTAAGTTTAATACTAAAAGGGAAAATCAGCTAAAATATATCTTATGCGAAATATTATAGATTCCGTCTTTCTGAAATATCGTTTGTGTTGAAAGCAATTGCAACGCTTGTGGTGTCCATGAAGAAGGCGCCAGCGTCCAAAGGTGAGTGTGGTCTAAACATAGATTCACTTTAAGAATTTTGACAAATAATACTGAGAATAACAAAATTAAAAAACAAAAATAAGGAACAATAAATCAAATTAATGAGGAATTTAAATTAGTAGAACCTATTTCACATTTGTATTCTGAATAGCATTCTTTTTTTTAACCTCGAAGCTTTTACTTAATTTTAAAACATCCTATTTTGATTTCCTTGAATTTGATTGTTGTAAATCCTACAAAAAAATAAATTTGAAATTAGCATAAGTTCATGAAATCTTAACTTTTTCCCTCGTCCACAGTCAATAAACCCGCTTGGGATCTGCTAATTGGTCTGTATCCCTATTTGGTGGACTGCACCACAACCACGTCGCCGGAGGTGTCTCGTTCGCTGCGCGAGGCGTTGCTGCAATATACGGATCTGTTGCAAGCACCACGCACCTCCAATGATAATGCAATACAATCGAATGGACAGCAGTGAGAATATGATTAAAGGAATATGTGGAAAGCGAATCGTTTTTAATTGTTTAAGCGAATGTCCCTTTGAATATATACTTATACTTATAATATTTACATATTTATTTTACTTTGCATAATTTAATATTGTTATATATGCTTACGCCCACTTTTTACCCTTTCCCCGTATGTGTTTGTTTAATTATTATAGTACATTTAATAAGACCTAAGTATATATGTATTATCTGTCAGATGTAGGCAATAACAATTCAAAATTAAGCTGTCAAGAGCTTTAATGCTCGATAAGATAAGATGTCCAAGTAGACCCGGATAACCTACTATGCAGCAGCAGCAGCTTTATCGCCCAAAAAGAAGACGACAACGACGAGGACAACAACAAACAAATGTATTTCTTTAGTACCTTTTCGCTGTTTACTGATAATGATATGATATGATAACAATACATAAGCTATCCGTGTAGCGCATTTTAATCAACCTACTTAGAAATGGAATAGATTTGCGTGTTAACTAAATCAAATACACTTAACCATGATGCAACAACTTTGTAGTGACGTTTTTAAATAAAGCAAAATTATTATATATTTAAGAAATCGCCTTTTCATTATACAAATATCATTTGATAAGGCTGACTTATGGCGTCATAAGTCTATCGGCTATCGCAATCTGCAGTTGTTATTTACGCCGGAAATTTGGTAATGCAAATAAATTAAAATAAACCATAGGCTTTACAAAGTGTGAATAGGAACTTACCCCTACTGTGTGCTGTAAAACGTGTTTCAGAGATACCAGAGTGCAATAAAATGTTAATCTAAATAAAATTTTTATTTTAATTTGTTTTGTTTTCATTTTAATCGGTATAATAAGTATAATAACATTTTTTGTTCTTCTTGTTTTTTGTTTTGTCATTCATTATTATTTTACCTGTTAATTTTAATGTATTTTATATAGTGTTTTTGTTTTGTTTTTAATATTAGAATTAGGCAATCGAGTTAATACTACCTTCGTTTAAATATTATGCAACGAATTGGATTTTTTCTATGTTTTTATTTATGAATTTTTAAATGTATATTTAATAAACTCATTTCCATTCTGGCTAAGCAACATTTCGGTCTCTCAAGCGATACACATGTTGCTTCTTCTTCATCATTTTACTCATTTAATTATATTTTATATGTTTTGCTGTGCCTTTTTAACTCAATTGTTTTTTTTTTTTTGTAGTTTTTTTTTTTAATTTTTAATATTAGTTTTAATGCCATGGGCGCTAAATGTACAGTTGCCTTGTAAAAATGTACAATCCAAGCGCTGCTTTTAAAATATTTTTATTTTGTGTTTCATTTATGCTTAATAATGTTACAATTACTAATTTAGTTTTTAGTTGAAAGTCGCAATCACCTTAACAAATAGCCGCAATTATATATATATATTTCTATATATATATTCATATATTTATATATATATATATTTTTAGTGTTAATTAACCTTGTGTTCTTATTATTTTAAATCATTGTTTAATTTCATCATCTGCTGTGGAGATTTTTTGGGTGAGTGGGTTGGGGAAAGAGGGTGGCGGAGGGGAAGTCTTAGATATAATACAATTGTTTTTATTACTGCACTAACGCTCGTGTGGATTGTGATTTGATTTCATATATGTACTTAGTTATTAACTGGGCTCTTCACCATCTTTTATTTACTTTGCTTGTTGCCGGCAATATGGTATTAAGTATGTATGTATGTTATGCGTGTGTAGTTGTTTTTAACAATTTAGTTCATTTTAGTGACGATATTTTGCGTGTGTTTTCTGATCGAGTCTCCTTTACTGGTTTTTCCTCTAAAAAACATGTGTAATAATTTATAATGCATTTGTTTGTTAAACAAAAGTAACGCAAATGGTCGAGTGCTAAAACAAGTGTAGTACTTCATAAATATATATATATATATATCTTAATATATATTAGATAGATGTATATGTTTATGTATGCATAGTGTATATAGTATAGAAGTATCTGTAGATTAGAGGAGAGGCTTAAGGAGCGCAGTTTTTCAATGAAATTCGTTAAATTTGTTATGTTTAGAAATTTGATGAATTATTTTGTATGGTTATTATTAATTGTTACCTAGATTTATATTTTATTATATATGTATATTTATTTTTATTTTAAAATTTTATACTGTTAGTGTAGCTGTTTATTGTTTGTGTTCAATTTATTAAACTCTACATTAAATTACATAGCTAAATTGTTGTTGGTTGGTTTTTCATTTTCCATTTTGTTTCATTTTTAATTTTGTTTTTTTTTAATGCCATTAGCCATACAAAATGTCGTGTTGCATATACATACGTACGTTAATATTGTATATGTATATATAATCGTTTTGTTGTATCTTTTAGTTTAATGAACACTTTGTTGGGTTCAATTCAATATTAGTTTAAAAAGTTTGCATTTTCCATATTAATAGTATTGTTGTTTCTTTTAAGTTAGTTTAGTTGTAAGGTTATGTTAAGTTTAGCGTTGGTTTAAAAAAGTTGCTCATCGAAATGAATATATATATATATATATATATATATATAAATATATACATATATATATATAGTTAAGAAGCGCTGTGCCCTGTTGACTTGTGATTTGTTTAAACTTCCCTCGATCATATATATATATATTACTATATTTTCTATATAAATTGCTAAAAATCATAGTTAATGTTCATAGTTCAATAATTAGCAATTTAAATACAGTATTTGCCTAGTTGAAGACGCCTGGATTTCATTCTGCCAGAATATCATAATATCGCATAACCAAAAATAGATAAAACTTTTCATGCAGTTTTTTAGTGTTGTTTTTTTTAATACTTTTTGTTCGGCTATCTATCGAATGTGTAATTGTTTTTTAATTTAATTTGTGGGCACTTGATTGATTTTTATTCAATAACTTTTTTAGTTTCCTCGTTAATTTATAAGTAAAAAGATTTTATCCATTTTTGGCCATACGTCTGGATTTCATTGTATTAATTTATATATCTGTGGATATAATTTCTTTTCATCTTTTTTGTTTTATTATAAATGATTTACCCGTAGTTATAACTGGATTATAGAGGGTTTCTTTTAAATTGAAAGCAAGTCACACGTTTCGAATACAATTTGAAATCAATATGAAAAAATGATTACATCGATTTGCAAAGTTTTTCTTAATTTCTTTTAGTAAATTGTTGTTCATCTTGTATTTCTACTGAAACCCTAAGGCATTTTCTTTTCTTAATTTGTTTTTAAGATCAACTTTACACTACGAAGGGTTGAGGGAGGACAATAATAAGGCAACTGATATATCAGACTATAATTTAAGTATAAAATAGATCCATATATGATCGTCATATATGCCAAGAAGTGCACTTATGAACGAAAATTTCTGGAAACAGAATAATTGGGAGGATTACAAATACCTATTTTTTGAGAAAATTGTTTATAAAACGTGTGACTTGCAGTTGATATTCGATCTTTGATCATTGTCGATCATTCGTTATTATTGTGTTCAAGGCTGCAAACGGTTCGAATACTAAAATATAGAAGTAATAATTCCAAAAATGTTGTAATATTTATATTTTACTATCTATCATTTAACAAAATTATCATCTTAAGTTGAATGCTTTAAGAATCTTGACATTTTTATGTTGAATTATTTAAAAGAAAAAATAAAAACAATTGAAAAAATAATATTTTTTTTAATTTTAAATGTATAATTATCAAAATACAATAAGATTTAAATATTTATCGTTTGTGTCTTATACATATATGTAAAAGTAAAGATTTAATAAATAAATATATTGTTTAAGAAAAATTAAAATCGAATCAAGTTGTGTAGCGAAAATATTGAAGCTTAGGGGTTCTTAAAACCGATCAGTGAGCTTGATAACCTGTTTTAAATTTTTGAGATTTGCAGCCTTGATTTATAATTATGTGTATTTTTGTAAATACTTTTTATTATTTTAGGTTTTCAAGTGTCGAAAATGTAATGATGAAAGGTGAAACATTTGTCGTTTGTTTCATTTATATAGTTATCTGATTGCTACATAATGAAATATACATATGTAGATCTTGTTGTTGTTGTAATTCCCACTGGTTTTCCTTTTGAATTGTTCCAAAATGTTGTTGTAACTGTTTTTGCTTAAAGCTAATTAAAGTTATCTGTTATCATTAATAATATTTATGTATATTGTATATATACACACATGTTATATATATTTAATATATAAGATTTGCTTAAGATAGTTTTCTTGTTTTTTTCTTTTTATGCGGGAGAGTAAAATTGTGTGCCAGTTTATCGATAACAATTCATAATGTAAATAATCAAAAAAAGGCATAAATAAATCGTTTCAAATATATACTGAGGATTTATAGGATACACGATTTGTTTTGTCAGGCTTTGTTCTTGTTCTTTTTGTTTTAACTGTACATAGAAAAAAAAACATACAATACTGCGTATGTACTTAGTTGTATATAAGTGTATATAGTGTATAGTTTCTTGTTGTTGTTTAGTATATGTATATAGCAATAGTTGACGAGTGTTATAAATTTGTTGTTGTTGTTGGTATTTTGTAGTATGTTGTTGTTATTGTTGTTTGTGGGTAACATTACTTCATACATAATAGCAGTAAATAGGTATCGTAGCTGTTCTTGTTGTTGGTGTGTATAAGCAACGTGGGTTCACTTTATCAGTTCAAGAGGTCATATAGTACATACGTGTAAATGTGAGTGAGTGTGTGTGTATATGCATGTGTGTGTAAGGAAATAAAATGGAGAGTTATTAAATAAACAACTTGTCAGTTGTATGCAATAAACTTAAATATGTAGATCTATATATATATATATAGTCACAAATAGTCGTTACACAAATAAGCCACAAACTGTACAAACTGTCCTTGTACAATAAAAAAAACCTATACACAACAATCCCCTTATTTGCATCATTTCGATTTCGATATAATTAATTTTGAACAATCAAGAGTTTTACGATTACGACGGTTTCAAAGTATCTTTTGCTAGGCGATTTAATTATCTCTAAATTTATATATGTATCGAACATACACACACGATGATTCAGTTTAAGCACTTTTTGCTTTTAGTATCCTTTTATTATTATTTATTTATATTTTATATATAACAAGAACGGTTATTATTATTATTATTTATTAGTTTATTAGTTAACTATACAACTGTTTATGTTTTAATGCACAAACATAATTTATCATCATTATTCATTTATTATTTAAATATCTCTTCATATTTACTGAGAACACAGTTTACACTATATATATATATATAAATATTTAAAGCTTTGGTGGCGGCAATAAAGTGTGAAAATCAACATTATTTAGAAACAAAATAAAAATTTTCAAAATGAAATTAAGTATTCAGATAATTTAATATTTACGTAGTTAGATAATTGAAAATTGAAGACCGCTTTAGTGTTTAACTTGGTATTCTTTATACACATACATACACATACAACCAAAAGCTTAACAACTAACAGAAATGAATAATAATTATAATTAACAGTGTTTCTTGGTATTATTTATTAATTTCCTTTTTGATTTGTTTGTTGTTTTGCTTCGTTTTTGTTTTTTGTTTTCCGAAAAATAGGCAAAGTTGTCATAATCATACATAACATAATTATAATCATATATTTTATAAAATACAATACGTAGTATAAGTAAGCAAATAGTACTGAACTTTACAAGTTTTGGCAGTACGCAATTTGTTTCTCATTTTCTTGTAATAGTTTAAAATTATGCAAATATACAATGTAGTTGTTGTTCGTCTTATTTTTGAAATGGTTTTCTTTTTTTTATGTTATTTTGAAATTTTTTTTTTTTAGGTTTTGTTATTAAAATATACTCAAACCGCGCTACTTAATTGTTTAAAAAGTTCTTTATTTTATTAACTAATATTATTAATAAACAAATTTTAACATTTTTCGCATTCAACAATTTTTTTTTTAATTTTTGTGTTTTTTTCTGGTTTTGTTGGTATTTTGCTTCTTGCTTTCTTCAAAGATTGAAGAATTGGTTTTCACTGATCGCACCCAAGAACTCGAACTAAAACACCCCGAAAAAATAGCTAGCTACAAATTAAAAATTTCATATATATGCATATTACTATATATAGTAAATAAATACGCAAGATAGAAGAAGACGGAATCCTCGGCGTTTTTTTAGATGTAAACAATAAACTTGTAGGTTATGTACAACATTTCTGTGACTTTCACTTGCAACATGTTTATGTATGTAATTATTATGTATGTGTGTGTGTGTGTGTGTGTGTAAGGAGGGAGGATGGGGCGTATCTCATAGATACATCTTTAATAGTTGTAGTTGTAGTAGTATTTGAGTAGTAATGCGGGTTCGGTGTTGGATTCTGATCATCATCATCATGGGACCCGTTGATCATTTAGTTAATTACTAGTGCTCCGATTTTGTTTTAGTGTTTATTTAACTGCTATCACTTTCATTTTTTAATGTTAATTTTTTATGTTTTCTTGTTTCATATTAATCTTGTATTATCATTTTTTGTTTATAATAAAATACAATTTAACTAAACAATATTTGCAGACAATTCAAGATATTGTTTCGGGTATTTTGGAGGAAAATGTAGGGGATAACTTTGTTTTTTCTTTCTTTCTGGGGTTTCAGAGAGAGGGGGGCTTGGATCCTTTTGTGACAACACTCATTTTGCTAGTTGTATATTATGTATGTATATAATATAATGCTTTCATTATTTTTGTTGTTTTGTTCTTTTTTTTTATTAATATTTATATGCTCAATTATGTATTTCGATTTAGGCTGCCTTTTGGAATTTTAATCATAATTTCTCCTTTTCTTTTTCCTGCAATAGAAACAACAAATTGCGAAATCGGATAAGTCAAGAGATTGATTCAAATGGCACTAGAAACTTATCGAGCTTAGATACAAAGTTTAACCAAAAACTTAATGCAGACGGAGGGGAGGTGAGCAGCAATCAATCAATCAATCAATTAGTTAGTTAAATCTCTATTACAGATACATACAAGAGCAATCAAAGAAAAAATTATAAATAAATGTACAGTTGAAAATTAAATTGAAATTCAAATTTATACTTTGTATTTCCGACTTTCTATTTGGTACAAAAATTAGACTACTTGTTGTTGTTGTTTATAATAATAATCTAATATAATTGTTATGGTTATTGTTTATAGTTGTTGTTGTTGATGTTGCATTTGTCGGTTGCATTATTTGCTGACGCTGGGCACACTTTTCGTTTCGCTTAGAGGTGGAATTGAATCGATTTTTTTGCATATTGTATAGTGGGTGGGGCAACGATAGCGAGCGATAGCGACAACAATCGATTAACCAATATGCCAATCAATCAATCAATCAAGCTGCAGGCGGTTTTTTTTACCTATTTACTTATGCATTAATTATTTACTTATTGCGAATTTTATCAACTACGGCATACAATTTGCGACATTTGTTAGTTACGAATTTGATGTTGTTTTTTTTTTTTTTAATATTTTTTCGTTTATGGCGGGAGGAAAGAAAATAAGAAAAGAATGAAATACAATTTGATTAGCTTCTCATGATTATTATCTACGCAATTTATTGGCACTACGAATTCCACGATTACGTAATAACGTTTACGAAAAGCAACTGAAAAGGAAGCGCTAAGCACATGGACACATAGAGATGGTTCCAATCCCATTTTTTACTCAATTTGTTGGTAAAATCTGCAGTTGCCGTTTCAATTTAATACTGTTGCATTACATACATTACATTCATGTATCTAGAATTATTCTTGGATGAGTATATGGTTGTGTATGTAAATAGACGGGAGAACGATCTCTATAAGGTATATAGCTACAATATTTGCAAATAAAAAATCAGAATATTTGTACATACAGCGAAACTATTTACATACATAGAAAAATAGCGAAGAGACATTAAAAATGCGTGTGTTTAATTGTTTTCTTTTTTTTAATTTACATTTTTTTTTTTATTTTTTCTAGAAATCAATCTCAAAAATAATAAGTGAAAAAATAGCACAAAAGTTTGTATACAAATTTTTGTAATTCATTAATTAATAATTATAATAATAATAGACGGAAAATTATTATCATAATAATAATAAAAATAATCGTGGTAATATTCAAAAGAATTATTCACAAAATAGACGGCAGATAAGAATAAAACTGTAACTGAAACAAAAACTGAAAAAAAAGAAACAAAAAGTGCGCAAAGAAAACAAAATACTTTACTTAGTGTGTGTGTGTGTGTGTTGTACGTGTACAAACTAATTAAGTGTAGGGGCGGAGCGGGGAACAGGAGGCGGAGAAGGCTCTACAAGTTTTAAAAGAAAATAAAACTGCAATTCAAAAAAAGATTGTTTCCAGTCGTTTGCCGAATGTTTGTGTGTTTTGTTGTTGTTGTCGTATTGTGTTATTGTGATTAACCAAATTTATTGCCAACTTTAAGCTTAGGTAGTCATTTATAATAGGCATAATAATAATAATATACATACATAAGTAACGATAGAATAGATTGATAAACTTTGTGTGTGTATTTTTCAAGGCAAAACTCGATGCTAATCATTTAAATTAGAATTAAACAGTAAGTACTTAAAACAATAAGTTGATAACATTTTTCATTTTATTTCACTTTTCATCTTAATAATGCACTTGTTGTAACTCATAAAGGAAATTGTGTGTATAGAAGTGTGTGTGTGTGTGTGAAAACAAGCGCAGCAAACAAAATTTTAAACTTTTCGACATGAAATTATAGGGGATATTTATGTGTATGTAATATATATATAATCGTATAATTATACACTATTTATATGGCTATAAAACAACGCTCAGTGTTTTGTTTGTGTGTGCGTGCGTTTTGAGTGTAGATTTTGTGTGTGCTTGTCAGAATAACAGCAATGTTTTTTTTATTATTTGTTTTTCGTTTAGCACACATCCAAATTAAAGTTACAAAATAAACTGTTTTGTATTGTTTTTTTTTTTTTGTGGGCAGCAAATTATAAAAAGAGTTGTATATTGTATATATGTATATTTAAATATTAAGCTTTATTTTTGTTGTGTTTTTGTTTTTTTGGCACGCAAAACATTTGCCCAACTAGAAAAACAGTTTACTAAATCGTGTTTAATTTGCGTATACTTTAGTTTATAATACAAAAATAATGATAATAACGGTGAAACATTATTGTACAAATTTGTTAACTTTTTCCTGTCGTTTTTAATTTTGAGGTGGGGCTTTTTTTTACGTGCCACAACAAAAAAACACGAAACAAATTGTGCATTCGTTTTTTTTTTTGTTTTTGTCTTGTTGCTCATTATTTTTATTTTATTTTTTGTAAATATAAATCGTTAACTAGAAAAATTTTGCTAAATTTCTTGCTGCTGCTGTTATTTGTCCGTGTGTTGTGTATGTGTGTAAGTACGTCGCATATGTCTGTGTGTGTTGTGTGTGTGTGTTATGTGTGTTGTGTGTCTGTTGCGCATTGCGAATGCAGCTTCAAACGTCTTTAATTTGCAGTTTATTAACTAAAATGTAAATTTTCTGCTGCGTTTCAAATGTTTTAACAAAATATTTGGTGTTGTTTTTGTTGTGGACTGCTTTTGTTGTTGTAGGGTTGCAGGTTGTTGATGATTACTTGTGTTCTGGCTGTTGTTGTGGTTGGTCTTACTGTTGTTGTTGTTGTGGTTGGCAAACTTACTGTTCTTGGGGATCAGTATCACTCTCCTCCAGTTCGCTCTTGTTGCGTCGCTTCTCATAGATGAGAATGATCACACAAAGAATCAGCACCTCAGCACAGATGCCCAAAAAAGGCCACAACGCAGCAAATTTGCCTAAAAGAACCAAGAAAATAAAACCAGTTGTAAAATTGAAATTGGAATTTAATTTGACTCGGTTGTCAGTACGTACCCTTAACACGAACGGTTGTAAAATCGCTGACCTCTTCTTCATTCAGATAATCATTGGCCTCGTTGCGTGCGGTGCATTTATAGTCGCCCTTATCTTCCTTTGTAACATTCTCCAACATTAGAACGGCATTTTCTATGCCCTTCTCATCCGGTTTAAGTATGTAACGTGTGCTATTTCCTAAATCTATATTACCTAATAAACAAATCGTTTTTGTAAATCTTTAGTATAGATTTTATGCGAAATAAATACTTTTAGTTAAAAAACGGTATTACTTACCATAAGTCCATGACAATCGGGGATTACTACCGATCACCGTGCATTGGATTATCATCTTCTCACCCTCTACAACACCATTATTTGAAGGCACTCGTACGAACACTCTAGCTACAAATATCAAATATTAACAAATTTTATAATAATTAGCGTTTTTGCGGTCAAAATCTTACATATTTAGTTTTATATTTATTATGTATTCAGCATTTATTATAAATTGATCAAAATTTCAACTGAAGAAGATTAAATTAAATTTGTGTGTTAGAATAATCAAAATGGGCCTAATTTATGTGTTTTAAGACTTGACAAAAAATTAAGAATAATTTTAATTTTGATATTTATTAAATATCAACTCTAACGAGGAATACTGATTAACTTTATATTAATATGTCTTACCAATCGCCGTAATATTCTTGGACACGCCGTTGAACTCACAACTGTAGACGCCATCGTCGGTAGCTTCCGCTTTGTCAATCACGAACTTTCTCTCAGCATGAATCAATGAGAAGCGACCTCTCAGAGATGGCTCATCCGTCACATTGACGCCTTGCTTTTTCCTGTAAAAAAGGGGACGATTTTAGTCTCACAATAGGAAAGTTTAAGCTGAAATTTGAAATTTATTAATGGAGTTTATCAAAAGGTTTCAAAATCTATAGTATATTTAAACAAATATCAAAACTTGTTTTAAGGAATTCATAATGATATTCATACAAATATATGACGATAGGCTGATTTTTTAACTGACGTTTACTTAATTAATATAGGTATTTAGAATTTGTCTGATTAAGAGGGAGAAGTTATTCAATAACTTATTGGTTGGTGTAAGATTTTATAAGAAAAGTTTAAAAAACACTTGAATTTCTCTATCGTGTTCATATTATCATTGTCGGTATAAGGCTTTATTCTTAAAAAAAGGGGCGAGAAGTTAATAGAAACCCCATCGATTGGTATTAATGGTTAGGTTAGTATTAATATTATTATTAAAGAGGTGTAGTCCAGGATTTAAAAAGGAATAAATGTAATTATGGTTTCATAAAACAAATATCGAAAATAGATTTTCAAAATCGTAGTATAGATACAAATAATCTTTCGGTAAACTATGTTGAGTATTGATTTCAATTTTTGTTATTGGAGCTTAGCTCTTTTTCGATGAAGTGTGGGAAGTTACTTAAGTACCTATAGATAAGTGTTCATAGAATAAGTTGAAATCATGTTGTATATGTTTAGCTTTTATTTAAATCGGTTTTTGGAACAGAGCTTTGTACATTGGGGTACCAAAGAGGTTTTGAAGGCCCTTGTTGCCCAAATTGCAAAGCTTTATTAAGGAAGTTTGGTGCCAATTATTTAGGACTAATTCAACGTGAGGCACGTTAAGCATCGGCCCTGGCCCAACTAAAGGACCGGCACAAAGTGTCATTACCATTACGAGGCTGTTACACACACACCCATACACCCACACAAGCACAGAGAGAGAGCGAGAGTGAGAGAGAAACCAAGTCGGAAAAGCCCGCTCTCTGGCAGGCCGGCAAATCGGTCGGACATTTTTCAGCGCCCTCAACCCGCTCACTATGCTCTCTTCAGGTTACGTCAGTCAGTCAATTGTAGGTTTAGTCCAGGGCAGCAGGCAGAGGGAAGGTGGAGGGGGAACAAGAGGGGCAACATAATTAAGCAAAAGTGCTTAGCTGTGCCGTATTAAAATGATTGTTCTTATAACTGCCAACTAGTATGCTGGCCATGGAATGAAAGTGTCGGAGAAGGTGCCTCCGTCTATATAACATACAGCTGTGTTCATGAAAATAGTAGTGCGACTGAACTCTAAATGTTGAAACAAAAAATTAAGTGACAAACACAATATTTTGAAACCAATATGAAACAAATATTAAAATTATTAAATTGAGATGCTTTTTTGTTGTGAACTTAGAGACATATTTACTATGGGGCTTAAGATAAAAAAATTCACGAAAATATTAGTGGATACTAAAAAGGGAAGCAAAAACTATTTTACATTAGTCTAACTGCATTTATTAAGTTTTTTATTTTTTTTACTTCTTATATCCTGCACTACTATTTCACAGAACGGCCAATTAAAATTGCATTTCTCTAAAATCGTCAAAACATCAAAATTCCGACCAAAGTAATGAAATTTTTTCACTGTACTCTTCTTTGCATACTATTCTAATCAAAGAGTGGGTATTTTTTGATTTTTCAACGGTAAAAGTACCATTTTATTTGGCTTAAGATTTGTGTAGAGCAACACTACTATTTTCATGAACACAACTGTGCGTATATTGGTCAGTGGATGGGGACTATGAATGTAGATGTGGACACTAGGGAGTTGGGGGGTTATAATTATAGTTTTACCAGCAACCGTAACAACTATAATTTGTTAAATATCATTTATTTACAAAATGTTATTAGAAAAATATGTAAATAAATAATATTTTTTTCTAACATAACATTTTGGAAATACCAATAACATTTAAATTTTAATTAAAAACAACCTAGTATAACCCCAATTTTCACTTTTTAACTACACAAATTATTTTTATTTCAATAAAAATGTAATGCACATACCAAGAAATACTACAGAATTTATTGTAATATCTTTCAGAGTTTTTTTATGCTTTGGGATTTTGTAAATTAAACTTATATTTACAATTATTATAATGAAACATCAGAAAAAATATTGAAAATTATTATTAAAAAAGTTATTTGAAGATTGGATAAATGCAAGTATTAAATTCATTTGATATTTTTTTAAGGTAAAAAATAAGATTAATTTTTATAACGAAAATAAAAAAAATAAAAGTATATTCATGTTTCTTTTTTTTAAATTTTGTTTTGTGGTTAACAAATATGTCTTATTTGCTATCCGAGTTTGTTACTTACCATATCAGTGGATCATTGGATTCCGTATTTTTCACATTGCAGCTGAGCACAAGTGGCATTCGAATTTTATAAAAAACCATTTTATGCTCCACATTGTCATAATTTGGCACCAACGAATCTGGCCCTGATGGGAAGAGAATTCAGAGAGAAATGATATTAGATTAGTGTTAATATTTACACAGAAAGTATGGATTAAGTATTGTACAAATATATCGTAAAAATGGGGAGGAAACAACGCTTACATAAATAAATGCTTAAACAAATATTTATGACTAAAAGTTATTATGCATATAAAAAAAAACAAACAAGATAAAGATTATATGGCTTGAATATAGTATAAAACTGAGTAATACGCGAATATTGTAGATAAATTTGAGAAGCGAGCGCTTAATATATGAGAGGTGGTTGGGGGGCGGGGCAGGGGGCAGGTATCACAGGTAGTTTTTGTTTCGTTTTTAGGTTTGACAGAGAGAAATGAGCTGAGATGTCGAGATTTTCGGGGTACACTTTAATATTGGACTGCTTTAAATAAATAATATTGGCAACTTAAGAGGGCAACAAAGTTACACACAAAGTCTAGTAAATGCTAAAGATAATCAGATAATAATAAACGTAGTGCAAAGAATATTATATAATTTTTTTTTTTATTTACTTTAAAATGTAACCCAAGACTAAAACTAAAATTAAAATAAATGAAAACAGCATACATTAATTTTTTTTTTGCGAATTTCGAATTTTATTTTCTGCTATACATAGACACATCTATGATATATAAATAATTTATTTAATGATAAGTATATTTGGTTTGTAATATTGATTTTTTAAACTTGGACTGAAATCAAATAAATTTCATTTACGCGGCATATAATTGTTACGTTTATATGTTTTAATAAGTGATATGTATAGTTAGTTTAAGTAGTTACAATAATTAATATGTAGTTTTTTTTTAAGTTAGCTGCAATTAAAATGGAGCAAATATCCAGGTCGATACCTAGATATGTAAATGTAGTAAGTATATGTAATATATATCGAGATTTTAATGCATAAGCAAAAACAATGTTAAGCGAAAACGACAGCTAAAGCTGAGATCAACATTGATAACTGTTGGCCACACAAATACTATCGCATATGCATATTTGAGATGGCTCAGAGTGGACAAAAAAAGAGCAAGAGAGCAATGAATATGATGTTTTGTTTCATGGTATTTGGGGGCAACAGAACACGGCTTATCAGAAAAAGAAAAAACATACAGTTTAGCGCCATCGCCAATTTGAAATTACAATCGAATTTAATATGCGTCACCAAAATGGCCGCCAATCAATCAAATTGAAGTGAGAGCTGTGCACCTGACAGCAGTAGCAGTGTGTTCAAAACTAAGGCAAACAACTAAAACATCGAAATACAACTGATAATAATAATGACAAGAGCAACAACAACAACAACAACAACAACAACAACAACAATGACAATGACAACAACGACAACAACTATAGCGACACATAAATAAAATCAAAAATTGTTACACATAGAAACAAAGAAAAATAAACAACAATAAATAGAGGCTAAATTTAAAGTTTGGCTGTGCGTGTGTGTGTGTGTGTGTGTTAATCGAACGAGCTTACAAACGGCTAAACGGCCAGAGTCAGCGATTAACGTAACGTAAAGTAACGTTTAATAAGCCAACTACACCAAAATAGACTATCGATGTGAAGTTTGAACGATGAAAAGCGTGCTATTGTTATCGATGTTGCATACTAGTAAGAGTCGCAAAAAAAAAGAGTAAGGAGAGCGAAAGAGGAGAGAGAAAAGAGCGAGAGCGAGCTTAGACAAAGTGATGCGACGGTTATGTAAAGAGTAGCTTTAGTTTAAAAAAAAAAAATGGTAGGAGAGTGTGGGGAGTGGGGGTGGTGGCGCATGTGAAAGCAAGGAAGACAACAACACAAGGGCAAGTGAAACTGACTGAAATCTTGATAGAGTTTTGAGAGAGTATGTATGTATGTATGTGAGCATGTATGCTGGAATGTATATGTAAGAGTGTGCTCAATGTGTGAGTGCGTGGGTGTGTGTGTGTATGTGGCTCACCCTTATTAATAGGCAAGAACGTCTTGGGCTGCTGCTGCATCAACCCATTGTTGTTATTGGTTGCAGGTGTAGCGGTAACAGCGCCACCTAACGCCGGTGGTATAAACTGCGGTGAATAGGACGTCTGATATTTCTCATTGCGATGCGAGGAATGCGCTTGATGCGGTGGCTGCGGTGGCAGCGGCAGTTGATAAGCGTGTTGTAGTTGCTGTTGTTGCAGCTGTTGCTGATGATGGCCACGATGATGAGTTGATGATGTTGCCGATGAATCTGTGACTATCGATAAATCTGCGCCTATCGCTGTGGCAGTGTCCAGTGCTGTTGTCGTGGTTGTCGCATGTTGGCGATGATGTGGCAGCGTTTGATTATACAGCTGAATTGTGGGCGGCTCTGGTGGCGCCACCGTATGCTCCATTAGATTGAAACGTGGTGGTGGAAAATCTGGTGGCGTTGCCGAATAAATCCGATGAATGCCGTTGCCAAGTGATGAAGAAGAAGAAGACGAAGATGTATGCCAAGGTGTGGTGAGATCATTATATTTGCTTGTCGGTGCGGGGGGTGCATAACCAAAGACCTTTCCATAATCCGACGATGCATTACCAAAAGCCGAGTTGGGGTAATGTTGTTGCTTGTGCAACTTGTGCGATTGCTGTTGTTGTTGTTGCTCCTTCCACGTATTGGTAAAGATCTCATTCGGCGAACTTGGCGTCATTTCATCAATCGTCTGATAACCACTCTCCGTGGAACTCGACTCCTTGCCGTGCACGTGCAACATGTGCGATCCGGTGGCATGCCGATGATTGTTGGTGCACTGATAGTGTCCCTCGTGCACCTTCAGTGCATGTCGCACCTTCAGATGTGCCTCGATCTTGTGCTTTTCGCCTGCAGTTGTTGTTGTGAGTTGTGGTGTGGTCAATAATGCGACGACTTCCTCTCAAACATGGCGGAGTTAATAAGGTGAAGTTGTGAGAGCGACAGCCCTCTCTCTCTCTCTCTCAGAGAGCATAACCAAATCATGGTGAAATTATTACAACGTGGAGTAAAGAGTATAACACTCTCACTTAATTTCTCTCAACATATTTTCACCATGAGTAGAATAGCATATCTTTCCACTCAAATTGGCATTTATTTTTGCTGCTTTTTCCATCTCAGGAACTTCACCTTTTTACTTCCACCACGCCCTCTCTCAAGATACTCACCCTCAATGGCAGTCTCCGACAGCGAGTACGAATGCTCGTCGTGTCCGTGACGCAAATTGTGACGAGCGATCGACTCGCCGTTCTTCACCCAATGTATCTTCTCCGTTATAGGAATGACGCAAGTGATCTCAAAAGGTTGACCGATATTCACATTCTTATCGCCGTAATAAATCACGGGCTCTACGGCGTGTGCAAACTCCGACGATTCGTCGCTGTCATTCGCTGTGTTGATGTTGTTGTTGTTATTTCCAATAGATCACAGTTATATAGCATACAGTATATAAAACACACACAGCAAAAAGATTACAACAATTTCGATTTTATTCATCAAATAGCGAGAGAGAGAGAATTGAGAGAATTGGGGTAACATAGAGGGAACGGGGAAGGTGGCAGAGGGTGAAAACCATAATCATTGAAATTAAGAAAACACATCGACAATTAACAACAAAAATGGCTTTGTGGCTTTTTAATTAGTCTTTTACACTCTATAATATATATGGTTACTATATACGATCCGATCCAATTCGATCGACTTTTTGTGTATTTTTTTATTTTGTTGATTTGTGTTTTTATATGTGATTCAAGTTTTTGGATTATTTGATTTCAGCGCCAAGTTACAAAAAAAATATATTGAATATGTATATGTAGATCAATTTATTTATACTAAATGTGTCGTAAATCTTGCTTAAATATACACACAGAAAATAAACAGAAACAAAGTTTAAAAATGAAGAAACCAATTGAAATTAACGTAGAGTTAAAAATAAAATTAATTGGCTTATGAATGTGATGCGATAATTGAACCCTGGAGAAGTATTTTATTATTATCGGAATGTGCAATTGGTGTCATATATTAAATACATATATTTGAGTGTATTGATCCAATGTTATCAATAACAATCACACGCTGCACTCAAAACCACTAAATACAAATGCAAACAGTTGGATAGGAAATTATTTTGACAAATCACGAAATTCACATTTACAACTGTTCTGAGTTGACTTCATAAAATGAAAAAAATAAAAACATTTCATTTTTAATGTAATAAAATAAGAAACAAAAAATAAAAAATCATCATTATAAAAAAATTAATAGACATACTATATGTGCATTATTAATTTTGTCAAAATAATTATATGATTAACAGTATGCGTGCTGCTTATTATTAGCAATAAATGTGTATAATAATACATAGATTTTCCTTGAGATCAATTCAAGTGTTATTTAATCACCCAGTTATTACGTGACATTGCACAACACTGGACGCCAATTAATGTGACCAATCATATGCTTAATGCATCTCTGACGCAACTTGTTTAATTTTCCCAATCAAATTGATTACCATCAACTGACCATACACTCATACATATATACATACACACACATACGGCATTGGGTAACGATGACGTCAACGATGTCCAGTTTTAACTGCATATTCTTGAACCTTGTATGTATGTATGTGTGTGTGTGTCTGTGTGTGTGTGTGTGTAAATAATTGTGTTCAATGACCATGTGCCGCTTTTTGATAACGACCCCAAAATTGTTATCAGCTGCTGGCTTATCACAGGCGGTAACACAAGTACATTGAATAACAACAAATAAGCAAAGGCTAATATGGCAATAAATTCGTATATGATAAAGCCGCAATCTTATCAGTTGATTTAACGAGCCAACGGACATGCTTCTTATCACTGCATGTCAACACACTCAATGATTAACCGTATACAAATACACATCTGAAAATGTGTGACTTCTCTTTTATTTGTTGAGCTGACAGCTTTATAGAAAATAAAGCGCAAAAAATAAAAGATTGCAGACAACAATTTAATTTACATACGTTCACTCTCTTCCCTCTCCCTTTCACTCGCTCCCACCACTTCTGGCTAACCAAAAATGCTCTTGTCACTTTGGACAGCGCACACACACATAGAATACATTTTCTCCATGTGTACATATGTACAAACATACATATCATAAGCATATTGCATTGAAAAGCAGAAGACAACGGGCGCAGCTGAAAAAGTATTATAAATTTATACAACTACACAGACAGACGCACACACAAACTCACACACGTGCGCCTAACACACCTTAATATTTTGCAGCGCAACTCTCTCACATCTCTCCTCGCACCGCCCACCTCTCCCTCTTTTTGACTTGCTATACACTTGCAAGCCCTAACCGTTTAACCGCTACAGCTGTTTGCTGCCGCTGTTGTTGTTGTCGGTGACTAGAAATTTATGGTTTATTGCTTGTTCATTTAGCATAGTTTTTGTCGCATTCCTTGTGCCAAATAAAAGCATGGGCACACAGAACAAATCGAGAAGTGAGCACAAAAAGCGCCAACTAAAACTTTATTTAATCAAATTTATGGCTGCCAGCAGCAGGAGCAGCAGCAGGAGCAGCAGCAGGAGCAGCAGCACATACACCTCACTGCACCACTCTTGCTCTCTCCCCCTCTCAGCAGCACTCGTGACATATTGCTATTGGCATTTGTCTGTTTATGTGTGCGCGTAAGTGTGAGTGTGATTGTGTAAGTTTTATTATTTTTTGAGGCATAGTATTGGCAACAAATAGCCACCTTGTTATTGTTGTTGTTGTTGCAGTGGAAAATATTATAGCTAAAGGCAATTAAAATATTTATTTACAACGAGCATTTTAAAAAAAGCCGCAAAAACGAGCAAAAAGTGCACTCATTTAGAGAATTTCAACAAGCAATAAGACAGAGAGCGAGAGAAAAAAAAAACATGGCAAAATTAATTAACACGAAACAAAATTGATTGCGTCTATATTATGGGCTTGTCTATGCCAATGTGTGTTTATGTGTGTGTGTTATTTTTAGCAGGGGTTGTACACGTGAAAGCCCACAGTTAAAGAGTTAAAGAGCACTTTACATGGGCCCCGCGCACTTTATACCTCAAAGAGGAACTCAATTATGAGTTTTTACTCACAACCTTTTTCTGCTAGCATCAAAGGAAGTTGGTGCGCACACTGTTGAAATCGAGTTAAACGTTGACGTGAAATCCTATTACTATCCTTGTCCCTATCTGCACTGTCGCTGATTCAATTTTAGTTCGCAGCCGCTGATAAATTGCATCCTGTTGGGTTGATCAAACAGAGCTGAGCTTCGAAGAAATTTTTTTGCGCTCTGTCAAGCGACCGTGTGAGCATTTGCATGAGTGCAGCGCTTTAACATTGTTTAATGATGTTAACGCAGTGAGTGGTTAGCGAAGCGTTAGACAGACCTTAGCCGAGGACAGACAGCATTGCTACAAATCCCCAATATCCTCTTTGCACTTTGGGTACTTGAATAAAAATGACAAAAAGGAAAGTAAAATGAAAGCAAAATCAGCTTTGCCAATTCAAGTGGCTTCGAATGTAACAAGAGGATGACTGATGGATGCAAGTGGTTGACCAATTGAGTAAAAACAACAACTACACACACACACACGCACTTAAATCAATCGATCGGTCGGTCAGTGAACGGAGCATGTGAAATTAATTAAGTATTTTGCACGAAACATGCCAATTAAATGCTAAAACAAAGCAATTCCAATAATAATAATAATAAAGAGACAAAAACAAGCTGTTGAAAAATGAACAAGTCAAATGTAAATACAAACAAAGCGAGAGAAAGACTAATGAGAGTGAGAGAGACGGCATGCGGGTCAGTAAGATTCAGAAACTGCATTATGCACTTGACAGACCGCTGTTAATGGGGCGCTACAGCAACAACAAAAGTGTCAACTAACCATTATCATTATCATGCTTATCATAATCAGACAGAGATTTATAAATACGCGCATACATAAATATTTAAATACGCAACCGAGTTACTCGCTAAGGCAAACAAAAGTGCCGGAAGAGGAGAAAGAGAGGTGAAGACAGAGCAAAGGCAAAAGCAACAACAACATCGAAGACTGCGACGGCGACGGAGACTGCGACGTCGAGTCATGTGTCTGGGCTGAGAGGAGCAGTATCATATGTGCATGTGTTTGTGTTTCTAAACAGATGTGTATGTGTGTGTGTTTGTGACTTGCTGCTGTAAATTGAAATAAAAAATTGTTTGTCTATTTTAAAATTAGCAAGAGCAACCAAAATGAAAATGACTAGGCGTCTGAGCGTTCGTGTCTCTCTCTCTCTCTCTCTCTCTCTTTTACTTTCCCTCTCTCTCTTGCAGCGTATGTAGAAAAAGTTTTGCAGTTTTATCCTCACAGCAAAACCAGAAAAGAACAACAACAACAAATATACAAAAACTGTAAACGTATTTGAACGAAGAACTTGAAAAAATGTATTTAAGTTTAATTTTGTTGGCTTTTGCTGGCAATACACATTAAAGATTTAAGCAAACAAACATTAACAAAACACTTGTTTAATGTTTTCAAGTATTTTAAAGGAAAGAACAAAAATCTCATGTAGTTTTTTCATTCTCATTTGTATGGGTGTGGAAGGGAATAGGGGAGGAGAGGAGAGGTGTTGTGTACATAAATATTTTATTTGCCTTGCAGTTGTCTAATTAAACGAAATAAACATAAGCTAAATTTAATTTCCAGCTCTCAATCGGTTCAAATTGCGGCAATGAAATGCCGATACAGTTTGGCAGCTACTGTACACAACACGATCTTAGCCAGTGTTGCCACAACAGACTTTTTATGGACTCCCTTTTTGATAAACTACTTTCTTACAATTCAAATATACGATTAAAAAAAAAATAACCTTATCTTCAAATACTCTTTTTCCTTCTATTTTAGTATAATTTCTTATGTTGCTTGGAAAAAGTTAAAAAAATAATTAAATAATACATTAGGATAAATAATTTAAGAAAAAAAGCCTTAATTTTGATAATGATAAATACATTTGTGATGAAATTTGAGGGGATACTATTAAAAAAGAAAAATAGATTTAAAACTTATAGATTATTTGAAAAAAAAAAAGTCCAGATATTTAACAATAATTTGTTTATATTTTATAACAGTAGGTAAAGTTTCTAATAACAAGTTAGGAAAAGATTTAATAATGAGATCCACTCAGTACAATAATTATAAAATAAATTGACCTTATTTTGATAATGATCGCCACATTTTTAACACTCAGAAACTAAAAAGAAATCATCATCAATTTTTCAAAATATTTTACTTAAAAATTCAGATTTTGATCAATCTTCTAGCCTTACGGCTATTGTAGACGTTTCCCAAAAGTTGAAAACACCGATCCCAGCACATAGAATACAGTTTGAGCAGCGATGGACAGCAACTGCCAAACGTCACTGTAGCACATTTCTGATCCAATAAATAATGCAGGGAAAACATGTCAGACAGTTTTGAATATTTCACTCGGCCTTCCTCCTCGTGCCAGACATTTATGTCAATTATTATTGGCTTCGTACAATTGAAACCAACGCAAATTGATTCGAAGAAAACTAAATGGACATTTGAATGTATGCACATACAAGCAAACATATTCATATAGAAAAAAAGGGAAAAACAGGCAGCAGCACACAAGTTTATTACACTCTCTTTGCCACAGTGCTTGCCATTTTATTTGTACACATACATATAAACAACTTGTAAAAACATACATACAAGTGCACTCACACAAATGCTTTTGCAGGAACTTTTGAACTTTGAAGCCGAGAATTTTCAAATTGTCAAAGTCAATGAAGCGAAAAATCTCTCTCTTTATTTTCTTCCTCCTCCTCCTCGCTCTTCTCCTTTAAATGCTCTATTGCAAACGACAAAGAATTTATCGAATAGCATTGAAGCCAATGCGATTGTAAAACAAAACGCGAGGCAGTGAGACAGATAAAGAGTGTTGAAATGTGCAGCAAGACAAAGGCGACATAATCGATCGAGCCACTCTCTCACTCTCTTTCACTCCCTATCTTTTTACTGAAAATGGAGTAAAATGTATAGTTAGCTTTGAGCCAAGAAGTGAAAATATTTGAGCAGAAATCCAATTCAGACAGAACGGACAAACCCCTCCCTCTCTATCTCTCTCTTTCTCTCCATGTCTGTCCCTCCCTTCACCATTGAGCACCATGCAGTGCGCCTGATTGATTTAACGTTAAGGAGAGAGCGGGAGGTAGGAATGTGGTAGCTAGTGACGTTTGTGACGACTTTTAATTTGGCAGCGCTTTGATTTTGTTTTTGTTTTTCGTACTTGGTGGCGGCTACTGATGAAATGCTAAACATACAACAACAAAAGCGTTGGCAGACAGTCAGACGAATAATTCGCATACAGTTATCAGACATTCAAATGTGTGTGTGTGTGTGTATGTGTGTATAGACTGTCTGCAAGCACAGTGGGCCACACGCAATTGTCCTCAAGTGCAAAATGAAAACTTGACATTTCAAAAACATAAAGTAAAAACAAAGAAAAGAATAGAAAATATTCATGCGCAAATGTTTTCAATTCGTTTTTGTTGACAGAGAGACAGACAACGTATAGATATACATTTATTGTTCTCACGCAAAAACTTATTTATATTTATTTTTAAATATGTGAATATATACCATATACATATATATATATACATATAAAGTCTAACAAAAGCATACACATGTACATATTTATCTCGTATTAGTGCCTGTCTGCTTTTAAATAGACGATGTGTGAACTGTTAGGTTTTGTCAGGTGCCTGCTAATGAAAGCTACTGCAAAGAGAAAGAGACAAAGAAAGAGAGAGAAGGGCCATGGCCACACGCAATAGATAAGAGTGAAAAGACAAAAGTTGTTTCCCGCTTTGGATTCTCAGCTCCAACAATTTGTATAGTAAATTAGCATGAAAGCGCAGCAGAGTCATGCGAAAGGTGCAATTTACAGATACAGATACATTTCTATAGAGTGTGTGGGTGTGTATCTGTGTGTGCTCTGTTTAAGCAGTCATTATATCTGGCACGACCGGAAACACAGAGGCAACCTCTATAGCAAAATGTGCCACCATTCGAGTTGCAGGCAATTCAATATACTGCACATTCCCAACAATATGGCCACGCCCCCACAACTGGGAGGCTTTTCTTTTACCATGACGCGGTAACGACATTGAAAGGGAAATTGCATTTCATGTTTATTGCGTTTTATAAAAATAATGCATAAAAATAATGCAACAAGAAAAAACAGACACCAAACAGATTCCATATCTTTGAAGACAACTATTTACCATGATTCGTTTATATCTATAAATATATTCAAATCAAGTATGAAAAAAAAACCAAGAGTTTTAAAAGATAATTCCTTTCTTTGTGCTGAACAAAGCAATAAGGGTGATAATACTTATGTATTAAGCAAATGGATTATAGAATTTTTCTTTGTATTTTGCCATGAGTAACTTATGAGTACATTATAATGAATCCACTCGTTAGACATTATAAATTTATTAAAAGCAGACTGTTATAATTATAATGTTTTAAATAAAAGCTATTGCTTGATTTTTATAGAAATTTTCAAATTTTAATGTTAACCATGAGTTTGCAATGAGCTTTGCTCCAGTGTGCAAGGCGTTTATTTTCTTCAATTTTGCGACTGTGTTGTGTTGGGCGAGCCGAAATTTAAATATTTGACATTTATTAATGTAATGAAAATGCTGTTAAATAAACATGGCAACAAGAAAACTAAACTCGTAAGCCCCAATGTAAACACACACACACACACACACAGGACAATTCAGCGAGCTTTTTTGTTCTTGTTCAACACTATCGCAAAGTTCAAAAACCTGAGCGCAAGTCGGAAAATACCTCGAGAAATGTGAAAATCCAGTTGCAGATAGAAAGCAAAAAAAACACAAAAAAAAATACCTTTCCGTTAGCCAACATAAACACCTGGACAACACGTGGTTTTGATTTGCCTACGCAATTCGCTTTTAAGTAACAAGCAATAACAACAAATGAAACAAACACAACTACTACACTAGGAATGCAAATACTTTATAGTGCTAACCAGCTCGTGATTCATATGGTACATTTGTAAGCTGGTATATATAGTTTTTCTGTTCTACGAGTACACACATATATGTCGATATATTACACGGTAAATTTTTTTACCATCGGAGAGTTCGCAAAATTTACCATTAAAATATCAATAGTTTCCCCCTTCCCGAATACGTATCTATTATTTTACGTATGATTCCGAATATTTATGTAAACAATTCAAAAAAGCATTGAAAATATTATGTGTACCTTGAAACACACACAAAATGAAAAGAAAAAGGTAAAGAAAACAGAAAACATGTGCAAAATAAAATTGATAATCGGAAGAGATTAAAATATTCCTGAAATACACCTGAAAGGAAAGCAGCAATGCATCGAAACTTAAATACCCTAATACCGGCAAAGCGTAGAGTATAAGAAAGCAGTGTGTTATCCATTCATGGGTATAAATATTTTCGTATAAACAATACTCCAACTCAAAACTTTCTGTAAACAAAGATTTCAAGTTTCTAAAGAATACCAATAATATTGTAAACAACAAAATTGCATGTATTGGAACTAATTGTACATTATATATTTATATAGATTAGATACCGCTATTTGCACAAATACCATCAGCATTGTCTATATTTAATACAATATCTTAAAGTATTGTTATATCTATAATTGATATTTATAATTCTACAAAAGAAATATATTACAGACTTGTCAAATAACTTGAAATTACTTTCACCCAAGAACCAGAAGAACATATTTTCTTAAATTTCTCTGCTTTAAGGTTTTTGATCTCGTCCACTTTTGTACTGCATTTTTGTTGGATCCATTGTGTGTTCAGGTTAAATAAAAATTCCAAATTGAAAAAACAAAGATTGACTAAACTTGATCTCCCTGCACTTTTAAGGAGTCAAACATAGCAAATTTTGTGCCTCTCACCATTTCTGAGATTTGTTGTATACAGTCAGACGGACATGACTTTTCGTATGGTTGATACTGACCAGAAATATGTATACTTTATACTGACTTTATACTCTTGCACAAAGTAAATATGTGTATTTTCTGGTACAGGGTATAAAAACTTGATTATACTGATTATAAAGACAATGCATTGGGCAATAGATAGATGGCCTGGTTATATGTTAAATGAATAGTATGCTTAGAATAATAAATAGATACATACATATATCGACGGGAGCATCATAGATAAAAGCAATTCAAAGGCTATAATAATATTGGGAATATTGACGGCCAGAACAGTTGCTATTGGCGCAATGTAAACAATGATAGCCGGTCCAGAGAGTATCGAATGTAGTGTACCTAGTACCGAGTACGGTCGAATCGATAAGTTAATATAAACAAGCGAATGAACAGATGGACGGATGGAATTGTACCGGCTAAGACTAGAATCTCTATCTATACCTGGCGACCGTGTAAATATCTAAAACTAAACAGCATGTACAAAATTCATAAGATTTAAAATGAATTTAATATATTTGTTGTTGTTGTTGGTTTGTTCTGTTTTCTTTTTCTTTCCCCTTTTTTTGCAATTGTGTGGAAAATTGAAAATCAAATGAGCGAGCAAAAAAATCATATATATATATTTATGTATTCATATGTATAGTATGTGTTTAGGTATATAGAGGGAAGCAAAAGGTGAAGAAGAAGAAGAGGAGCCAACATACAATGTCGACCAGTCCCAGTACGAAAACCTAACCAACAATATAAACTATAAAAAGCAACACAAAAATATCGAAGCACAAGTACACTTAACTAAAGGCCAAAAAGATAGACAGGGCGACAGAGACAGAGAGAGAGTGAGAGAAAGAGAGAGAGAAAGAGAGTGTGTATAATAGAGATAGAGCACTCTTTACAAGTGTGAGAAAGAGAGAGAAAGGGAGAATGTCGAACCCGCTGGCCTCAAGTGAGAAGAAGAAGAAAAAGGGGAGGTGAGGACGAGGTGAGCTTTTACATTGTAAAAGAGAAAACAAAAAAAAACTAAGCAAAAAGAAAGTGTTCACTCAACGTGTGTGTTTCGACTGCCGTGTGTGTGTGTGTATGTAATGCTATGTTGTATTATATATATTGGTGTGTGAGAGTGTTTGTGGTAATATCCCAGCAGAACTTTGGATCATGGTGACATTCGATTTCCGAATAATTCTTAAGGATTTACAAAAACAATTTTTGGAAGCCAAGGTAAGGCAGAAAAAAAGAAATTAAAAGAAAATTGGTTTCCTAATATTCGATATTTACTTAATCAAACATAAGTTCAAAATTTTGTCAAAATGAAATAAAAACAGGTGCTGGAAGTACAACCAAAAAATATATTACAGTGCCACAAAAACAGCTGAATTTTACAATAAAATCTAAACTAGCAAAGTCTTGACTGGGGAATGATGGCACAAACAATTTATATTATGATTAATACAAGTGATCATTAAATTAAAAGCCTTACGACATCGTTAAGATATTAAATCAAATTCAAATTTCTTCAGGACTTCTTGTTAGAAGTTAAAAAAAAGTGTATATTATAACGGAAAAAGAAAATTCGCAATTTTAAAACAAAATCTGGATAATAATTGCATCACAACTTCTTGAAATATCTTTAAGAAATTTTATAGCATGTATGTATATATAGGTCTCCGAGATGAGAAACACTGCGGATTTCTGCACATTTCTCATTTTTAAAGTTTCTGCTGGGAATATAACGACAAAAACAACAGCAAAAGTGCTGTTATTGTTGTTGTTGTTAGCTTTGCACCGGGCAATTAGGGCGTCTTTCTGATGGGGGAGAGGGAACGGTGGGGATTGTAAACCACATACTACCATTTTTTCCTTTTTGTTATTGCTTGCAATATCTGCTGCAGCTATGTACACACACACACACATTCACTCATATAAAAAAAATTGTTCCATGTACATAGATACAAACGTACAGATACATACGTACGTCGGTACTTACATATATAATAATAATATAATATAGCTTAAATATAGGGGGTAATTATGCTTTGTTTTTATTCTGCCATTATCAATATTATTAGTATTATTATGATTAATAAACATTTGTATGTGTATGATTGTTGTTGTCAACTTACCAAATGATTGAGCATAAATCGCTAAAAATATCGAAAGGAATGAAAGAGCTCTAGTCAAGAATTTTGCCTCCATATTTGGTATTGATCCGTATTGTTGTTGTTGCTGTTGGTTGTTGTTATTGTTGTAATTATTATTTTGCTGCTGTTGCCGCTGTTGTTTTTTATTTTTGTCGTTTCAAATTGCTTGCATGTACATATTAAATTTGCATTAACTATTTATTGATTGATTAATTATTTTTGGTTGGTTGGTTGGTTTGTTGTTGTTGTTTCTTTTTATGTTTATTGTTTTATTTTGTTTTGTACTTTACGATTAACTTACTATGTATATCATTATTAATATTAATTTATGTATAGGTTTATTTATACGATTTATTTATTTATGTTTTCTTCTTTTATTTTTTTTTAAATTATTTATGCTTAAGATTAATTTGATATTAGTTGATGTTGTTGGTTGTATTTGTGTTTTATTATAACGATTCTTCTCCTTCTATTTTTTTTAACCAGCTCCAGCTTTTGTTCTTATTTCTTGTCGCTATTTTGTATGTTTTGCAATAAAAGAAAAAGTGGAGAAAATTTATTTTAACAAACAATTTGAAATTTTTTGCTTTCCTTTGTTTCTTTGGCAATTTGTCTTTGGTTTTGTTTTTCCCGCACGGGTTTCAGTTAGCGTTTTTAAAATACAATTTTATGCTTTTCGCACAAAATTTAAAAATACATAAATTCAACGAAATATCAAAAGAAAGAAAATCAACAAGAAGAAAGCCCGCGGCGTCTTCAAGTGCTTCGACAGAGAGAGAGAGAGGGAGAGAGAGAGATAGAGTGGGAGTGAGAATGAGAGGCAGCTCAAGGATGTGAAGAAGCATTCAACTAAATACATATGCACAAAACATATACAATTTTATAAAAATTCTTCACTCATTGTCTCTCTTTTGTATTTGTCGTTTGTCAACGTCAACGTTTTGTGCTGCACACGTGCTGCCAACGCAAGGGGGGATGCGGTGGGCGGCGAATGGACGCTGCACCTTTTGCTAATTTCTTATGTTTGGTCGCGATAAACGAAACTTTTGACGTTATTCATTTCCATGCGTAGCCAAAAGCTCTCTCTCTCCATCTTTTTTCACATGCACGCAGTCACACACACACACACACATGCACTCACACACGTATGAAACGAGACTGGGGGTCGAAGAATTTTTGGCTCGCAAACCAAAAAAGAAATATGGCACATTGACGTTGGCTGCCAGCCTGGGTTATTAAAATGCTCGCACTCTTAAAGAGAAAAACTCATTTATAATATACAAACGTTGAATGTTTTATGTAGGTGAGTGTAATTGCTTTCTTTATTTTATATTTTTTATTTTACTTGTTTTATGTGTGTGCCTCGGAAAACACACAACACAAATTGGTGACTTAGAAAAAATTGGCCATACGTACTGCTGGCCTGGTACTAGGCAACTCAACTATACAACAACACAGCAAACCGAAATGGCAAAAACGGACACGGAGCACAACAGAACGGAAAGGCAACGTAAACGTAACGCAACGAATTCAGCGAACAGACTGAACTAGACTCTGTGCAGCAACCGAGCGAGTAGGCAAAAGAGCTGTGTACAAAGCAACAGCAACTGAAGGCAGCGCTCGCTCGGCCAACGGTCGGTCAGCAGAAGCAGCGACAGTGACAGAGACGTCGACGTCGTCATGGCTGACTGATAAAAGTGGTACGGATTTGTTATTAGCTCATTGTTTTTGCTGTTTCTTTGAGATTCAAATTCGCTTATTCGTAGCAGATGACAGACAGCAAGAGCATCGTTATCGTTATCAGCAGCAGCAACTGCAGAGCAACAGCGGGAGTTTGTTTACCCCGCCGCGACGTGTATCCATCAAGAGTCATAAGCATAGTTATATATCCACACTCCGTATGTACTAGTATATACCAGTGAACTAACATACATATGTATATCGCATTAAGATAAAGACCTCATTGCAGTATTTTATACAAATAGACGACGGCGACAACGAAATACGTGAATCGTTCACGTATCGGCGGCCAATGGGCAACGTTGCGGTGGGAATGGCAGGCGGGTTTGGAAGGCGGCTGCGGGTGCGGGTTGCGGTACTGACGAGCTGCCCAAAAGCGGTTTCAACATGATTTTTGTTGGGTAGCTGCTAAGCTAATTTCAAAACAAAAGGCGCGCACTCATCGCGACGCATCATGTAATCTAATTTTTACTTATGTATGTATGTATTTCTTAATTGTTGGCAGCATTTTCAGCTGAAAGAAAAATATACAAAACAGCTGAGCGCGATAGTTTCTACATCAGTCAGTGATGGCCGCATGTTATCGATTGTGTTGTAGTGAACTCGATATCGATTTGTGTGCTTTGGCAAAGACTCTTATATGAATGTGCGTATGTGTGTGTCTGTGTGTGTTCCTTATATGAGAACATAACATTTTGATAAAGTTCTGCGTTTTATTGGCAAAGTTCGGTCCACTTTTGAGACAAATCGCCTTTTAGCGCAGCATAACGTCATCGGATAGTCATGACTCAGTGTCCCGGTCATCGTTTATTTACTGTACTCAAACACACAAGCACGCATACTTACATGCGAAAGAGGGAACAATAACAAAATTGACGTAAGTAGTCTTGATGATATGCGATGCTGCTTGACTTGAACACTTATTAATAATTATTAAGCGACAATTATAATATCTATGCATATGTGTGGAGTTAATTAAATTGGTTGAGCTTTAAATGAAATGAAAAAATACCGATTGAGTTCACGCGCCGCCTACACACACACACACACAAACCTACAGTAAATCAAGAAAGTGTTCTGACAGGATTTCTGTTTCCAAAAATATATTTTTTTTAATGGAACTTTTTTTTTCTATTTTATTATTTTTTTTTAAAACAAGTTTAAAATAAGACAAATTAATTTCCTCGAATTTAACTATTTTGAAAAATAATAATAATAATAAGAAAAATATGTGACTTTTGAAATTGACAAAACACTTTCTTGACTGCGTGTATATGAATCGGTTTTAAACTTGGCTGCCAGCTCTAAACTTCACACAAATGACTTTATAGTATATATACTTAATTTATATGTAGATATATATATATGTGTGTGTGTTTTTGTTTGTGTGTGTCAAGCTGGATGACGTGATTGTCTCTCTGCGCCCGCATATGATTAAAACGGAAAACAAGATAAAACTCGTTGGAGCAAAGGAGCAGCGTATTCTTCTTCTTCTCGTTGTTGTTGTTGATGATGCCTGATGTAGGGGGCGGCAATGGGGGAGGAGGGCTGTAGGGGGTGCCCATATATATAATATATAATATTTATGTGTGTGGAGAAGAAGCAGAGGCAGCAAAATACGCATGACACTCCTTGCCGCTGCCGCACACACACAAGCACAAGCACGCGACACACAGACACGAGGTCACTCACACAAACACCCACACATTCACACATAGACCACCCGCACGGCCCTTGTTGTCATCACTCTCTGTGACTCAAAGAGCAATAGCAATTATTAGTTGATTTTCACAGCGACAGCGAGCACAAGAATTAATTTGTGTGACCAGGAGTCAATATACTCAACAATTTCAAGTCACGAGATGGGAACTAACATACATATGTACATATATAATACATATATAATTAATATGCATGTATTTGTATGCGAGATGTGGCAACACAATGAGTATTGAGTGCAAATATTGTAACGGGATTTTAAGCTAGCTGCTCCCTCATTTTTTTTCTTCTCTCCTTTCTTTTTCTTTCATTTTTGCCGCGATGACGACAGCGTGCGCGACAGCAGAAGCAGCAGCAGCGGCGTCGCCTTCGCCTTGCGCTTTTCAATAACATTTACATTTACACTTTGTACTATTTATGTAATAGTTTTTGAAACGCTGGCGAGTTTTTTCTGACGAGATGCGGCCCGCTCTGCGTTGCACCTGGCCGCAGAATTTTTGCACAAATTATGTATATTTCACATCTTTTCTCTTCGTTGATTTCTTTTTCATTTTTTTTTTTTGTTTTTCTACAAGAATTTTTCCAGCACACATATGCAAGCGAGGTACGCACAAAACACACACACACATATATATATATATATATATATATATATATATACTTCGAGTCACGAAAATACGCGACACACTCAATGACGAAATTCGTCGAACAGCGTTGACAACTCTAGGTTCTAGCTCAAGCTCCTTTGCTTTCATGTACAATATACATGCAAGTGTGTGTGTGTGTGCTGGCATTTGCATGTGTGAGTATTCTGCTGCTTTTCGTCATAATTTTAGCGTTGAGTTATATTTTTAGCGTTACACTTGTTCACTGCACATTAGTGTGCACAATTTAATAAATATTGCTTTCGCACTTTTTTCAGCTGTATTCATTTGCACTCTTTTGGAATTTACCTAGCACACAAAACACAAAATTCGATTTTTTCCTCGCTGATATTTTCACGCGAATGACCTTACATCACACGCATACAATACACACACGCATGCACATGCCTTAAAGAGTTGGCATTTATTGTGGGGTCAGGCTTGGTCACACTTGGCTATTAAATACCAAATTTCATCCAGCCCTGCACAACTATCGTTGCTCAACGCTGTAGCGATATTTCGATAAGCATTGCTGATTGCGCATCAAACCTGGTTTTGTGTGCAAATTAGAATTTAACACTATACATATAAAACAATAATGAAAGATTAAAATATCTAATAATAAAACTGATTTAATCCGTTATCTAAACTATACCCAATTCATGGTTTTAGAAGTTCTGGTCACTGTTGCCAAATTAGCTATTTTATAGCTAGTTCTTTCTTTTCCGAGTTTGATTGCTAGAAAAATTGTAAAATTGCTATTGCCGAGCATAGGCTATATAAAATATATATTCAGCTATGTTTTGCTTTTAGTATTTTTACTAAAACTAAGCTAAAGTCCACACAAAAATAGCTATTTTTCCATTAAAGTTGGCAGCATTGGTTGTAGTCGTAGGTGATTGGTTCAGCTGCTGCTACTTACCAATAGGTGGCGGTAGCTGGCCGCCTATCGATATCTCAGCGCCGAAAATAACTGTTTGTAATATTAAAATTGTGGTCATCGCAAGCTCAAATTAAAATATCGATAACTATGCCGATTTCAACGATGGCTTGCAATTGGAAGGGGTGTGGTGCGATAACACAAGTTAGTTTCTGATTGCCCGTCACTAGCATAAGTCATCGCGTTGCGGGGTTTGTGTTTGTGTGTGTGTGCGCTGCTGCTTTTGTGTTTCATTCATTTAAAATTTAAGTTAAAAGTTAGTTTTGTGTTCTCGCTTCTTTTATTACAAATAATGCAATCGCCTTGCAGTGCATCGTAAAGACAGTCAATAACGTGAAACAGGTGAGTGAAATTGTTACGACGCGACGGCGACCCGCCCAAAATTGTTTGCTCAAATACCTGCGCTTAATGCTTGCGTTGTTATTATGCTGATGTTGTTGTTGCTGCCTGCACATGGGCGTTGACCGAAAAACGTTGAAAACCCAAATCATTCCACAGTGCCCACTAAATAAACAAGCTTACTTTATTTTATTTATGTGAACAATCAATTCATAAAACTGTTGGAAATGCGTAATTTATACATATGTATGTAAAATGCCCACAGGCTTTTTCCTGCAAAAAAAAATAACATACAGTATGTCAAGTAACTGTTTGGACCAAAAATATAAACGTAAATGTTTTTTTTTTTTTTAATGGTTAGGCATTAGCAACTGTAATTTAATAAGAAATAGTAGATAAACAATAAAAGGTTTCTCTTGTCAAATTAGTCAAAACAATTAATTGAACAACTGTATGACGCTTCTTGTGTCGCTTGCCACCTGCTGCCCAATTGGAAATGTGGTGCACTCAAATTTCATAGCCATTTGGTGTTCCTTTACTTTTTTGTTTTTATTTTGCATATTTGGAGTGTGTCCTCCAGGCACATTTCAATTGCACTTTTGCCCTCACATTTGCAACGGTCGTACACTAATTAATGCTATAATAAAATGTGTGCATGTGTGAGTACACTTGTACATGTGTGTGTGTGTGTGTCGGTGTGTGCTACAGCGTCTGCATCAGTTGAAAAAGGGTGGATTACAATGTATGTTGAGCTCTTTGAGCTGCGTTATTATTACGAGTTTGGGTTTCTCGTTTAGTTTTGTATTGGTTTTCACCTCGGCCAGCGACTTCTGCTGCTTCAGTGCGCAGGCAAAACTCACACATATACACACACACACACACACACACACACACACACACACACACACACACTCAGGTAACAAACACTATCTTCCAATTGCGTGTTCTCTAGCATTGTGCCTTACCGGCAACAACTGCTCGCCTTTCCTTTCCCTCTCTTTCTGCATTTACGTTACTGTTCGCGATGCCCGAGGGTCAAGTGTGTATGATTGTATGTACGTCACTGTCTGCCGTCTAATTGTCCTCGCTACTCTCTCACCTTCTCTCGTTTTGTTTTTTTATGGTTGCCTACAGTCTAGGCATAGTCCTTGTTGCTCTTTTTTTAAGATGAGGGGTGTCCTTTGTGATCGCGATAAGCGGCTTTTTGTATTTTTCCATTTCATTTTTAATACATTAATTCGTCAGTGTCAAAATTAAGCCGCAGCTTTTCTTGTCCGCCTTTTGCCATAGCCAAATATTGTATATTGATAGACTTTTATCGATCGGAAAATATAACTATGAGATAATGACACTTGTTCCATTTCCTCGTTGCGTTTGTTAAATATTCTTTTTCTCTGACAAATTCCTGTCAGTGCATTGTGCCAAAAACTATGTATAGAACTCTATTCCCAAACAAATTGAGATTATGTTGTAAATAAAAGAGGCTTTTAAAAAACTAAATGGAAACTGAAGAAAAGTCGCCTTAAATCACTTTGGCACATATCCCATATTAAAGACTAATTGCGCGCCCACTTGAATGACATTTAACTTAAAATTTAACATAGTTTAAATGTGGCAAGTGTGTGAGTGTTGTGTGTTGGGGTGTGTGCGCTTTATATAGACAGACGTCCAAATCCATAGCATATAGCACATCACGTTCATTGCTCCTGCCAGTGGGACTGCTATTAATAGTGGCGTGCAGCGACCTCATTTAATACCCTTACTAGAGGGGCATAGTTTGTCAGGGATTAAACTCATACCTTTTGAGTATACAAATTAGATCTTTCACAAAATTGTGTCCGAAATTGTAGTCGAATAATTATACATGTTAATTTCTAAACGAAACTTGTTAGGATTGAAATTGTCACTGAATTCTGACAGTTCTTTTGTTTCAAATATCCCAAAGATTGTAAGCTTAAATTAATTGAAAGTGAAAATTAGTTTTAAAAAAATTTGAAATCAAATATCAAAACATATTAATGTTAAATTTTAATTTAGGTATATTAGAGAAAATATAATTATTATGCTCAAATTTAATTTGTTGATAAATCTTTCTAGACATCAAAATTGACTGATATTATTTACCTTTTTTAAAATTGCCCTATCCGACAAAACAAAATTGAAAATAAACTAGGGGGCACTATCAAAATATATTTTGAACGAATTAAATTAAATTTGAATGCAGAATTAATTTTAGATGCCAATCCATGATCAAAATGACATTTCGCTTGAAAATCGGTAAAGTTTTGCCAAAGTTTTGACAGTTTGAAGTTGCTCAAGCCTCTGATCTAGCAACTTTACAAATAAAATATTTTTTACAAGAAAATGAAAGTTCAGAATGAAATTTCTTTTTATACTAATTACGATATTAGAGTTGATTAAAAGTAAAAACTTGAGATTTAACATTTTGAATTTTCAAAATTTCAAAGGGGGGACCCTTAGCATCAACATAGAATCATGGCTTCGATAGTCGAAAAATAATAAAATTTTCGAAATGAAAATTTGAATACACTATGAATTAAAAGACCGAATAATGATCAAAATTGAATTCCGATTGAAAATCGGATCAGTTTTTATCAAGTTATGACAGTTGGAAGTTTGTCAACGCTTTGACTTATCATCTTTACCACAGCCGTATCGGTAGAATTTAATTCCAGTTTCGGTTTCAGTTCCGGTACTAAAAAAGCACCGCTTAGTTTCGGTTAACGATTCCGATACCGGTTTCGGTGTTATTCCCTGAAAAAAAAAATATGATAATTTACAACAAAAAATCGCAAATTAGTTTAAGATGAATTTTTAATTTAAATATAAGCATTCTAAAATTATGTTGAGAGTATTTCGAATTCGTTGCTTTCATTTGGGGCCCTTTTCACATGTTAGTGGTTGATGTTGCAGCATGTTGTGGCGGCCTGCACAGCACGCGGAAGGCATTCGAGCAGACCAGACACTCTAGACATCACAATTGTATAACTGTTAACAGCACGCAACACACTGCAACAATATATTCCAACAGATTTTTATTTATAATTTACAAGCAGGATAGGAAGACAGACGGACTTCAACCTTACTTGCTAATTGATTCACTTGTTTCACGCACTGATTGATTGACTTGATTCTTTTCTTTCAGCACATTTTGATGATGCAGCGTTTAATGTGGCACATGCTGCACGCGCTGCTGCTGCTGCAAACAGTTGCAGCACAAACCGATGGCAGCTATTACAATCCACAACAACAACAGCAGCAACAACAACAAACTTTGCTACCACAACAACCAACATCGCAATACGAAATCAATCCACAATTTGGAGGCAATCTGAACCCAAATTTGAATCCGAATCTCAATAACAACAATCTCAACAACGTAAATAATCCGAATAATCCATTGTATCGCACTGATGGCATTGGAGCCGGAGGATACAATGACTTGGGCAACCAGGATGATTACAATAAACGTCTGGGAAATTCAGCATATGATGACAGTGAACCAAGTCTGGGACGTGGCAAGAGCTCGTATAATTTGAAGGGCACTTTTCTGGATACATTGCACAATCAAGAGCCAACCTATTTTATTGTCGCCTCACGCATGGTGCGTCCTGGTCTTATCTATCAGGTATCCGTGTCCATATTGCAGGCCAAATATCCCATCACAGTCCATGCGAGTATCTCATGTGATGGCGTCCAAATCAGCGGTGATTCCAAGGGTGTCAAGGAGGGCGTTCCCGAAACTCTGCTCATGCGAATACCTCCAACGAGCGTAACCGGAGATTACAGGCTGCGTGTCGAGGGTTTCTATCAGGATGTCTTTGGCGGTGTCGCCTTTCTCAATGATACGCGTTTGGATTTCTCCCAACGCTCCATGACCATCTTTGTGCAAACGGATAAACCTCTTTATATGCAGGGCGAAACGGTGAGATTCAGAACGATTCCCATTACAACCGAACTCAAGGGATTCGACAATGCCATCGATGTTTATATGCTGGATCCCAATCGTCATATACTCAAGCGCTGGCTATCGAGGTAAGTTTGAAATGTTCTCACATTGTATACAATAAAATTATAAATTGTATCTTTAATTCCAATTCGATCTCAGGGACTATAAGAGATAGAGATTTAAAACTTGGTATGTTGGTTCCTGGATACCGTACGCAGATCAAGTTTGTTTTTATTTTTGGATCGGATCTCTATATCTTATATATATTGTAACGATCCTTAAGGCTTCACCGGGCTAACTCGGTCGGCGATATGAGTTCGTGCAACAAATTTATATTATGCAGCACTTGCGAATAAATAAGAAAGCAGATAGATATTCAATATAAATGGTATTTGTTTATTAGCGACGCGATGGCCGACTCTTTTAAATTTCAATGTAGGTTTATTTGATTTCGATGCGTTGTGTTGCTGACTGGTGTCCTCGGGCCTCCGTCCTTGAAATCCGATGCAGGCTCGTCGCTCGTCGGTCGCTCCTGGTTGTAGCTCGGTTTGTCTCTCTCGTACTGGGAACCCCGCTACTGCAAGGGTATCGGGAGCAGGTCCTGCGACAGCTAGGATTGTTGAACGTAGGTCCTGCGACCGCAAGGATAAATCCCCCTTGACCCGCTCTTGCAGGGACAACTAAATCTATGTCCTGCTTCAGCAAGGACGGATAAACTAGGTCCTGCGACAGCGAGGAGAATGAACGACCCCGGTCCTGCGTTCTCCAAGGACTCTCCGCTTTAATTTTGCCCGCTTACAGCTGGGTTAGCTCAAGCCCTGCTAATGCGAGGACGACTACGACTACTTCCTGCAACCGCTAGGTTCGCTTAATTTACTCCTGCGACAGCAAGGCTCTCTTAATTCACTCCTGCGACCGCAAGGCTCTAGGATACTAATGCTACTATTACGATTACTGGATCCTGCGACAGCGAGGATATCTTTTCTGGTTCCGCGTCAGCAGGAACTATATCCTGCTACAGCAAGGATATCTACGATGTTTCCTGCGACAGCAAGGAGTATAACCTGCTATTGCCAAGTTATCTATGGTGTGTCCTGCGACTGCAAGGACTATATCCTGCTACAGCAAGGATATCTGCGATGGCTCCTGTGACAACAAGGATTATAACCTGCTACTGCAAAGTTATCTATGGTGTGTCCTGCGACTGCAAGGACTATATCCTGCTACAGCAAGGATATCTGCGATGGTTCCTGTGACAACAAGGACTATAACTTACTGCAAAGTTATCTACGGTGTGTCCTGACAGCAAGGACTATATCCTGCTACAGCAAGGATATCTACGAGGGTTCCTGCGACAGCAAGGAGTATAACTGCTACTGCAAAGTTATGTTGTTCGGAGGATCCTGTGTCAACAAGGATTGATGTTTTGTCCTGCTATTGCAAGGACCGATCGGTGCTACTTGTTTGCTTGCTCTGCTCGAAGTGTCCCGCATGCGCTGTTGCGCGCCCTTTTATACTCTGGGCCGCCGTAGGCACGGACTTCTGCTCGCCTGTAAGACAGAGGCGTCGCTGAACAGGGTATAACAGAGGCGTCGCTGAAAATGTGCAATTGTTGTGGGAACACATATTTGTTCCTCACACTCCCTCTTTCTTCGGGTAACCAAATGACAAGTCTTTGTATTTTCATTTTATTTAATTTTATTGCCGCTTTTCTCGCGGAACACGCGGATCGCCCCTGCCCCCTTTAATTTTGTATCTGCGCCCTCATCCCACACCAGGTATACCCGGCGCCTCCCGGGGTTGAGCTCCTTGACGCCTGACCACGTCCCGGCCAGGCACTCCCACCAACTCCTCGTACCTGGTGTGCGACCTCGGCGTCCTTCAAACTCTCCTCCTGCGCCGCCCGGGAAATGCCAGCTCCAGCCCCAGTGACCACCTGGGGTGCGAGGCACATACCTATTGGCCCCGGTGGGCAGATCGGCTGCCCGGGCGCAGGTCGGCGGCCCAGGGCAGGTCGGCTGTCTGGGGTAGGTCGGCGGCTCCGGAGGGCAGGTCGGCTGCTCCGGGGGGCAGGTCGGCTGCCCGGGGCAGGTCGGCGGCCCGGAGGCAGGTCGGCTGCCCGGGGGGGGTCGGCGGCCCGGGGGCAGGTCGGCTGCCCGGGGCAGGTCGGCGGCTCCGGAGGGCAGGTCGCTGTCTGGGGGCAGGTCGGCTGTCTGGGGGCAGGTCGGCTGCTTCAGACCCTGGCCCGCTTCGGTGCCGGCGCAACTGGTGCTGGCGTGGTTTCCTCCTCCTCCTCCGACTCGACGAGATCTCCCACACCGTGGGGACATGGTGCGGGTCGGATCGCCCTCTTCTCCTCCTTGGCAGGCCACCACAGCGGCGGAATCTCGTTTGGCGACGCCGTTGCCGGCGGCGTCAGCCCTGCCGCCACTGCCCGATCCTCGTCCAAGATGGGTGACGTGGCCAGCTCCAGGACGTCGGTGTACCCGGCCAGGTGTAGGTCGGCAGCTTAGCGCCCTCCGGCGAGGGTGAAATGGCAGCCTGGTGGGTTTCCGCGTTGTCGTCTGCGTGTTGCTCATCCTGTCTCTGATCTTCAATGTCCAGCTGCGTGGGCGGTCGCCCTTTATAGTCGCCGCGCAGGCGCGATTTTCGGTTTGCCCTTCGCTTCCTTTTGGTCTCTTGTTTTCTCTCCTCTCGTGCCCTTTGGCGACCGCCACCGTCCTCTGATTGGACACTTGTGCCCAGGATTACGGTTTCTCTCTCAGGTTTTTCCCCGCTATGTATGCCTATATATATATATATATGTATGTGCGTATATACATAAATAAATCGGCAATTTGAAAATTGTAAGATGAACACAATTAACGGTGTTAAATTGTTAACGATTTAATTTATCCCCCCGCCCACAATTTAATGTGTTAACTTATTAACAATTTTATTAAATTGTTTCGGGGTAAATTGTTTGGGAAGCATTATTAACATTTATTTCGGCTGTTAATAATTTAAAATGTGAAGCGGCCATACTCAATAAATTCTTGGCCACCCCCACGGGGTGCGAACCCCGATCTTCGGTCTAGAACGCACAGCAGACGGCGCCTCAAAGCAGAGCGCTGCCGCGGCCTCTGGCTGTAATCGCAACAACAATTATGTGTGCTAATTGCTTGCTCTGCTGACGTCACAGCAACGTAGCTGCAGCTGTTGGCCGTTCTGCACTCCCCTTTATGTGCAATTGTATATTGTATATATGTGAGCAATAGCGATCTCGTGTTGTATTTCCCTCGTCGTATATATATATATATATATATATATGTACACATATATATATGTATCCTTGTTTTGGCGATCTCGTGTTGTATTTCCCTCGTCGTATATATATATATATATACATATATGTACACGTACATATATGTAGATATGTCCTCCTGTTTACATATATTTGCTCCCTGTTGTGGTTGTGCTAATGTTTATATATGTATATGTATAATGTATTCCGCGCATAATAAATCCCTCGCTGTGTAGATATCTGTATTTGTTATTATTAACAAATGTTCATTCCTTTGGTTTTTTTTTTTATTCCACATTATGTATGTATATATATATATATATATATATATATATATATATATAGGTGTCATTGCTCATGTAATAGTTCCTTCGCTGTAATTATAGACATATATATATATAAACCTAAACATATGTGCATAATAAATTTCGCGCATCATAATTCCCTCGTTGTGTATATTTGTTTGATTGTTCGGCTCAATTGGACGCGATGCACCCAACAACAAATAGCGTCGCTCTATGTTGCTTTTGTTGTGCATTCTCTCTGAGAACAATTCCTCTCAGTTTTGTTCAAATCTGAGCGTCTTGGTTGTCGGCAATGTGCAATGCATATCAGCGAAATATAACTGTTCTTGTCTTTTAGCTTTCCTTTTGTTTCGCTGTCTTGCGCCGCTCTCTGTGTCTTAGCTGTCGGGTCATTGCTATGCAAAGAAAACGAAAAGTAAACAACAACAAATGTTTGTCTTTTGCTTTGCCGGCCACTGACCGCCGCGACAACAACAAATGTTTGGGCTCTCTTATCTTCGTTCGTATGCGTTGCGTGAGACGTAACAACAACATTTTCGTTTTGTTTTGCTGCCCACTGACCGTCGCGACAACAACAGATGTTGGGCTCTCTTATCTTCGTTCGCTGTGTGTTGCGTGTTATCCGTTGCGTTCGATGCTGCTCTCGAACAAGTATGCACAGTGGCCGTGTTGGTTGTCCCACGTTGAATTATTTTGTTGCTCATGCTGGCTATCGTATATATATATATATATAAATTGATGTAATATATATATATTTCTCTTTTTTTTTCTCCTTGTTGAAAACGAGTGTTTCATGGTATTGGATTAGGGTGGTCCAAAAAATTTTATATATTTTATAATTTTTCCCAACGAGAAAAAAAAAATTATTATATATAAAAAAAAATTCATCGAATTTTTGCCGTGCCTTGTTTTGGATGTTCGCGGGTGTTACGGTGGATTAGGGTGGTCCCGAAAAAAAAAATTTTATTATTTTTCCCAAGGGGAGAAAAATTATTTATTCTTTTTTTTTTTTAATTTTCATCGAATGTTTGTCGCCTGGTTCTTGGATGCTCATGTATGTTACGATGAATTAGGGTGGTCCCAAAATATTATTATTATTATTTTTTTTATTTAATTATTTTCCAATAAGAAAAATTTTTTTGTTTATGTTAAACCATGAATTTATTGGTGTTTTTTTTTTCTTTCCCATGCATGTACCCTTCTACCGCCCTCTGTAACATTTATATAAAACAAATCATTCGTCTGACCTGGTTTCCCTCGCCGCCATATGTGGTTTTAGGTCTCCAACGTGTGCTCGCCGTATCTTTTTGTCCGCCTGCGATTTTAGTTTGCATATTACCGGCGATATGAAGTCCACGATCTGGTATGGTCCTCCAAATCTAGGTGCCAGTTTCGCCGCAAATCCCTCCACTGCATTGGATAGATGATGCTCCTTTAGCCACACTTGTTCCCCCACGCTGGGTTTCCATTGTCTCCTGCGCAGATTGTAGTAACGTGCCTGATCTTGCGCCGCCTTCTCCAAACTCCGGCGAACTATCTCAAATATTTCTTTGAGTTTGTTGGCGTTTGCTTGCGGTTCCTGTGTAGTCCGTCCTGTGCCGATGGCCTCCTCATCATAGAGCCTGGGGAAGTCGGGCTCTCGACCCTGTGTCACAAACGCTGGCGTGTATCCTGTGGATGCTGTCACGCTGGTGTTTACGGCCAAAGTGATTTCTGGTAACGCCTCATCCCAACAGCGTTGGTTTGCTCCAGCGTATTGAGCAATCATTGTCTTTACTGTGCGATTTGCTCTTTCCGTGGAGTTTTCCTGCGGTGTGTACGGTGCCGTGTACTGGTGTCTCACCCCAAATCCTGCAGGAAACTCTTGAATGCCTTGCTGGTGAATTGTGCGCCGTTGTCCGTGATGAGGACCTTTGGCACGCCAAATCTTGCCAGGATTCTTTCTCTGAACGCTTTTGGAGGGCTGCCGCCGTTGCGCTTCGCATTGGTACTAATTCAGTCCATTTTGAGAACCGATCTATAAATACCAGTAGCGTTGTATTCCCGTGTTTTGAGCGTGGTAATGGTCCGACAAAATCTGCGCACACCGTGGCCCATGGTTCTTCCGGAATTTGCGTGAGCATCTTGCCGGCTGCCTGCAACTGGTTCGGCTTGTATTGCTGGCAAACTTCACATCGCTGTACATAGTTGCGGACATCTCGGTGCAATCCTGGCCAGTAATAACGTGCCGCCACCCGAGCTATCGTTTTCCGTGTTCCAGTATGTCCCGCTGCTGCTATGTCGTGATTCTCGTGTAAAACACGTTGTCTCTTGTTCGATGGCACACACAATTTCCAGGATGTCACGTCCTCGTGCCCGGCTCGGTGAGGAATGTGCCTGTATAAGTTGCCAGATTCTTCTAGGTAGTCTGGGAATTTCCTGGGCTCCTTACGAATCTTCAGTAGCATCTTCTGTATCCAGTTTCCATCAGTTCCGCCAGTTTCCGCTGTCTCTTCTTCAATTTCGACCCGAGCGCAGACATCCTCATTTAGCGGTTGCCTCGACAATGCGTCTGCCACTACGTTTAGTTTTCCTTTGCGATATGCCACTTCGAAGTCGTACTGCTGCAATTCCAATGCCCATCTGGCGATGCGACCGGTAGGGTTTTCAATAGAGTTTAACCATTTTAGCGCCATGTGGTCTGTTATGACGGCAAAATGATATCCCTCTAGGTATGGTCGCATCTTCCGAATCGCCCAAACGATGGCTAAGCACTCTTTCTCTGTTGCTGAGTAGTTTCTTTCGGGTCCGTTCAGTGTTCTGCTGGCGTATGCGATAACCCGTTCTCCCTCTCCGGATTCCTGTGTGAGGATGGCTCCCAGTCCATAGTTGCTGGCATCAGTTTGTAGCGTGAATTGACGGTGAAGTCAGGGGCACGCTAGGACTGGTGCATGCGTCAGCTTTTCCTTCACCATCTCAAACGCCTGTTGGTGCTCTTAGTTCCATAGCCATTTCACGCCTTTCTTCAATAGACCGTTGAGGGGGTGCACCGTAGTTGAAAAGTCAGGCACGAATCGTCTGTACCAGGATGCCACTCCGAGATATTGCCGCAGCTCCCTGATGTTAGTAGGCGGTTTTAGTTGAGAAATCGCCGCTACTTTGTCCGGGTCTGTGCATATTCCATGTTCTGTCACTTTATGACCCAGATATTTTAATTCTTTTTTGAAGAAGTCGCACTTGTCGACGTTGATCTTCAAATTCGCTGCTCTGAGTCGTCGAAACACCTCCTTTAGGTTGGCCATATGTTCTTCCAATGTTTTCCCAATAACGATGATGTCATCTAGATATGCGAAGGCATGTGGCAGCATTTCAGGTCCAATCACCCGATCAATGCTCGTTGGAATGTTGCTGGAGCGGAGTGAAGTCCAAACGGCATAACTTTCCAATGGAAGAGTCCTCTGCCTGGTACTGTGAACGCTGTCAAAGGGCGACTTGTTTCCTCCATAGGAATTTGCCAGTAACCGTCTTTCAGGTCGAGGCTGGTGATGTAACGTGCTTCCCTCAACTGATCCAGGATGTGGTGTACTCGAGGTAATGGATAAGCGTCCTTGACCGATCGGCTGTTTAGCTGCCGAAAGTCGACGCACAACCTCCATTTGCCCGTTTTCTTTTTGACCATCACAATCGGGGCACTGTGTGGGCTGTTCGACGGCTCAATACATCCTTTGGCTAGCAACTCGTCGATCTGTTTGTTGATTTCTTCTTGCATCTTAGGGTTCTTTGGGAAGTAGCGTTGCTTTATCGGACGGTCGTCGTGCATCACGATTCGGTGTTCCGTGATTGGTGATGTGCCGCTCATAACAGCAAATGCGGCTAGTTCCTGCTGAAGAAATTTATCCACAGCTGTTTCGGGGTGTAATGATTCACCCTGCTCTACGCCGATGCTCGTTGTTTCATCCAGCGTGATTTCCTCGTCTTGTGTTGCCTGTTCTTGTTTCCTTTGCTCTTGTTTACTTTGTTCTTGTTTTCTTTGCTCCTGTGTGTGATCTGTGTTGACCACCGAGTTTCTCTTCTTGTACTCGGTTGTTTTGTCGACGAGTCGGGATTCTGACTTCGATTCCGGCGCATTCGAAGTTAGTTCCCATGTTGGAGAGGAAATCCCATCCTAGCACCAGTTCGTCGATGACTCCCGACAGAATTAATAACGGCATGTTTACAGTTTTGTTGCCGAGCTTTATCTGTGCCTCCACTTGTTCCGTGACGATACCAGGTCCGGCCATCTGCCAACCGCACCTGTCTCTGTGTTGCTTTTAGTTCAAATCCTTCTTTGCATAGCGTCCCTGCTAGTTCCTCACTTAAGAAACTGCTCGTTGCCCCTGTGTCGATGGTAGCGTTGTACAGGTTGTTTCCAATTTGAACCGTAGCTGACAGGCGGTGGCCCTCGTCCTTTAAAGTGCCGATTAATTGTGGGGAGCCGCTTCTATCGGCATCCGCTCGCTCCTGGAACCTGGACGCCGCCGATCGTTTCCCTGTCGGCAACATTGCACTGTGCGAACTCCATTCGCCCACATATCCAGCAGAAAAGGAGGCTCGGATTTTGACATTCCTCGCCCAGTGTCCCTCTGTTCCGCATCTTCTACACGCCTGTGTTGGGTTGGGGACATGTGTTGGTTGTCCTGAGAATGCTCTAGGTGTTGGCTGTGGTCGCGACCTTGCGTTGTCGATGCAGCGGGTACATGGGCCTTTCGTTTCTGCTGGTCTAGCGTCTTCTACTGCCATGAGCCTGGGGCGGTTACCACGGATTGTTGCCGCAATTTCTCTCTGTCCCGCTCCAGTTCCTCGAATTCCTCCGCCAGTTGCATGAGCTCGATCAAACTGCTGTTCTGATACGGTCTTGCGAACGCTCTGAAGTCGGGAAGGCTGCTGTTGTATATTTTCTCTCGTTCCTGCTCCTTGTTAATCTTAGTGGGCGCATCAACGTCTGCATCTCTACCATGAACTTTTAAATGGTTCATCTATGCCCTGCTTCCTCCGATCAACTTCTTCCGACAGCTTCGAGAAGTAATCTCTTGGTAGGAAAAATTCGTGGAAGCTCTTGCGAATGATGCCCAGGTTCTCCAGTGCTCGTTGTTCGCTATATACCACTTGAGAGCCGTGCCTTCAGTAATTCAGGCATTGCTCGTGGTATCTGGTCCAGTTCCAGGCCATAGGTTTCTGCAGACCATTCCACTTGCTCCAGAAATTCTAATGGCTTTGAGGTGCCATCGAACTTAAAACTCCACCCCTCACTTGTTTTGCTACCGCTGCATAGTCCCGCGCTGGGTTCCTTTCGGTGTGTGGCTGGTATTCGTGGTGTGTGGTAGATGTGTTTTGCCAATGCGATTCTTGTTCTTCTCGTTTTTGTTGCTGTTCCCGACGCTGTGCCTCCGCGTTTGTTGAAGCAAAATCCATATTTGCCATTTCTCTGGCCACTGTGTGTTGTTCCGTTTTTGGCTCCTCCTTATAGGTGCAGCCTCCCTAGTTGGGGATGCGCGAGCGTGTTTTCTGGCTAATGTGTCCAATCGACCGGCGTGAGGTAGGCGTCCTTCTTGTGTTTGTACCCAGTCGCCGAAGTCCTTGCGCATGGTGTCCACGCTTCCAGTCAGTGTGATCCCGAACTCGCTGCCATATTGCAGCAGTTCCTCCTTTTTCAGGTTGTATATCCATGTTCGTACCATTTTGAAATCTTACTATTCTTATATTCGCAAAACCCTGCAAGTTGGGCGCCAGTTGTAACGATCCTTACTTCACCGGGCTAACTCGGTCGGCGATATGAGTTCGTGCAACAAATTTATATTATGCAGCACTTGCGAATAAATAAGAAAGCAGATAGATATTCAATATAAATGGTATTTGTTTATTAGCGACGCGATGGCCGACTCTTTTAAATTTCAATGTAGGTTTATTTGATTTCGATGCGTTGCGTTGCTGAATGGTGTCCTCGGTCTCCTTGAAATCCTTGAAATCGTCAGGCTCGTCGCTCCGGTCGCTCCCTCGGTTGTAGCTCGATTCGTTTCTCGTACTGGGAACCCCGCTACTGCAAGGGTATCGGGAGCAGGTCCTGCGACAGCTAGGATTGTCGAACGTAGATCCTGCGACCGCAAGGATAAATCCCCCTTGACCCGCTCTTGCAGGGACAACTAAATCTATGTCCTGCTTCAGCAAGGACGGATAAACTAGGTCCTGCGACAGCGAGGAGAATGAACGACCCCGGTCCTGCGTTCTCCAAGGACTCTCCGCTTTAATTTTGCCCGCTTACAGCTGTTAGCTCAAGCCCTGCTAATGCGAGGACGACTACGACTACTCCTGCAACCGCTAGGTCGCTTAATTTACTCCTGCGACAGCAAGGCTCTCTTAATTCACTCCTGCGACCGCAAGGCTCTAGGATACTAATGCTACTATTTTACTGGATCCTGCGACAGCGAGGATATCTTTTTGGTTCGCGTCAGCAGGAACTATATCCTGCTACAGCAAGGATATCTACGATGTCCTGCGACAGCAAGGATATAACCTGCTATTGCCAAGTTATCTATGGTGTGTCCTGCGACTGCAAGGACTATATCCTGCTACAGCAAGGATATCTGCGATGGCTCCTGTGACAACAAGGATTATAACCTGCTACTGCAAAGTTATCTATGGTGTGTCCTGCGACTGCAAGGACTATATCCTGCTACAGCAAGGATATCTGCGATGGTTCCTGTGACAACAAGGACTATAACTTGCTATTGCAAAGTTATCTACGGTGTGTCCTGCGACAGCAAGGACTATATCCTGCTACAGCAAGGATATCTACGAGGGTTCCTGCGACAGCAAGGAGTATAACTTGCTACTGCAAAGTTATGTTGTTCGGAGGATCCTGTGTCAACAAGGATTGATGTTTTGTCCTGCTATTGCAAGGACCGATCGGTGCTACTTGTTTGCTTGCTCTGCTCGAAGTGTCCGCGTGCGCTGTTGCGCGCCCTTTTATACTCTGGGCCGCCGTAGGCAACGGGACTTCTGCTCGCCTGTAAGACAGAGGCGTCGCTGAACAGGGGTATAACAGAGGCGTCGCTGAAAATGTGCAATTGTTGTGGGGAACACATATTTGTTCCTCACAATATATCTTATAGCTAGATTGCATGCATTTAAGAAATAAATTATTTCCCTAATTAAATCTTTCTTGCTCTTCTTATCGCAGACAATCGAATCTGGGCTCCGTTTCGTTGGAGTACAAATTGTCAGATCAGCCGACGTTTGGTGAATGGACGATACGTGTTATTGCCCAGGGTCAGCAGGAGGAGAGTCACTTTAGTGTGGAGGAATATTATCAGACGCGTTTCGAGGTGAATGTCACAATGCCAGCTTACTTCTTTACCACGGATCCGTTTATCTATGGACGTGTGATGGCCAATTTTACCAGCGGTTTGCCCGTCCGTGGCAATCTCACAATTAAGGCAACCATCAGGCCAATTGGGTACTTTAGCAACCAAGTGTTGAATGAAAAGTTCCGTTTGGGCCGATCGCCGTTGGAGCAACAGAATTTGTATGACGAACGTTTGCGCTATAATACTCCCAACCAGAATCCTCAACAGGGTTATAATATACCCGCCCAATTGCCACAGGATGGCGTTGATCTCTCACAGGATATTTTGTATCGCAATCAGTATGTGGTGGAACGTAGCTATCAATTCGATGAGGAATGGCCATTTTGGGTGAGAAAACCTGAATATATTGACAACTACGATTCCTGGACGAGCAGCTATCGGAATTCCTTGCCATTCCTGCGCTATTTCAACGGCACCTTTGACTTCAAGTGGCCTCTACGTGAACTGGAGGCTCTTGTGCCACGTTTGGCCAACTCGGAGATCCTCATTACGGCCACAGTGGGTGAGAAATTCTATGATGAGATCATCAGTGGTTATGCCGTGGCACGTGTCTACAATTCAAGTTTGCGTGTTGCGTTCCTTGGGGAATCCCCGCAGGTTTTCAAGCCCGCAATGCCATTTACAACGTATTTAGTTGTGGAATATCATGATGGATCACCCATAAATCCCAATTTATTGCGTCAAGGACTCATGGAAGTCAGTGGCTTTGTGGAGAGTCGCAATGGCGGACGTCGTGATTGGCCCACTCAGCGATTACACATGTCACAGCAGAGTGATGGCGTTTGGGAGTTGAAAATTGATATACGCAATGATTTGAACTTGGATGAGCGTCCTCAAAATCGGGATTTCCTCAACGGCATACAGAATATGCGTTTGCAAGCACATTTTATTGATCCACGTGGAGAACGCATTCAAACCGAACTTCTGCTTGTATCGCATTATTCACCACGCAATCAACACATTAAGATCACAACGAGCACGGAGCAGCCGGTGGTTGGAGAATACATAATTTTCCACATACGCACGAATTTCTTTCTCGAGGAATTCAACTATTTGATTATGTCCAAGGGTGTTATATTGATCAACGATCGGGAAACAATTACCGAAGGCATACGCACAATTGCTGTAGTCTTGAGCGCGGAGATGGCTCCAATGGCCACTTTGGTGGTGTGGAAGATCACACAACAGGGTCAAGTGGTTGCCGATTCCCTCACGTTTCCAGTTAATGGCATCTCCAGGAATAATTTCACGGTTTACATAAATAATCGCAAGGCGCGAACCGGCGAGAAAGTTGAGGTGGCCATTTTTGGTGAACCCGGCTCTTATGTGGGACTCTCGGGCATAGACAGCGCCTTCTACACGATGCAGGCGGGCAATGAATTAACCTATGCCAAGATCATTACCAAAATGTCCAACTTTGATGAGCAAACAAATGGCACATATAAACACATTTGGTATTCCCATGAGGGTAATCCCGATCAGTTGGTCTACTTTCCGGCCTCTTCCTTTGGCATCGATGCGAATCGCACTTTTGAGTACAGCGGATTGATTGTCTTCACGGATGGCTATGTTCCCCGCAGGCAGGAGAATTGCAATAGGACTTTAGGCTATGGTGAATGCTTGAGCGGACGCTGTTATCGTTTGGAAAAACATTGCGATGGCGCATTTGATTGCGACGATGGCACGGATGAGATTGGTTGTCATGTCCGCAACGATACGGAATTGTTAAACTATCGTAAATATCGCTTCAATCGTGTTTTACGGCATTACGAGAATGTTTGGCTGTGGAAGGATGTGAATATTGGACCACATGGTCGTTACATCTTCAATGTAGATGTGCCAGATCGTCCTGCGTATTGGATGGTTAGCGCTTTCAGTGTAAGTCCCTCGAAAGGATTTGGCATGCTCAACAAGGCCTTGGAATATGTTGGTGTCCAACCGTTCTTCATCAATGTGGAAATGCCAATGGTTTGCCGGCAAGGAGAACAGGTGGGAATCCGTGTCACGGTTTTCAATTACATGACCATACCCATTGAGGCAACTGTGGTGCTGCACGGCAGTCCCAACTACAAGTTTGTCCATGTCGAGGAGGATGGCATTGTGCGCTCTTATAATCCACGCACCAGCTTTGGCGAGCATCAGTTCTTCATCTATTTGGATGCACAGGGAACTACGGTGGTCTATGTGCCCGTGGTGCCACAGCGTTTGGGTGATGTTGAGGTGACGTTGCATGTGGCAACTTTACTCGGAACAGACACCATCAAACGCACCCTCCACGTGGAGTCCGATGGCCTGCCCCAGTACAGACATCAATCTGTGCTCTTGGATCTGTCGAATCGTGCCTATGTGCTGGAGTATATGCATGTGAATGTCACACAGACACCGGAGATACCCTATCAAGTGGATCGTTACTTTGTCTATGGCTCGAATCGTGCTCGGATCTCGGTTGTGGGTGATGTGGTGGGTCCCATCTTCCCCACGATGCCTGTAAATGCCAGTTCACTGCTCTACCTGCCCATGGAATCGGCGGAACAGAATGCCTTTAGTTTTGCTGCCAATTTATATACCATCATGTACATGCGTTTGATTAATCAACGTAACAAGACGCTGGAGAAGAATGCCTTCTATCACATGAACATTGGCTATCAACGACAACTGAGTTTTATGCGCGGCGATGGTAGCTTCTCCTTGTTCCGTGCCGATTGGAACAATTCTGCTTCCTCCGTTTGGTTAACCAGCTACTGTCTGCGCATCTTCCAGGAGGCTTCCTTCTACGAGTGGGAGAACTTCATTTGGATCGATGCGACAATTATTGAGAAGAACATGCGTTGGCTTCTGCAGCATCAGACGCCAGAAGGTGCCTTTTATGAGGTCACCTGGTTGCCGGATCGTAAAATGAATCGCACAAACTCCGCCAGCTTTACAAATCTACGAAATCGTAACATTACCTTGACTTCACATGTCCTCATCACACTGGCCACCGCCAAGGATTTATCTGGTACGTTGGGCGCACGTGTGTCCCTGGCGACACAACGTGCCATTGCCTGGATCGAAAGGAATATGCAGTTCCTGATGGACACACCGGAACCTTATGATGTCGCCATCACAGCGTATGCATTGCAACTTTGCAACTCACCCATTGCGGAGCATGTTTTCAGCATCCTTCGGCGTCATGCACGCACCACTGGTGACTTTATGTATTGGGGCAATCAGGAGTTGCCGCAACCGCCACGTAAATTGGAAAATCAAAAGTGGTTCTCATTGCCACGTTTGCCCTACGAATATGATTCCCTCAATATTGAGACTACAGCCTATGCATTGTTGGTTTATGTGGCTCGTCGTGAGTTTTTTGTGGATCCCATTGTGCGTTGGCTGAACGCACAGCGTTTAAATGATGGCGGTTGGTCCTCCACCCAAGATACAAGCGCTGCTTTGAAAGCCCTTGTCGAGTACACGGTGCGCTCTCGCATTCGTGATGTTTCCTCGCTGAGTGTGGAGATTGAAGCCTCCTCTCAAGGCGGCAAGACACAAGAGCTCCACATCGATGACACCAATTTGGCGCGATTGCAAAGCATTGAGGTAAACAGTCTGTAACAATTAATAAGTAATTGATTAAACTAAAACTTTAATCTCTCCCTAATAGATACCCGATGCTTGGGGAACAATCAAGGTGCAGGCCAAGGGCGCTGGTTATGCCATACTGCAGATGCATGTGCAGTACAATGTGGACATTGAAAAGTTCCAGACGAAGCCACCGGTACCAGCATTTGGACTCCACACAAAGGCCATCTTCCACGGCAGGAATCAGTCGCATATATCTTATGTGGCTTGCCAAAAGTGAGTGCTTCAAATAAACAAATAACAATTAGTTGTTAACCGCTGCAAGTAAGAGATACGACTCCGATCATGATATCCGGATTGCAGCCTTCTTGCTCTTATCACTTACCCGTTATATAACTAAATTGAATCTACATCGATCTCTGCAGCTGGGTCAACACACAGGAAGCGGAGCGCTCAGGCATGGCTGTGCTGGATGTGGCTATACCCACGGGCTATTGGATACAACAACAGAAATTGGACTCGTATGTGCTGAGCAATCGTGTGCGAAATCTGCGACGTGCTCGCTATTTGGAACGCAAGATTGTCTTCTACTTTGATTATGTAACTATAAAAGAAATATAATCGGGGAACTTATTTAACCGACTTTCTGAATCTTTTCACAGCTTGATCAGGAGGACATCTGCGTCAACTTTACGATAGAACGCTGGTATCCAGTGGCCAATATGTCACGTTATCTGCCCGTGCGCATCTATGACTACTATGCGCCAGGTGAGTAACCAATAAAATAATTATTTAAATATATTATATCTTATGAATTTATCTGTTTCTTGCAGAGCGTTTCAACGAGTCCATCTTTGATGCCCTGCCCACATATCTGCTCAATATCTGTGAGGTTTGCGGTAGTTCTCAGTGCCCTTACTGCTCCATATATAACATTGGCTGGCGTGCATCCTTGTCCGTCTGGCTGTTGTTCTTCAGTGTCTTCATTTATCTGCTGCGCAGTCGTACACATTTAGTGCTCAACACACTCCATCTGTTTACCTAGAAAGTCGAATATTTTATTCCCTACACTAGCAGCCCAAAACCACACAAAACATGATTAGCTTATTAAGTTGAATTCGATTGAGTGTTGAGTTTGAGTTTGAAAATTGAATTTTTAGTTGGTTTTTGTTCTACGTTTGTTTTTATTTTTTCTTAACAAAATTGCATTCCGTCCAAGAATACTGGCAGGCTTTGAGTTATTTTTATAATTATAATTTTAATAACGTAATTGCATGTAAACATAATCTCGAAATGTACAAAACAGCATCCACCAATCGAGCGGACAAATTTGTTTTGCAATTTGCCCAGATTTCTACTATATCACTATGAAGAATCAAATTTTATGTACACAAATTACACATATAACATATAGAGTATTTTTAGCGTTCAGTTTATATTTTATAAGTAATAATATGTAACTCGTCATATGCCAGAACTAGAGTCTTTGCCTTATCTCCAATATGTGGGCGCTACAAGTGCCGATTTAAAGTGAAAATCAATATGAACGAATATACAACAAAAGTGTCTTAATAAAATGGAAAATGCCTTTATTAGATTTTAGAAATCGATAGTGAATATACTTATATTATTGAATTAACTTTTGGCAAAAAGCATGAATATCAATTGAAATTTTTTATATGCATATATTTAATTGGAATTTTTTTGTAAAAGATGATGATTATGATAACGTTGAAAGCGACCGTCCAATACATATACTTTTTATGTTTAAATATCGCAACAAATGAATCTAATTAGTGTGTAAGTTTTATATTCTTGACAAAAACAGTTTAGATACTGCTTGTGTACATTATAACATAAATACTGTATAGCCATGTACATGTAGCTAACGAGTCTCGAATCCAAGTACTCCGTCCCTCCTTTATGGTACACAATTGAAATCTACGTTTTCTATGTAACGAAAAAAACTATAATAAATTAACGAAATCTTTTCATCCACGTGAAAACTCAAAATAGATTTAATGCGACTTTTGATAAAGAGTTGGAAAAATGAAGATAATTTTAGTTAAAATGGCTGCAGTCGAAAAATAAAATAAAAAGCAAAATAGGTATGTTAAGAGAAAATAAAATAATTAATAAATTACCCTTCATTGAAACGGCAATTCCTGAATTCGAACTCAGCTCGCTGACGAAGATCTTTCCGTTGGACTAGCAAGCACAAATACATTTTTGATCGAAATTAGAAAAATAAATTTAATATTTGCAGACAAATAACAAATGAATTTTTTTCAAAGTGTATCTGATAGCAGTATTTCAGTACAGGGTAAATAAATAAACAAAACTGATTTTTGCATAAATAGTTAACAGTTTATTAATATTGGCCATAATGCTTAGGTGGTCTTTGTTAATTGTTCGATAAATACAAGAAGCGCTTAACTATCCTTATTACATATTGCTATAAATAAAAAGTGCACACATAAATTCTACGTTTTACGAAAACTAAGTAATATTGGGGAAATGGCCTCTAAGCAATCCATAATGTCCTTTCGTGATTTGGCACCGGTAAAGACGACCTTTCCGTTGACAAAGATAAGGAGCACTAGACGGGGTTTCACCATGCGATAGATGAGTCCGGGGAACATCTCCGGCTCATATGAGCTGAATTGGCCGTGCACTTGATTTAGGTTTTCCAGGCGTATGGGAAAACGAAGATCCACCGTGGCCACAATGTTTTGCAGCTTATAGTCCGCAAATTTTACGGGAAAGCCCAATTTCTGTATAATACGTGCAAACTTGCGGGAGCCCAAATTGGCTTCTATTTCATTTCGTGCTCCCGTGCAGATCACTTTACCCGTGCGGAAGATGAGTGCCGTGCAACGTGGGGAATGCATCCGCATGATGACACCACGGAAACGCTTTGGAGAATACTCCGAATTCCGGGTGCGGGAGTTGATGGTCTTCAGATCCAATTCACACTCCACGGAGAAAGTAGCCACGATGTTTCTGTCATGTAGCGAAATTTAACAATTGTGTTTATAATAAATATTCTTAAGAAATGCAATCGTCTTCTACTTACTGCAATTTAATCTCATGTTGTGCATCCTTTGGTTCTATAAGAGCCGCCGGCTGTTGCAGCTGTAGGGTTGTGTGCGGATTGCTAGGCGGATTATTGGATGTCGACGCATTGCTATCTGGGTCGGCGATTTTAAAATGGAATTGCATTTTTTGTTTAATTCAATTCAAATTAACAAAATTAAATGCAGCTGGCTGTCAGTTAAAAGATAAATAAAACACGCGATGCACAAAACAGTGTTGCTCCATTAAAGCAATGGAAAAATGTTTGTTTTTGTCTATGCTAGAAATGGCAACAACAAAGTATGCCAAGCCTATTGTTATTGTTCAAAGTAAAACACAGTCTATATTTTTTGTACGATTTGTAATTTTATCTAATGCACTAGCTAAAAAATTACATATTTAATTTGCGTACATTTTGTTAAAACGTTTACCAACACTAACAGCTGTTTGTTATAGGTGTGTCAATCAACACTTAAAAATTATACGTATTTCATTTTTGCACCATACGTAAACAAAGAATACGCCACAACAAAAGTTCCACTAAATCCAATACCAAAGCAAGCGCACCGCTGACAGTCGAAAAGCAATCCAAGTCAAAGAAGAAAAAGAAAAAGAAGAAGAAGAGGAAAAAGGGACGTCAAATCAGAGTTAAAAAAATGTCGGCGCACAGTGGAGGTACGGATTGGAATTCGGTTGTAAAACCACTTTTATCAAACCGTACAGGCGCTTTAAACAAAAATGAAATATCAAATTTAATAAAAGCGATTACCAGATGGTGAGTGCAAATCAAATAAATATCTAAAAATTACATTTAATAGCCAAATGGCGCAGTTGAAAATTTGCCTGCAAGGTGACTTGCAAAATTAAATATGGCGACCCACAGTGACGAAACTTAATTCGCTAAAAACTTTGCATAAATACTAATTTTAACAATTGAATTTCTCTAGTGAACATGATTTTTTCGACGATGAAAGTAATTACACACAGTTTTACACCGCATTTGCGGCTCTGGCGGCCGATAAGCTTACGCAAATCAAGTCAAGTAAGTGTATAACCTCCTCCCCTCTTCCCCTTTATCAACTGTAATGATTTTTCACACCGCAACAAGCAAAAATTTGCTTGAGAAATGCAATTTAACGCATGACTCACGCATTTTGCTTTTATTTTTATACATTCGTACTTAGTTATTGTGCTTTGTCTGTTTTTTTTTCAGTATGCCAGACGCAAATTTCACAACTGCACGATGCCAGCGCAGTCCTCATACGTTTCATACTCTTTAGATTGCCCAAGGTGTCTGTTTATGAAATCAAATGGCTGCTTGTCGCACTGAAAATGCTGTGCGAAGGTCGGGAGAATGCCGCCTCGGGATCAGGATCCACACAGTTTGACTACAATGGCGTAGCTGCTGTTCTAAAGAGTGCAAAACATCCAGAATCGAATAGTAAAAGTTGCCTCAGTAGCAGCAGCGGTAACAGTAGCGGGGGAGGGAGCGGTGCTGGCACGGAAAAAGATTCACCCAAGTCGGAGATCAAGCGATCACGCTCCGATCTGTCCACGGTGATATTGCAGCAGTTGCTGGCACCATTGGAGCCCGGCAAAATGACCTGGGTGCCATTAAGCGAGGAAATTAGTGATTGTACAGTGAGTATCAAATATTATTGTATTCGGGTCCTGAATAGGATAGTAAAAAAAATATTATTTTAATACAATTTTCATGGTTTCATTATATCACTTTATTATTAGAGACTTCAAGAGAAATCATATAATATTTATTATAACTAATGCATAATCTTAAATTCGATTCTTCGCCAAAATTTATGACTAAATGTTTTATCTATTACCAACTCACAACTCTATTTCAGGAGCAACTGCTGTCAGCCAATGTCGAGTACTTTCAAGAACAAAACGGCGTGGACACGCTGCTCGATGTGGGCGTGCTTTTGCCTATACTAAATCGTTATCGCTCCAAATACGAGGAAACAATTGTAGGCGGCAAGACGCTGTATCTGCCGCTTACCCAAGTGGAGGCCAGCACCGTCAAATCGGCTATGACGCACATGCTCACCGATCTCTCTATACTTGGACAAGCGCATTCGCTTATTGCACTGCAGCCTTTAACACCAAGTCGCATTGAGAAGTTGTCAAAGTGTGGCATTGCAGCATTATACAATGCTGTGCTGACATCTATTGCAGCCAGTGTGTTGAGCATGGGCCAGGCGAGCAGCGGATCACAGAAACAACAGCCGGCAGCTGCATCCACAAGCCAGGGAAGTGGCGCCGGCAGCAGCAGTGTTCAGGCGAGCAGCAAAGATCACGATGACTTTGAGGAACAGGCTTGTACCATTGTTAACAAGGCACTGGAGATTTACACGAGCATTGGGGATATGTTCAAGGCATCAGCACGCATGCATGTCTATCAGAATCATTTGTGCTATGGCTCCTGGCTGCTCATAAGCGGCATACAGGGTGCCATGGGCGCCTCTGGAAGCAGTACAGCAGTTGGCAAATCAACAGCAACAACAAGTGAAGCAACGGCCACGCCCAGTACGCCCATAGCACGGGTTAATCTCTTTAAGGTCCAACAAGGATTTGGCGAGTTAAATGCAGCCATTGCCAATCATAGTATTAAATTGCTCTCGGAACTTATTGATGATTTAAAAATTGAATCAGCATGTGGTTCCTCAACAGGCAGTGGCAGCTGCTTGGATGTGGAACCCGCACAATTTGACATTCTCCAGAATTATAGTGCGCTACAACGTATAGTGCGTGTGCTGAATACAGCAACACTGCATCAACTATTCACCTTCTTGGCAACCGTTGCCTACAGGAAGGCATGCACACTGAAGCGAGCCAATACCAAAGATCGCACCGAGTGCGAGCCTATTAGTTACTCGGACTCCACAACCTACTTTAATGATTCACTCTCTTGTTCGGACAACTCAGAGGAGGATGACAGTGAGAGCTATTTGGGACATTGGTTTAAGGAAACTCTTTCGCCCGAAACACAAGATGATAATGCAAATACCTGCACGCAGGAGCGTAATGGAGATCAGAAATCTGCACTGGTGCCCAAACTGGATGAACCACATGAATATCTTGATCTGGCAGCAGATATTTTCTGTTTTCTCGATCAATTTCTGGCCAATCGGCATGCGTATATGCAGCGCTATGTAAAGGCGGGCGTCAGTGATCAACAGATGCTGCTCATGGCCAACATTATTAAAGACTTTGATCGCGATGTCATGCGCCAAGAGGGAGGCAGCGGCGGCGGTGGTGCAGGCGGAGAGGCAAGCTGCTCAAATTGGCAAACAGCCATGATACGTTTCTCTGGTGCTGCCGGACGTTATATACACAATTTGATATCGACATCGCTGCTTTCGGAGCAACTGCAATCGAATCTCTTGCAGCATTTGTCGATCTCACCTTGGTCCACCGATACTAACAGTTGGCCACTTCAGGTTTATCCGAGCACGCTTTCGGTGCTCGTGCAGATTCTACTCCTCAAGCCGACACAGGAAAAGGAGGCTGCTTGTTTGTCTGTCTGGCATAGACTCATCAACACGCTCGTCGAGGGTGTCTGTTCGGCGAGCAATGCCAGCGATTCAGACTATGAGGATCTTAATATTGAGCATGCTCAGCTGCTGCTTTTCCTCTTCCATTCGTTGAATCTAATGCAAAAGAAGTCGATATTACTTTTAACTGCCGGCGGAGTTATTCGCTGTGCCGATGTCTGTCGCGGCATCAGCTCGGATCGCACGGTGCGCAACAGTCAAATGATGTTGCTCTCTCGCTTGCTGCTCTTCTTGGAGTATCTAATGAAGCATCTGTACAATGCGCCACCAGAATTGCTCGATCAAGTGCGCTGGAATCTGTTTAGTGTTAGCAGCATGCCCGATACGCAAAAGATTACGGATCTACTTAACAGTCGCACCAAACTGACATCCTATTGTCGACAGGACATTGAAGAGAAGTTCCGCAAGTCGCCAGCCGGGGATTATAATTCAAGTAAGTAAATTCATAAAGGCGTTTAAGTTCTGCATCATCAAAATCTTTATTATTATATTTGCAGGCATTCGACCCACCTTTTATTCGCTTGTCACCACGGACCCAACAAAACCTTACTGGTCCCAGGAGTTCAAATTGGACGGTTTGGCCTGGAATTTTATTCTATGCACGCCCGATAAGCTTAAGTATCCGTTGTTAGTGGATGCACTGATTGACATACTGGCTATTACTGATATGTCTGCACATGCGAGGGATAAGGACAGCCTGCACAATCTTTGTGCAATGCAATATTGCTTTAGTGTAGCTTGGAAATTACTTTTGGGGCTGCCTCCATCCACATCGCACGTGGAGTCACTGAAAAGCGAACGTGCGCCCAATTTGCATTCGCTTATTTGGAGTATACGTTGTCCTTTGGAAAACTCACATTACCTGGTGGTCAACAGTCTCATCAAGCAGGGCATGTACACACAGTACGCGGAATCGTTGTGGGGTCAGGTCGGAGATCGTGCTGCGGACATACGTTACAGTCTGAAGCAGACATCTTTGGGAGTGGAGTCTTTCAACAAGCAACTTAACAAAGGTAAGAAAATGAATGGTTATTATAGAGGATTATATGGGTAGATTCGCAAAAGTTTTTTTTTTTTTTTTTGAAACAGTGATAAAAATACCAAAATTTAACAAAATAAGTGGAAACATACATAAAACTAGGAATAAATAAAATAGACCATTAATTAGACAAAAAGTTAATTTGGAAATTAAAATTTATCTTTAGATTAAAATTGAAAAATTACATTTTTGAAAATATTAAATGTTTGTCATATTTTTATATAAATGTTTTTTTTTAAATATACCAAAAATTCAATAAAATTTAGAGAAATTAATGAACTTCATTTTTTTTTTAACATATTTTACTTTGAATTTCCTAGTTCCTACTACTTTTATTTTCGGGTTTTCGTTTATTTTATTCTTAGTTTTACAGTAGTTTTCATGAGATTATACCAATTAACAAGCAAATACCTTTATAGCTTCTTCAAATCCACGCTTGTCTGATCTTATCCTGTTTGATGCTCTGATTGCCCACATGCAGGCTGTGGCCTGGGCTGATAAGGAAGGCTTTAAGCTGCAGCGTAAGGAGAGCGACAGCGATAGCCTTACATCCGAGAGTCGTGAACGTGAGAGTTCAAGTGCCGCCAATGATGCGGAGGTATATTCCTCTAGTGAATCAATTGATGATCAGCAATCAAAATTAACAGAGGATAGCATTCTCACGCCTGGTGAGCTCTTGGAGCGCACACAACTAAGCAACGAACTGCTGCTCAAACTGATGGACTCTTATACTCTACTTTCCAACATTGTGCGTGGACAGATGTTGAAGCAATTGTCGAGCACAACGCCGGAACAGGCTTTAAATCTGATTGTTCCCGTTGTGAGTGACAAGCCGGCTATAATGTTGGAGTTGCATGCCGCTTTCCTCAAGCTGTTGCCCAACGAGGATAAGCAGTTGATAGCCAACGAGTGGCCCAAGTGTCTGCTGGTCAACGATGATGCCTTCAATGGCAAACAGCATCCCGTAGAGCCGTATACACTAAATGTTATCGATGCCCACATCACCGAGTTGACCAAGTCCACGACATATACAACGTTGCACACGTTGAAGCATTGCTTGAAGTCCATATTGCATCTGTTGGAGCTGCTGTTGCCATTCTGCACAGCTATTGGCGTAGAGGCGCAATTGAAGCCACTGCTGATTGCCTCCATGATGGATATGCGTACAGATTATCTGCAGAGTCAGAGCGAGCAGTGTCTGAGGGAGATTCTACATGGACTCACCAATGAGGCGCATAAGCAGCTGCTCTTTGAGCACATGATTGGACACTGTTATCACATGTTGATTGACTTTGCCGCAGAATTGAAACAGCCTTCAACTGTCGCTACCGGAGATCAGGAGCAGCGTGCCCTATTTAACGAATCCATGCTCTTTGCAGTGCTCAAGACCATGATTAAGATGCTCGACGTGCCCACAGCTGTGCAGGCCATGCGTCAGTTCTTCAAGGAGCAACGTGCCGGAAGTTTAACGACCTTGTTGTTGTCCTTCACTGGAACCACGTTGCCTTTGAGCTATGCTCGTAAAATGCTTCAGTTTGTAGAGCGTTTATTTGAGCAATCGACACAGCCGGATGCGCATTTTCATCATGAGGAGCTTGTGGAATGCTTTGCTGAACTGGGCAGCGTGGATGTGGCACGTCTGAAGCTCTGGCTGGCTCACATCATCTATGGTCCTAATGTGGTAAGTGCTGCGGCCAACAATAGCAGCTGTGAGGCGTCCTGCAAGCTGTTGACCAGCGTCATGCAACCCTCGAGCAGCTCGAGCAGCAATGCCCAGACGCCAACCAATATGGCCACCGTTTCGGCCATGCCCAGCATCTCGGATCAGTTGGATGCAATGGACATTGACTATGATTGTGGTGGAGCGGGAAATGCGGCACCAAATACAGCACAAATCTTGAGTCTCTGGCAGGCGGCAAATCAGCCCAACAATCAATCGGAGGATTCCTCGCAAGCGTGTGATCAACAGAATGGGAACACCCATCGCAATGGCGCCTTATTGTTGAGTTTTATCAAATCGCTGGTACGGGATCAACCAGCAGCTGCACAACTGGCTCCCCCACTCTTCCAGGCGCTGTTGCAGCTGGGACAAACGTTGATAACGCCACCACAAGATGGCTGTGACTTCGCCGATGTACTGCAGATAATGATTACGCTGGCGGATGCGGCGCCAGCACGTGGTCATGTGGCGTTGTTCAATACGACGTTGCTTTGGCTGGAGCTGGCGAAGTTGCAGTTGCCGGATAAGCAGCTGAAGCATGCGGAGAATGTGAGTGCTTTGTTGAGATATCTCAGTGAACTGTTGCAGGGAATAGGTTACCGGGGAAGTCGTCAGCATATGCCACCTTGGGATGATGAACTGCAGCTGGACATTGATGAGCTATTCGATGAGCTAGCAGATGAGCAGCAGGAACAAGATTCCCTGCTGGATGACTCTGATGAGGATACGCTTAATAATAAACTTTGCACATTCTCGCAAACCCAAAAGGAGTTTATGAACCAACATTGGTATCATTGTCACACCTGTAATATGATTAACACCGTCGGAGTTTGCTCAGTTTGTGCTCGCGTTTGTCACAAGGGACACGATGTGAGTTATGCCAAGTATGGCAACTTCTTTTGCGATTGTGGCGCCAAGGAAGATGGCTCCTGTCAGGCGCTGAGTCGTCGTTTGCCCACTAGCGGCTGTGATGCCCGGGATGGTTATGTTTCTGCTCACATGAGTCTCCTGGCGGCTGGCAAGAAACGTCAATCGCCTCCCACACAGATACGCAAGGATTCGTTGAGCAATGAACGCATTGCGCTGCTTGGCAAACTGTTGGAACCGCATCGTGATGCACTGCAGCATCCAGATCAATGGCTGCTCGTCGTGCGCTGCATACTCGAGTATTTCGATGTGCTCCTGCCTTCGATTCGGGAGAATTGCACTCTCTACTCTATTGTGGGTTGTCACAAACGTGCAACGGCGGCGCTGGAGCGACTGCATCAACTGGATCAGAGTTTCCAGCTGACGGATCAACTGATGTTTGCTACCTTGGGTTCCCAGGAGGGTGCCTTTGAAAATGTGCGCATGAATTACTCGGGAGATCAGGGACAAACAATCAAACATCTCATTTCTACGGGTGTTGTGCGTCGCGTCGCCTTCTGTTGTCTATCATCGCCACATGGACGACGCCAACAGTTGGCAGTGTCCCATGAGAAGGGCAAGGTGACGATCCTGCAGCTCTCGGCGCTGCTAAAACAGGCAGATGCCTCCAAACGTAAGTTGACACTCACTCAACTCAGTTCGGCACCAATTGCCTGCACGGTACTCTCCCTGGCCGCGAATCCCTGCAACGAGGATTGCCTCGCCGTCTGCGGGCTGAAGGAATGCCATGTGCTGACCTTCTCCAGCAGCGGCAGCACCAATGAGCACATTGTGGTGACTCCACAACTGGACAATGGCAATTACATCAAGAAGGCCGTGTGGCTGCCAGGATCGCAGACATTGCTCGCCTTGGTCACCTCGGACTATGTAAAGATCTACGATCTGGCTGTGGATGCATATAGTCCAAAATATTATTATCTTGTGGCTGTGGGTAAAATACGTGACTGCACTTTCATGTACCAGGAGGGATCCTATTATATGCTCACTTTTGCCAGCAGTGGTTACATTTACTATCAGACGCTGGACGAGCAGAGCTTGGCCGTTCATGGAGATTTCTATGTGACAAATACGCTAGAATTGAGTCATCATCATATCAAGGATGTCAATGGTCAAGTGGGATGTGGTGGTGTCTCCATTTACTACTCCCATGCATTGCAATTGCTCTTCTATAGTTACGCCTCTGGACGCAGCTTTGTGTCACCGCTGACGAATGTCAATCAGGGAGTGAAGGGCATCTATCATCTGGACACCAATTCGGCGAGTAAATCCTCATCGAAGGGTCCACTTCAGCCGCTGGTGCAATGGACCGAAGTTGCCGGACATCCTGGTCTCATTTATGCCAACATGCAGACTTCGAATAATCCAATTATATTGATGCTCACACCAGAGCTGATTTACATGCAGGAGATCAAAGCACAATCCGCCAAGTCACGGATTATGGATGTTGTGGGAATACGTCATTCCGTTGCGGGCACTGAAAAGACTACGTTGTTGTTGCTCTGCGAGGATGGCAGTCTGCGCATCTTCTCCGCTCAGCCGGAGCACACGAGCTTCTGGTTGTCACCACGTGTCCAACCGCTGGGCAATCAACTCTACTCCGCCACCTTGTTGGCCAAAACTGGCAGCACTTTAACGGCCACAAGTCCCAAGTCGAGTAAGCCCAACAAGGTACCACGCAAATCGGCGGGACAACAGAAACAATTGACATCGGGTGGTGTGCCCGTGTTTCCCATTGATTTCTTTGAGCATTGCAATATGTTGGCGGATGTGGAGTTTGGTGGCAACGATCTCTTGCAGATCTATAACAAGCAGAAGCTCAAGACGCGTCTATTTTCCACGGGCATGTTTGTGGCAAGCACAAGGGCTAACGGATTTACCCTCGAGGTGCTCAACAATGATCCCAATGTGGTAATGGTCGGCATACGTGTGCTTCTGGGCACCCAGGACACCCAACGTGCTCCACAATCAGTGAGCATCTTAGGACGCACAATCCCTACGCCAGTGCGACGGGCACGATGGTTTGACATCCCGCTCACCCGTGAGGAGATGCTCCAGTCGGATAAATTGCTGAAAGTTTGCTTTGCCAAGTCACACGATCCGGAACATGTGACGCTACTCGATTGTATTGAGGTGTATGGCAAGTCCAAGGAACTAGTGGGCTGGCCCGATGACAGCGAGGAGTTGCCGCCCACAGCGGGTGGCACGGTTGCAAACGGTGCAACAACTGCGATTGCTACGCCGGCAAGTGCTGCTAATTTTGGTGAGGGATTCAATTGTATCACACAACTGGATCGCATGTGCACGCATCTTCTCGAGGTGCTCGACTGTGCACTGCATCTGCTGGGCAATGGAGGCGCCGTCGCGGCTGCAATGCGTCAAAAGGCTGTAAAAACAGCCAGTCAACTCCTATTGCTTCCCACACCGAATCCTGTACAGACTCAGGCACGCTACGTGCTAGCGACGCTCTATGGTAGTCGCAACTCTTATCATGGCTATAAGGATGGCGTGCTCTTGCAATTTGTGCACGGAGAATTGCAGGCAATGCAACCGAAGCTCACCCAGTTGGATACACTGCAGGACATTGATCCGGAATCCTTCTATCGTCTTATTCTCCTTGTGCGCGGCATTGCCAATGCGCGTCCTCAATCGCTGTCCAAGATTTGCGCCGAATGCAATTATGATATTGTGCCTGCATTGATGTCTATCGTTCTGGAGCTGCACAAGGTGACGCCTGCCTTGGATGAGCCCACAAATATTGTAAGACGTGGTCTCTGCCAGGCAGAGACAATTGTCCATTGCCTCGTGGAGATTATGTATGGATTTGCTTTGGCCGATGCCAGTCAAGTGGGACGAATGACCAAGTACTTTATTGAGCTGCTCAAGCACGATGCGAGCGTAATTAGCCACAGTGCCAAGGAGGCGCTCATCCTTCTGCTTAGTCCACGCCTGAAGCGTCGCAAGGTGGCCATTGTGACCACGCCTCCCGCCTGCTCCACGCCCACACCCTCGACTTTGGCCATCAGTAGCAGCAATTTGAGCGCTTTACAAGGAGCTGCCTCTCAAGCGGCCAATGACATTATTGAGGAGGCTGCAGCAGCGGCTGTGGATGCCGCCGCCAATGCTGGAGCGGATCCCAATGCTCTGATGGAGGCGGAGGCTTTGAACGTTGGCCAACAACAGCGACATATGCTCAATCTGGAGGCTTTTATGGGCGGCGGTTTTCCACGTTTGCTGGGATTGCCCGAAGATGCCGATGATGAGGCAATCATGGACATTGCAATAGCACTTAGTTTGCAACAACATAGCGGAGATGCCAATACATTGCAATCTCTACAGCAAGGATTGGCCAATTTACAGGGTATACGCCTAGCAGCGGCAGCAGCAGCCACAGCTGCGGTAAGTGGCGATACAGCCGGCTCAGATGATGATGAGGGTTCCAACGTGGCCACCGATGGTTCCACGTTGCGCACCTCGCCAGCTGAACCGGCGGGAAGTGGTGGCTCCGAAAGTGGAGGCAGCGGTGTCGAAAGCATTGGTGGTACCTCGGCTCGCAGCAGCAATTTTGGAGATCATGCAAATGCTTCGCCGCCACGCCAGAGCAAGGATCAGGAACAGGATCAAGAGCAGCCAGGTACAAGTGGCAGCTGTGTGGCAGCTCTCAGTGCGATGAGCAGCAGCGAGGATAACGAAATCAACGAGGATGAGAAGCTCAGCAAATTGCACGATTTAAGGTAAAAACTACAATAGCATTTTTACTCTTTGTCGGTTAAAATAATTTTCTAATCCCTTATAGAATCGCCGTGCTAGAGAGCATTATCGAGCACTTGGGCACGTTTGATCTGTGCAATGGACTGCAGGCCATACCCTTAATCCAGGTGATCCTGATGCTGACAACAGATCTGAACGGAAACAATGAGCGGGATCAGCAGGTGTTGCAGGAGCTGCTTGCTGCTCTGGTGGAGTACGTGGAGATTGGCAAACGTGGAGCAGCCACTAAGGTGAGATACTTGTTTTCAATTAAAGAAAAACCAAGGAATCTTAATTATAATTTTAAAAATTTGAATAATTTAATAAATCAGATGGAAACCAAGTGTCCTGGCAATGAGGTGCGTCTGGCATTGCTCTCACTCTTTGGCGTGATGATGGGCAAGACCAAATCCAAGCAGACTGGAACCACATCGCCACCGCATCAATTCAAGGACAACAGCTCGTTTGTTGCGAGCACCACAGCAAATGTGCTAAGCAAAAGCGGCGCCTTTGTTTACGCTCTGGAAGCGCTCAACACTCTGCTCGTGCACTGGAAGCAAGTGCTTGGCGATCCCTATGCAGCAGGAGGCACTGGAGTTGCACAGCCGGCTAATGGAAATACCGCCGGCGCTGGAACTTCTGTCCAGTTATTGAAACCCATTAAACATGGACCCAAACCAGACATATCAATTCTTATACCACACAATTATCTAAAGAACTATCCGGATATATTTGAATCCTATGATGGTCTGCTTACGGAGATTATTGTCCGACTGCCCTATCAGATATTACGGCTAAGCAGTGCCCATCCGGATAACTATGATAGTGGCTTCTGTGAGGCAATGACTTTCACACTCTGCGAATATATGATGTTGAATCTGAATGCTTTGCTGCGTCGCCAGGTGCGCAAGCTGCTCATGTATATCTGTGGCAGCAAGGAGAAGTTCCGCATGTATCGCGATGGGCATTCCCTGGATGCACATTTCCGTGTCGTAAAGCGCGTCTGCAGCATTGTCAGCAGCAAGGTAACTACTCAAGTAATAGTTAGTTAGTAATAGTTAGTAAAAGTTTGCAGCTTTATTGGATTTTTACTTTTATAACTTTTGCAAAAGTAAATCAATATCCCAGCTGATCTCCACTTTATATAGTTTGATTTTTTTTAAATTGAATTCTTTATTAAAGAATTAATTAACTTGCAAAAGTTATAGTTATGCAAAAAAATGAAATATTAATTCATTTTGTTTTAAATCTTTTTGTCGAAAATATTTACATGTACATATATTTTCTATGTATGTAAATTTATTTGTTAATTAATAATCTCGTTTTACAGAACGGTGCTCCCTACAATGCCAATCCGCCGCTGTTGAGCTATGATGCATTGGTGGAGCTAACGGAACATTTGCGCACCTGCCAGGAGATTAGTCAGATGCGCACTGGGAACTGGCAAAAGTTCTGTGTGGTGCACGAGGATGCCTTAGCCATGTTAATGGAGATTGCCTGCTATCAGCTGGATGATGGTGTCTCTCCCATCATTATACAACTATTGCAGGCAGCTGTTTGCAACATGCCACTACCCTTGCCTGGTGTCAAGCAACAACAACAACCGCAGCAGCAGGCGCAACCTCAACCATCGACGAGCAGCAAGTTGCGTGGGGAGCGTGAGAAGAGCGAGGATACGGATTCCGCCTATTACTCCAAGTTTGATCCCGCACAGTGCAGCACATTTGTGCATCAGATCTTTCGCTATGCCAGCGATGCGCTCATCATACGCTTTGTGCGCATCTTTCTCCTGGAGAACAACGTGAGTCAATTGCGCTGGCAGGCTCACTCCTTCATGACGGGTCTCTTTGAGCATGCCAACGATAGGCAGCGTGAGAAATTGTTGAGCATCTTCTGGAATCTGTGGCCTCTGGTGCCCAGCTATGGACGTCGCACTGCCCAATTTGTGGATCTTCTAGGATACTTGACGCTCAGCACGCGAACCATTACGGAACGTCTGCCGGAGTTTGTGTCGCGTGCCGTGGAAGTGTTGCGTCAACAGAATGAGCTCCTCTGCAAGCATCCAAATGCGCCGATCTATACCACCCTGGAGTCCATATTGCAGGTGAGACTTTGATCACTCTCATTTCAATAACTTAATTAAATAAATTTAATTTTTAATATATTAATACTATACAAAAATGTTATTATACATACATGTTCTTTGTCAGGTCAATGGCTACTACCTGGAATCGGAGCCGTGTTTGGTCTGCAACAATCCGGAGGTGCCAATGGCTAACATAAAGCTTCCCTCGGTCAAGTCAGACTCGAAGTACACAACAACCACGATGATCTACAAGCTGGTGCAATGTCATACCATATCCAAGCTTATTGTGAGAATTGCAGATCTCAAAAGAACCAAAATGGTGCGCACCATCAATGTGTACTACAACAATCGCAGTGTTCAGGCCGTCGTCGAGTTGAAGAATCGGCCGGCATTGTGGCACAAGGCGCGTTCCGTCTCCCTTCAATCGGGACAGACTGAGCTCAAGATTGATTTTCCGCTGCCAATCACAGCATGTAATCTTATGATTGAATTTGCTGACTTTTATGAGACAGTCAGCGGTTCCAGCGAGAATTTGCAGTGTCCACGTTGTAGTGCAGCGGTGCCAGCGTATCCTGGAGTTTGTGGCAATTGTGGCGAGAATGTGTTCCAATGCCACAAGTGTCGTGCCATCAACTATGATGAGAAGGATCCTTTCCTCTGTCACGCTTGTGGCTTCTGCAAATATGCCAAATTTGATTTTAGCATGTATGCACGAGTTTGTTGCGCTGTCGATCCCATTGAATCAGCTGAGGATCGTGCCAAGACTGTACAATTAATACACAGTTCGTTGGAACGTGCTGATCGCATCTATCGTCAACTATTAACCAATAAGCAAATGTTGGAGCTGCTTATCCAAAAGGTGGCTGAGCATCGCAGCAGTGATCGTTTGGTGGAGGACAACATGGGCAGCGTGCACAGCACTTCGCAGGTTAACAAGATCATACAGCTGCTCGCCCAGAAATATTGCGTGGAATCACGTACCAGCTTCGAGGAGCTCAGCAAGATTGTCCAGAAGGTCAAGGCGTGCCGCAGGTGAGTTTATATCATTAATGTCCCTTATGTTTTCTATTTCAACTGGATAATCAATTGATATTCTTTAAGTGAATTGGTGGCCTACGATCGTCAGCAGCAGGATCAGCCGGCGGTGTCCATGGCATCTGGTGCCGAAGCAAATCATACGACAAATCGCTGCTATGGCTGTGCCTTGGCCTCCACCGAGCAGTGTCTGACGTTGTTGCGTGCCATGGCCTATAACTATGACTGTCGGGTGGGTCTCTACAGTCAGGGGCTTGTTAGCGAGCTGGCCGAGCACAATTTGCGACGTGGCACGCCACAAATACAGGAGGAGGTGCGCAATCTGTTAGTGGTGTTGACCAAAGACAATGCCGAGGCATGCATGCATCTGTTGCAGCTGGTGACGACGCGTGTGAAGAATGCTCTCATGGGGGCTATACCTCTCATTAGTCTAGAGGCGGCTGTGCATCAGGAGATGACGCTGTTGGAGGTGCTGCTTGGTCAGGATGATGTGTGCTGGGAGTACAAGCTGAAGGTGATCTTTGAGCTGTTCATCAGCAACTGTCGGTAAGTTAATATAATGTTAATAAGTTTTAATTTTAAAAAAATTAAAAACGAAAATTTATATAAATAAATTAAAAACAGTATTTTTGCAGTGTTATTCATATAACAGTTATTTATTTCATTCACATTGACTTATTTTTTTAAGAGTGTTTAATTTTCGGATAAATAGTAATCATTATTATAAATCCTTGCTTTCATCTTCTGTTAGCTTACCACGTGGTCCCGTTACATCCGTGTTGCATCCTTGCCTGCGCATTATGCAGAATCTTATTTGTCCCGCGCTCCCCAACAGCGGCAGCAAGAACAACAACAACAACAACAACCAGCAGCAGCAACAACAACAACAACAGCAAGGACAACAAGCGCAACAACAACAGCAGGAATTGTGCAGCATTAAATTGCTCGAGGGGAATACTATTGACTATCGCGCCTGGCTGGGCTCTGATCGGAATCACGAGTACAGCGCTTGGAGCAGTCGCATGCCCACCACAAAGTGTCCACAGCGTCAAGAAGGCGGCAGCAAACAACGCGTTGGAAAGCAACAGTCCCAAATGGTGGATACCTCCGCTAAGGGAGGGCGACGTGGCGATGTTCGTGCTGCCTTTTTGTGCGAAAAGTATGGACTACGCTGGCGTCAGCATGTGCTGGACAAGGAGAAGGTGATTAAACCTTTGGTGTTTAATGCCAAGTGGATACAACCGCTGCTCTTTAATGCCAACTCGAGGTTTGGCAGACAGTTGGCTTGCTCCCTGCTCAATGGCCTGTGCCGCACCACAGAGCGAAAGCAGCAGGCGCTAAATATGCTCACGGGATTCCTCAAGCATGTGGGCGAGGCGGGTGAGGCGAGTGCCGAGTATTTAACATTGTATCGCACGGTGGCAACTGAAACACCTTGGCTGCAGTATCTTGTGTTGCGTGGTGTACTCAGCGAGATCTCACAACTGTTGGCCGTAGAAATAAGTAAAATCCATCGCATGGAGGAGCATTCGCTGTCCTCGGATTTGTCGCTGGGTTACGCATTACGTCAGTATGTGGAGTTGTTGTGGTTGTTCCTTGAATGCCCCAACATACGACGCACCTACAAGACGCGTCTGCTGGGACCTGTCCTAGAGAGTTATCTGGCATTGCGTAGTCTGGTCGTGCAGCGCACACGACTCATTGATGATGCACAAGAGAAGCTGCTAGAGATGCTGGAGGAAATGACCAGCGGCACGGAGGAGGAGACGCGGGCCTTTATGGAGATCCTCATCGATACTGTGGAGAAGACAAAAATGAATGACATTAAGACACCTGTGTTTATATTCGAACGCCTCTATTCGATCATACATCCGGAGGAGCACGACGAAAGCGAGTTCTATATGACACTGGAGAAGGATCCGCAGCAGGAGGACTTTTTACAGGGTCGTATGCTCGGCAATCCCTATCCCTCCAGCGAGGTGGGTCTTGGTCCTCTTATGCGTGATGTGAAGAACAAAATCTGCACTGACTGCGAGCTGATTGCCCTACTGGAAGATGACAACGGCATGGAGCTGCTGGTTAACAATAAAATCATTAGCCTGGATCTCCCTGTCAAGGATGTGTACAAGAAGGTGTGGCTTGCCGAGGGCGGAGATCGGGATGCCATGCGAATTGTCTATCGCATGCGTGGTCTTCTTGGCGATGCCACCGAAGAGTTTGTGGAGACACTGAACAACAAGAGCCAGGAGCAGGTGGACACCGAGCAGCTGTATCGCATGGCCAACGTTTTGGCCGATTGCAATGGACTGCGTGTCATGCTGGAACGCATTGGCAGCCTGCAGCGAATCTCTCGTCAACGTGAATTGATTCAGGTGTTGCTGAAGCTATTCCTCATCTGTGTGAAGGTGCGTCGCTGCCAGGAGGTGCTCTGTCAGCCAGAAGTAGGTGCCATTAATACGCTGCTGAAGGTACTACAGATGTGCCTGCAATCGGAGAACGATTCCATACAATCGGCAGTCACCGAACAGCTGCTGGAGATTATGGAAACAATACTCTCCAAGGCGGCCAGCGATACTCTGGATTCGTTCCTGCAATTCTCGCTTACTTTCGGTGGTCCCGAATATGTCAGCGCTCTGATCTCCTGCACCGACTGCCCCAATGTGCGCAACAACCCATCCGTGTTGCGTCATCTCATCCGCGTCTTGGCTGCCCTTGTCTACGGCAACGAAGTTAAGATGGCTCTGCTTTGTGAACACTTTAAGGTAAATCGAAGCCTTGAATATACCTATTACTTTTTCATTACCACTAAAAAAAATATATTAAAAATGAGATCAAATATCAAATCAATATCAGAAACCATTCAAGTGATAAAAAATATAAAAGAAAGCAGGGATCACAAATATTGATTTTCTTTCTCTTAACAAAAAAAGTAATTATTACAAAACTAAAACATAAAAAAATCGCTATTATTTAATTTTTCTAATATATCCCTAAAAAAAAGTAATGGTGTAAACTGAGCGATTACTTTTTAATGTACCTTCACTAATTGTGCCTTCTATCTTACCCTTCATCCTAGCACACACTTGACTTTAATCGCTTTGACAATGAGCGGACCACCGAGGAGGAATTCAAGCTGGAACTATTCTGTGTGCTCACAAATCAAATAGAGCATAATTGCATTGGAGGCACGCTTAAGGATTACATTGTCAGTCTTGGAATTGTGGAGAGTGCTTTGGCCTATATCACGGAGCATGCTCCCTGTGTTAAACCAACTCTGCTGCGCACGGACTCCGATGAGTTGAAGGAGTTTATATCGCGACCGAGCTTAAAGTACATATTGCGCTTCCTCACGGGCTTGGCCAATCATCATGAAGCCACGCAGTTGGCCATAAGCAAAGACATTATACCCATTATACATAGACTGGAGCAGGTGTCCAGCGATGAACATGTCGGCAGTTTGGCTGAGAATTTGCTGGAGGCGCTTAGTACGGATGCGGCGACTGCCTCAAGGGTTCAACAGGTGCGGGATTTCACACGTGCCGAGAAGAAACGTCTGGCGATGGCGACCCGTGAGAAGCAACTGGATGCACTGGGCATGCGCACCAATGAGAAGGGTCAGGTGACGGCAAAGGGATCCATTCTGCAAAAGATTGAGAAGCTACGCGACGAGACGGGCCTGACTTGTTTCATTTGTCGCGAGGGTTACTCCTGCCAGCCGGAAAAGGTGCTGGGCATCTACACGTTCACCAAGCGCTGCAATGTCGAAGAATTTGAGCTGAAATCACGCAAAACCATAGGCTACACCACTGTTACTCACTTCAATGTGGTACATGTGGATTGTCACACCTCCGCCATACGCTTAACACGCGGACGTGATGAATGGGAACGTGCCAGCCTGCAAAATGCCAACACACGCTGCAATGGACTATTGCCCCTGTGGGGACCCGCTGTGGGTGAGGCTGCCTTCTCTGGTTGCATGACCCGGCACAGCAGTTACATGCAGGAGAGCACCCAACGTTGCGACATCTCCTACACAAGCAGCGTGCACGATCTGAAGCTGCTGCTGGTGCGTTTCGCCTGGGAGCGTAGTTTCCATGACGATGCCGGCGGCGGTGGTCCTCAATCTAATATGCACTTTGTGCCCTACCTGCTCTTCTATGCGGTCTACTTGCTGCTCTCCTCCCGCTCCGCCGCCCGGGACAGCAAAACTCTGCTCAATTATCTGACTGCAGCGCCATCGGATAAATGGCTAGAGTGTGGCTATGAAGTGGATGGACCTTTGTACATGCTAACCATATCGCTATCCCTGCACAGTCGAGAGATGTGGAACAAGCACAAGTTGGCGCATCTAAAGCGTCTGGTGACTGTGGCACAAGCACGTCATGTTTCCCCCTCTGTGCTGTGCAAGGCGCTGTTATCTCCGGCAGATCGGCAGGCCAAAGAGTACTCGGTTTACAAGCCGTTCTTAATGATGTGGGCACTCATTGACTTGATATACAACACACTCTTTAAGACGGTCAGTACGCCTAAGGAGGAGGATTGGCCCGCTTCGCTATTTGAATTTATACGCAAGAATGATGAGGCGATGCTCAAGTCCACGGATAGCATACTGCAAACGTTGACGGATGAGTTTTTGCCCTGCACCTCCTTTGCCGAGTTCTGCGATGTGGCAGGTAGGAATTCGAAATGTATAAATAACAGGATTGTTATTAACATGTTCTTCTCTTTTTTTTTAGGTTTACTGAATCTGATTGAGCAACCGGATACCTTCATTGAGGAGGTTCTTGCCGCGCTGCCGACCACAACAAGCTCTAGTTAAATTCAACACGAAAATTTCAGCACATTTAACAATGGATTACAACTTAAACTAATCACTAATCAAGCGTGTTGCAACTGCAGCTGTGTTTCGCTTTTAAGCATAATATGCATATATACTTATATATTTATCACCTACAAACTATTTAATCAATAAAATTATTCGTTTGCACAATGAAAACGATCAATGCGTACATATTTATTTTTATTTTCCATTATCTTTCAATTTATTGACAAAAAAACCAAACTTATATTCCTAAATACAAAATAATACATATGTAATCATATTGCAAAATGGGACGTAATTGAAATTAAAATCATCATGTAAATATCATCAAAATACCGTTACAACCTCAGTTCTATAAATTTTGCTAACCAACTATATATCCTAATAACAAATCAGACGAGTACAGTACAAAAGAATAAATTTAAAGCCATAGTGAGAAATTTGTTACAACCATTTGGTTACTGAGATTAGTGTGTAAGAGTTTTTTTTTACTAAAAGATTAAGGAAATTCTTGGAAAAATCACTGAGATTTAATTTGTTCGTTAGTTGTTGATTATTGCTGCTATCGCTTTTTAAGTAAAATTAAAGTATTGAGTGTGTTGCTGTGAGTAAACATAACAAGTGTAGAAAAAAACATTGGATAGTTTATGTCCATTAGTATATAGTTATTTTCATATAAGTAAGTTTTTTGTGATTGTTCTTAAATTAGTAGGTACACAGGTGCAAAAAGTGCGTGAGAGCTGTCATAAGTAATTAATTAATTAACTAAATTGAGCAATTGCTAACCATCAACCGATAGGGGGATATATCATAATACTCTTTATACAATACATTACAATTACGAGTACGACAGAATATAAAAATAATTACAATAATAATATAAAAAAATATAATACCTTAAACCAAAAATGTATATAATATCATAGAGATTCGGATTTCATATTTTTGTTAGACCAACGCAACTTGGGCGGGGCAATGACACATTTACATATATTTTAATAAATACATGCACATACAATAGTTACATATTATTATTATTTTTTGTTCTTGTTATTTTACTTTGTTTACTATGGCTGCTAAAAAGTTATTGTGCCTCCATTCTGGGTTTTTGTTCGTTTTCAAAGAAATGCACATCGGAAAAGTTTTGTTGCTATAAAAATTGACAGTACGCATGTATACTTATATCTTAAGCTTAATCTTAATATGTCAAATTCCATTTGTTTGTATGCTTTGTATAAATGTTTTTCTTTTTCCAGCTGCTTTCCCTATTTTCACTTGGTTTTTTGTTCTTATTAGCACTACACGATTTTTTTTTTTTGTATATTGATGATCCGATCTTTCTACATAGTTTTATGTATTATTTCGTTATTATTTTTCGTTAGCTAAACGATTTTTTTTATGTACAAAAATTGCCTAAACTATGTATACAATCCACACACACTTACGTATTTATTACATATATAAATCTAGAGAATTCACTAGTATTTGCTGCATACCATTAATAATTAAGGAGAGAGCTGGTTCAAGGATTTGAGGGATTCCAATTACAGCTGTTGATTTCGTTGGGCTGCAGCGCGCATAAAATGCCGTGCATTGAGGGGATATTGACGTGGATAGGAGATGAGAGTGGAACCAAGCGCAATGCTTAGCGGTGCCTTGGAGCGACCTGGCAAGCTGACAAACACGGTGCCCACCGCAGCCAGATTATCACAGGTTGGCTCAATGGCCACCAACATAATCTCTGTTGCCTGCACGGGACGAGTGCAGTTACTACTGCTGCTGCTGCTGCTGTGATGCGGCAAGTGTCCATGTGACTGGGATTCGCCATGTTGACTCTGATGCTGTTGCTGTTGCAGGATCAGCGCCTGGCGAGCTCGCTGACGCATGGCACGCGTTGTGGAGGATGAGGCAGCCGGCGGACTGTTGTCCAGGTCCAGGCTGGCTGATGCCAGAAAGATTTGTGCAAACGGACGCTTGGCCAAGTGCAGCATTTCCACAACATGCTGGCGACGAGCGCGTCGCAAATCCGACGCTTGTTTCACCTTCCACACGATGACACAGAGGGCGAGGAACAGAAAGAAGCAGGAAAAGAAGACGGAGAAGAATACAAATAGATCGATATGCAGCTGATCCTGGCGAAATACAACCGATCCATAGCTCGGCTCCGGTCCAGAGCTGGCGCGCAGTGCAATAAAAAATCGTGTGGCACTTAAATTATGCGCATGTTGTGGCAACGTCAGCACCAAACGGTTCTTTAGCCCAAAGAGACGCAGCAGCGTGTTGCATTGATTGAGTGTAACATGTGTGCTCAGATCCTTGGCATACTGATCCTGCACCACAAAACTGTGCACCCCATGACTCCGACAATCGTGCAACTGCGGCACATAGAAGGTGCCACCTCCACTGTTCGCTCTACCCGTCCGACGCTCCGGCGTGAAGAGTTTCTGCAACGTGACATTGTCGTGTCGTGGCAGTGCCACATTTAGAGGATGCTCCCGCTTCGTTTTGGGTCCCCAACTGTAGCGATTGTCCAGGAAAATCTCGTGATAGCCCGTCGTTTGATTCGTTTCCACAATAAAGGAGTCATCCTGTGGCGACATAAACACATCCAGTTCACCCTGCGTCACATCGATGATGATGCGTATGTCCACGTTCATGAAACGCGGCTGGATCACAAAGAACACCGTCTGGCCGGGCTTTAATGCAGCGGGCTTCGATTTGCATTCCTCTGTGGAACAGAAAAAAGATCAAGTAAGATTAATTAATAAATATTTTCTTCAGATTTACTCGTAATCACATTTGAACTCGTAGTGTTGATTTGCAACCCGTGGAGTAGTTGACATGAGTGAAATGTAGAATAGAGAACTCACCAATGGGCTTGGCATCGAAGCACATGCGCGACTCGACGGTGATTTGCTTGTAGCATTGATGTCCATCGGTGGGATTGCCCGCATACGAGTCGCGGCACTTGGAGCACTGGACACTCCAGCAGAGTTGGGCCGAGTTCTTGCCTCCTCCGGCCGTGCAGGTGGCATCACTTTCCGTATTGTTGGCACAGTTGCATTTCTCACCCGTGACGGCGTCACAAACATTGCCATGACCGTGACACTGACATGGACGACACTGGCGATGGAGATCCTCGCTGCCACGGAAGTAGCCCAGCAAGCAGCTGTCACAACGATCTCCGGCCGTGTGATTGTCACAACGCAGACAGGTGGCATTGTGGGCGGGACCCTCAGGTAGAATGCGTTCCAATTCGGAGCGTGTCATGTTGAAGACAGCGGGATCCGCATCGTAGGCAACGCAGACATCCGAGTGACCGTGACAATACTCCAAGCAGGGCTGACAGGCGTGACCCTCGCGAGGATTGCCCACAAACAGGGGCTGGCACTTCTCGCACTGCTCCCCCATAGTGTTGTTGTGACACTCCAGGCAAATGTCCAGCCGGCTGCTCGACTCACAGTTGGAGTGTCCATTGCACAGACACTGAATGCTACAATTCTCGCCCACATAGCCAAAGTCACACTGGCATTCATTGGGACGCACACAGCTGCCACGAACGCATCCCTGACTGCAGACGGGGAGACAGCTTGACTGCTCCTCGCGATATCCCGCGGCACAGACGCACTTATACCCAAGGGTGGGCGTGTCCAGATCAATGCACTGCTCCGACACTGCATCACAATTGTGGTGTCCATTCTCGCACTCATTCTCCGCCGGACACTGGACATAATGCCAGCTCACGACATCGGCATGTGTCAACTGGGAATCGTTGCGCCAGCTGCTGTAGATCAGATCACAAGTGGAGCCCGATGGATACTCCTGACGATGCTCCAGTGCTCCTTCTGTGCAAATGCCATCGCCATTGAATCCCTCGCGGGCACACCAACCACAATGGGCATGCTCCAAACAGCTGGAACACTGGGAATACACATGACACGGCTCCGGACAACGTTCCAGTTCGGTGGATTCTAGCACTAAGCCGCAGACGCCGCCAGCACAGAGCAGCGGTTGGGCACTGGGCGAGAGACAGGCATTCAACATGGTTGACCACTTGCAATCCGAGGCGGAGGCGGATGCATCCTCAGCCGTCGACTGCAGACAGCTGCTGCAATTGGTGTGCGTGTGACATGGAGGTGGACACTGTTCCACCAGGCGATAGGCGTTCTTTTCCACCAGCTCACGGGCAATGCACTCCACGTGTCCAAGTTCATTGCGTGCCCAATGACATTGATCCGCATGCCGCATGCAGGATTCGCAGTCCAGTTGATGACACTGCGGCAGGGGACACAAGCCGAGCACGCCCACACTCAACTCCTTGGGACACCAGGCGCTGCTCCGGGCACAATCGACGCCAGCGGGCACACAACGTCCACGAATGCCACATTCATCGCACCACTGACAAACCGGCGTCATCTCCTGGTGAATTGGCCAAGCGGCCAGGCAGGCACTGCAGCTGCCAAAGCTGGAGCAGTTCCTGCTGGCCAGCCAGATATCATTGCAGGCGGGACCATTATTAATGACCAGGGTGCCATTGTGATTGGCACAGGGAGCACGTCCCTGGGTAAAGCAATGTGAACTGTTGCTGTACGTGTTCTGGATGGTGCAATAGCTACAGCCCATATAATGCCGACAGATGGACTTGCCACCACTCCAAAGCTGGCAGAGATCCTCCGGGATGTTGATGCGTGTGACATGACTTTGGGTGGCACTGCCATCCCAGCCGCCAATGACATAGATGGTGCCACTATCCGCATCGATGGCCATGTCCTCGGCATAGCTGGCCACTGGCAGGCGTCCAATCAGCTGCACATCCTCAGTCAGACGCACCCATTGATTGCAGGCGTAGACATAGGCAATCAATACATCTGTGGAATTGTAGGGCGTTGTTCTGCCGCCATAGACAACCATGTAGTGCTCCGTGCTCACCGCGGAGTGGAAGTAGCGTCCTCGAGGCAGCAGCGACGCGGGAGCATTCAGTTCCTTGAACGTGGGCAACTCGGTCCAAGTCAATTTGGTCAAATCCAGTGCATACAACTTGTTCTGCGGTTCACCCGCATAGCCGCCAAAGACATAGACGCTGTGCGTCTCCACATGGTAAACGGCACTGTGACCGTACAGCACAGGAAGACGTGCTCCCATCGCCGCCAGCTGCTGCCAACGTCCTGTATCCAGATTGAATTCCCACAGCTCCAAGGAACGCGATTTGTTCAGACTTAATCCACCCACAATCAAAAGGGATTCCCTATCCTGATAGCGCACCTGGCACAATGTGTGTCCAGCTAAAGCTGGCGGAGATTCCTGATCCTTCAACACTTCGATTTGACTCCAGCGTTGATTCTGTATGGAAAACTGCCAGAAATCCGCAAGCAAACGAGAATTGGCGCCAACGCCGCCATAGATGTAGATGCTCTGCTTCTTCACATAGATCTCAGCGGCATGAAAGTAACGTCCCAAGGGCATGCGATCCTCGGGCGTGGAGGACTCCACCGTCACCTGCAACCAGGTGCCGTTCTTTGTGTCAAACTGACGGAAATCATTGAGTGGTCCATGGCTTGGGGAATAACCGCCAAACATCCACAAGGAGCCACGACGATCGGCATTCACCGAGTGTCCAAAACGTGGTATCGTCTTGCGCAGATGCTCCAATGCCTCACTGAGGAGTTGGGTATTAAAGAGCTCTGCGAGCACCAAATGATTCCGTTGCACCAACGTGCCACAATCCGCGCCCGCATAGCTCCCATTGCTGCAGATGCAGCGTCCGTATTCCGTATCGCAATATCCCTGCAATCTCTTGGCATGACAATTGCTCGGACAGATCTCGATCTCACAGCGTGCTCCCACATATCCCGGTGGGCAGACGCAACGTTGCTGGGCATCACAGATGTGCGGGTGCAGGCAACTTCCGGCCATACAATTCATCACCGAGTACAGGGCATTGAAGCCAAAGTGACGACGTTCGCTTCCTTGTTTATAGTAGACAGTCACATGGCTGGAACGTGCCTCAATGATCCTTGCCGCACTGTACGGCTCACAGATTACGGCCAGCAGTTGATTCTGCTGGGCAGCGCCTGTTAAGTCCGGCAGACTATCATAGATATACACGGCATTCTCATCACAGTCCATGACCAGGCTGTTCCATTGGAATTCCAGTTGCAACAGCGATTTGTCCGCGTGCAACGTCTTTGGTTGCAATATCCACAGACATTCCCGCACCTCCAAACTGGCGCCCCAAGGAGAGCGATACGATTGATACGAACCAATGGCACTCCGACCAATGCTCGTGAGGATCCCTCGAGATTCACACTGATAATAACACTGTCCCCCATCTCGAGGATCGCCATAATAACCGGGAGCACACACATCGCATTTTAGTCCTTGTGTGTTGTCCTTGCAAAAGCATTCACCATGACTCACATTGCAGATGCCCTGAAAGAAAAAACATATTAGATTATTTATTTTTTGGTTCTCTTTTAAAAATAAATATTCAATTTATGCAAACTCCAATCACAATAAGGAAATATAAACAGGGAATTAAACCGAAACAAATATAGGTTACGGTTTGGGTTCCGGTACGTCACGAAATAACTATTTCGGTAAAAGGTTCTATTTCAGTGTTTTTCTTTCGGTCCCGGTATCAGTACCGGTACGTAAAGATACAGCAAATCAATTTTGAAACATTTTAAAATTTTAAGATGTCGTTTTATAATAAATATGTAATTTTTTTTTTATACTTATTACGATATAAGCAGTTGATTAAAAGTGAAAAAATTAGATTTTAAATTTTCGAAATTTCAAAGGGTGGACCCTTAGCATCGAAATAAATATCTAGTAGAATCTAGAGCTTATTATTTTTTTAAGAATTTAATAAAAATTGAATGCAAAATGAATTTGGAGGCCAAATCAAGACCAGAATTATATTCCACTTGAAAATCGGTTCAGTTTTGATCAAGTTATGGCAGTTTGAAGTTGGTCAGACTTCGGATTTAACCACTTTACAAGTCCAAATTTTTGTTCAATTTCACATGATTTTTTACAAAAAAATGAAAGGTCTTAAAATCAAGTTTAAAGTGTTTTTTTTATACTAATTACGATGTAAGGAGTTGATTAAAAGTGAAAACTTGAGATTTAAAATTTTGAATTTTCGAAATTTCAAAGGGGGGACCCTTACCATCGAAATCAAATCTTGGTCGAAATTAATAAAATTTTCTAAATGAACAAAATTTAAATGCAGAATGAATTAAGAAGCCAAATCATGATCAAAATGACATTCTACTTGAAAATCTATTCAGTTTTGATCAAGTTATGGCAGTTGGACAACTCCTTGACGTAGCAACTTTACCACAACCGTACCGGTACAAACGTTTCTGTAATCTGTTCTTGACAGAGAATTTGCATTCGGTTAAGGTTTCAGTTCCGGCACTAAAAATATAACGGTAAGTTTCGGTTAACGGTATCGGTATCGGTACCGGTGTTATTCCGTGAATATAAATATTAATATTTCGGGAATAGAAAGCAAAAACAATTTCGACATTAAGCAGGTATACAATTTTGGTATCGCTATGTCGAATAACTTGAAATTTTATAAGAAACATTTATCATTATAAAGTTATTTGACTATCAATATTCAAGTCTGTATCTGTATAATTGCTGCTGGTATTCGGTTTGGGAATCGAATTACGAATTTTCTATCTTAAGTTAAAAACAAAAAAATACTAATATTATTGTTTTTTTTTTTTGGTATTATCTGATTAATCTGTATGCACTCTTCTAAGCATAAATAAGCATTATCTTCTAAATTTTAATAATTAAAATAAATAAGAAAGATTGCTCAAGTACTGACCTGATCTTGATTACCATGACCGTTGCACTCGCAGGGATGACAGCCGACAGTAGCGGTGGCATTGCCGTAGCTTCCCTGACGACATCGCTCACAGCGCTCTCCCTCTGTCCAGGATTGGCATTGGTCACACTTGCCGAGGCGTTCAGTGCACGTGGAGTGATTGTTGCAGCCACAGCTGATGCCACAATCAGCTCCCGTCCAGCCCAAGTCACATTTGCAGCTGTAATCTGGCGGACCAGAGCAATAACCATGTTGACAGAACTCGTAACAAGTGCGGACACAGCTGAATCTTCCATCGCCGTTGTAGCCACGACGACAGTGGCAATTGTAGCTGCCCTGGGTGTTGGTGCACTTGGCCTCCTTGTGGCAATCATGCAGACCAAGACCACACTCATCCACATCCGGACACTGGGCATACGCCCATTCCGCATCGTGTTGTGTGCTGCTGTTTAGGGCCAAGGAGCAGTTTCCAGCGCTATAGCTGAAATCTCCCTGCATGCAGATGCCCTCAATGGGGTTATCACGATCGAAGCACCAGCCACAGCTCAAGGCTCTCAGACAGGAGGTGCAATTGCGATGACGATCACAGGATTTACATTGTTGCAACGCACGTGGTTCATTTGACCTCATTATCAATGTTGTGGTTTGCGATGTGGATGAGGAGGAGGAGGAGGAGGAGGATGACGATGACGTTGCTGGGATGCTGGGTGGTGTTCCCACCTTGTCAATCCACTCGCGGCACATGCCAAACTGATACTCGCTGGTGTACACTGCAAAACTGAAGCACTGAGCACTCGCCTCACACCAAACACAACGACCTCGCTCGCCCAAACACTGATCACAGCCATGACGCTCCCGGCATGGACGCGGACATTGTCCAATTGCTCGGACACTGCTGTTGGATTTGCCAATGCGACCGCAACGTGCATCATCCAGCCACCATTCGCATTCGCCATTGCCAGGCGTGGAAACACACGCCTCACAGCTCACATAGTTGGAACAGTTGGCACATTGACTTGGCTGACTGATCAAATATGCCCAATGCGTGCCATGCTCCAGGGTATCATTGGTGTTGGCCACACAAACAGCGCTCTCATTGACCGACTTTAAATGGCATTTGCCGCTCAATGGACACCAGGAGCAGGAGGCATCTGTCAGGCAGTGCAAACAATTGCCATACTGAGTACAATCGCCGGAGTAGTACGGCTCCAGATACTCAAATGTAAAGGCATTCAATTGACCATTGTGCAAATGCTGCAACTCCATTTTAGTCTTCTGATACGTGTTGTAGATGTTGTTCTGTCCAATGCGACGACGTGCCTGCAAAGAATTGAGAATTCATTAAATTGAAGATTATTTTTACAGTACAAGGGCTAATTAGGTTGGTTTAAATTTAAAACGTATTTTAAGTTAAATTAATTGAGCTAACAAAATAATAATAATAATTTGTAATTATTATAAGTGTTCCCATTTTTATTTAAGAGTTACATTATAAATTAAGAGTTGCGAAATAAAACATATTTTTTCTCTTATGAATGAAGGAAAATTCCGTAAAAAATCATAAAGACGTTAATTTGTCGGAATTAATGAAAAAATATAAAACATAAACATATTATGTCCTGTGATCCGAGCATATTAAATATCAGTTTGAAAACAACTGTAGCTTATCACAATTAACGCAATTTTTATTTATTATTGTATCATGTATCAATTTATATTAAGGTTTTTTTTTTTAAAGATATTTGATATGCTTACAATAGATTAAATAACTTGTGGAAAATTTTGATATTAATAATAATGGTATGTATAGTTATATCTTTTCTTTCTTAGTAATTAATCGAGTATCATAATTATTCCAATTTATATTATATATAAAATACTCGTAATGTCTCTATTTAAAATATCTGCCTAAAGATTTTTGATTCGATCTATGTAGATTAAACATCTATTGAAAAATTTTAATTTATATATAAATTAAATTGTTTTCTATAGATTTTTGATGTACATTAAATATCAGTTGAAAATCATTAATTAATATCATAAATAATGCAATTCTCTTTGCCAACTCACCTGGAAATCAATGAGGAAAGGTTGCTCGGTGCTTGGCAGCTGGACATTGCTGCAATAGGATTGATTTGAGATTTGACTGGTTACATTTTCCAGTGCATCGAGATTCATGCCGAGTCCAGCACGGAGCACCGCGGAGGAGTAGCTGCTGCACACCTGTATAGCCGAGTTGTTGTTGTTGTTCCATTGCTGCTGCGGACGCACAAATCCCAGGAGCCGGGCCAGCATTTCGCCCTCCTGTCGCTGCTCAAAGTACGCAGCTGGTGGGGGTGAGGAAAAGTCCACCATGGTGGCATTGACAATGCCCACATAATCCGGCATTGTATAGTTAACAGGATAATTGTACTTAATATAGGTGAGACCTGGTCGTCTATCATTCCGGGTGCACATATCAGGCTGACGAATCTCAGTGCCCTGGTCGCCCCACCAGCCGGCGCTGTCCCCGCAGATGCCATAATTATCATCCCGATGATGGCAGCGGGCATTCTGTACACACCACGTGCATTCGTTAAGGCCAAGTTTACTAGCCACGGAGAAGGCAGCAGCGGCACTGTTGCCACTTCCCCACGACGTGCCGTGCACCAAGCAGGAATGACAATCCCCCAACGAGGGACAAATGCCAGGACAACGTGTTGTCTGTAGATTTGTGGTGCAATTGGCGCCAATTGTGCGTCCATAGCAACTGCTATCGGCGGAGCACCAGCCACATTCTGGATTGGACAGACAGGCGGTGTGGGATCCATGTAAGCGACATGACATTTCCGGATTATGATTATACAGCGTGTTCTCCACGCGCAACACTTGCGGCAATTCGTAGGCAAACAGGTCCGCATTCACATTGCCATGATAACCGCCCACGATGAGCAGAGTGTGATTTCGACGCAGTGCAGCCGCCTGGGCGAAAACACCCTGAGATTTCGGATAGAGACTGTCATCGGCGGAGACCACCTGATTGATCCAAATGTGACAGCTGAGATGATACCAATACATTTGATTATCATAGCAGATCTCATCCTTGTTGTGGCGATGCGTGTAACCGCCAAAGACAATCATATAATTTCCGGATATTGTGGCCGTGTGAAAGGCGCGTTCACGTGGAATGTTTGTGTCCCGGAGTGCAGTGCGAGGATACAGTATCTCAGTCCAGTGTAGTTGATCCAGTTGAAAGGCAAAAATGCGATCCGATAACTTGGAAAAGCGTGCCAAACTGGTCATAATGCCGCCAAAGACAATCAAGGAATTCGTTGCGCTATAATAAACCGTAGAATGTGCTGCAAGGCGTACGTCCAGTGTTTTTCCACCTCGCGGTTGCACCAACTGCCACTGGGAATCCTCGTTGAGTGGCAGCCGGATGCGATAAATGCTTGAAGAGAATTCACCCGTCTCCACGCTTCCGCCAAACAGATACAAATGATCCGCAGCCGTTGTGAGCGTGTGACGTGCCAACGCTGGCGGCTGAATTTGTGATCTGATGGCCATTTGCTTCCATTTGCCACCATTTTCCGTATTATTGTACTGCCAGAGATCATTGTAGAAGCTGCCATTGGCATGCTTGCCGCCGTAGATGACAAAACCGCCGGGCACCCGATCCGCCGCATGGCCATAACGTCCATGTGGCTTGTGATCTGTGACCTCTTCGAGTATATCCTCCAGATACTCGGAGAGCTCCTCATCCGTGGAATTGGCATTCACTGTGGTCAATGGGAGAGAGGAACGCGTTCGTCGTTGATGCAAATTCGATTCAGCCAATGTATAGAGTATATTACGAAAGAAGCTCACATCGCTCGTCAGGCCCCAGAGCTTGGCCTCATCCTCGTTCTTGTGATGCAGCACTGCCTTGAGCAGCGTATGATCTATTTTATGGGGATGATAAAAGTGACGACGACTCTGCAGTGGTATGCCCCATTCATCCTCCCATTGGCTTGTGCTAAAGCGATAGACTTGCAGCGTGCTGATAACATTGTTTAGATCATATCCGCCAAAGACAAACAGTGAATCCTCATCCTCTATATAGACGGCGGTATGTGCAGCACGCGGCGTCATGCCTTCGGCATCGGTGGCAAGCCATCGCCAGCTGCTGCCCGGCGGATTATCACTGAGATCACAGAGTCGTCCGCTGTAGCCATTCGAGCAATGGCAAATGCTCTTCTGGCACTTACCGCGTCCCTGCTGCTCGCCACATTTCAGTGGGCATGCCTCGTCTTCACAATCGGGCCCCACCCATTCGCCGTGGCAGACACACTGATGGCCAACGCACTTGCCATGATTATGACAGTTGTTTAGGCAGTTTGATATGTAGTAGGAAGCCCGAAATCCATCGAGCACATAGTTTGTATCGCTGTACATAAGTATAAGCATCTGCAAGGGAGACACATTATTAATGAATCCATGAAACGTGAAAGGTCTTGGTGTTACTTACACTACCGCTGCGTGCAACCAATCTCTGTGGCTGGGTGCGTCCACTGAAGCTGCCTAGCAGCGTTGAATTGAAGGAGTCGCCATCATATACATATATGTAGTCATAGGAGCACTCGGTGCCCATGCTGTGGAATGTTAGTGTAATGAATTGACTGTCATTTTTCGCCTTTATCAGCCATTCACAGTGCGAGTCCTGCGTATAATTGTAGCCGGATGGACCATCGCTTATCTCGCCGTAGGGCTCTGTGAACACTTTGCGACTACGATCGCATGGCGCTGTTATTTGCAATTGCTTCGACTGTATCGGCAAATGTAAGCAGATTATCCAAAATGTCAAGGTTGGCAACAACAGTCCGTACATTCTTTGCATTTTAATTGCTGTCTCGCCTGTCTCGTAGTAGCCCAATCTCATTTTTATGCTAATTGCGATATCACGACGACCGTCAATTCCGTTAGTGGTGTATTTATCCGGCTGCAATTCTGGTTCTGCATGTTTTCCAGCCTTTTCTCATTGCACACAACTTGAGCGCACGGCCGTTGTCCACCAGGCAACTCGACTGGCGCTGAAAAGTTATTATTTTCCAGCTATTTTTTTTGTGCGGAATTTTTTTTTGTTTAATTTTACTAACTAGTGATGGGCAACATTCATCTCAACACTACACCCGGTGAATGCCAAATATCGATAAGTACCTGCGATAAATTAGCAACACTGAAATTTGACAGGCACAGCGACACGTACATTTTGACCATCTCTAATTCCGTCTTTTTGGGTATTCTTTCCTATTCAAGATGGTAGGTGTTTAGATTGTGCTCAGCGAAAATCGTGAAGCATCCGTGTTAATAATTCTTAAAATGTAATTGAAATACTAACATTTCGCACAATGATTTGCTGTGCGTGTTTTGAACCAAATATTTCACGAATGTGCGTACTTTAAATACATTCTATTTGCTTTGCAAAATTTCGTGTTTCGGCGTCGAGTCTTTGTTGCTGGTCCCGTTGTAATCAAGAATCAAAAATAATGTATACATTGTACTTTTTCAGGTGAATGTACCTAAACAACGTCGCACCCTGTGCAAAAAGTGCAAGTGCCACAAGCTGCACAAGGTAACGCAGTACAAGAAGTCCAAGGAGCGCAAGGGCGCTCAGGGCAGAAGACGTTACGACAGGAAACAGCAGGGTTTTGGTGGTCAAACTAAGCCCATCTTCAGGAAGAAGGTGAGCACGATATTACGGGATATGGGATTTGTTAAATAAAATAAACTGAGCACTTCCAGTAGACCGGGATTGCCGCAATTTCAATCGGCCGTCTGGTGGACAGAGGGTGCAAAAGAAATCTATATATTTATTTTACCTGGTTCGGTGCGGCCATTAAAGGTAGCGGTACTGCTTTTTCAATAGCGTGCCTGATCCGCCAGCTTCAAACAAATCAATAACTTTGGAACTATGTTATTTTATTGGCCTTTCGTAGAACTAAATTGCCTCGCTTGAGCATTCGGCTTTTTGGTGGGAACAGATTGTTGCCCAAAGTAAATGCAAGTGTCATGGTGCGGCCTGTCAAGGCAGCTGTTCAGCTCCGTTTCAGAGCGTTCCCGAGCCTGCACTAGCAAACAAATTAATAGATATATAATGAATATGCAACAAGTTACCGACGTGTACTAACTCTATTTACTTTCTTTCGTCTCTATATAGGCTAAGACCACCAAAAAAATTGTGCTGCGTATGGAATGCACCGAATGCAAGTACCGCAAGCAGACACCCCTGAAGCGTTGCAAGCACTTCGAGTTGGGAGGCGACAAGAAGCGCAAGGGACAGATGATTCAGTTCTAAGCTGCCGATCACCGATGGTCAATCCGCATCTAACCCGCTCTTTTCTCTAATGAAGTGTTTTTAAGTTGTTTTCATCGACTGCTTTTCATGCCGTTCCCAAAAGGTGTGCAACAAGTGGAAAATAAAACAAATTAGACGTAAATTTAAGCAAATGTGTTTAATTTAAAATGGTAGCATTCGCACGAACGCTATATCACAATAGGTGCTGTCCACAGGATTCGACTACTCGATCACGCCGTCCTCAAGTATTGAATCTGGTTTGCTGCAATGTAAATTAACAGACTCGGTAACAGAGCTCTTAATTCGAAGAATATCCAACTCACTCTAGCACTTGCGGTTCCAGACCCTCGGACAGCATTTTCTGTTTCACAGCAGGCGCTGGCACGCCCACATGTAGCATTTTGAAAAACTTTTTATATCGAACATCTTCGCAGGCACGCACTCGTTTGGTCTCAACTTTAGCTGGAGCCACTTCCTCTGCTGGCGTCTCTTTCTCCTCCACAACAATGTTCGCTGCGATCGTTGCCGAGCTTTTGGCAGTGTCCACTTCGTTGTCTAGGGGAATTGAAGCAAGCTTCGCCTCTAGTATAATTAAGGCAGCTTCGGTTCTTTGTAGCTGACGTTCCAATTGGACGAATTTTGTCTCACAGTTCAAAGCGAATTCATTGAGAAACGTACATGTGTTTATCAGAAAATGGTTAACAAAGGCAAGTATACGCTTTTGATTAAGCGGTGGTATCTGTGTTTTGTCCACTTCTCCCTTAAATGTTGCACTTGCTTCCATTGTTATTATTTATTTTTAATATATTAGTCGATTACTAAATATAAAAAGCTACTTGCCCCATTAGAGCGATAACGATAAATGATAATATCGAAAAGCGACCACCATGTTCAGTGCTGTAAATATACAAAAAAAAGTGCTGTAAGGAAAGCTCTTGAAGGAAACGAACTTTTTGCTTTTAAATATTTTATTTATTTGGTTTTATTATATCTTAACATGAATTGTGTGGAGTTCTTTATGTTTATTTGTTGTTTAAGTATTATATGTACGTTTTTTCAATTTATTATAAAAGTATGTATATATATTGGTTTTTCTTCGTAATTTTATTTCAGTTAATATGCATGAATTTTGTTTGGATTTTTAATTTCTATATGTATAAACTTATGTGCTGGGGACTGGGATCTTTCCTATATGCTGAAATCTACAATGAACGTTTTACGACTTAATGGTTTTAATATCATAATGCGCATGCAGTTATAGTTATTTTCTCGAATATGATTTAAATTTTGTGCGCTTCTTTTTTTGTTGTATGTTTGCATGTCGATCGCATGAAAATTATAAAATATAGACACACATGTTTACAAATGGTTTTATTTATTAGTTTTTTTTTCCTTGCAAAACGAAACGCATTCGTGTTGTTGTTGTTGAAAAATATGGCAGTGGATTTTCGAACGGTACAAAAATAAAAATCATGATTTGACCTTTTATTTCTTGTTATAAAATGTAAAAATGAAAATGCCGCCAGCAGCGAAATCTCTTTAAATGAAAAGGCAACAAAGGATTGGTTGAACTGGCTTTTGATTCTGTTTCGATTCAGATGATATATTGGATATCGTTGCAAACGAGAGCCCGCTGGTCTACAACGTTTTAAATATTTCAATTGCTTTCATATTTATTTATTTCAAGTGAATTGGAGTCTCTTGGTGTTAAAATCTCAAGGCCAAATGTGACGACACTGTTTCATTTTGTAAAACTTTATTTCAAATAAAAATACATGGTAATAAAAAATCAATGTACAATTAAAATTAAAAATTAGTAGATTTATGTATTAATGTTTGTTTTTCTATGTATATGCGCATTACCATTATTAGTTGTATTTTTAATATAATCATCATTGTCATATATGTAGATCTACATGTTTGTGTTCGTGTGTGTATATTTATATATGATATCGCATGTTCATTTGTAACAACTAAAGTTCAAATTAAAATACACATAACTAATGTATAGGTAGTAGAGGATTTTTTTTCTTTTATACGAATCGTTATCGCTTTATTATTTATTTTTGTTGTGATTTTCCTTATAATCGTTTATCGAATATCAACTTGGATTTTTTATTCTTCGCATTCCAATTTCTTTTTTTTTATCTTATGAAACGCAACGCTTTTGTAATAATAATTTGTAATACTATAACTAATATTGAGTTGCTCGGCATTCACTTCCATTTTCAACGTATTATTTGATTACAATTAATAAATCGTTAAGCGATTCTTAACATATTCATATATATATATACGAGTATATATATATATATATTTTTTCTTTTTTCAACTACAAGTGTACGAAATCCATTGGATCAGCGTTTGAAGCTTTTTTTTCTCATATTGTTTTCTTTTTGTTTATGATTAATACTAGGCATAAATTAAATAAATAGCTTAGCATACAGTTATAGCTCAACGGCATTATTATTTATATCATCTGGATCAGTTATATCTGGATCTCTGTCCTAAGCATTGCGTACTCTTTGTATGAAAAATTATAGAAATAGAAGCATTTACTTTTTTCACTTAGTGTTTAATAAAGTTTTACCATGTGTGATTAGTTTTTGTTTTTAACTAATATTATGTTTGTTTCACACCATGCTTTCTTTAAATAAATTAAACTCATTATCATCAGTATTCATTATCGTCGGCGTTTTCTTATCTTAATTTACAACTTGCACGCTCTTTGTATTATGTGGGAGATGGTGACGAGTTATGCATATATATATGTATATGAATATATATAAATATATATATATATATATGCCGCTTAAGACTACAAAATTTGATCGTCTATTAATCATTACGTAAAACGTTTGTTAGATGAGTAAATCTTCTTTCCAGCACAAGACATAGCTTCAGCTTCATCCCTGACTGCAAAAGAAATGCAAAAACCTGAAACCTGCAACGCGAGTGGCCAATTACAAAAAGGTACGTTGATTAATCATCATCATCATTAAAGTTAGCCATGGGCGTGAGGGGGGTAAGTATATATATATATACATATATATATATATAAATATAAAATGTACAGGACAGCAAACATTGACACAATCGCTTTGCAGGTTTGTTAAAATTAAATCTAGATTGTTATTGATTGGCAATCATCATCTACTTGAAGAAAGTTGTTAAACTTGCAGCTGTTAAAGTGCCACAGGATTAAGAACTTTTCATCTTGTTAACAAATTCAATTTATGGGTGTAGGTGTGTTGCACTTATATATATAAATATATATGTATATATTGGATCTGCATCTGTATGATGTTGTAGATTACAATATGTTTCTTACGAATCAACTCGCCCTAATTATGTGTTTTTTATTTTTTTGGGACAATTTTCCCTTTACATAGCAATTGGTTTTTTCTTTTGTTTTGTTTGCAATCTGGTTTTCATAATTTGTTGTTGTTGTTCATCTCTTGTATAATGTATAATTAGATTTAAATGTATAATATATGTATATATATAAGTGTATTTTTATGTATGTATAATTATTTAACTCGAACTCGTTATCGCTTAGCTGGGAGCTGCTGCTGCTACTGCTGTTGGTCTATAATCTTAGACAAACACCTTGGCCAGTCCATCGGCTCCGGCGCTGGCTATATAGGGTTTGGTGGCATGGAATGCCACATCAAATATGCTTTCATCGAACTTTTTGCGGTGTGCGGTAATCTCCTGCACGCACGTCTTATTGTCCAGATTCCAGAGTCGTATGGAGCAGTCATGTGAACCGGATAGCAAGTACAGACCGTGCGCATCAACGGCCAGTGATGTGACTGGTTCCAAATGCGCAACCATCGAATGCACCAGTGTACCAGATGTATTATCCCAGAAGCGTATGTGACGATCCTCGTGCGCCGTTATAGTTATGGGCAGTGTCGGATGGGAGACGACTTTATTAATAAACTTCCCCGTATTGCCGGACATCTCTTGTGCCGCCTCCAGTTTAATCACCTGCTTGCCCGTCTCCGTATCATAGATAATGCAATGTGCACTATTATAGGCAACCACAATGTGATCCACCTCGTTGCGCACAAAGTCCACGGATGAGGGCCCGCCCTCGGCCTCCGCGGCCGTATAGGTGCGCAGCAGCGGCTCCTTTGTGTATGGTGACCATAGTTTAACGGTACCATCCGCCGAGCATGATACAATGTTGTTCTGCATAGTGGTCAGACCCCAAACGGCGTCCGTGTGCCCCTCCAACGTGCCGGAGTGCACATTGGGATCGTAACAGTCGTATGGATCAATATTGGGTGATGGTAACTGCCAGCACTCGATGTTGCCATCCAGTCCTCCAGAGTAGCATGTCTCACCGCTGGAGGACATGCCCAGACACAGGACTGGCCCGGTGTGCGCGCGGAACGTATAGAGCGGCTCCACATCAAGACTAGCGGACTTTTTGGCTTGCACCGTCTTCTGTAGATTCCACAGCTTGAGCGTATTATCCTCGGAGGCAGTTATTAGCACGGGCTCCTCCGGATGGAAAATCAACGAACGCACTCCATCAAAATGCGATCGCAGCGTGTACTTGGCATTCCAGGTCTTGCGATAACCAGCTCCACCAGCACTGCCTCCAGTGCCGTCCTTGGCATTCGCATCATATGCACCATCCGATTCATTATTGACCGTCAGCTGCGCCAGCTCACCCAATCCCAGTGACCCGTCCACCTCTGTGAAAAGATAGAAACGAGGAAATCGTTAGTGGAAAAAGTAGACAAAGAAGTTGAGGATAAAGCGCTTTAATGCTAGAAAGCAAATAATTAAGCCATCGAGAGTATTCAATATAAAGAACATGATATCTATTATTTTGCAGACGGTATTATAATTTTGTAACGAAATGTGTAACGCATTAATGTAAATATTTAATGTCAACATATGTGATTGTTCCTTTTTTACCTTTTTATAAGGACCATAACAAATTTAAAAATAGAGAAAAGGTTTTTTTTTACAAAATAAAATATGAATTTTTTTCAAATAAAAGTATGTGATGTTGGAGCTAAGCAGATCATATTACTATGGTATATAGTGTCATAGGAACGATCAGTTAATAATAAAAGTTTCGTATGGTGAACGTTATTTCTTGAGTTATCTCGACCAATCTCACAAATTGTTTATTTGATATTGTATTTTACAACCTTACAATTTTTTTTTTTAATCGGACCTAATCATATTCTTAATACAGAATAATTTAATATGGAGCTCTGCAAGGATAACAAATCTTAAATTTTTTATTGTTGAATTGAAATGCTCTCGATTGGTTTCCAGTTACACAAATTGTTAAATCTTTTGTTAGTTAGTAAGTTAGTAAAGCACCTTCGGTCATAAGATTCATATCGTTCATGAGCTGCTCTCCCACCTCGGCCTCAAGATCTAAAAATCGCAAAGACGACGATCGCATCACAACCAGAAGAGAGAAGCGAAAGAAACATAAATCGAAAAGCATAAGACAAAGTGCAGCAATATTGTCGCAATTTTGGTAATAACTGGGAATTGGATATATTGAGAAACTAAGGGCCTTTTAGAGGGATTTGCAAATTAAAAGATAAATGCACACTACGGATGATGTGACGCGGGCGGGAGGGCAATTAATGGTCTTTTGCTTATTTATTTTTGGATGGGGTAGATGCACCATGGATGTGTTACAAACATGTGTCCAACAAAGTTTAATTAGATCGTTTGGCATTACCTTCGGTCAGCATATCCTTGCCGGATTTGGGCCGCTTGGCCATTTTAACGTCTGTATCTTCATTGTCGGTGGCGACCATTTCCAGATCATCGGATATCTCATCATCGTCGGACATCTCCGTTGGCCCAAGGAACTCAAAATTGGCCATGACCGCCGCCTCCGTGTCCAATATGATGGCATCGTTTGATTGTTGCACTTTTTTAGCGGGAGTATGACGTCCTAATGTGAGCAAATTATTCAAATCTTCAACAGGGGGGAAGAGGGTGTACAATAACCTACCTTCAGACTCTGAGGCACGTTTATTACTCTCGTTGCCGTTGATATTTGGACTGAGATTCTCACCGCCACCGATGCCGCCGCCACCATCGTGATCCGCATTATTGTTGAGTCCTAGAATCGAGCGTACACGATTTGAGCGCACATCAATGATGTTGTCTGTGTATCCAATCTCGGCCAGATATTGGCGCAACATTTGCCTGCCCTGTCGCCACGTGGTGTTTGACACTGAACTATAGGGCACTTCAGAATCGGTCGCCACATCCCCGCCCAGGCCACCATCGTCATTCGACGAGGGCTTGAACTCATTCAGCTGCGGCGGATCGGTACCGTATTTTAATCGATAGAATTTCGCCCGCTCCTGACGCAACGCATACTCTAGCATCTTTATGCGACGCGTCAGATCAGATTTGAGGCTCTCCAGACATTTTCGTTCGCCCAGCAGCATTGCGATCCGCGCCTGGAAGCATTAAAACAAATAAATACTATTAAATAACTGTTTACAGTAGGAATTGGTAAGCTATATAAAGTATCGATTACACAGTCGGTAACTTAAATATTAAACTAAAGTTTCGAAGATAATGAAATAGTATTAATAATATCAGTGGTTAGTTTGAGTATCAAATTTAAGATAATGATTGTATCACCATTGTGTAATTACTACAACGTGTCGTATTATAAGTAAGTTTATCTTGATATCTGTAATACAAATGATAACTTTACTATATAAAATATTGATAATATAATATATTTAGGGCCGGTTTTTCATATCTCCTTAAATTTTATTAAAGAGATATTTTCAAATTTAACATTAATTTCTATAAATTTTACGTCAAAATAGCTCTGATAAATGTGGTTATCAAACCCCTTAACTAGACATTGAAAAACCGGCCATTGGAATAGCATATTTCATTCGAAATTTTAATTTCAATGCCAAATTTTCTTTATTTTATTTAGAAATTGAAAACGTTATCGAAACCGTAATCTTTAACCTGTATTAACCGATTGAAATTGGTAACCGTAACTGAAACCCTCACCGATACAAAACTGTTTTATTTCAACAAAACCGAAATAAAATATGTATTTTTGTAACAAAAGATACATTTGCAGAAATGCATCGATATACCCAATATACCCTTTGCACTCAAAAGCTACAGGGTATAATCAATTTTCATTAATGCAGCACTTCAAAAGCTTTCATATGCTCGCCATAAAATGCTTGTGCGTGTGTGTGTGAGAGTGCATGTGCATACATAAGTGTAAGTGTGTATTGGTGGGTGATGAATATGTGTGCGTTGGTCTCGTTGCAATCCAATTGCTGCGTTTGGCGCGACGCTGCGTCGGACTCATAATTGACGGTCCGCTGCGTCGGCAAAACGAAAAACAATTAAATTCAATTAATTGTAATACATAATTAAAGACTTGTATCAAAGATGATAAAAATAATGAAAGGATTCAGTGCGAAATCAGCAGCAGTTACCGCTATTTCTGCGTAAAAAATACAGCATTGCTCACTTTCGAAATACACTTTCATAACACACCATCCTCCCCCATCCCCTCGCCGAAGCACGCAATATTCATCAGCAGAAACAAGAATGTGCAGGTTATGTACTACATTTCTGCGCATAAAGCTGCGGCAAAGTTGAAAAGGGGAGGTGAAGAGACGCAGGGAACAGCAGGTTAGACAGACAGACAGGTGTGTAACGATGCCACGCAAAACTTTTGCTTACTTCCTTTTCCGCAAACCCATTCAATGACCGAGAGAAAGGGAGGGGAAATTCAACCCACACCCGAAATTGCCTGCTCTCAAAAAGTGAGCGCCTCAAAAAACAACAATAACAATTTACACATGCTAATAACACCCGAGACGCAAAACCAAAGAGAGCAACCGCCAAAGAGAGTGGGAGAGAGAAAAGTGTGTAAACTATGCCGCTATTTGATTTTAGTCTCATTCTGTTTCTATTCTTTGTCCGGTGCTGCTACCGTTTTCGTTGTTGTTGTTGCTGATATTGGTGCTGTTAATGGAAACGTGTTCTGCATTTGAATTAACGTTCAATGGCATTTCATTTGGCAAAAGTCGCTAATTAAAGCACGCATTAACAGAGATATGTTAGAGCTCTGCTCGCGTGCTATAATGGTATTGTTGAAGAGCTACTCAAAAAAAGGCGCCCATATCAAATAGCGACAAAAGAGCACACTTTTCCACATTATGGCCACGGAAGCCAGGCAAATAGAGGGAATCGCAATGAGTTTGCTTTATTTTTATGCCGGGCTAAATTTCAAATTACCCAACAACATGCAACGATGATCATGATGACGACGACGACGACGATGATGACTGAGTTCCGGATGATGGAATGTGTGGGCGGCAGGTGGCGCATTATTTTTATTTATATGTATGCAGTTTTTATTTTTTTCTTCTTTGTGCTTTAGAAAAGACATTTGTTGGTACAAAATACATTTGAATAATTAAATTGCAGCTGCCATTAGAAAATAAATGCGGAAAAGAGGAGCTAGAAAAGTGTGAATTAAAATGCAACAGAGAATAGAAAATGACAAATGCAAGCAACGCGTCAATATTTTTTCTAATCTCTCTCTCTATCTTCCTTTCTCTATCTCTATCTCTCTCTCACTCTCTCTCTCATTGATTAGACCAATCGTCAAACATTAAATGGAAAACAAATTGACTAATTAACAGCTGGGCCGATGACATTTGCCATCGATTTCAAAACCAGCAGCAGCAGAAGAGAGTAGGAAGATTGTACAATGAACCAGGCACGGCACAAACACAAGGACGTTGCATGTGCAGCACTGACACTGACACACAAACAGCCGCAAGCCAGAAATAGACACACGCAGAGTATGGAGCTAGCGCCTGGCACACGACACACAATACACATGCATGTAAATTAGATATATCCATATATGTATACAAACATACAGACAAACAGACGCGAAAGCGCTAAAATGGCGTCCAGTACCGATATAGAGGGGAGGGGAGGGCTGGTCGTCGTCTAGTCACTGCCCACTCTACATCTCTTTTTTATTCTTTTTATTTTTATGTCTTGTTTGTTTTTGGTAAAACACAAACAAGGCGAACAGGTTCACACATATGTATGCATGCATATATGTATGTATATTTTTGCGACAAATATGTGCGGCACAGGTAAAACGCAGTGTCAGCGTCGCCAACTTGTTTCCATTGCAGTGACGTTTTGAATGTCGCTTGTTTTCCAGAGCGTAACGGGACGGAGAGACTGAGTGCATCAAATGTGTATGTGTATCGATCAAAATGTTAGCGATAGTCAAAATGTAAGTGAAAGCAGAAGGTAAAGATGCGAAGGCGGCAGCAATTTTATAATTCCCAATTGACAAGAAATGCAATGAGAATGCACTTAATTATGTATTATGTTATTAAAGCTTTAACATTTTAAACCGCTGCAACCTGAAGCAAACAGAGCATAAAGTTGATTACCAAACAAATTATAAAGAAGAAAAATCGCTTCGCTTATTTTAACCAAGAGACCAAAACATATTTTCTCTCTGAGCCGAAACCCATTGAAATGGAAAGTGAGCTTTAAGGACAATGTACGAGTATTATGGAGACTATTGAGCTCAACTCACCTGCAATTCTGCCCTGTCCACATCCCACTGTGAACGCTCCAGTTCGAAGCGCGACCATTCATGTTGTATGAAATGCAATATGCCCGGAATTGTGTATTGGGGCGTGGTTGCCTGCTGATTGTTGGGTCCACCGCCAGGGCCGCCCATGCCGTTGCCGCCATCGTCGCTGCCATTGTTGCCACCGCCAACCATGCCGGAGATTATGCCGCCAACATTGGCGTTCTGTCCGCCAGCGCCTAATCCGCTAATGCTGAGACCGGCGCCGCCCAAGCTGTTGGATAGCACGTTGCCTACAGCTGAATTGGTAACACCAACGCCGAGAACGGCGGCACCGCCGACCGGCTTGTTATTGATGCCAGCGGTGGCTCCCGAATTGGTTCCCATTTGTTGTTGTTGTCGCTGTGGCCCGTTGCTGGCTTTTTTGCTTCCTGTTGATTGATTAGCTTGCCTTTGTGTTTGCCGTTGTCTTTGCCAGATGCTGCCGTCGCCGTTGCTGTGATTGTTGTTGTTGCGCTTCTTTTCTTTTCTCTTTCTCAGTTGTTGTTCTTGTTGCTCTCTTTCTTATTACTTTTGATCGATAAATTTCACTCGATGGCGTTGGACACGATTATTGGTCTTGTTCTTAAAACTTGCCGTCGAGTGATTTTTTCTTGCTGACTGTTTCTGTTTCTGTTGGTCCTGCTGAGTTGAAAAAAAAACACAGAAAAGCCCGTACGTGAGACAAATGAGGTCATTGAATTTGCCGAGCAGCAAACAAGAAAAACGCAGGCGAACTAGCAAACAAGGAAAAGGATACGGGTTTTAAATGACTGCCTGCCTGACTGTGGCGATGTCTCCCGGCTCCACTCGCTCTATCTCGCGCGCTCTCTCTCTCTCTCTCTCTCTCTCTTGCTATTCTCGCACTTCACCGGAACCGTCCGTATACGCCCCCGCTCCGCGCGCGTTCTCTTTCTCTTTTTACGATACAACAACGTCACACACTACACACATACACATACACGCACGCACTCACCCAATCGCACTGATTTGAATGACAACGACAACGACGATTACTACTGTTTAGGCACACATACTGGATAATCGTTTAAACATTTCGACTTAACAAAACCTTATTTACTCACATTTACTTGAAAATTTTGTTTACTATTTACAAATTTTTCCAAGGAAACGTTGTTGCTACCGTTTTTTCGACTACGATTTTGGTTAGAGACGTTTACGCAAAAAAAAACACACACACACACAATTTTTCTGCGAAACACAGACAATACATGTAAATGCAGACGAATGACGTTTTCGCTTGACGGCGCTTCACAGGAACGCAATCAATACGATTGTTATTTATTATTGAGTTATTAACGATTTGTTACTAATATAATTAATGCAAACGTCGTGCATTGCACACAAAAAGTCGATTCAGCCGTTCGTCGCACAGAATGTTTGGCCTGGAACTCTAAAACAACAGAGTTACTGCACAATATGCTTAGCTCACTCGCACACGTTGAATGAGCAGTGAGCTTATATATCTATTTCGTTCTACGAATCTATATACAAAGAAAAACACACGAACACAAGCGCACGCTAAAGCCGTACTATTTTCACTTAGTTTAATTATACACAATATGTTTTTTTTAGCATTTGAAAAATTCGCAAGGGTCAACACCGACTTGCTTACTTTGCACTAGGTTACACCGCTTCGTTATTTAATAAATGTTTGCAGGATTTTCACGCAGTTGCTTTCATTTTTCATTCAGGGAATTTACCAGTGTTGCCAGCTTTATAGAGGGTTGCCCATCCATTAAAAATTTCCGATCTGGCTTGATTTTTTTACTTAAAAAAATTAGAACATTTACGAAAAATTCGGAATTTTTGTACCTATAACATTTTGAATTTTAAATTTTCATCCAATTTATTCATTTTTAAATTTTCGATTATTATTGCGCGTGTGTTGAGAATGCACAGGTGATTTCCTAATGTCGTTTCAGTGTTGTCAACTTGTTTTAATAGTCTGTCGCAATAAAAAACGGGTTGGCCGAATCGACTGTTGTTATCGACGGCCAATGGATGTTGGCCGATTACCAAAATATATCGAATGTCATTTAAATTTAATTTATTGCGCTATTGTTCTCTAATTTACGTTATTTAAATTACTCCATTATCGTATTACTGTTGACTTGTGTGAATTTACAAAGAGCACACAAGTATGGCAAATGTACAATTATCGCTAAGTTAATTTTTAAAGGCATTTAGAATTCAATTAACACTTGTATTACATTTTAATGATAACCTAATATTACTGTGACAGAACATATTATTATATGGAGAATATCAATGTATCTGAACTCCCCGATGCGTCCGAGCATATTGCTTGTCCAGAGATTTCCCAAAAACAACTGTGCGGTTCGATTCTTTTACAAGAACTCTTCGCACCAATCATTGAGACAATTGTAGCAATCTGATGCCTGCTTTGAGCTAGCATGGCAAACGTCTTTCATCCAATCCTTGAACAGCTCCTCGTCTTTTTTCAGCACCAAGTACTGGCCTAGCACCGTGTAGGCCTGCAACAAGAGAAAAATCCAAACATAAACATTAAAATCGTAAACACGCGTTGTTTATTCACACACATGGCGTCATCATATTTACCTTATCAAAGCCAGCGGTGCTCAAGCGTCCCCCGAGCGTCTCTCCAATTCCAGCCAGTTCTGTTACTGACTTCTCTCCCATGGGCTCTGCCACGAAGTTTCTGTACTTTTGAGTTGTTCCCGACATTTTAAACTATTGTTTTCGAATTTGTAGTTATATTTTAAATTAGAACTCGTCAAATATTGCGATAAATTAGGAAATAGCTGAATCTGCTTTTCGCGGCGTTTCTAAAATATGACGCACAAAAAATAATGCGACAGTATTCTGAAAATACTAAAATGTTGCCAGGGCTGCTACGCTTTAGAGAAAAAATACAACTGAGCAAATCGAAACAGGTTGGCAGCCTTAAACCAAAAACGGGCTGGCAGGCTTGGATTTTGGATTAAAAGTTTCAATTTTAAACCCATTTTTTAATTGTGATCAATTTTTAAAATTAGTTTAAATATGAAACTTGTATAATTTGAAAGCTAAAATTTTAAAAATTGTTTCAGAATTTTCTTAGAAGTATGTCAAATTATAAAACAAGAAATTATAACAAGGTGCTGCATTCGCACTGTTGGGTAAATACCCCACCTTGATAATAATTTCACCATGATACCATTTACTGCAAGAAACTTTGTAATTTCCCCAAAATTACCAAAAATGTATGCTTCTTTTGATGTTGTTCTTTTATGTAAACTTTTTGAGATATGCTTAGTTATATAATTGTAAAATACATTTTCAAAACTTAACTTAATATGCGTTAAATCAAAGATTAGAAAAAATAATATAGTAAGTAAAAAATTTACAAGTCGCAGACACGAATGCTAGGTGGCAATAACACTGCATCCGGCATAGCGTTTCATACAAATAGTAAAATATGCAATCATAAAATAAAAATAAAATTACATTTGCAATTTGTATTTTTCCTTAATATTTTTAATCAAAATAAAAGCATAAGTGGTACTCTTATAGAGTAGAATATGTAGTAGGAGACAAACACATAATATGAGCATAGGTTGCCGTGGGATTCGTTTATAAGAACTGGTTGCTCCAGTCGTTGAGGCACTTGTAGCAATCATTCGATTGCTTTGAGCTAGCATTGCAAACATCTTTCATCCAACCTTTAAACTTTCTTTCATCTTGTTGGAGCACCAAATATTGGCCGAGTACACTTGAGGCCTTTAATGCAATTCAATCAGAAATACGTATTAAAAACTATTAGTCATCACATGTTCATGTAAACAAACCTTATCATACCCAGCTTCGCTCAAACGTCCGCCCAGAGTCTCCCCAATTCCAGCTAGCTTCGTAACATGTTTGTTTCCAACAGGCTCTAAAAAGTCTCTGTGTTTTTGTGAAGTTGACGAAGCTGATTTACGTGGCATTTTGGATTGCAAGTTTATGCTCAAATTCCTAGACTAACGTCACAAATATTTTCACAGATATAAAAAATACCGAGAACTGCAAGCTTGGGCGGCAAGACTAATTATAAAGCGAACTGCGCAGTGTGGTGAAATTACATTGTAAGATATCGATATATCGATACCATAGAATATTTATGGATACTGTGCCATTCATTACTGGAAAAACCACGTCTTTTACAAATTTAAATTAATGTGGGTCACCCCCCCGGACTAAATATGTACGTAAAATACATTATTAAATTGATTAAGGTGAGATATAAAATTCACAGAATCTACATTTTAAAGAGTTGGAATATTGCAGCATACTTTATTCATAACATTCAATGTATTGCATACTTTAATGGACATAGTGCTGCCAAAATTTGAAATATTATTGAGACAAACTGACTACACTTTTAAAGGTTAACATGTTCAGAAACTCACAATTAAATCGTTATCGTACACGTAGAGTGCTGAAAAATACTCAAAATTTCTATACATACACATCAGAGAACTGCAACGGGTAAGAGATGTTCGATCAGACTCGAACATTGACTCGTACTCGTTGTGATTTTTTCACTTTGTTCAAGCGATCGGAGCGGATCGTTCGAACTGAGCGTTTGATTCGAACGGTCAGTTCGAATCAAATCGTCCGCAATCATGCTGATCGTTTGTGAGAGTTCGTTTCGATCCAATCACGTTCGAGTAGCAATGATCGAAATGATTTTTCAGCGTTTGTGAGCGTTCGTTTCGATCGAGTCACGAGTCATGATCGAACTTGCTGGTTGATTTGATTTGATTCATACCCGTTTTGTTCAAACGATCGGATCAATCATCGAGTCATACTCGAGTTGACTCGTTCAGAAAATGTGCGAGGCAGATCGCGCACGTATGTATTTATGCGCGTAAATATGTATATAAATGCAATAGTATTTATGCTTAAGACGTTTATTGTAAAATGTATTACGGGCTGCGTATACATACGTACATACATATGCATATACATACATACATGCAATTACACATGCCCATAATAAAATAATATTATTTTAATTTTTTTAAAGACTGGAAAAACTATCAAACTTTAAGTTATTTAAAATAAATTATACTTTTTTAATATTAATTAATTTAATTTTTTTATTTTACTTTTAATTTAAAATTTAAATTTTTAACAGACATTTTTCATTATTTTATTTTATAATATATAAACTATTCTAAGTTGACATTAAATAAATAAAAAAATATTTAAAACTAAATAAATAATTAATAAATAAATTATAAATAATAGTTTTAATAAAATTTGTGTGCATAATTGCGTTCATATAAATATGCATTTACATAAATATAATATAATTACATAAATATAAATGTATGTACATATATGCGCACATTTACTTAGAAGAAGAAGCAGGAAAAAAAATACAAAATCAACAGTGTCGTTTTCGATCGTACTCGAACAATCACAATCAAATCAAATCAGTCATCAAGTTCGATCATGACTCGTGACTCGATCGAAACGAACGCTCACAAACGCTCAAAAATCATTTCGATCATTGCTACTCGAACGTGATTGGATCGAAACGAACGCTCACAAACGATCACGATCCATGACGATCGCTGCTACTCGAACGTGATCGGATCGAAACGAACGCTCACAAACAATCACAATCAAATCAGATCGTATGACTCGAACGCTACTAGACCCGAATTGTTCGAAAGCAAAAAAAATCATACCCGCGACTCGATCGTAAACAAAGAGACCCGTGACTCGATCGAACCCGTTGCTACCGAGCTCAATCATACTCGAACATACCCGTTGCAGTTCTCTGATACACATCCCGTTGCTTTTGCTCCCACTTTGCCTATTACAGCAACAACAACGGTTTCCCTCCATTGTTATAATTTAGATAGTGTTTTTTTTTTTTGTCTATCCTCTAATTTGGTAGCACTTGACAAAATTTAAGGAGTAAGATAAGTTCTGAAATGCATTAAATGTGTTTTTTTGTTTCAGTGTGCATATTGTAAGAATTAAAACTGTGTTTCTTCATTTTTGGTGGTTTCCTCAAAGAAAGAACCGCAGCGAAAAAGTTTGTGATGATCCAATTCAATTATTAAATTAAAATTTTACCATTTCACAAATTCAAATTATTTATTGCATAAGTGAGGATATCAGCAATTCCCGCCTATGCTTTGCAACAACAAAGAAAATGGACAAACAAAAAACACACAAAGCATACAGAAAAATCGCTGATAAAGCTATATTAGAAAAAAGCTAAATTGCATATTTCCCCGTCCACACCCATTTATAATCTTCAGAACTGTTTGAATAGTTTTTATTTTTCACTCCATCTGTGAATGTTTATTTATTCAACTCAATGAGTTGAGCACTGAAAAGTTACAGTAAAGACTGCTAATGGGGGAATTATTTTTATATGATTTTTTTTCACAAGAACTCCTTGCTCCAACGTTGAGGCACTTGTAACAATCTGAGGATTGCTTGGAGTTAGCATTGCTAACATCGCTCATCCAACCCTGGAACCTGACCTGGTCTTGATCAAGCACCAAATACTGCCCGAGTACATTGGAAGCCTAAAAAAATGAAACGAGAATATTTACGTATATTTTAATGAAGTCCATATTTCGTTAGATGTACGTAAGTATGTATGTAGATACAGATGTATGTGGGTATATTTACCTTTTGGTAGCCGGCGTCGTTTAAGCGTCCGCCAAGAGTTTCGCCAATGCCAGCCAGCTTTGTAACTGGCTTACTTCCCATAGGTTCCATGAAATCCCTATGTTTTTGGGAAGTGCTTGAGGTTCTGGAGTTTTTAGACATTTTTGTAGATTTTTCTGTTAATTATTCCGCTGACTATCTGCACAACCAAGACCTTCAAGCTTTGAGGAAAGACAGCGAAAACCGCGCGAACTGCGCATTAAGATAATTCTTCAGATCAGATATCGACTTATCGACTATTTCCCCAGTGAATACATATTTATCGATATTGTATTTCGTGAATTTTTAGTTAGAAAATAGTGCATACTTTAATGGGCATAACTGGTACAAAAAACCGAAAATGATTTCGTTAAAATCGCAACAAAATAAATATATCAGGATGAATGGGAAGATTTTTGAATCAGGATACTTTTTATTTTGAGGTTTTACTTTTATTTGGAATATATATTTATAATAAGCTTCATATTATGAGCTTAAAAAAAAGGTTTATGGTGTTTTTGAATTACTTAATTAAATTTGACAAATACTTTAATAATTAACCGTTAACCGAGTTGTTGGTGTTTATGGGAAATTTGAAACGTTTCGTCACTTTATTTAGAAACCTGTAGTGAACCCTAATGCAGTTCTTGTATAAACAACTGAATTTAATGTTGTCTTCAATTTAGACCCAATTAACTCCCGCTGCGACTGATAAGGTGTAAAATGTCAAATTGCCGTCAAGCTTTCAAGCCAACTCGACTTTCTGATGGATCCAACAGTCTTGACTGACACCTGGCCCAGTCACAGGTTAACTATAAAAATCTTGGATCGTTGCATTCAGTTCATAGTATAACTTTAGCAGGAAATTGACAAAAAAAAAAAATAAGTTAAAAAATAATAGTGGAGAAAATGTTTAAGCTTGCGGTTCGTTGGCTCTGCGTGGCAGTTGTTTGGCAAGGTGAGAGTGTCTGACCGACTTTTTAGACATATTGGCCTGGCTAAGTTTAATTAAAATGCTCCCAGCTCAGAGGCAGAGCATTAATTACTCATCTTGCCCTGCAGCCGAAACCGGTTTGCGAGGGCACAAAAGGATTTAAAGTGAATGACACAAGAATTGACTTGAATTGGCAACAACGAATGGCTAAGAATCTTGGAACCTGACCTGAGATCAGTCGCAACGTAGCAAGCAACCGTTCAAGATGCCATCGAATACTCTTGCCTGCATTTGTAATGTCATAAACCCCTGTCGCAATGAGGTGTCCACCACCTTTGTGGTCGTACAATGGCTAATAACAGGATTCGCTGCACTTGCTCAAGTCGTGCGTCCCGTTCTCTTGCTCTGTAAAGTTTTTCCAACCCGAGCAAATTTAGAAATATGTAATTTATTTATTTTATATCGTAAACTTTTACAGTTGGCATACGCGGTGAGGTGTCGCTTAATCAGGAGGATTACAACAAGACCTGGATCTACATGCCAAATGGCGAGGGCAAGCCCGAGGTGGCCTATCTTGTGGAACCGCCGCCAGAGAATCGCATTAGTTTGCCGCAGCTTATACAATTCGAATATTATGGCAGGTGAGTTTCCATGCTTTTCAATTTCAAATTGTCCTATAAAATAAACTTTTATCGAATTTTTCCTCTGTTCCTTTGAAAACATTAACGATTTTAATAAATGAAACTTTTGTGGTAAAACTTTTTTCTTAAAATAATGGTCGATTTATATTAAATGACTGTCTTTCTGATAGGTTTTTATATCCCTAAATTTTATTAAAACGTTAATCTTTCTTTATTTAAGAAAATTAAATTTTTACACTTTTTGATAATTTTCATTAAAACTTAAAATTTTTGTAACTCTGCCAAAACTTGACCGATTTTATTATATTTGATACTCTTTGCTAGTGCCGCTCCCGATGATATGCGGAGTTCCAGTTTTTGGATTGATGGGAACGATTTTGAGCGTGTGCGTCACAAACGCGACACTTGGCAAGAAATGGCCGAGAATTTTGATCCCAATTTGGACACCAAAATTCTTGTGCACGGCTGGAAATCAAGCACCATGAGCAACTCCATTCAATCTATACGGGGAGCGTATTTGAAGCGGGGTCAAGTAAATGTATTTGCCATTAATTGGAGGGATCAGGCTGATAATATATATTATCTAACGCCGGCACGTTATACCGTTCAAGTTGGTCGAGCGGTGGCTAAACTGATCGATCTGCTGGTGGAAGAGAAGGATGCGGATCCGAATCGAATTCATCTAATTGGACACAGTCTAGGTGCGCATATTATGGGCTATGCCGGCTCCTATACCAAGTATCGTGTCAGTCGAGTTACGGGCCTTGATCCAGCGCGTCCCGCCTTCGAGGATTGTATTGGGCCAGAGAATCACTTGGACGCTACGGATGCCAATTTTGTGGATGTCATACACAGTTGTGCGGGATATCTTGGCTTTCGCAAACCCATTGGCATGGTGGACTTTTATCCCAATGGCGGCGGTCCACCTCAGCCGGGATGCACTGAGCTCTCCAGATTTTTAGTAAGTACACAAAAAGTTTTTTTTTTATTGTTTTATAATTAATTCAAAGGTCATGCCATAACGAATGTAATTTTTGACTTCGGACTTCAACCTTTAGCAGAACTGAATAGATTCATTCATTCATTCTGCATTTCAATTTTGTTTATTTAGAAAATTTAATTTTTGGGCCATCATCCAATTTTCCATACCAATTAGGTTTTAATGGAAAGGGTGCCCGATTGTGATTTTCGGGAATTGTAAATTTTAAATCTTAAATCTTATCAACATTTTACTAGTGATGTAAAAGTATATCGAAATATCGACAACTCGATTTTCGCAGAAGCGATAACCGAGTATTTCAACTCGATGATTTTTTGACGATCAATCGAGTTGATTAAATCGATTTCCATGAAAAATCGACAACTCACAAGGGATTGTTTATCGCAGTTAATTTGTAGAATTGACTTTGGTCGTTCAATTTTTGTTAATTTCCTGATTAAAACTTTGTTTAAATCTACAGTCTTCTGCAAAATTATCAACTCTTCGGTGTGTCTTAGATAACTTTGCGTTTTTGATTTATGTTTAAATTAATACATTTGTTTTTCTTTTTCTTCACAGCCGGATGCAGTCATGGTCGTTCGTATGAATACTATGCGGAGTCTATAAATAGTGAGAAGGGATTCTATGGCGTACCTTGCACCACATTGGACCAGCTGAAGGGTAAAAACTGCACAGGTGGTAAGATATTAATGGGTGATCAGGTGCCCAGGGACGCTAAAGGTATCTACCTGGTAAAAACAGCTAATAAGCCCAGTTACGCACTTGGTATGGACGACATCTGACTCAAGGATAACAAAATTAAATATACATTTCACAATGTTTAATTAATATTTTATTTAAATGTTTAACTTAAAATCAAGCTTAAACTAAATATACAAAAGTTAAAATTGCAACTGTTAGCGATCTCGATAGATTTAGGGTATAACATCTGTGCGCCTTCGGATAATATTGCTGCTCCTGTGGTTACCATTGGGCTGCAGCAGATCCTCGGGTCGTGGCTCGATCTCGTAGTGCTTATAGCCATCCACATCGTCAATTTCTTTGGCAACGAACTTGCCCAGCAGCGTGCCACGCCCCGCATAGGGCGGTACATACTTGAAGGTTGCTGCAGCCGTACCTCCAACTGGTATTTCAGCGATCTAAAAAGATGTGGAATCGATTAATTAGTTGCTAATGCTATTTATAAGGAACATTTTTCATTTATACCGATTTGCGGTATTCAAAAAAAAATTCTGTAAGAGACCACGCGCAAGCCTTATAATGATGTTTATAATGCTTATAATATTGGTTAAGAAACCCCTTCCAGCTCTTAGATACATGCCCACAAAGTTAGAATACTTTTTAAATCTTTAGGCCTCGCATTTAATAATACTTAAATTTATAGGGACGCACCTTAAATTTGAGGGGTTGTGCAATGCCAGGTCCCTCGATGGTGAACAGTCCCTTGTGCAGTGGAATGGGCAGTGGATTCGCCAGTCGAACAATTACATCAATTTCCTTTTGAGCCACAACATTAACATCCGATCCTCCGGATCCAAATTGGAACTTGATGTCGGGCTTGCGCACTCGGAAATCATCCTGGGCATAGTAATCGTAGTCCGTGTCCTTGACACGACAGGCGGCGGATATTTGAAAGGCGGCCTGTGACGACAGTTTCTCGAAGTACTCAAAGAACGTGACCTCCATGCGAACATATTCCGTTGTCTTTGGCTTCAGATCAAGCTCGAATCCCATGATCTTGACCTCCTCGGCACCGACACCCGTATAAAGGACTGCGTCACAATTGAGCTGACCAGTTGCCTGATGGATGCGCTCCTCGCTCTTGTTTGTGACCTTCAGCACAACCGTGAAGTTCTCACCGATCTTGATGTCATCCTTGAGCTCCATGCTGAACTCCACCTCGTTAAAGTTATCATTGAGATAGTATCGACTAAAGGCCTGACGGGATTGCTTCAATGCCTTCAACATGGTGCTGCGTTCCTCCTCGGTTTTTTCCGCATATTTGTAGGTGTCCGTGATGTCTTCACGTTCCCACTTCAACACCGCCTTGGTGCTAATCAGATGACCAATGGCCAAGGTGTCCTTGCGTAGCAGCTTCAATGGTTGACTGGGTCCATTGTAGCGCCAATAGAGTTTGTCCGCATTGACCTCGGAGTAGACAAATCCACAGTCGAAGGGACGCAAAATCTCGCCATGCTTTACGGCCAAGACTGAGGCGGGACCGACACGGTACATGTTATCGGACGCTTCCTGCGGCGTGGCATCCACCGCCTGCCAACCGTCATAGCCTCCATATTGTCCAATTCCCAAATCCGGACGCTGCATCCACAATTCGTTCCACACGTGATAATTCCAAATGGAATCCGTTGTCTCCGCATCCAGCTTCTTATTGTTGGCATCAATGAAGACATCTACGGTGAGGGAGGCTTGGGTATCATGGGCCGAGGAGTAGCAAGTGATGATTCTAGCTGGGATGCCCAGAGCACGAGATATGGTCGCGAGAACGCCACTAAAATTCCAACACTGTGCAAACTTTACCGACTTTTGGGTTTTGTAAAATTCCTGAAGAATCTCTGCGGAACCAGTCCACTTGGTAGGCGCTGTGCCGCCCGAGAAATCTTCAGACCAGTTGCCGAGCAACACGCCATCATCGTCCACGGAATTGACCAAAGCAGAGAGAGCTCTGGCCACACGCACAGGATCACCCCGATAGGCTGGTGGAATGCGTCCGACGGTGCCAAGGAGACGGAGACTGCACTCGAGCACATGACGCTCGAATTGGCCAATCTTCCAGACGGACGGACGAAGGCGGTTGTAGGAACCACGCCAGATAAGGGTCGTATCATGCATGACATACTCCTTGCGCTGCTCCCGGTTCTCCATGTAAACCTGATCATCCGGACACCAGGGATTAAACAGCACATAGATGGGCAGGGGCAAAGGATAACTGCGGGATCCATCGCCCAACAGCTTGGTATCAATATCCAAGCGCCATTCGGTGACCGGACAAGTGGCTGGCGGCTTGACGAGCACCGTCAACGTTTGACCCTCATGGGATTCAATACCAGCACCCCATTCCAGAGCATCCCCCAGATAATCGATGCCATCGTGCGGCACGAGAGCCATGAGAGTACCATGTCCTGGACTGGGTTTGCTATCATCGGCCACGCTAAAAATGAAACTGATGGCATCCTTGCTGGGACTGTAGTCCCGACTGAAGTGTATGCGCAGACGGAAAGGCTCCCCACGTCGCACAATCAATGCCTGCTTGGCGGACGCGGCATAGAAATGGCTCGTGTGGTGCTCGTCGTGATTGTCCTCCAGGCAGGATCCACACGTTGCACACCCAAAACCGCCGAGCTGCCAGCGTCTAATAAAAAACATGTTATATGAATTTAATAAATAAATAACAAAAAAAAATTATACATAAAAATATTACAAACACAAAAAAATTTTAATCAAAAATACTTTCATAAATTACCTAAAGCTTGAACAACATAAACAATGGAGTCCTTGTAGCGCTAGATTGTAAGATAATACAACTAATTGAAAAATAATCTTCAATTAAGTTGGTCTTATACATCCTGACAAAATTTGGTTCGGCTCGAACCAACCAGTCGAAAATCAATTTTTATTAAATTTAAATTTAAGTACACACTCGTTTTAATAGTTAAAATAATTAGATAAATATATAACACGACATCAGTTATTGTTTTTATCGCCCATCGACGATTCTACGGATCAGTTGGATGATCTCATAAAAATAATGTTGGCCGAGACGATAGGTTGTCATGATTAAACGCTGCAACCAAAATGAACATGTTGAATAATCGCCTTTGGCCATAAACAAACAAAAATTGTGGAATTCTGGCCAAAAGTTCAATGCCAGCACAATTAATTTTCATAGTGGACAATCGGGCGTATGCGTAATGCGCTGCTGCTATAGCGGCTGCTGTTGCCACTATTGACGCCCACAATAACAAAAACATTAGAGTCAAGGGGTATACAAATTGCCGGAAAGCATCATCATCATTATTATTATGTTGATGGACAGCAAATAGATGCAATAAAAATATATCTAAATGATACCTGTATGGGTAACATGTGCAACATAAAAACTGAATGAATTTACTATTTCAAAATTATTACCTTTTTTGTATAAAAACGATCATTTCATGTATACGTACTTAAAAGCAATGAAATTTTCTCAAATGTAAATTTTTGCAGAAATATGTAAAACTGAGTAAGGCCAGGAAGATTCTGAATGGTTTATTAAACCAAGTCAGTGTTGTGACTTATTGACTAATTTGGTAATGCATTGTGGACTTTATTGGCATGGAAAAAAATAATGCCAATGAAAATCAGTTGTGTTAATGATAAATAATTTTACTAGAATTGAAAATTGTAGTGCTAATGATATAACATTTCATTATAAATATTTTCCTTAGATTTCTAGCTGCCAAATTCAAGAAAACTAAATGAATTTATCAACATTGCATCTAATTGATTTGTGATTGTAATTTTTTTCAAAAAATTTCTGTTAAGTAAAATTAAACTATTTTATTTGTGATTTCATATTGAATATTCAAAAGCAAAACAAATATTTTTCCATTGAATACTCTTTGATCTATTCAGAGCTTTGAAAATGTTTAAGGGCGCTTCTTCAATTTAATTTCGCCTTTGATATGGAGTCAACTAATAGAAATAAAATACAATTTCCACATGGCTGCACCTTTAGACCTCAGAATTTCAGCAAAATGTATCAATATCAATTAATGTTTAACCTTTAAAGTGATCGGGTCTCTAAGTGGGATGCTGAAATTTGCATTTAGCGTTTCCATATCGATAAGATGGATTACTATGAGGAAGCTCAGATAAAGATTTATTAACAATGTTTGCAAACAACAAAAAATTTTAACGAAATCAAAAGTGTGTAAATATACGAATAAATAAATTTGCGTTAAATTCCGAAAATCCAAAAACGTGTCAAACAACTAACAGACAGAAATATTCAAACAAAGCGAGTGAAGTCATAGACGAAAAAATAAATATATTAAATTGACATAAGAGGAATGCTTTGGGACCAGCAAAATAATTTATTGTGCTGTGAAGCGTATGTCATATAGGGTCATATACGTAGTATGTAAATATGTATATATTTATATATATATTTAATAAATGCATGTTAATTACTTTCTAGATCTGGATCGGGACGTGTGCTCCGAAAGGGATTAAATGGGCGGGCGGGTGGCGGTGGCTGCCAGAAGCGTTGCAACCAGCCGGGTGCATAGCTGCGATACCAATTGGTCATCTTAACGTATTTAACACACACACACAACACACACTGACGCACAATACTTAACGGAAATTGCGCTTTAGCTGACTCTTGTATTGTATTCTTCGAACCAGCGTTTTTTTTAATATACCACAAGTAAAGTCAAAGCGAAGATCAAAGTCGAAATCGAAACCGTTCGCTGCGACGCCTAAAACCGCACTGATCGGAATCTCGTTGAAATAGTTTTGCTTGTCTGTTTAACAGAGCATTTGCTAACTGGCTCTCTAGTTCTCTCTCTTCCGCTCTCTCGTTCTATGTATGTTTCTTCGTTTGCTGTCATGATGCGTGATTGATCAGATTAAGATGGCTTCACTTTTTGGCTTGTCTGAGAGAGTTCGCTCACTGGTGCACTACTTCCTAAGTTCCCTCTCCTATTAGTTGCTATTTCTTCGTTGGTGCGCTCTCTGTTATTAAGAATTATGGAACGGGAAGCAGCTTGTGAGCAATGTCCGTTGGCGTTGCTTTGGTTATGGAAGCTACCATGTTGGTGTTAATATTGTGGCTGGTAGCACTACGTCATCGGCGCCGCATTCAAAGTCGAGTCTTGATTCAGTGCCGTAACGAATGAGGCCAATTTAATTGATTTATCTGTGAGCAAAAAGACCTGGAGCGAGCTCAATATCATCATCATTATCATCATATTAATGAACATTAATTTGCATGCGCTGAATGTTTTATTAATTCAGCTGTGCAAAATCAATCTAATGCACATTTGTGATCAACTCTTCCTAGAAATTCCCATTAGAGCCACATGAAACTCATGAACCAAATTTAAAGTTCCAAATTCTTTTGTAGAAAACTACTTTAAAAACTTACCCTAAGCTGTATTGAAGCGTAAGGCAAAGTATTAGAGTTACCTGTTATACAAACATTTGTACTGATTAAGTTAATCAATAGAATTAGAAATAATTCTATCTCTTTGTTACTTATAAAATTTATCACACCCTTTTGCCAATGGTTGCAGGGTATAAAAAAAGAATCTCTGGATATGTTTCCAAATTCCAAAGTTGTTTACAAACTTGAAATGATTAATATCACATGCTTTGTTTCCAGAAAAGATTGGCACATCAGTTAATTGCTGGAATTCATGCTATTTTAACAAATATATGTACATACACATAAATAATAATATATGTATTTATATTTGAGCACTTGTTTCAAGCGAAATTTTTGGACCTGCTGCTTAATGTCTTTAATAGCTTGCAGATGTTTATTATTTTATAAAATTTTTGATTTAAGATATTTCTGTATTGGGGAATGATTAAATGCCTTTAAAAAAAATAAATATCGTATGTACTTTGGATCGCATTCAATTGTAGGCAGTTAGATTTGAATTTAACACTCACACCCACAGTAAACAACAAATTTGCATACCAAAATGGCAATATCAATAGTAGGTAATAATAATAATTGCGCAAAACTGTGTGCATAGTCATTCAACATTCAGCAGAAAATTCTAAATAACTTTTAAATATTCACCTGGAGCAGCCAAAAGATTTGCATTGACATTACGTATACGCAGTGTCGTGTCAACTTCCGTCTCTGAACGTTTGTGGCAATTTTTGAAAAATCGTAGACAAGACGATTTCTGGCCCATTGTGGGGATTTCGAAATACTACAAATATTATCAGACGAGGGCGTTGCTTTAGTTAAACCGGTTTTCATACAATGATAAGGCTCCAAAGCGAACTGTGACTAAATACGTGCGGTATTGAAAAGTATTTTACTTAAACTCGACACGCGCGCTGTCAACAATTAACTGACAACATATTTACGTGGGATTTCGGTTAAAAAGGCAATTATAGCGGTTAAAAGTGTAACAGAATTATTTTCACATTACATCATCATCACGAAACGTTCGTTGTTCGATCGAGCGACTATCTCAGAGCATTAACATTTCTCGACTAGAAGCCCGAGCATCCATCTAACAAGTGTTTGATTTTACATATGTGAGTCGAATGTCTGAGGTTGACCCCAGCCAGTTAGTTGCTGACCTTGTCTGTCCAAAAAACCAGACATGCGTGTGTAAATTGATCGGCTTTAATGGAACACTTGAGAACAAATCAGATATATTTGACTTTTGATTGAATTCATAAGATTGCTGTTGTTGTTGCTATTGTCGTAAATAAAATAACTACTTAGTTGGTTGGCAGCTGTTGCCTTCTTAAGTATTCAAGGGGTGCAACACTGGACTAGCGGCTGCACTGTCCATAAGTGATGCAGCATCCTCCTTGCTGCCCGTTTGCGACAAATGCTTAACAATATCAACCCAATCCCAGCCACGTGCTCGCTCGCCCTTGTGATCAGTTCGTTCCCATTGACGACGCTTTTGCGATTTTGTCAGTTGTTCTTTTTTCGGCTCCTTTCGCTTAGCATCCGCATCGACATCGGAGATCTTAAGCGCTCCAACCCCATCATCAACTACAGCCATCGTGGGAGCAGTTTCTGGCTGTCCGGCCGTGAGCTGCTCAAGGTTGTCCTTTAAGCATTCAAAGAGCGTGTAAGTCATGCCACAGCCCAACCACTGTGAAGCCTCCGTTGTGAGTGCCGTCTGTATTTCCTCCTTTACGGCGGGCAAGCTGCAATTTAATACATATATCATCAGTAGATTGCTGGCAATAAACGCCTATTTATACTCACAGATTACGATTGTAGAAGGTGTTCATGTTAATCGTGGGCGCCTCGTCGGGATAGTTTTCGCCCCATTTCAGCTCCACGAGAAACGACTTGTAGTTGTCCTCTTCGCCATACTAAAAGCAGATGTTCAATATTGGCCAAGATGTGTGCATGTGGTGGTTCTTACTTTATATTGATATGTTGTCAAGTCGATTTCCTTGAAATTATCATCCCCCTCGTAAATGGACTGCAAAGCTTCGCGCTCATCTGTTTGCTGTTCCAGTGGCGTCGACATTTTGTTTCAGTAACAATGAATTTGTTTAATCAGCACACATTTCTTGAAAATTAACACAAATGTTAAAATAAATTGTATATTTGTCACAACAAAACAACGCAACAGCTGAGTGCCGGCAGGCAGTGCTGGAAGAAGAAGTAAACACACATCGTTGCAAAATATACATATTACATTGCCCGACCGCCACCATCTGTCGACCGTTCGGAGCTAAAACCAATCATGGCGGGCTATTTAAATCAAAATTGTCAATTTAAAAGAATTGTTTCAATTTTATATAAAAATATAGTTAAATTATAAATAAGATAAAATAAAGGTGATTATTTCTAAAAATTTACTTTTGAAAATGTATCTATTTTGTCGAATTTCATGGGTCTGGCAACATTTAAAGAAACGGCAACTTTTATTCTGCTAGGTGGGCAACGTCTTGTATTGCAGAGAGCTGAGAGTGAAAAAAATATAAACAAATAGATTGAAATATGCATTGCGTAAAACAATGTGAGTGCGAGTGGTGAATCATCGTTACTATTGCTAATTAACACATGCGTACGCCTCATATTCAATAACAAACAGCAACAGCTGAGTCTCGAAAATGTCGACGGATGCGGACTCTTCAATATCCGCATCGGAATGCGCACAATTGCTGGAATTCAAGAACTTTCTAGCGTCGTTTGCCGCCGCTGCCAGTGAACTGACCTCTGGCAATGAATTAACGCGCAATGGGAGTGGGAATTGTGTAACGCGCAGCAGCAACGACACTTATAAAGTCACGGCCGATGAGCAACGTGCGGAAATCGTGTCAACGATTTGGAAACAACTTTCTGTCAAAGGTTGTCCAAATGCATTTCAAATGAAATTGCTGCACATGGCCGCAGATAAAATGGAACAGGATTTGCGTCATGCCAAGGAATGTGAGGTCAATGTGGACCTTGACGAGACACAGTACGATCTATTGAAATTACAGAAATTCGTTAGCAGTCAGCTGGATAAATTCCTGCTCAAATTGACGGACAATGCGGCGATGGAAAAGTTGCAGCTATATGCTGATGACGAGGCGTTGTGCAGGGATCCCGCCGAGTGTCAGTGTGCATTAAAGCCTTGGTCTCCAGGACACAGTGCGGCGGCCATTAAGAATAAGCCGCGTAAAATGGAAGATCGCCATGTGTGTCTCGAGCGTTATGGTGAAATGTATCAGCTTGAGAAGCACAGTGACTGTCGTTTCTTTGGCGTATTCGATGGCCATTCGGGTGCTCTGTCCGCCTGCTATGTGACCAGTCAAATACCACAGTTGCTGGCACACCAGCTGCAACGTCCTGTTCCTGCAACAGGTTCAGGTGAACATAATGTCGACTTTTATCGCAATGCCTTCGAGACGGCATTTCTGCAGGCCGATGAACGTTTTGCCCAGAAACGCATCACGAGCGGCACAACTGCCGTTTGTGCTCTGATAACTGGGGAGCAGCAACTCTATATTGCCTGGGTGGGCGACTCCAAGGCGTTACTCGTAGGCAAACGCACCCAACTGCAGCTAGTGAAGCCCCACAAGCCGGAATCCCCGGACGAGCGACGTCGCATCGAAGTGAGCGGTGGTGCTGTGATTCATGCCCAGGGCCAATGGCGGGTTAATGGCATACTCAATGTGGGACGTTCCATTGGCGATTACAGTCTCGAGGCGGTCATTGCCGAACCGGATTTTGTTGATGTGCAGCTGAGTGAGGCCCATGATTTCTTAATCCTGGGCACCGACGGCCTCTGGGATCATGTGCCCGAGTCCATTATTGTGGACACTATCTATGAATGCCTGGCCGAGGCGACAACCCAACTCGATGACATTCCCAAACTGCTTGTAGATGCTGCCAAAGATCACGACTCACAGGATAATATAACCGTTGTCCTGGTGCTGCTAAAGCCACGCGATCAAATTGGTCTCGGCTAGAGTTCCATGTGAATTCTATATTTACAGCGAATGTATCATTAATTGTTATACGCATTGTTGTTTGTAATACCCGTTACACAGAGAATATTAGGGTATATTGTATTCGTTGGAATGCATGTAACAGAGAGGAGCACGCCATATAAAGTAAATATGTTCTGAGTCATCTCAGCTTTAAATTTATAGATATAATTAAATGTATATGTAAATCGCGTAACGGGTATCTTATAGTCGGTGTCTCGACTATAGCGTTCTTGTTTACTTGTTCATGTAAATAGCTTTAAGATCGCATTTTGGATGACGTACATTCTCATGTGCCTGTAGCGTCCGGCAGCCTGAAAAACGCTCCTTTGGTTGCCTCCTCGAATAAGCTCAAATCATAAATATTGTGCATGCTCCAATTAAACACACATATTTATAGATTTATTAACAAATGTGCATTCTATATTTACATACCCACACAAATAGTTAACATTTTTTTGGCCGCTTTTAAATAGCTTACAATGCTTCCGCCAAATTTGCATGTTGTATATAAAGATTACATATACATATGTATACAGAAGTATATGGTATAAATATATTTATATAGCCCAGTTGACAAACGTAACGAAAGTCCAACGAATGCTCGATTTTACGAGCACTATTTAAAGAAAGGGAAACCCCCAATTTTTACAGATTCCCCCTTTAACAATTAAAATACAAATATTGCTAACAATCATGAAACTAGTGATATTTGCTGTAAAGAACCATAAAAATAATCCCAAAGAAATATTTTCCTCTACTTAAAAAAAATCTTTGATCCTATTACAAGTAACTCTTAAAAAATATTATTAAATTCTTTTAGCTCTTGAAAACTATCAGAAAAAGTAGCAACTGCAATGTTTTTAAAGCCAATGTTAATAATATGTAAATTTGTAGAAAAGAAAGAGGTTTGTCAACTGGTTAAACATAGAACCTATAAATAAACATATTTACAAGGCGCACACACAAACAAAAAAACACACACACCTGTAATCAGCGTTGTTGCTGAAATCCCACACAGATTAAGTACCTTTTTATACAAGAACTTTATGCATTTTAACAAAAAAAAAAAACACATTTTAAAACAAACAATACAAATACAAATTGTTTAATAATTTTTTTATTGGAATAAAGTCAAAGTCGCGTTGAGAAACTAAACTAACTGCCAGAATTTGGCGGATGTTGTTGTGATTGTGAGGGAGGTGGTGGTGCTCCATAGGCTGGATGCTGTGGCGGGTACATGTGTGGTGGTGGTGGTGGTGGCATGCCCATGTGTGGTGGTGGCATGGCATAAGGATGCGGTGGTGGTGGCATCCCATAACCATAGCCATGTGTGGGCATTGGAAATGCCATGCCCGGCATCATATTAAAGTTGGCCACCGGCGGATGAAAGTTGTGATAGTAATTTGAGTGCCAGCTACCAGGATTATAGCTGGGATGATAGTTGTATTCGGAATCACGTGATTGTGAACGAGATTGCGAATGGTTTTGTTGTTGCTGGTTACCATTTTGATAATTATTTGACTGTCTGTTGTCCCGTTGGGCACGGCGACCTCGTTGTCTTGATGGCGCCGCCGCCTCCGAAACTTCGGTGGCAACCGTGGAAACTGTGTCCACAGAATCCGTGGAATTGGTGCGCTCCCGCTGACGCTTCTTGCGCTGCTCCCAGCGTGCTTCACGCTCTGCCTCATCATCCGAGTAATCAATGAATTTGGCCGGCGGCTCCACATCATTCTCCCAAGATGCATCTGAGCCACGCACCTGCATCAGCTTGGACAGAATGACAAACTGTGTGTGCTCGGTTTGTGGAGCACAGTAGACAATGTCGCCAATGTTGATGCCGCGATCCTTGATCTGTTGATTGCTGTTGAAGCGCACACAATAGAGGGGATCAGCCACCTGGCCGAGCACATCGAATACCTGGCCAAGCACTTTGCGCCCCTTCTCGAGGAACAGCACCGTGTCCAGATCGAACAGCATGGAATTGGGCAGCACACTTACAAGCACCAGTTGATCCACAATCGAATGCACTTTGCCCAACTCTATGCACTCATCCTCCGGCACTGTAATCTCCAGTTGATCTATGGGCGGCAATTCATCCAGCAGCATCTCACCACGTACTTTAGGCGGCTGACGACGACGTGGTCGGGCATCATCGTCCAAATCATCATCATCTTCATCGCATTCCTCGGTGTTAATTCTCTTGTCTATCTTCTGGCGCAGCGCTGTCAGATACTCGCCCTCAGAGTCCGAATCCGAATCGCTGCTGCTGTCGCTGCCTGAGCTCACGGCAACCACTTGTCGCCGGCCTGTGGTAGTCCTGATCTCTGTATTTGTGACAGGCACTTCAACTACATCATCGTTGTCACTGTCCTCTGCATCGGCTGCTCCTTGCGTATCTGAATCCACATCAGAGCTGTAGGCGGCAAGCAAACTTAGACTGTTTGATGGGTTTGCCGCAGTTCCAGTGGCTGCAATAGTTGATGCTACTGGTGGCACAGCTTCTTGAGTTGTCGATGGTGTTGTTTCTTCCACTGCTGATGCCGAAGGAGTTGCGTCCACTGTCGTCTCGCATTCTATTTCAGTTGCTGTCTCAATTAATTGTGCGTCTATTTCGAGTTGTGGATCAGTGCACATTGGCTCAGTAACAAGCTTGGTCTCTGTGACTTCAGATGTTGACTGTGCTCTGTTTGCAGGCTGTTCATCTGACTCAGAAATCTGTTCTGACTCAGCAACCACAACAGCTTCACTTTCTATTGACAAAAATAGAAATTGTAAATACATATGAAATTGATGCTGTCCACTTTATATAGCTGTACTTTACCTGCTTTACTTGTTGTATCAGCTGGTGTTGCCTCTTTTTCCATTGCAACAGCGTCTTCCATAACAGGCTCACTGATAGCTCCATCTACTTCAACTGTTGGAGGCGTGGTCTCCGTCTGCACAGCGGCTGTGTTGACCACACTCTCGGCCGGCACAGCCTCTGGCTGCACAGCTTCCATAGTTTAATAGCGTTTTTAAATTGTTGTCCAACTCGCAACACGTTTGTTCGTTGCTCGCACGTGTTTTGATTTGAAACCAGACAGTCGATTGTATGGTATCGATAGACAGTATCGATACTCATTAGCTTGTGTTTGTTTGGTTTATACCTATCGTATAAATAGTTGCTTATAGTATCGATAGTTATTAGCTCATCAATAACACAAAAACTCAATAAAAAATGAATAAATTTTAATAAAATTTAAAATTTGACACTAGACAAAATTAAGGTTTTAATGAAGTTTTAAAGTTCGTCAGCTCTCAGGAAAAGTAGTTAGAAAATTAAATTCTTAAAAAATTAAAAAAAGGTAAGGAAATTCAGAATATCTTTTTTCGATATTTTAAATAAAAAAAATCAAATCAAATCGGAATCTTTTACTGTATGGGCAATCCTAGGTTTAAGGACGCCGCGCCGAAAAACAACGTTTTTCCCAATGGAACAAATTTGATTTGAGCATTTTTAATAAGAGTTGGCGGACAAAAAAATAGCACCAATCCCCTATATTTTAAAAGGACAAATCTTCACATAATTTCAAATACTTTGCAAATACTTCACATAAGTGAGCGGGATTGGCGATCTTGTGTTTGCGGAGTGCGTGTACCGCAAACAAAAAGCTTTTTCATGGAGACCTGAGACATTGTTTATTGCGTAAAATGTCAAAGAATTTTATTTATTCATCTATTAAAATCAATTGCGTGTTTACTTCTAGAATTTTCAAGCTAATTTTAAGTGCTAAGCTAATGGACTTCACGTTTGACAAATAAATTTAAATTATTACATTCGAAGCTTATAAATAATATTACACCGCTTGCACACTGTCAAGTGTTTTAAATTAAACTAAGCTATGTACAATTTCATGAAATGCAATTGAAGCGTTTAGTTCAATGCGCAGATCGTGTGCTTGTTTTTGTTTCATTGGATTTAGGTAAATAGTACCATTTTGAAATGTGGTAAGTTATTACAAAATAGATTTCGAATTCTTTCGAGTTAAAAATAAGCACATCCTTATAATTGAAATGCTAAAACGTGTTAAAACGGCTAATCGACACTGGAAAGTCCAATTGGACTTTTGGAATATTATACTCATGTTAGAATATATCGATTATAAACATTACTTTGTGCTAAGGCAGAGTTTACATAGTTGGAAGATGTTCACGTTTAGAATATTCGATTTTTAAAAATTATTTAGTACAAGTGCGATCGAGTTTTATGAGATTAATTGTAAATATCTATGTGTTCGTGTAAATATGTATTATCGCAATAGTTTGCTAATATCAACGTTTGCCTTATGGTTTATGGTGTAACCATGTGAGATATGTGTGAGAATGTGTATTGTTGTAAGCTTAATTAAAGTTAAATAAAAACTTTCATAACAAGCATGCTAGCGCAGTATCATCTTTGGTCCAATTGGCAGGCATAAGGCCCAACCTACACCTTCCAATCCAAACGATACTCATCCACCAGCAGCAAATGTTGATTGACAAACCAACCTAAAAAGATAATATTAATTTGGAATCGAAATAAGTTGTTTATTTCCATTTTTCACTTACCCTCCTGTTGTGCTAGATTTAGAAACTCCTGCCATTTGCCTTGTATGTCCCAATACTTTTCCTTTATCTGGTTTCTATCCTGCAAATACGAGACGGCGAAAAAGTATGCCTTCAACACATCCTGGGAACGTGTATCAAAGTGCAGATAGACGCCCAAGTGTTTTTTGCTCTCCGCTATAATGAAACGCTCATTCGGATCAAATGAGGAGACAATGTTCTCTATGACGATGCTGCTTTTATATTCATCTATAAGATGCTTAACACTCAGTCCAAGGCGTATATTAAGCGACACTGACACAGTCTGTCCAACTGTAACGCGTTCCATTTTATTGACCTAAACGAAAGACCTTATTAGAAATTTGGTGACAATACTCAGAGGATGTTGACCTATATCAAATTTATTTTAAAATTTGGCCACGCCCACTTCCGCCCCCTTTGTTTTTTTGTAAATCACAAATAATTATTAAGCTTTATTGATACAAATAAAATTCTTTAAATTACCATTAAAGTGATTATTTGGCTTTTCTTATAACAATTTTATTGGTTACTGATATTTATTTAAACCAAGGAATCAAACCAAAACCGTTCCGAAACAACTATTTCGTTAAAAGGTTCTATTTCAGTTTTTTTTTTCTTTCGGTTTCGGTATCAGTACGGGTAAGTAATAGTACACCAAATCAATTATGAAACATTTTAAAATGATAAGGTGTCTTTTTATCGAGATCGAAGAAAATATATAAATCCAGAGGAATACAATTTTTTGAACGAATTTAATAAAATTTGAATGCAAATAAATAAATATGCCAACCCATGATAAAAATGACATTCCGCTTGAAAATCGGTAAAGTTTTGCCAAAGTTTTGACAGTTGGAAGTTTTTCAACTCTTTGACATAGCAACTTAACCACAACCGTACCGGTACCATCGTTTCGGTTTACGGTTTCAGTTCCGGCACTAAAAATAAGACGGTTAGTTTCGGTTAACCGCTTCGATACCGATTACGGTGTTATTCCCTGATTTAAGCAAATAGCAGAGTTATAACAATTTGCGATCCCTTAAGAAAACAATTACTTGACATACTGTTTAACTCACCTGCTGTGGATTCAGCATACGAGATGACCGAAAGAATTCCTCCAGAGCAATCAAATATCGAGATTCATTGAAAGTGCGCAGGCAAACGGAACGCACAGCCTTAAGATTGGCATAAAGATGCAGCGTGACGACAATGTAGAAAATAGTGTACAACATCGCCTGGCTCTTGATGAACGTCAGCAAATAGAGACCCACAAAGGAGGCCACCAAATTGACGCATGTCTCCTGTGAACTGTCCTTGGAAGCCACATCCGCTAAATTGCCGCGCACTGCATGATGTTGTGTTAGGGCGGCACGTGTCGCGCCACCCGCCACGCCCACAATGGCCTTTAGCAGGGTGGAGCCGCAGAGTATTTGTGTAGCGAAATGTGGATACTTGGGAAGCACATAGATTTCGATGCCCATGGCCAAATCGTTGAGAAAATCGGCGCGTAATCGCCATTTCTTCGAGTCCACATCCAATTGAGAGCCCTGCCACCAGGCGAAAATGATACGGCCCACATGCCCACTGCCCTCCTTTAGTATCCACGTAACTGTGGCCGAATATGCATTTACATTATCACTGCCCACTCCAAGACCCTTGAGAATCGCATGAGTGCAGAGTGTTCCGCAAATTGTGCTGCAAAATGCCTGCAATGTGTCCCATATTTGATAGGCAGCATAGTCCTCAGATACCGAGTCCGGATAGCCCTTGGGCAGAAATATGTTCTGCAGCACTCGGAACAGTAGAAACTTCTCCTGTATTACCAGCTTATCGCCACGGAGAGGGACGCGCACAATATTGCTTTGATCTAAGAATTAAAGCTTGCAATCTTTGTTTCCAATAAGATTGTGACATCTAGCACTTACCTGCCGGCGTTACATAGAGTATTTCCTCGCCTTTGGTTCCATATTGCTCGCGAAAATGTATTTTCATTATTGAACATAAATTCAATGCTTGCCTTGTTTACGCAAATCGCGAACCCCGAGTGCGCGTGCACCTCCCTTGCGCACAAGCCATCACTGTTGACAACTTTGCTATTTTATAGCTAGATCTGTCATCGCTATCGATTTAAGTTTGTGATTTTAATCAACAAACAATTGTTAAAAAAGCAATGAGTGGAAATTATGAAAAAACCATTTTATTCGTAATCAGTTAATTTTGGGTGGTCGTAATCACGCGGGTGAAGAAGTTCAAAATTTAATTCTAAATAAAAAATCCAAAACTTGACAAAGCTCTAGCAATAATTCTGCGAACATTTTCAAAATTCTAGCTTACATGTGCAAACGATACTTTGTTTTCGAAAAAGATACTTTTATAAAAGTTGGTACCAATTCCAAGGATCTTTTTACGAATTCCAAGGTCTGGCAGTGTTTAACGTTGCCAGGTGGCAAAGTTTTTCGAAAAACAGCTGCTGCCAAAGAAAAAAAAAAATCGGCCAAATCGTACTGTGTGGCAACTCCATTAGACACGAAAAAGAGATAAAAGAGACGAAACAAAACAAATCTGCCATTCAACAAACTGAATCGCAACATAAAAGTTCGACAAAGCAAAAAATAAACAACCCGAAAGGGAAAATAATTAATTAATTATTTTGATAATTAATTAATACAAAGTGTACAAGTGATAATACCGTTTGAGTAATTCACAAAAGTTTTAAAGTGATACAATTGTGGTCTGAGACAATATTCTAAATTTAACTGTTGACTGTGTAAAAAAAAACAAAGTAAACTTTTGGCAACAATCTGACAAATTTTACTAGCGAGCTCCACCAAGGCAACACAACACAACACAGAAATACAGCAGGCAATGTCATTAGAGGAATTAAAAGCAACTATACGCCGATTTCCAAAGCTTCTGGGTGGTATTGGCATATTGACCACGTAAGTAACAAACGGTGGAAAAGTGTACTGGAGCAACAGCTGTAACGAAATACACAAAGCATTTATAATAACAACCCATAAAACTACGTAAAGCACGACATTTAAGGGGGCTCGCCGTTAAACATTCAAGTTAATTTAAGCCTTGGCATGCAAGGTGGCGCCACTGCAAACTGAACGCTTGTCTGACTTTATATTTATAGTATTTCTAATTTACATATACATTTCATGTCGAGTGCAGTTGCACTAACAAGTGCAATTTCCGCGTTCGACCAATAACTAAACAGCCGATATCTAAAGTGACGTCACTTGTTTACAACAGAATTTCTAAGAAAAAAAAACAATACACTCATTCTGCAATCAATGCCAACTCTCCCAACTGTTGTTGTTGCTGATTTTAACACAACAAGATCAAAACAAACGTACGATTTTGCTAAAATGAGATAGCACTATTCAAATTGTTGTTGTTGTTGTTAACAGCTTTTTGTGTTTCTTTTGCTTCGCTGCTTCTTGTGCGTAACAGCTGTTCAAGGCCCCCCTCCTCGCTCACGCATACACAATACATGCATACAAAACACACACATACATAGTCCATTAAATTGTGCGCAATTTGTTTTTGCCAAAAACCTCGCAAAATTGTAGTTTGTTCTTATCGTTGTTATTGTTGATGATGTTGTTGTTGTTTATAGTTTTAAAAATCGTTGGCGCGTGTGGCGCTTCTTCTCTTGGTATGGGCTGACGTGCCCACTTTTATAAAAATAACAATTTGTTGTTGTTTATCTAACTCACGTTTATGGCAACAACAATTTGTTGGCAGCAGTGTTAGCTGATTATATTTGTCCCAATTAAACACAATAACAACAACAATACTAATTTAGATAGTTATTAGCACGTGTAGAATTTGGAATATATATATGTCGGGAGCAGAAATAAATTAAGCTTCGAATTTATTTAATCTGGTTATACTTGTATGTACATATAATAATTAAAATCTGTAAATCTCCAACTCTTTAAGCTGCAAATTGACATTAGAAGAGCTGCATACTGTAATCTGGCTCTCTTTAATGTAAAGATGGAAAAAAAAAGATATGCAGAATCTTGTAATGGAATTAACAGTCACTCGATCGCTGTTATCTAAATAGAATATAAGTCACACTTACTAAAGAATCCTCTAATCCGATTTTTCTAAACAATTTAATTTCAGCGCCGGCATCATCCTCTACGAGACACCACAAATCCGTAAATATCTCGCTCAATATGTGGACAAGAAGCAACAGGAACCGGACAAGCGTCGCACCGAATACATCTACATTAAATATCACATTTATCGGGAATCCATGCGCAAGTTGCAACAGAAGCAGGAGGATGAAAAGAAGTGGATCAGTGTCATCATCAATCCCATTGGCAAATGGTGGAAGGCTGCCAAGCATTCGGTTGCCTGGCGTCTGTTGAACATTGCCCAAACCGGCAGTCAGGCGGAGCGTTTGAAGGCTGTCCAGCAGCTGGTTTGTATGGATCATCTCAAGGATTGGGACTTTCGTCATTTGGCACAGATCTGTGATGCACGCACTTGCGTTTCCTTGGCCCGCTGTGGTGCCGATGTCCGTTGGTTTATGCCCGTGCCAAGGCGTCGTTGCATCAAAAATCCAAAAATGCTGCTCTCCGAACTCCACGTGATGCTCGCCCGTCTCCGTCCCTCGTCCTGCGTGGATCACTTCTTTAGCAAATATTTTCCCGAGCAACACGACACGGTAAATATTAAAAAAGCAAAAGAGAGAGGAAACAGGAAAATTTGAATTTATTTTAATTAATTCTTTAATAGGAGGGCATTCATGAGTTTTTCACACCAGAACAGTCGATTACACTGTCCACTCAGGACACGGATTTGCTGAAAGAGATCATATCGTTTCTGCATCACATCACAAAGGATCCCAAAGTGTCGGCCCAGATCATACACGATGGCGGTCTAATGCATTTAATGGAATTGCGCAAGATCTTCAATGATGACAATGAGACATTGGCGACATTATGCAAAGTGCTGGCCAACATGTCCATGGTGCCGGATGCAGTGGAGCATTTCTTTGTCTCTGGCTGGGTGGGCACCTTGGCCGAATGGCAACAGTGTGCCGATCTACGCCTTCAAGTGATCTCTGCCAAGACGATGGCTAATCTGGATCATGACGATCCCAATCAGTTCACATATCCACCGAATGTGTATCCCCTGCATCCACGTGTGCGAACACGTCGCAAGCCCACAGCTGACATTGTCTTTGTCCATGGACTTTTGGGTGGTGTGTTCATTACCTGGCGGCAACGGGATCGCAAACCCACCGAGCTGGGACTCTACGGCAAGAATGCGTTCTACACCAGCGAAACGGATGACGTGTTCCTCGTCGGCGAACAGAAGCGTATTAATGGCAACAGGCAGAAACAACAGCACCAACAACAGCAACAACAGCCGCAGCAACAAACAAAGCAACAATTGGTGCCGACACAGATTCAATCCAATGGAGAGGCAGCCAAGGCAACTGTTGCCAAACCGGAATCCCTTAAAGGTCAAGTGTTGAAGACCAGCAAAAAGGTGCAGGAAAAACATCTGAACATCAGCGATGCGGCCACTAAAGAATTTGTGGAGACGCTGCGAAATGAGGCGGAATTAGACTCGGACTGGGAGGTAGTGCATCCGGATATTCCAGTGTACGCCAGTGAGAATTGTCGTGGCATGTTCAGCGTGTCGGGCAACGAGTGGAACAACCAGGATGCATCCGAAGAGTATACTAACTGCTGGCCAATGGAGTGGCTGCCAGATGATTATCCAGATGCAAGGTAAGCACTCAGAGATATAGATAATAATATAAGAGTTTTTAGAAAAAATTTAAAATTTAAAAAACGGAACAAAATTAGGAAGAACTAGTTTTGAAAGACAAATTACGTAGCCAAAATTAGGAAACTTACATTTGAAAGCCAAATTAAAAAATATTTTATTATTTTTATCTTTTTAAATTTCTTGTTTAAGATTCAGAAATACTTTTGAAAAGAAACCAGCAAACAAAAACAACATTTTAAAGTAATATTTTTGAAGTATATAAGAAGTAGATTATTTCTAATTGTTGTACTCTAAAATTTTGCATAAATAATGGGAAAAGAGAATATTGTTATATTTTAGGTTTTCTAATTTATGCTTCCGTATTTTGGATTCTATAGATTATTTTTCTCGTGCAAATATTCGAAATTAGTTTGATCTAATTTGAGCTTTATTTTTGGCAGAATCATCGGCATTGACTACACATCCGCTGTCACCGAGTGGTCGGCTAATTTCACCAAGTACTGTCCATGTGAGAAGGGTCAGGGACACATCGATGTGCGAGCTGGTTCGCTGTTGGAGCGCATTGCCGCATCCGACGTGGGCAATGAGCGTCCAGTGGTATGGATCGGTCATTCAATGGGAGGTCTGCTCACCAAGATCATGCTCCTGAAATCATTGGACTCCACTGAACCGAATGTTCAGCAGATTGCCAAGAATACCAGGGGTATTGTGTTTCTGGGTACACCACATCGTGGCTCATCCATTGCCAAGTGGAAACAGCACATGCAAGTGATACTCTCACCATCGATCGAGGTTAAGGAAATGGAAGAGAACTCACCGAAATTGCTTGACATGCACCGCCGTTTCATGGGCAGCTTGCACACACGCCTGCGTCATGTGAATGTCCTCAGTGTGGCCGAAGGATCTCCCACCATGCTGACCTCATTCAAGTTTCCACTGCGCATTGTCACCGAGGAATCGTCGCGCATTGATTTCGGTGATTTCTATTTGCTCAAAGACGATCATCTCAGTCTGTCCAAGCCCATTTATAGACAGTCCTTCCTCTATCAGAGACTGCTCCATGTCATCAAGGATGCCATCAAACAGAGCAATGAGCCCAAGGATGCGGATGAGCAAGCGACGCCCCAGACTGATTTATCAACTTTGAATATTGTGGGCACAATATTTAAGGGCACCAAAGGATTATTTGAAATGCTCCCGCGTGTTGCCCTTCGCTTTACCACATAGAGCGCAAAAACACAAAACCAAAAGCAACGCACAATGTACCTTGATGGATTTGCACTCAGCACTCACCATTTAATTTCTATTAGTTTATAAAAAAAAATATCAAGTATTTCTTTCTCAGAACGACTCACACGACCCCCGTGTTCATTTATCTTACAATATGTGTATCTATGTATATCATTGAGTGTAACTCTTTCTATACGAATCTTAATTTATTTCTTAACCTATAAGAATAAGAAACAATAAATACAAAGTTTATAATTATGACTCTACAAATATGGACTTTTTCAGGATTATTAGCTCTTAAGTTCTTTATTGACATTTTCCTGAAAATGCCAAATACATATATTTTATGGTATGGTTTCTTGCACTGCACTCGTCTCCATTTGCTTTGCCCGAAGTCGCTCCTGTGCCAGACGTCGATTCTCAGCAATCCTGGCCATTTGCTCCGTGGACAACTTATTTGCTGCCGGTGTCGCTGGCTGCGACGGCGGCAGAGGTTGCAGATAGTCACTTGTGTCAGCGTCGCGCACAGAATACGGCGTGGATACAACGGCATTGCGTGAAAATGAGGGTGTCACCAGTGTACTACTGACTGTGGACATGTTGCGCCGGTTTACAGCCGGTGTGCGTGGCGCCAGCTTTGACATGGCAATTTGTTCGCCGAGCAGGGCATCAAATTCATCAAATGGCTCGGCGACATCGTTTGGATCTTCATCGTTGGCATTGTCAGGCACCTCATCCTGTAGATTCAGCTCCTCTAGTTGCCCAAGGCGATAGCGTGTCATGTGCACCTGCAGTGGTTTCTTCTTTCCCAGTCTTTCGATATTGCTGAGCACGTCATCGAAGGTGTAGTTCGGGTACATGCGATGTCCCCAGTGCTGCAGGCGTCTCAGGATCTCGTCCAAATCGGCCTTTTCATGACCCCTGCCCTTGAATTTGATGTCCTTGAAGTAGTTCTCGATTGTGTGCAAGCCACGTGGTCCACGCAGTTTGTCCACGGTCAAGCGGGGTCGAGGATTACGTACTGCTCGCTTTTTAGGCTCTACCTTGACACCTTCCTGATCACCGGTTGCAGCTTCATCCGCATCAGCGTCATCGCCGAACAGCTTCTCACCTGTGTCGCCGTCGTTATCACTGGGTAGCTGATCATTGTCGTTGCCGATATTGTCATTGAACAGGTCGTCAACCCCATCATCACCAAATATGGATGCCATCGAGGAGTTTAAGAATCAACATAACCACCACTCGACACTCGAGAGTAACAAGCTGGTTTGCCGCCATTTCTCTGCTTCTTGCCGTTGTCAATCACACAAAGCGTACACACGATGGGCAGTGCTGCCAACTTGCTCAGCGTAATTTGCTTCTTTGTTATATAATTTGTATGCTTGTTCGCAATCAAATTATAATTTATAGACGTTTTACATTAAAACTAACAAGATTTGAACAGTATTTTGTTGATGAAGAAATTATAGAGGCAAAAGTAAGTGGTGAAAAGTAGCAGTTGGCAGCGTGGCATTATTTAGCAACCCTGCCTTTGTGTGGCCTGGCAACACCAGTAACGCCATACTTCTGAAATGCTTTTTTCGGTCGAGTTTATAATATCCGCATAATTCTGAAAAACAGCTAAAGCAAGTAAAAGAAGTATTTAAAAACAGATATTTATGCAATTTGGGTAAATGCTGTATCCAATTGCCATAACGTCAAAGTGATTAACGCGCCAAAACATTGCAAAATAGCAATTTTCTGGGAAAAAGCGATAGCAGAAAATAATTCGAGTGTGGTGAAAATACGTTTTACGCATTTTACTGTGTGTTCGCCCATCAGCTGCGGCTGTCAAAAGTTGCCGTGCGTGGTGGGTAGCCAGCCACAAGCCGAAAACAAAACACGATAAAATTATGAACAACATTTTGTAAACAATAAAACGTGAGTGTACGAAATGGATAAGCGCTACAAATGGAATGTCAGCCAGCAGAGAGGTGGCTACGTGGAGCCACAACAAGCCTATGGTCAACATATGCCCAGATCCGCTTATCAACTGCCATTCAAAAACTATTCGCGCCTCAATCATAGCTATAGCTATGGTAAACATAATGCACCTGCTCCCAGTAACAATTACTACAAGAAACCGCCCCCGCCTCCACCGGTGCATGCCCGAGAAAGTGGCGGCAATTGGTTGGCGCAAGCAGCGGAATCGGAAAGTGCCCAAAACAACAGCTCCGAAGTGGTCACATTGATTGTGGAGAACAACAATTTAAAAAACATGATATTGCTGCATATGAATCTAATGCAGGAGCAGACTGACCAACTCAAGGGTAAAGACAAGGAGCTGGATGATCAAAGCGGTCGCATCAAAACATTGCTGTCCCAGAACCAGGAACTAATGCAGCAGATTGCTAAGCTCAGTCAAAGGATTGACGATTTACGTAATCAACTGCGACGGTGTGTCAAGCGAACGGCGAACGATGATGAGGAACAGCAGATGTCGGTGCCCAAGGCAAAGATCCAGTGTTATGTGGAGAAACAAACCCAAACGCTCGATTTGCTTCACGAGGAGCAGGAGGAGGTGGAGGCGGAGGAGGAGGCAGTGATTCATCGCTACGAATCACCGAAAGTGATTGTCACATCTGTCACTGATTTGCCGCCCACGCAGCCGGTTGCATCTGTTTTGGATAACAGCAAAGGTCGCGGAGAATTCAATGGTGGCAAAAAGGTTAGCACGATATTCCTACATCGTGTGCACCAGGAGAAGTCTTGCATTCAGTTGCAAGATGATGAGCAACGGCAGGAAGAGGAACAGGATATGGAGGATGAACAAGAAGCGAATGATTTGCAGAGGGTGGTAGAGGAGGAGCAGGTGGAGGAGGCGGAGGAGCATATCTATGCGGCGGACGAAATGGAAGTTGTAAATGAAACGGAAATTGGTGCCGAGCATGAACTGGTTACCGAGGAGGTGGCAGAAGATGATCCAGTCAACAATGGTCACATCTATGAAGAAGAAGTTGTGGAGCAAGAAATTGACAACAATTGCGGGACGAGTAATCTCTGGCAGCACGAGACGACGCAGCAGGAGCATGAGGTGGAGGCGGAGGAGGAGGAAAATGAATCGTCGGAGGAGGAGCATGAGACAGAGGAGGAGGATGACGATGAAGCAGAGTCGGAGGATGAGACGGAACCGGTGCCAGAGCCAGAGGAAGAGAAAGTAACAGAAGCAGTCCAGGATCAGGTAAGCATTTGCAATAGCTACAAAAGTCCATTTACTAAGAAAGACTTACTCCCTTTATAGATGTATGTCGTCGAGGAAGAAGTAGAAATTGGTCAGGACTCTCCTTTTGCCCACTCAACGCCCCACCCCAAGCAAATGGAACTAAAGGAAAAGCAACAACAAGAACAGCAGCTGGAGTCACAGATAACGCAAGAAGAGAGGGAGGAGGAGAAGCAGCCAAGTCCAGAGCTGCAAATGGAACAGTTAAATAATAAACTGGAGCTGGAACTGGAACTGGAGGATCAGCAGCAACAGCAAAAACTCATTGAAATGGAGTGTCAGCAGTTAATCATGGAACATGAAGTGCATGTCAATCAGGTGGAAGTGCAATCTGTGGAAATGTTGCATGTTGTCCAAGAAGAAGAAGTGGAGATGACCCAGACGAACCATATAGATACAATGTCACTTAAAGCGAATGTAACAACAAAATCAAATCATCAGGCACCAAAGCCGAAGATAGAGGGGATCGTAGTTAAATCTAAGCAACAATCAACAACAAGGACACCCAAAACGAGCGAGAATGAAACTCAGACAGCAACAGTAAATGATGATGCAGATTGGCGACTATCAAAGGAGCAAATTGATGCGTCAATGAAAAGTATTGTACCACGTTTTCCATCAAAGCCAATTGAAGCAGAGTCAGCGATTGAGCGTAAGGAGCGGAAGAAGCGTGAGTTAAAGGAGAAGGAGAAAAGGCTTAAGAAGCTGTTGAGACAGAAGAAAGAAAGAAATGTGCAGCGGATAAGGGAGCTGAAACGGGAAAAGGAGCTGCAGCGGGAGCAGGAAGGGGAACGTGAGAAACAGCGAGTGCGGGAACAGAAAAAGGAACTGGAACGAGAACGGGAAGAACGTGAGCGCGATCAGGAGAAGCAACAGGCAAAACATCAGGAGCAGCAGCAGCAACAACCGTCGAAGGCGAATATTGACGAGGCAGAAATGATGCGAAAGCTGAAGGAACACTTACAAAAGCAACAGCAGCGTTTGCAACAGAATCAACAGCAGAATCAGCTGAATCAGAATCCGACGGTGCGGATCAAGAAACAATCGATGTTGAGTACCAGCCTTATATATCCGCCAATAGCGCCGGCAGCATCAACGATAACACCAGCGCCATCACCCACAAATGCAGCGTCTCCAAAATTGAAACCATCAACCAACAACAACAACAACAACAACAGCAACAGCAGTAGCAGCACAACAACAATACAGACACCATTAACACCACAGTCCATAAGCAGTGTGGGTAGCAATAGCAACAGCAACAATAGCAACAACAACAACAACAGGCGCACAGTGGTCAACAATTGCTCGCCGCACACATACAGCAAGCAGAGCAGCAACAACAGCAAGAGCAGCGGGAAAAGCTCTTCCAGATTTGTAACATCCTTGCAGCCATACACGACACGCTCGTGGGAGGATCAGGAGTTTCACTGTGACAACGAATTCTTTCTGGAAGAAGCCGACGAGCTGCATGCCGACAATCCCAGCCTCGAAATACCCAAATGGAAGGTAGTCCAATTGCGACACAGTGCGGATCATAAGAACATTGAGCCGCTCAGCGATGCGGCCTTCGAGGAGCGTCACGATAAGTATGTGCGCGATGAGAAGGAGCGAAAGCGACGGGATGAGCGTGTTATACGCGAACAGATACGCATTAATGAATTGCGCTCGCGCCATAATCAGGATGAGGTATTGGTGGCGTTAGATCCATTGCCGACATCCACATTCTATCCGCTGCCCGAGGACATCGAGGGCATACAGTTTGTGAGCGAGGTGCCCGTTCAGGCATTTGGCGAGAATATGGTTAATCTGCAGGAGCAAGGTGATTACTTTTCGCTACCCTGGCTGGATGCGGCGACCGCAACCACGGCGATTGCCAAGGCTAAAGCGGATGCCCTGCCAGTTGCCACATTGGATAGCAAAAAGCTGCCCACAACTTATGCCGAGGCGAAGCATCTCCAGAACAATTCCTCGTATGTGTTCCTTAAGCTGCGCAAGCGACAGCGGCGGCGTTAGTAACCAATTAGAGCTCCACCAATTTCAAGTCGCATGCCAAATGCCCTGCAAAAGCCTTCTTCAAACTGACGTTGCATATTGCTGATACTATTATTAATGTTTTTTTTTTTTTTTTTTTTGTAACAACTTTTTTTTCATAACTTTAAGTTTAAATTTATAGCGAACAGTCGTTAGTTTCTTTCAAATTACGTAAGGAAGTATGTTAAATATTTATATTCAGTCAAAAAAAAAAACATCTCAGCTTTACCACAATTCAAACAACAAACAAATAAGCAAATTATGTTTAACCTATTGCAAAATTAGACTCTTTTTTTATTTTTAAGCGCAAAGCTATAAAAACTTACTGTATATGAACTTTTTTTTCTATTATATTATTATTATTATATAATTTGTGCATCTCTTCGTGTATTTATAAATTGTTATATAGATCCAACTGATGCTTCTGCTGTTGACACTTGTTTTTAAATTGTATGAATGTGTATGTATGTATGAGATTCTGGTGTGTTGTAAGGAATTAGTTACTCAGGTATTTAATTGTATGTCTGCATTGTATGGAGATTTGTTCTTGTGTACTGATAAATGTCATAATTAATGTTGTATGTAGATTTTACATACTTTTATCTAGTTTTTATTGACAAAAATAAGAAAAGAAAAGAAAATGAAGAATGTTGATAAGAACATATGTGTACATCGGTAGAAATATCGGCAGGATAGCGAAAGCAAAAGATCTGATTTATGTCAACAATTATATATACATATACATTTTGTTTAATTGTTTTATATTGTAATAATATAAATTGAACAATCAAATAGAACACCAACAATAAATTAACTTGATTTTCAAGCTGTGTAAAAATAAAAGTGTTTATTCAACTCTTAGTCTATATATTTAAATTATCTTTTGCCATGATAAGAGCAGATATATATATATATGCACATATCTAGTATATTTGCAACGTCTCTGAGAATTTGTATTGCAAATTTTGGTAGTGCTGGCTCTATCTGTACATTTTTCTAGGCATTAACAAATCTAATAAATAAGTAGACTAAGTAGACATGACTATATAGAATATATAAATATCTATGTATATGTATTTAGCAAACCCTTTATATAGAGCAATAGTTTTACGTTTATTTTGTAAGTTGAGAAAAGCAAATCGCTCGATTCACTTGTAAATTGCAATAAACAATTGTTTAGCATTTTTTTTATATTATAATAATGTAACACCATTGCAATTTGCGTAGCTGTTAATTAGTTCAATTTGCTGCAGCTCCTCACAAATTCATTGGCACTTGCAAACAATACGATATTTAGAGCAATCGTAACCGCAAATTTTTTAAAACCACCCACAAATATAACTATTAAAGCTGCATCAAATATATTTGTACATTTAACTGTTTAACAAGTATTGTAAAAATAAAGGTATATATATATATTTAATAAAAATAAAAAATAATAATAATTTTACAATAAAATGCAAATCTTCAATACTTAAACTTGGACTCATTGTGTATACATAATTGAAAAATACTAAGTGACAAAAGTTAGCAGACAGGTTGCTGAATGGACGGAAGTGCTTTACTTATTGCTTTGGGTGAGATACTGATGGGCCGTAGTCTCCCACAGTTCATCAATAGTCTCGAGACTGTCCCGCCAGAGCTGCTCCAATAGAACCCAGCCTTGCGCTTGGGTAACTAATACATAATCGTTGCTGGGGTGCAGGGTATGTGTATAAGCGCCCATGACCAGACTTTGCGCTAGACGCGCAGCCACACAGTACTTGAGGTAACCCCGCTCCTTAGGGCTGATTGTTTGGACGCTGGTGTAACCTGCTAGAAAAACGCCACCACTGGCTAATTCCTTCGCCTGCATCATCATGTAGCACATGGCAATGCCCAGTTCAAAGATCAGTGGGGAACGACTGGTGTCGCCAAAGTCAATCACGCCCGTAACTCGATACGAATCAGCCTGTCCTTGTTTTTGGACCACGATGTTCTGTTCATTGTAATCGCCGTGTATGATCTGGTGCTCTAGCATCGGCAGTACACTCAACACTTTTGTCTCGAACGTCTCGATGATCTCCTCACACAACGCCTTCCGCTGATGATCCTGCAGAGCGTAGAGGAAATCACGCAATTGTGGAACCGACTGCAACATCCACAGCGTCTTGTGTGTGTCATATGCCTTGTGGGTAAAACTTTTCAGCGCCCGATCCAATTTGGCCAGGTACTCGCCGCACTGGTAAAGCAAGTTCTTGGTCACTTCCACCTCGTGGAACATTTTTCCTGGAATAAACTCCAATAGACGGACCACATGAGCATTGCCATTGAGTTGCTCCACAGAATAATAGTTGCCCCGAGCATTGGCTATGGGTCGCGGACATTGCACGTTATGTTTGGCTGTAGTTTATGTCATACAAAAAATACATTTGTTGATTATTATAGTAGATATGCAAACATGAAACAGGTGTTTGCTTAATATTTACACAAGTAGAGCAGGAGTTGATTCTGGGCGTCCACAAAGTCCTCCTTTTTCGAGTCCAAGGCATTGAGAATTTTCAGCACGTAACCAAGCGGACAATGCGATACAATAAGTGGATTTTTAACATTGCTAAAAAGTAAATAAAAATGATTAATTTTCGAATTTCAAAATTGCTATTAGCTGCCACCTGGCCCAAATGATGCCACCCTGTTAAATTTTCCGATCTGGCAGTGTGCACATTTTCGGGTCAAATGTCAAAATTGGTAACTTACAAATGTTAAACATTTTTTTTTTTTTTTTGACAATTTCTTAGTTTTAAAGATAGATTTTTTTAATTTTTGCAGAATTTTTGTTAGAATTTTGTCGATTTTTCTATATTTTTTTAGAATTAAATTGTAACTTCTCTTCCCTTGGGGTGACGAACTTCAAACCTTCATACAATTTTTTTTCATAATTTTGTCTAATTTTCATCAAATTTCTTAACTTTTTATTGGAAGAGAAAATAGAAAATTTTATTCAAAAAGAAAATTAAAAAATTGAGAAAAATCTAGCAAAAAGTGTGAAAAAATTAAAAAAATTCTAGCTAAAAAAAAAAATGTAAAAAAAGGTACACAAACTCAGAATCCTGTTCTCGGAAATGTACTTATTTTTGTAAGTACAAAAAATGAAACCAGATCGAAAATTTTTACTACAGTGGCAGCACTCGGCAAATCAAACCAGATTGGTAATTTTTACTGGAATGGCAGCACTCGTCAAATGCATTTTGGCGGGAAGTAGGGCGGTGTATAATAATTATTTCGCATTAGTGATAAGACCTTTGTCATGGGTATCACCGGCTTGATACCGTTTCTGGAGAAGGCATCAGCCAAGGTTCATCTAAAGGACCTGGGCGGCAGCACCGTTGCCGTTGACACCTACTGCTGGCTACACAAAGGTGTCTTCGGCTGCGCTGAGAAACTGGCGCGCGGTGAGGAGACGGATATTTATGTGCAATATTGTTTGAAGTATGTGCAAATGTTAATATCCTATGACATCAAACCCATTCTTGTTTTCGATGGTCAACATCTACCGGCGAAAGCGCTAACCGAACAACGTCGACGTGAATCACGACAGCAGAGCAAGAAGCGAGCAGCGGAATTATTGCGTCTAGGACGTGTCGAGGAGGCGCGCTCCCAAATGCGTCGCTGTGTGGACGTTACCCACGAGATGGCGCTGCGTCTCATCCAGGAGTGTCGACTACGACACGTTGACTGCATTGTGGCGCCCTACGAGGCGGACGCCCAAATGGCTTGGCTCAACAAACAAAACATTGCACAATATATAATTACCGAGGACTCTGACTTGACGCTATTCGGTGGGCAGAAGATAATCTTCAAGTTAGATTTGAACGGCACTGGGCTGTTGGTGGACGCACAAAAATTACACCTAGCCATGGGTTGCAAAGAGGAGCGTTATCATTTTGACAAGTTTCGACGCATGTGCATAATGTCTGGGTGTGATTATCTGGACTCGCTGCCGGGCATTGGACTGGCAAAGGCCTGCAAATTCATGCTGAAAACGGAGCAGGACGATATGCGTATAGCTTTGAGAAAAATACCACAGTATCTCAACATGCGCAACCTGGAGGTGAGTTCTTATGATTAATCAAAATCCATTAGAATTCCATTTTTCACGAGATGTGCTGGGTTTTAAATCTTCATTTATTTTTATCAGGTGGACGATGAATACATTGAGAATTTCATGAAGGCGGAGGCCACTTTCAAGCACATGTACATCTACAATCCGTTAGAACGACGCATGGAGCGACTGTGTGCCCTGGAGGATTACAAGACTGACGAAAGCTATTGCAGCAATGCAGGCACATTGCTGCCAGATAGCGAAATGGCATTTCACTTGGCCTTGGGCAATCTTAATCCCTTCACACTCAAGCGTCTGGACAACTGGCATCCAGAGCAAGTCTCTGCGTTGAAGTCGGCGCCAGCGAAGCATGTGAAGCGCACAAAGCACAAAAGCATTTGGCAGGCAAATTACAATACAACGGAATTGAAGGAGGACAATGAAAAGACAACTCAAACAACTTGTGCGCTGTATTTCAAGAAGGTGGACTTTGTGGGACAAACAATAAATGCGGAAATTGAAGCCAATCAGCGCCAAGAGCTGGCCAAGCATACAGAAGCTGAGCTGCACAGCATGTACAGTTTTGGGGTGAAACGTAAGCGGAGTCCGAGTGAAAGCAGCTGCAATTCTACGCCGCCTGCATCTCCGGCTCAAAGCAAAAGTCGCCACAATCCATTTGCCAAGGATCTGCAACGCTCGCCAGTTGTATGTAAAAATGGTTCCTTGTTGCGTCTACTGAGTCCCAATAAGAGCAGTCCGAGCAAGTCGACGGAGGAGCGAACAAGACCCGAAACAACGCGAGTGAATGCCATAAAACGTAGCATTTTTGCCAAGGAACAGGTGGAGGTACGAAGTCGCTTCTTCAGCACGCAGACTCAAAGATCAGAACCTAAAGAAATGGAGAGTAAGATCAAGGAACCAGAAGACACAATCGAGGTAATAGAGAGTCCAGCGGAGGGAAAATCAGTTGTAGAAACCAACAACAATGTTGATATAGTTTTACTTTCATCCTGTGAATCGGATGATTCCTCATCTCTGACTGCAACGCTGCCCAGCAGCCAGGAAGCTGCGTTACCCATCACAACCGTAGAAAAACTGCCGCCAAGTGCACGACGCGTTGGCTTGTCCAAGCCCAAGACAAGCAAGCGATCCAATCCCAATACAAAGACTGTCAAATCGGACGAAAGTCAAACGAAGTTGAGCATGTTCGGCTTTCAAAAGCGTCCCGTTCTTAAGTGAGTTACGACTCGTATGTTTACTTTTTTTTTTTTTGTTAATTGTCAACTCAATGTAGTAATTAGTTCATTAAGTTTATTGAATGACTAAGGCTGTGACTATATTCAACACTGCCCCATTATTAATGTCAAGCAGCGTCAAAACAAAAAAAAAAACAAACTCAAATAAATAATATAAGATGAAATACTTTACAAAATGCAATAACAGCTGTAACATATTATTTATGGAAATAACTCGCATTATACTCTGCCGACGGTGTTATAATTTTGCCATCAAAATGTATAAGGTATGAAAGAAAGACTGTCTAACTAAAGCATATTTGCTCTTATTCCAGCTGTTTGTTTCTTTTATAGGACATTTAAAATATTTGTTATGTTGAGTCTTTTAAAATCTAAGAATTTAAGTTTCTTTAATTTTAAAGCAACAGTTTTCTTGATGAAATATTCATTATTGTTTTTTTTATTCAACTATATTCATAATTACTTGATTTTTTAAATAGAAGCTGGTTTCAACATAACTTCGAATTGGACAATTCCTTTTTGTATAAAACAATTTTTAGTATGATTTGGAAAATTGTAAGCTCATATTTCAGCTTAGCGAAGTTAAAACCCTTTTCTGGTTATTTATAAGCTTGTTATGACATTTGACATTACAGGATAATTTATTAGCTAACAAATATACTTATCAGGATTGAAATGTTTTGATAAGCTAAGAAATATAGAAAAACTATTAATAAACAAGGCATTAAATTATTCCATTAACAAAATAAAATAAATAAAAAATAAAATAAATAGTTAGAAGACGCTTTGGAGAATCATATCAATATGCATTCAAGATAACAAAAGAGGCTGCCGCCAAGGTGACCGTCGCACATCAAGTTCAATTGTTACCCCCACCCCTGCCCCCACCGAACGGCTAACTTTAATTAATATCACTATAAATAGCATTTGCTTGCGTGTGTGTGAGTGTGTGTGTGTGTATCTGTGTGTAGTCGTGTGTAAAATTGCCCCCCTCAGCGCGCACTGAATGTAAACAGTAAGTATGTTTTGTTTTGTTGTAATGCTTACCAATCTTCCTGTATCAAATAGTTGCGATCATCATAGGAGATCATCTCCTTTAGTTCGCTAATCGTTATTCCATATAGACGTCGCACCAGCGGCTCCACATCTTCTGGCTGCACCTTGGGCTTAATATCCGAACCAGGCTGGAGAATTTTGTCGCCATCGCTATCGGCTGTGACCTGATCATTGACGTTGCCATTGGAGCCGTTTTTGGGAGTTGACGCCTTTTGGTCGATAGCCTTTTTGGGCTTTTCGGCATCATCGTAGTCGTGATTCAGCGTATATGACTTTTTGGTAATGCTCGTCAGCTCCACATTATTCCACTGTTCCATTTTGTTGTTGTTGACTTTATAGGAATGCAACAAAATAAAAAAAAAACAAGGGTATTATAAGCAACGAATATTTAAAGCAACAGATCAGAATACACACAATAATGACGATGATTGAAATGTGCTCGGTATTGCACTCAAAAGCGAAATGAATTGAATTTCAGTTGTGGACGGGAACGACGTAGCGCTTCAATTGAAACGAGTTCGTCGTTAGCGTCAACGTCGACGTCGACATCTTCTTTATATCTTAAGGCAACAGTGTTGCCCGAACAGCTTTTTTTTCTTTATATGTGGCAGAGAGCAAAAGCAATTCTGGCCTTATCTTAAAAGTACTCTGCTTTTTCTTCAGTCAGCTAGTAACTTTAAACTAAAAAATGCATTAAGTTTTGCAAGCGTTATTGCCAAAAATTTAAGTCATGATGATTATTATAATTTTAAAACTATAATTTTTTGGTACCCCATATTATTGAAAACTAATATTTATTTATTTTAAACAAACAAAAGGTTTTTTCATATTTTTTTGTTAAGAAATGTATCTTTTTTACAAACTTCAACCCACCAAATATCAGATTTGTTAGGCTTGTTAGAAGTTGGCAGCACTGTTGGGCAATGTGTTTTTTTCTGTGCCTGTGTGCCGTTTGTTTCATTTACCCAGCTAATTTAGTTATTTATTTAATTTCTTATAACCTGTTCTGTTTACATTTTGATTGCGTCGCTGTGATTTTTCTTTACCTTTCCCGCTTATTTGGACACTGCACTGTCACAGCATTATATTTTTTATTTACTGTATTTTTATTATCAGTATTGCCCAACAAACCAAGCAGTCCCAAAGCAAACAGACTTTAAGTCGTGATCACACTCTATTAAATCAACTTATTGCCCAACGGACTCAAATCAATGCAAAGCGTTTACATATAAATGAAGATATTCCAGGTACATTCAAAATGTTTGTTGTTGTAGTAAATCAAGCTAAGCTGAGTGTAAATCAAGTGCTTAAAGAGGCCCTACCACTGATAGACTAAACAAATACAATTTAGTGATACAGTTAACTGTCTAGAATCGAACAAACAATTGTGCAATACATTTACTTATTTTATCCTGAAGTCAGTTAAGAGTTTAAATATGTCGTCACTTGACTTGTTATACATATGAAACAGTTTGTCAATTAATTTATTTGACTAAGTTATAGATTTATTTTGGAAGAAAAATATATATATAATATAATGTGCTTTATTGGATTCAGCTTTTATTATTAAGTACAAAAAACAAATGTGAACTTCGAATTTTGTCAAAACATTTACATGATTGCCTGTATAAATTATTATATAATTGTTGGTGAAGTTTTCGTTACTCATTTTAAACAATTTAATGAATGAGCGAGAACTTGCTGCTGACCTTGACTTCAATGCAGTTTTATTACTCATACGCCGCATTGTATCATTGCATTGGCCACTGGGCAGGCGTACATTTAAACAATAACAACAACAATGCGCACTCTCACTCACACATTCACCCACACATGAAATTAATGTAAATATGCACAGCTGATTGCGAATTATGCAAATTAGTTAGCAGTGAAAACGAAGTTTAAAATAAGTACTCATAATACACGTGTGGTAAGGCAAAAAACACGCACCTTGTTCGTACAACTGGTCAATTAAAACTAACGTTTTCCACTTGTTTTCGACTTACTTCAACGCTGACCTGTTCTAGCGCTGGCTTGAGTTGTGAGAAGAGCACAGTTTAATAGCTGTATTTTTTGCGCAGTTCATAACTTAGCGTAGTTAGCTGAGCAATAAAAATATTAAATAATATTTTATTTAGCGTAAACAAATCAACATGAATATTAACAAAGCAAAAGTTAATCAAATCGGACGCAAAACAATTCAAAAAATTCGACTGCACGTTGACATGTGAATTAGGGCTGCACAGCCAACCAATACTACAAACTATGCGATAAATTATTTTTCCCAGCATGTTTTGCTTACTAAAAAAGCTCTTTATTTGTGTATTTTACTTAAACTGCATTTGACATTTTTTTTAAAAAGAAAATTTAATATTTTATTACATATTCTACATTTTTGAAATTACCCTCGATATATCGATGTTTTTGCAGTCCTAATGTGAATGGCAATTTATTTCTTCTTCTGCCATGGTTTCCAGCTGTTTCTATTTATTTTGCACTTAACCTCAAAAGCACTTTGATTTACTTTTTCTTTTGTGTTTCAACTGATTTTGTGGTTTTTGTTAATTTTCATTAGTTAAATGATTAGTTAATTGAACTAAGCTATGGATCAACTGTATGTGGAGATCGAGATAAGCACTCAAAATGCAAAAAGCGAAACAACCATATACACCAGCGTGCCTTCGTTTCTAGCGTTGTACACATATCGGTATCTAAAGGAGCCTCCTAATATCAAAGTCAACTTTGTGGCCAGCAAAATAACGAGTGGCAAGATAGCGTTACGCAGCTCCCAGTTGCGACGCGAGCTGACCGATCAACATATCACATGTCGAGATGCCGCCACACTCCCCGCCCTAAAGGACCTACGGCTGCCCATCTATGAGCGTGACGGAAACATCTATATTGCGGGCACTTGTGCCGTTTGTCGGGAGCTCATTGCACGGCAACCTAGCGCACAATTACGACAGCTGCTGGGCTTTAAGGGCAGCTGTCTGCTGGCGCCAGCCGAAGCCTCGATATGGACACGTTTCTGTGAGGTCGATGTTGTCACTTTGGTCAGCCAGCTGCAGAACGGCGATCTGCCTTTGCGGGAGGTACCCGTTGAGGTGGTACGCTTTGAGCAGCACATGAACCAGCCTGTCCGCATGCACAACATATACAAACTGGCCAGGGAGCAGGCCAATCAGACCTCGAATGGTGTGCCCGTGAAGCGCAAGGAGCGTGTCCTCATCGAATGCAGCATACCCAAGGAGCAGCTGCTTATCGAGCACCGTTTCGCCGAAGGCATCAGCTTTACAATTGCCGATCTCATACTTTATCCGTTGCTCCGTCTAGTCTTCCAGCACTGCGCACAAATGCTGCCACATTTTCCACTCACGAGCACTTGGTTCAGTGAGGTTAGTCGAAGAGAACCTTTTTGTTATGTTTACAAACAAAGTCAAGTTAACTATTAATGTAATTTCTTGCAGATTGATGCCTTTGACGCAAACTGTGCACGAATCCTGCATGAGTTGTATGTGCCAATTTTGGTAGCCCCAGCTGAGAACACTCAACTGCTTAGCATACCCGACTGTGAAGAAGCCAGCCTGTATAAGGCCGATCCCAAGCGGTATCGTCCTCGAAATCGCATTTATACCAGTCAGGCAGAAGTCGATACGGCTTTGGGTAAGCTTACCCAGCTGGATTTGGAATTTAGCGCCGACTCGGAACATACATATGGAGAGCAGTTAATCGACTGGCAGGGAATTGAGCCAACGCATGCCAAGAGCTCGGCCTTGCCGGAGGTGCGCCTGGAACGCAAGCGTCAGCAGCTGGAGAATATGGCGAATGCTGTCGTATCCTTGGCACAACCGGGCGATCGCATTGTTGACTTTTGTAGCGGAACTGGACATCTGGCCATATTGTTGGCACTGAAACTGCCGCAGTGTGTTGTGATTGTATTGGAAAACAAGGCATTTTCACTGTTGCACGCTCAGAAGCGTGCGTCCGAGCTCAAGTTGAGCAACTGCGTCTTTTATCAGTGCAACATTGATTACTTTATGGGAAGATTTGACATTGGTGCTTCGCTACACGCTTGTGGCACCGCTACCGACATTGTTCTGCAGCAGTGTCAACGTGTAAACGCCAGGTTTGTGTGCTGTCCATGCTGTTATGGATCCCTCCAGCCCATGCCGCACATTTCGTATCCTTTGAGTGAGCGTTTTCGCAAGGTGCTCGATGCCAAGGACTATTTGTATATTGCGCACACGGCAGATCAGGCACACGAGCTGGGCACCACCAATTGCAAGCCGGAGACAACGTTGCAGGGTCTTCATTGCATGTGCGTTGTGGACACGGATCGCAAGTTGCAGGCGGAGGAGGCTGGCTATAAGGTGATATTGACACGCCTAAAGCCAGAGCAGTGCACGCCAAAGAATCATTTGCTTGTTGGACGCTATATACGTAGCTGAGACTGCATTTAACATACGAATATATATTATATATATGTATGTGCATTAATTGCCTAACCAAAAGAGATAAATTTTCACAAAATATATGTATTTTCGTATATATGTAATTACCGTTGACGGTGTTTTATTTGAGTAACATGAAGTACTTGTAGAAAATGACTTAATGAGTTACCAATTTACTAAGACGAATTCAACACGCCAGCTTCAGTCTAGTTAATAAGCTGATTGCCGCCTCGCAAAGCCAAAACTAAATGTAACACTGAACCTCCTTGCACTTTATAATCAGCCGCCGTTTTGTCATCATTCCTGCAAAACAGAAAACCAATTAATTTTGAAATACAATAAGAAATTATGATAATATTCGGCACACAAAATATTTGATATCCTTGCAGTCCGACTTTAGTCAATTTTTTTCAGGTTGTATAAGACAATACGATATACACAAACTGTGAGAAAGGCTGAGATATATCAGAAAACAATAAAGTGTAATGTGGTTCAGACCGATACGGAGTCTAGTTTGTATAGAAACAGACGGACAAAACTCGTCATCCTGATGTAGCATATGTATATATACTTTATGACGTCTGTCATGGAGATTTTTTATGCATTACACATTTCATGACAAAAATAATAACTTTCTCTGCAAGAGTAAAATAATTATTGTTGGTTGGTTGGTTTAGTGACGCACATTTGTTTGCCGGAGAATATGAGACGTTGTTGCTGCGGTGGTATGCCTTCCTTCTCCTCGACACGCTCCTTGATGCGGTCAACCTTATCTGTGGGTTCAATGTCGATTTCGATTTCCTTGCCGGTTAATGTCTGCAACGGGATTTAGAAATGTATGTGAAATTATTTCGCTCGAAATTTTGTTGTTGCCCCACTGAAGCGGACGCATTGCTCGCGCGGTGGCATTTCAATAATATGAGCAATTGTTGCCCCTTCTCCTTAATATGACCTTACCTTTACTTTGATCAACATTGTGCAAGTGTGTGTAGCTTACTTTTCCAGATACAAAATAATTTTAAAAAAATCTATTAATATTTTTTGCAAGCTTGTTCCAGTTGCGGCGTTTATGCGAATGTCATTCGGCCTGTGCTGCCAACTCGTTGTAATATGACGGTATGCTCTTCTCTGAATGTCGATAACACGTCGATATTTACCGATTCTTAATAGGTACAAGAATTATTTGACCGTTAGGAAATATTTTTGTTTTCTTCCTTTTGAAAAATTTCAATATTGTTGACGTTGTTTGTAAATTATACAAACTAAATATTTTGTCTAGCTTTTATTTACAACCTAAAAATGTAATTTACACATATACATATCTAATAAAATGCATTTTGTTCACTATTGAGATCCTAGCCTCGCTAGGTTCATCTCAAGCCACTTTGTTTTTTTTGTTTAGCGCATGCACCGCTTCGCAGATGTGTCGAATATCGCGGGCATAGGTTCTGCAACATCCGCCAATGATTTTAGCTCCCAACTGTTCCCACTCTGGGACATATTTCGCGAGCGGAACACAATGCTCACGTCCTTGCCATCCATTGGCTACGTCATAGACCTCACCGCTATTCGGGTAAACCACCAAAGGGATTTGATCCTCGACACTGCGATCTCCATTTAGGCTTTTAAGCAGAGGTGTTACAAACTTGGGATGCACACAGTTAACACCTACAGCCAGGCATTTATCCTGTGCCTTACGCTCATGGAGGATATCCCAAATTGCAGTTGCTGCCTCGGCAAACTCTTCGCCATGTGCAAGAGTGCTCTCATCCTTGCATTGAAAGGCAACCCAAAATTTAACTTGCGGATAATCATCGCAGAGCATTTCCACCAAAGCCTCTGCTTCCATTTGACAGGGTATGGTCTCAATGGCCAGTGCATCCACACCTGCCTCAAGGCAGGCCTCAATGCGCACCCGATGCCAGTCGGTTATGGTCTTCGCAGGAACATAATCCGCATAGCTGCCCGTGTACTCAGAACCATCGTGCAGATGCGCACCAAATGGTCCAATCGAGGCAATAATCAATGGGTAACCTGATAGATTATATTATCACATTAATCGAGATTGTGAATTTATGAGGTTTTTACTACCTTCATTAACCGCCAGCTGGGACTCGAAACATTCCGTCAGATATTTCTCCTTGGCAACATGCGCCATGCGAACCGTTTTCTTTATCAGATTAATGCTCTGTTGCTCATCCAGCTCCAGATATTCCATGTAACCCTCGACACTCGTCTGATATGTGTTTGTCAATATCATATCAGCGCCATCTATTTAATTTATTACTGATAAGCTAGATTGTTGTTAATTGATAATGTAAACCACTTTACATACTTTGGAGAAAGTCCAGATGTGTATTTATAACAGCTGTTGGATTTGTGGCGTTGAAACGTGCACTCCACAACGGATCTCCATCGACGGAGTTACCCACATGTACCGTCATCTGGGTGCCAAAGCCGCCATCCTTAACGAGCAAACGTGTCAGACCCATTTTTAGACCCTGTAAGTTTAATTTTTTTAATGATAAATAAATTTTTAATTTAAAAAAAATTAACCCAAATAAATCGTATTTGTTTTTTGAACTTGTTCAAAGAAAATGTGTTTTTTTTTTAAATTTGTCAAAGCAGTTACATTATCACTTAATTCATAATAAATACAGGACTTCTGACAGTCGGGTTTTTATGACTGAAGCCTTTAATCTCTGAAAGTGCTGATCTGTCTGTATTAATAGCAATTCGCTGATATGAGTGAAGTCGTCTTACATTCATGTAATGGGCCTTATCAGCGACTCAGTAGAGCAGCTGTGCCGAATTCCTCGTTTCAAGTGCGAGCTTTGGCAATCGATTAAATCAATATAAAAAACATTGTAATTAAATCTAACACAACTGTAACCTTGTTAAATGCTTACACGTATACTGCGTTCCGGTAGGACGATGAACTCCAATTGGAATTTAACACTAATATAAGAACAACTGATATGACAGATCATGGAATATTTTAGAAACCCTCTGACTTTGTCCACACTCACCTTGACAGCTTATAAATAGAGATCTTGTAATTGATTAAATTATTTGCTTTATAAGACGCGTCGCGACTACAACAACGTGTTATGCTTTCAAAATGAATTATTTAACAGTATCCGCTTAGTCTCGAACTCAAAACAATTGAGATATTATATGATGTATATGGTTTGCCGGCCCACAATCGTTTAAGTGGTTTATAATGCTGTCTGGGAGCTTTTATAGGTTGCCTGTCAATGTTCTTATCACAGCACGAAAACAAAACGTAAAAATATAAACGCAAACAAAACAAAACAGAGTTCCAACATTAACACCCGGCGCTCGGTGCTTGGGCCCTAGGCTTGGATTGTGATAAGAGAGCATACAGCTGCCAGACAGCAGTCTAGGAGTAAAAAAAAAGAGCTGATGAAATCCAATCATATTGCGTGGATCTGTTGATAGGACAAAGACCAAGTCGATTGGTGTCTGGTAATGAATGATTCGATAACCTTTGAAACCGTCTTTCAAGCTTGATTTTTGCCAAAATCTTGACCCAGATCATGCGAAAAGACCTCTAAAAAAATCTTCATACCTCATCTCTAATCTTTATTTTACTAAATATAGTATTGATAAAAAAAAATAAACTTGATTCTTAAAGGAAATACATTTTTTTTTTAAACCGCCTTTTTTATTTTTAGTTATTGCCACATTTTGTTGTACGAATGTCATTGAATGCCCATTTATGTATAAGCTTAAAATTTTTACAAGAACGAATGAAATTATATTAAATTATGCAACTTATTAACTTAGGTACAACAAACTCAAAATATGCACACAAAAATTCACTTTTTTAAATCTAATTTTGAGTTAAAAATTGTCATTAAATTTTAAACTATCAAAAAAAATAAATTTAATGCGCGCCTGGAACATTTTTTTAATCCGATCGACTTGGTTGGCCTTATCGATATTGTATCGATATTGACGACAATAACTTATCACTGTCAAAAGAACAGTGTCTTAAAAGTTTTTTTTGAGTATAACAGCGTCTTAACAGTCTGCGTAACATCGTAAAAACGCGTACATACGTTGCATATTTATGTACATAAATGCTTCCGAATTTGAAAGCATATAAGCTAAATACATTTCAATTGTTAGTTTCTTTGATTGAATAATTAAAAATAAGTTCAGTACTAGTATGTAACAGTAGTATAACAGGAATGCAAATTTAATAACATTTATATGTTAACATAACATACACATAACATATTAAAATCATCTTTGCGCAAAAGTACAAATCGATGCGTCGTCGCAAATATTGTGGGACTTAAATTCGTTAAAAAATGTTGTAAATAACGGTGAGTGACTTGATCATTTTACTTTTTGCTATTGAGAAGGTCACGTTTCATGTGGCATATATGCGTGAACATACATAAGCATATCTATTCGTGTTGCAATTGTGTGCGTGTTTAGGTTACTGCAAAAACGGCTGCTGTTGCCACAAAGGGTGAAAAACAAGACATATTCGTAGTACATAATGCTATAAGCACCTTCTTCAGCTGTCTAAAATTTTATGGTGTAATGCAGATGCTGCTCGGATCAATACAAAGCATCTGAACGAATGTAGATAAAAAAAAACAGCACCAAGAAATCGCTGGAGATCAAGGTAATGACGCACTGAGCTATTTACTAATTTCTATTCCTCTAGGAATCACTATCATTTTAATTTTCACCTGAGTGTGCGTGTATGAATGTATGTATCTTCGTGTCGCTGCAAACATATGTACATTTCTTGTTTGTACGCTCTTTGCTCATTAGCGGCATTTTGGACGTCATTCAGGCAGAAACAAACACAGGCACACACACACATATGTACATTCGAATGGGTTTGTGTTTATGTGATTTTAATTATATGCATAGACATATGTGTGTTATGTATAAGCATCTGTACATATAATCTGTTAAACTGTTTATGCCATTCTATGATCTTAAGCCTGGTTTACTTACAGCATGAATGTATGTATTACATATGTATGTATAAAAATAATTATATAATTTGTGTTTTTCCAAGGTAAATCAAATAGACAAAGTTCGTAGTCTAACAAGATGTTCCTCCCTCCTTTATTTTACTTTACAGTGCATTAAGTACTAGATAAGCCATAAGCTCGTATCTCTCACTCTGTCTCTTTTTCTCTCTCTTTTTCTCTCGCTATATATCTCCATTGGAAAGCAGCTTTCATCTAGAATTTATATATCTTATGTTTATGTTTCGCGTGTCTTAATTTAATTATTGTTCTTTATTTTTCGCATTTTAACTTTCTCGTTCTTATCTGCTTTAACCTATTTGTTTACATTTTTATGTTTTTCTGCAGCTTTGGCTTATTTAAAGCTTTCATTTATTATGTTGATATGTATGTAGAATATTAAATTGATAGATTGCCTTTTAGATATTTGTTATTATTATTGAAAGGTGCAATATACATACAAATGTGATATCATTTTTGATACGAAAGTGATTTATAGGTATTCATTATTAATTACAGTCGATTCCATCTTGATCGCCACTTTGTTGTTTAGGTCTTATCGTATTACGTTCATATCGATATAAGTTAGGTATACAGTTAGTCAGTAACTGGAACAGTTTTAAAATGCAAACATTTTTTAAATCAAAGTAATTTCAATTTTATTTTTTTAATTGATCCAAAGACCATATTTAACCATAATAAAATTAGGTTGTTTTTTTCACATTTAAATGGATAAATTTTTTATTCTGAAAGAACAATTACTTGACTTACTGTATATATATCTATAGATGTCGAAATAATAGAATGAGGTTTTATTCTAGCTTGTGAATTTTCTGAACTAATGGATACACAAATATTTATTCCATTATTATTATAAGTGTTGCAAGCCCTTAATTATATATTGGTTTAGCGTGTTTTTGTTTGTTCTTCAATACGAACTTGAATTTATTTGATTTGGACAAATTTTATTGATTTTATATCGAAGGTGGGAAGGCATTACTATGATGGGAAAGGTATTTCCAAAACTGTTTTTCTTGGCTACTGCACACTCAAAGACACTTATTAAATCGATAATTCATTGTACTTTTTCTTTTCTTTCATTCTTTTTTTTTTGGCTGTTTCCTACAGGTGTGCTATGCTAGCATACAATGAGATACATATTATGCCATACAAGTTATTGAGATTGCAAACGGAAAAATGGAAACAATATCCAAGATCTCCCTGATATTTGCTGCATTGCTAGTTTACAATGCCATCAATGTCAACGCCAATGTCTCAGCCAATAAAAATAATCAAGGAGGCTGCAGCTCCGTCTATAGCGATAGGAGCACCATATTACAACTGCAACAAAGTAGAAGTAGCATTACGGGATCGGGTCCTGTGACGATACGCACATGGCAGGAGCACGAATTCTCGCTGTTGGGCTACAAATTCCATCTACCATTTGTGGGACATGCAGTCGACTTGGATGTGGATGATAGTGACAGTGTGGACGATAGCTGGTTGCTGGATAACAGCGCCCAACAGTCAACCAGTCGGGAGCAGGAACAGGAACAGAAACCGGTTGTCGAGCGCGAGCTGAACGAGCATGTCCATGTGGATCCAGTAAGCAGCATCATAAAGCTGCGCTGTCAAAATGTCAGCATGACCGAGATCAATGCCGAGCTGCTGCTTAATCGTCACATTAACTATGAGCATGTGACGCTGCTCCATGTAGCTAACACTGATAGCAGCAGCAGCTCCTCCTCCTCCTCCTCACTCCAGTTGCAGCAGTACGAGAACATGCGTCAGTTCAAGTGGATCGATAGCTTGCTGCAGGATGAGACATTGCAACGTCTCTTTGTCCAGCAGACGCAACGCTTTGAGTCTGTGGAAACACTGGATTTTAGCGAGAATCAATTGAACTGCATCCACTGGGCGCAGCCACAGGCGATGCGACGCCTTAAAGTACTACGATTGAGTGGCAATCGCTTGGCCAACTGCAGTCTGGTCGAGCTGCAGTATATGAATCATCTGCTCGAGCTGCATTTGGATCGCAACGATTTGCAGGCACTTCCCGCCCATTTTTTGCATCAGTTGAGCGAATTACGATTGCTCAATCTAAGCCAAAATGCGCTGGGGGAATTGCCTCGCAATATTTTCGAGGGTGCACTGCAGTTGGAGTGGTTGCATCTAGCCGGGAATCGATTGAGCATCTTACCGTTTCAGCTTTTTCAAACAGCTCGCGATTTGCGACTGTTGGATTTGAGCGTCAATCGTCTGCTCTCGTTTCCCGATAATTTCTTTGCATTGAACAGTCAACTGCGTAATCTGCAGCTCCAGAGCAATCAACTGCAGTCGATTGGCAAGCACAGCTTTTATAATCTACGTGAGCTGCGCCATTTGGATTTGTCACTGAATGAGCTGAGGAGCATCGATCGCAAGGCCTTTGACTCCTTGGAGAATCTCATAGTGCTCAATATATCCAGCAACAAGCTAACGCTGCTGTCCTCCATCATCTTCCAGCCACTGCATGCACTGGATCAACTGGATCTCAGTCGAAATCTGTTTAAACAGCTACCCGGCGGATTGTTCCAGACGCAACGCAAATTGACCCTGTTACGCATCGATGAGACGTCGCTGGAGCAGCTGCCCAATTGGATCTCACGCAATGAGGATTATGTGGATGCACAAGTCCTGCAACGTCTGCGCTATTTGTCCATGCAACAGAATACAAAGCTCACACAGTTGCCGCCCACATTATTTGCCAATGCCCGCAATCTCCGTGAGCTGCTCCTGGCCGACAATAGTCTGGTCAAGTTGCCCTCACAAATTGGCAGTTTGACGCGTCTGCAGCGTCTGAGTTTGCGTGGCAATCGCCTCAGTTCGCTGCCCGAGAGTCTTAAGGATCTACGGCAATTACACTACTTAAATATACTGGGGAATGAGTATCAATGTGATTGCAGCATGTATTGGCTTTCCGGCTGGTTAACCAACGCCACAACCTCGTTGCGAAGTGGCAGTCAAACGTTGGACTCCTATGAGCATATCGATAACCAAATCGATGCACTCAAGTGTCAATATGGTTACCCAGGAGACATGCTGCGAGTGCTGAGCAATCTCAATTGCAGTGTTCCCCTTGTGGTGCAATCCTCAGAGCCCAAGATGTATAGACTTCATGCCACCGCCAAGCTGGAGTGCCGAGTCTATGGCAGTCCAACACCGGACATTATTTGGGTGAGTCTCCCTCCACTAACCAATCCTTAAGAAATTGTTTTACGATTCACATGATTGCAGGTGACGCCGCGTAATAAAATTCTTCGTCATCATGCCGATCCCGACAAGCGGCCCATAATTATCAACAGCGATAATGAGCATCAGCCCAGCAAATTTGAGCTAATCGCTCTAACAGATGAAAGCAACGCACAGGCGATGAGTGTGAACATCAGCAGGCAGAAAAGCACAGTGGGACAACGCGTGGTACTCATCGAGAATGGATCTCTGTTGGTGCACAACATTTCCCGCGGTGACAGCGGACTTTATACTTGCTATGCCTTCAATGTGATGGGCAATGCTTCGGCTGGAATCAGGTAAACTACGGAAAGAATTAGTAGAAAATAATTTACTGGAGATTAGAGCTTAATAGCCTTAAACTTTTTAATTATCCCTAAATTCTGTTGAAACTATTTAAAATTGAAGCTATACTTTTTTAAAATCAATTGAAATTTTGTTGATTTTTATTTATACTAAATGGAAAGAAAAACAGCTCTTACTAAATTGTTAATAATAGTGGTGTGAACTCATCACTATACATTTTGTTAGTAATTTTATATGTTCTTCTATATCTGAAAGCTTTTACCTACCATATAATTGAACAACAACCATTTATCTAGCTCTGTAAAGATTAACCTTGACTCTTATGCTAATAACTTGGTCTTTACTCTCTTCACAGGCTCTACATCGATCCCATTGTGTTTTATCGCGTTAAGATCGAGAGTTTGCTGGCGGGCACAGCACTTGCTACGGCCTTTTTATTGCTCACACTCATCGTACAAGGACTGCGCAGTTGCTTGACAAGATTGGGGGTCTGTGAGCGGCTATCCTGTTGTGCGAATCGCAACAAAAGGTCTCCTAGATCTCGTCAGATCTATGCCATGCTCGACAGCATCGAGAGCTACAAAAGCCAGCAGCTGGAGAAGTTGAGAGAAAATTATGCACAGCAAGTGCATCGCATACGGGAGAATTGCGCCCAACAGGTCGAGTGGATACAAAGCAGTTATACCACACAGGCTAAGCACGTTAAAGAGTTCCGGGACATTGGTTCCAATCATTTGACTGCACTTAAGGATCAATATTGCGATCAGGTAAAAAAGGTGCGCGATTATTCCACCGGCCAATTGAGCTGGGTACGCGAGAACTATGTCTTCCAGCGTAACAAAATACGTAAGTTCAGTGCCCACCAGGTGTTAAGACTTCGCGAAGGTTACAAGTATCAGCAGCAGTCGCTAAACAAGGTTCTGGAGAATCTGCCCAGTTTCTATTTTGAAAACTGTCGCGGCCGCTGCGAGGAGGACATTGTTGAGGGTAAGCAATACGATATAAAAAATAAATTGCAAATACTTTTGAAGGAAATACAAAATAAAAGACAATAAAACTAAGATTAAAATTTAAAGAAACTGATTAAATTAAATGCTAGGAAATTCAAATAAAAAATATATTCACAAAACAATAATAAGGTCAATATTATTGGACAAGTAAATAGTTCTGATTTTTATACTTCCAGTCAAGTTTTTTTTTCTATTTTGATTAAATAAGTTTTTTCTTTAAATGAAACATAATAAGACTAGGGTTGCTCAAAAATGTTTAAAGTGTTCCAACAAGTGTTGCAAGGATTGGGGAAATCACAGAAAAACTCATTCAGATTAATAGGTAGAAATAGTAGATTAAGAATAGAAATACAAATCAAAATCGAATAGAAAAAGAACAAATCAAATAATAAATTCAATTTTCTTCACAGATATAGACTGCTATTTAAAGAGCCAAATGGAGAAGGAGCTACACATACAGAAGATCAAATCGCGTCTGATGGTCGCCAACATTTCGGCCAGCAAGGCTTCCGTATACTATACGCCACCAGATGACGATCTGTTGCACGGTTCCCATTTGCATCTGCAAACGACGCCCATACACATCAATTACATAGACGAGAATTTAGATCATCAGAAGTTGGAGTTGCATGACTTTAAAATGGATCCACAACTGCTGCTCTTCAACGCATCGAGATTATATGTTAACCCAGAAGGTGCAAGTAGTAGTCAGGCAGCTGCAGCTGCCGCTGCAGCAATGGCAGCAGCATCATCTCTGGCTTGCAGCATTGAGGATAATAATGTGGATATGCAGTTATTGGCTGACAGCGGCAGCCCAATGGAGATGAATGAACTGAAGGACTCGAACGATGTTAAGAATTCGAAATCGTGTCCTGCTATTTATAAGGTATCCAAGCAGCTAGATGGCAGCACGCTGCACGAGCTCCTCACCACCGATGGCGAAGGAGCACCACAACATATGTTGCGCTTCAATCCGGTTGACGAATCATCACTGACGACGATGCAGCTACCCAAGGAGAAGCTCAACATTGTACTGGTGGAAGACTGCGACAAGGCATTGCTTCATCATCAGCAGCAACAACAGCAGCTGGAGACGGATTCTGGCACGGAACTATCCACTTCCACGAGCGGCTCCAACAGCGACAGTGCCTCAAACTGTCCAACACACTATCAGCCGGCCAATGCCACAGTATCTGCAAAAAATTAGATGGTTTTTTTTTGTTAAATTTGATAATCATTTCGAATTGCAAGGGAAAATGAAAAATGAGAAGAATATCAACAGCAACAACAACAAATGACGCTAAAATAAATTCATCAAGTTATTGTTAATTGTAATATGGAAAGGCATCATACAATAATTACGTTTAGATTTAATTAGTGAAACTTAATGAATTCAAATGCTGAATATCAAATGGAGTACATAAAAAAAACATAAAAAGTCATACCTTTAAAAAGTAGCAAAAAAAAACCAATTTGAATTTGAAAAAAAGGTATCATTAACTATTGTCAATAATACTTGAAAAGAAGCCCCCTATTTGTGATTTCAACTATGATATGAAACAATTTATTTATAGAGACCGCATCAAATCTACATATACATACATTCATATAGTCAGGCATATTTTAAAACGACAAATACAAATTTTATTCAAATTCTAAAACGCAAAATAAAAGCAAAAAAAAAAAAATAATAGATATGCTTGCAAAGTTTACTAAAAACAAAAAAATTGAAAAATCGATGGTATTAGAATGCCAAACAATATATGCTAGTTTATTTTATGTGATTTTTAGACAATATCTGTTAAGTTCTCGTTATGTGGATCTTGAAAGATAATTGTATTCAATATTAGTTTCTAGACATTGGGACACTCGGGCTGTCTTAGCACCTCGATGGCACAAGGGCTGGCATCGATTTTACATGGCTCTGATTCGGTCTCCAGCTCACTGAGTTCATAATCACACTCGCATGGGAAGCATTCCATTTCGCCCTCGAGCTCATCTTCGCCTTCCTCACCCTCGCCATAGAAGCTTATCTGTTCCTGGCTAACGACACTTGGCTCTGTGGTTATCGAGCAGACCGACAGGTCGGAATCAGAGATGGGTATTGGCACCGGCTCCTGTGGCAACAGCGAGTAATCATAGATGGCAATCTCCTGTGCAAACCACAATGTTGGCTTCATTTCAGCTATTTCTTGATCCTCATCCTCGTACTCTACATTGAACTCTTCCTCTTCAGCCTCTTCGGAGTTGCCAATAGCCTTAAGATTATAATCGCCCGGCAAAAAGAAGCCAAGCAGCATATAACGATTGTCGAAGCTAAATACGGAAGGACCTGTGGGATACAGTGCATCCCAGATGCCGTGCAGAATGGTGCACTTATCATCATTGCCAATATACAGCTCAAATGGACCCAAGCGCACATTGGAGTTCCAAGTGGACTTCAAACGCACAGACATGCAGCAATTGTCCTTCTCAGTCTTATAGCTATAGATGCCCACACCATGACGTTGACCCTTGTACCAATCTCCCGAATAGGTGTCTCCATTGGCATAGTTGTAGCGCCCCTTGCCATGCTTCAGATGCTTGCGCCAGTTGCCCTCGTAAACGGATCCATCGGGATAAATGAAGATGCCACGGCCACAACGGACACCACAACGATACTGTCCATAATAACGAGCACCATTTTTGAAAACATAAAGACCAATGCCATGTCGGCGACCCTTGCGATAGTTGCCATCATACTGATCCCCATTAGGCAGAATGGCCCAGCCACGTCCATGACGTTGTCCGTCAGCATTTCGACCGCCTATGTATTTCTACAGTTGGGAAATGCATTGAAATAAGCATGAATTTTATGAAATTATTGGACTTTTCGCCTACGCCAATATTGGGACCCTCGTCCTCCTCCTCAGGAAACGAAATATCCGATTCATCGGAGAGTTCTGAAAGGCTCATGTTGTATATATATATATATATTAAATAAATTTACTTCGCGTCTATTTTTTATTAGGAAATATAATTTCGTACTTAAGTTACTTTTGGGAACTGTGTATTTATATCAACATGAAAAGCCAAGGCTTACTACAATTATGTTAGGATTACAGGATTGGGGTTAAGTTTCCGTTGCATAAAAGTAATTGGCCAGTGGGTATCGTATGAAGAGTGCCAACATTGTGGACAGCACCTGGAATGCCATCAGCATTTGGGTGGCAACTCGTTCATGGACTGGTCCAAAAATCACCAAGACAAAGTTGATAAGCGTCAAGTTGTTTGTCACAATTCTGCCATCGGGTTGCTCCTGCCAACTGACCAGCCTAAAAGTACGGAGCACAGTGACCATAAGTCGTCCCAATTTGCTCAATTCATCCATTCGAAATTCCGTAGTGCTGATGTGCAACAAGTCCGAATTCTGATCATATTTCGGTAAACGATGCCTTGGACAGGGCACAAAGTGGAACAGCTGCGGCGTGGAGTATAGGAAGTTTAATATCTGTGGAAGGAAGAACAGCAACAGTGTTTTGCTAAAGTGGCCCAGAATGCCAACTACTGCAAAGGTCATGCCGGCAAAATAACAATACGTATCGCCAACAAACACCTGCGACGGATATCTGCAAGTAAAATAGTTTAAAATTCGAATTTAAAATTCCGTTTTCAAAGCATTAACAGAGATAACAACAACAAATAAGAGAGGATGCTACATAAGAAGGTTGACCTTGCTGTAATTTAGGACAGCGCGAGTCTGACGTCACAGTGTGAAGCAACAAACGATGTACATTAACATTTTATAAGTTGTTTCATTTAGTACATCAAAGTCCAAATGAAATGAAAAGGGTCTAGTTTGAAAAGTGTCCAATATAATATGAATCCAAATAGTTGTTACCTGTGAACTTATTAAGTAGAATTAAGAAATGAAAGTTAAAAAATGATTCTTAAAATAAAAGCTATATTTTTCTCTTGTGGTCACCGTTTTCTAGCTTTTGCAATTACAAAAAAAGCAAATTCTAGCTACGAAAAAGGCTGTGCTGGCAACACTGACTTTTGGTGTCGAATTCGAACAGCTGAGAGAGCGCAATGTTAATCGAGAGGACAATGGCAATCGACAGCTGTGCGTGTGGTGGGCAGCAAAATGAGTGAAATGTGGGTGTGTTAAAGAAAAGGCGAAAAAAACCCGTAATTTTAAAGCAAAAGAAACATGTGCTGTGTGTAGTCAATTAACACACAATGGCCAGGAGTACGGGTCTGAGCCAATTAGTTGCTAGTGGAAGCGGCCGTCTGGCCATAACCAAAAAGCTGGTGCTGTGGTCAGTACTCGTAGTGCAAGTGGGCTTCATTGGCTGCATTTGGTTGCTGCAAATGAATCGGAGTCAGTTGCTGCAGCAGACGAGCAACTCACCGGATTCAGGCTCGGGGCGTGTGCATTTCGTGCGGAATGCAAGAAATACAAAGGTCAACAAGGATCAAAGAAGAGGGCTGCATTGTATGCATCGTGAGAATACCAATCGATATCAACAGGATTTCTATCAAAAAAAAAGCGACAAATTCAATCGGAGTGCAGATTATGCTATGCCGGCTTATGTTGATTTGGAGTTGGCGCCAGCTCTCTGGTGCTATCGGGAAGGCACTCTTAATGAGACGTCAGCTCAGCGGAACGACAGGGATTACCTAATGGCGCAGCCACAGTGTCTGTGCGATAGCGGCTGGCATGGACGCGACTGTGGTCAGCCGGAGATCATCTGGCGGGCACTGATGACGCACAGTCGCGCCAGCAAACGTGCCGGCTACGAGGCTCCACTGAAGCTGCACGAAGCGAGCGGGACGTCGGTGAAGCGACTCTTTTATATGTTGAATCTAGGCGACTGGGAACACATCAACCTGGAGCTGCTGCATCTTCAGCTGCGCACACTCATGGAGGTTGTGGATTTCTATCTCATCTACTACTATGTCAGAGACATCAAGGATAATCTGACGCGACGTCAACTTGAACGCAATCTCAACTCCATGCTGAGCTTCAATTACGTGCTGTACCAATGCAAGGGACCTGGTCATGTTAGCTGCACTGGAGCTGCTGTTTATGCACATTTCCGGCACCAATTGTGGACACTTTGTAGTGTGCAAACACAGGCCACGGATTTGCTGCTTTATGGCGACCGGGAGACGCTTTTTTCGCCGGCAGCATTGAAATTTCTCAAATACTATGCGTCGGATGTTTTGCCACTTCGTTTCCGGCTGAAGCATAATGTATACGGCTTTTATTGGCAACATCCGAAGCGCACACGCCTCAGCGGCGTCATTAGTTCCTTGGTGCATCTGCACGCTGCCCAGATGGATCCGCAACGGCTGGAGCGCCAGGCGACATACACACTGGGCGATCTCAATCATTACGGCGGCTGGAGCTGTGAGCTTTGCTTGTCGCCGGAGCAAATTGTGCTCATGCTGCAGACATCGTCAGTGGACAGTCGGAGCATTCCCGTGCGGTTGCCCAATCAGACGAGGAGTGCTCGCATCGATGCCAACTACGTACAGCAACTGATGGGGACCGGAGTCCACTTGGATGGCAGCACACAACTGCTCCGATTGCGACAGCAGAGTGAGAAGTATTTTGCGCCGGATACGGCGACTCTGCACAGTAGTCAATTTGGGCAATTGCTCTACAATATGTACGATGTGGATGTCTTGGACGATGTGCAGGAGGATGAAGACTAAGACTAGTACTAAGACTCGGTTAACTAATAAGCCTAATCTGCTAAACATACTCATGTGGTTATGTGCCTCTTTAATCACCTTCTCCCTTATCATAAAAAAGTTTCGCTTCAAGCTAAACATATCGGAAAACTGCATCGGTTTTTGATTAATTTAATTCCAAATTCAGTAACTCAGCAAGCAGACAGACAGGGCGACAGACGACAGACGTCGACGACAACGCCATCTGTGATAATAAACTAAACTAGATATGAATTTGAAATGATTCTCAGATGTCAAGGTATTTGTTAATGTGTACATTTAGTTTAGTTAATCTACGGCCCATTTTTGCAATGTCTAAGATCTTCAATGTATGCAAATTAATGTCAAATTCAAATATAAATCTAGACATTGAAAAATCGGCCCTTAGTGTTATTTAAGAAATTCAAATAAATGTTGTAAATGTAAATTCATTCTAAGAATATTATTAAACTGCAACAAAATATTGAAACCCTCGAAATAATATTTGTTATATACACGTATTACTTACTTGTTGTATTTCCACAAAGCCAACGAGGTGGCCAGAAATGGTAGCATAAAATGTAGAGAGAATTGATGTGATTCCACCTGATGACCCAGTGACAATTCGATCAAATTGAAGAGCAAAACGGAAGCGGCAATGATTAAAGATTGACCCACCTCCAGACCATTTATGCCAGCGAGTATATTGATGGCATTGGTACAAAACACCGCCAAACTGCCCATAAAGATGTAGTAGAGTATGCCTAAAGAATGATATGTATAACTATTAGCAGAGACGACTGTTGAAATTATTTGACAATTTCTATTATAAAAATTAAAAGATAAAAATTGAATGTAAATACCATTTGAACCAAGTGGCGTATTTCCAAAATCTAAAAATATGTAGTGTGTGACAACACTTTTCATGTGATACATTTTAAGACTTAAAAAACGTACAGGGGTCTTTTGGGTTTTTATAATAGAAATTTACAAATAATTTTTATTTTTGACTTTAATAATAAAAATTGAAACTAATAATTATTTTTAATTTTTATAAAAAAATTTAAAATAATTATTTTTAATTTTTTATAATAAAAATCTAAAATATAAAAATTTTTAAGTTGTCAATTTTTTTTAATTCATAACTTTTATTTGCAGTCCCTGGTTAAAAGAGACCGACTGTAATAGTCCCTGTACTTAATCTTTGATAAACAGATGCAGGGTACATTAAGTCGATACTACTTTATTGCAGCTGCTTCTCACCAATGTTAACGGAGGTGCCAAAGAGACCACGTGCAAAGTTGGGCATCATGACAGTGGTGGAGTTGTAGTTGACATAGTAGACCATCAGGAGAGGCAATGTCGCTATGGTCGGAAGCAGGAGCTTGTGCCGCCAGCGCAGATCGAGCACATCGTCAGCAAATCCAAGGAATATCATGCAGCAAATCGATAGCAAGGCGGCAATCAGTTCCACGAACTGTGTCAAAGATATCAATAAGCATTACAATAGTTCCCACACATGGCTGAGTCATCCATAAAACCTTATCATGTGGAAAAGTTAATGGCTTTCCGCCGGTAACTGCGTCCGTGGCGGCGTTCTCATCAAATGTGAATGGTATGGGTATAAAAAGAAACATGGAGATCAAGAAAACGCAACCAATAATCACGCCATACGATTCGGGTCTGAAAAAAACATGTTTACTAACAATTCTGGCGAGGATTATGCTCAACACTCACACTTGTGGCTTGTCCTTTTTACACAGATCTCGGCCAAACAAGTTGGCCTTGATGAACATCTCTCTCAGGCGGGGTATCATGCGCACCGTCATGAGGTAGGCGCCCGTCGAAATGGTCGCATTTACGGCAATTGCTGTCGTGGACATCTCGGACACTAATTAGATTATAGCTGATAACAAATTCAAACTACTGCAGGTGGGCCAAATAGTTGATGTCGTGCAATATGCGAGAACTCGCTCAAATAGAACAATTCTGATATATCACACCAGCATTATGCCGTAATATAACAACTCCGGCAAGCGCAAAAGTACACGCCAATAATACGGGCAAAGACAATAACAAACACAGCTGATAGAACCGCACAGTTATCGCTCAACTAGTGAGTTATCGTTATCGATAGTGACGGTTAATTTTTAACATAACAATTATTTCTGGATTTCTGGAGTTAAACACAGAAGCTATAAACTATTGTTGTTTTATTTTGACCAAAAAAAAAAAAATAAAAATCATTTATAATCATTATTCTTGAGTTCTGTTTTTTTGATCAAAAATAATGATTATCGGTGAAAATCATAATATAATCAATTTCAAATCGAATTTTTAAGTAACAAACAAAAAAACCGACTTTACAATCACAACTCTTATTTTCGAGAATTACTTATATATTTATTTAATATCAATAAGTATCAGCACTTGGTGACTGTTACAAAGCCTACTCCCCATTTATACATTTAAATTAATATTTGATAAACATAACAAAAATACTTTCAGTGTCACTTCGAGTTTGATCTAATTTAGCCTTTATCTGTGCTATCGCTCCCGGAAGAATGGAAATGCCTTTTGGAGCTCCCCCTTGGACTTGCATGCCTCCACCTGCGGTAATGTCTCCACAATATTTAATAAATAGATTTGCAGTTGCTGTCGGCGCTCTTCGACAAAGACGAGATTCATATTTCCAAAATGCTTCTTCGGTGGAAACTCGATTGAGCTAATGTTGGGATGAGTGCGGAGCAAGGATTTATGTAGTTTATTAAATTCATTATAGCGTCGAAATAGTGTCCAATGCTCCAACCGCTGACGCATTGTTATGTGGATCTCGTAGACGTAGTGGGAGCCCGAACGATGGGACTTGACGAGTTTAACCTGTGGAATGGTGATCAGAAAGTTGGAACAAAACGATGACTCCGGATTGATGCCCGTTTCATTGAACTGCTTGGTGAGGCGACGAACTAATTGGCGATTTTGTAGGGTCAACTCAGCTACGCGTGTTTCCAGCAAAGCGCATTTCTCGTTTAATAGCATCACTTGATCCTCCAACGCCGTCGCCTGCTGACTGTTGCCCCCGCCATTACCCGAGGATGATGACTTGCTCCACTGGGAAGAAGTATCACTGCGATCCTCAAAGAGTTCCTGATCAATAGCATTTGTAGCTGCTTGTTCCTGCTCTTCATCCTGATCTTGGTGTGTTGGATAAACATCGGTTAGTGGCGTCTTAAGAAACTCTAGTTCTGGGCCAATGGGATCACAGGGCGTTACATTAATGGGGAGCACATTAATGGCGTGCTCCAACAGTTCCTGTTCTACAGCATCTTTTGATAAAATCTGCTGCACTTCCAACATTTCGCGCGGACTTAGAGCGCCTAACAGATCCTCCGTTGATGTGGCGCATGCAATGGGTCTCTCTACAGCAGAGGCATTGCGTCCTGGCTTCCGCACAGCGACGGGCACGGGCTGAGGTGGGAATATAATGGGTTCCTCCCTCACGGCATTTACCGATTGTACTGTCTGTCTTTTCGGTGCGTTAAGCTCCGGATTTTCAACGTTCAGGGCAAAGAGAACATCTTGAAGGCTAATCAGAATGCCGGGTAGCTTCTTAGCTGCTTCCTCGTTGAGCAACAGCGACCAAGGAGTGTAATAGCGCTGCATTTGAGCCTCATTACTTAGCCAGGTTAGCACATGACTTTGCAGGCGCTTCTCATTAAGCATCGCGCGTATGAAGGCGCGTCCACGGCCTTGTTTTGTCCAGATTTGCTTCAGTTCCTCGTAGCGTTGACGTTCGTGTGGTGTCAAATGCGATTGACAGAAATCCCAGAATGTGGTTTCATTGTGAGCGTTAACTTCACCTCCGCCCCCATTTCCACCCAAGACGATCTCGTGCATATTTTGAAATAAACTGACGGCTGTCAATGATACATTCACCGTTTGGCGGAGCCCGTATGCGAAAGTTTCTTCAAGGGCTTCGCACAACTCCAGCACCACATCGTCCGTTTCAGTGGCTAATTCTCGTTTACCACCATAATTTTGACTCGTCTGTTGCGCAGTTTGTTGCAGTCGTCGAAAGATGTCCTCTCTTCGTTGGCCGAAAATGCTGCCGTTCAAGGTAGCACGGATTGGGTCTGGCAATGCACTTTCAGGCATTTTCTATTATTTACACACAATGTTTATTATTGCTTGATATTGTTCCTTAGTTATTTATTTTCGTTTTCATTGTTTTTTTCTTCCAAATGTAAGTGTTGGTAAGTGTTGTCATTATCAATCAGGGCTGGAATATATTGTCGATATATGTATCGATATTGACTATTTCATTTTTCCCAACAATTATCTGTAATTACTAAATTAATTAAAGTATAAAAATGATGCAAAAATAAGCATTCACCTTATCTCATTCTAAATTCTCAATTAAAATTTAAATTAAATATTTGACTAATTTACTTAAATTAATCGATAAATGCTCAGTTCTTATTTGAAACAAGCTGTTTTCCAACACTAGCTGGTCCACGCGATTCACTGACTGCCAAAAATATCGGTAAATTTCAGACAAATTGGGTTAGAGGTGCAGAAACATCGATGTTCGTGTCCATCGATGTTTTCGATGTTTTCAAAAAAAACATCGAGTGAAACATCGATGTTTAAAAAAAAAAAAAGAAAATGCAAAAAGAACAGAAACAGCACAAACAGTAACATGAGATTTATTTGAGATCATTTAAAGTGTCTATTTCGATTCAGGAATAAAAGTTGATCAACAACTTCATGTTTAAGCCTTGTCCTGCGGTCAGATATGGTTTGTCCAGCTTTGCTGAATACTCGTTCAGACTCACAGGACGAGGCTTGTATACAGAAAAATTTTTTTGCAACCAATTTCAGTTCGTTGTCAGCAGTCATCTGTAAAAAATATTTCTTATTTAACATGTTAGTCATAATTATTTAAAAATCATACCTCCCAATACTTCAAGGGGTCGCAAGTGTCAGGAATGTTTTCTTTTTCCATATATTGCCTTGTGGCAATAATGGCATCGGCTCTGGTAGACTTTACTTTAGGCTTATTTTGCAAAAATGAAAATTTGCTGCTTGCCTCGTTTGAAGTTGATTCTGGTGTTGGTGGACGTCGTGGAGTTGTTGATTTAAGAGAGAGCAATTCCAGCTCCAACGCTTTAGCTGCTTGGTCTGCGTTTGAACTTCGGAGAAAGCCATCTTTTTTGAAGCGAGGATCAACGAGAGTAGCGATGCGAGGAATTGTGCGCGTTTCAAAGGAATCAAGTCTTTCCACTAATCGTTTCTGAACAAGGTCATATATATCTTTTCCTTCCTGTGTTCGCAACTGTGCATTTACTTGAATCATTTTATGATGAATCTCGGCAATGACTGGAATAATTAGCGACACAGACACTTTTGTGTTAGTCGACACCGAAAGAGTCGCTTCCTGAAAAGGTGACAGCAAATCCGACAAGTCATTCAAGACGTCGAGTTCTTCATTTGTGATCGGTGAAGGGCTAAAGGAAGCGTGGGCTTGTAAAGATATATAACTTACTTTTCAGGTAATTCTCCATCTTGCCTTCGTCATCCATCAACGTCCACCAACACCATCAACTAGAAATCCTAAATATTATCAACAATTTTGTTAGTTTTTAGAAAAAACAATAAGAAATTCATTTACTTACAATTTTTTCTCACCGAGCGCAGAGTTGTTTGTGAAAACATCGATGGTGGTCACGAACCATCGATGGTTCCGATGTTTTGAAAACATCGATGTTATCGATGTTTCACTCGATGTTTCTGCACCTCTAAATTGGGTTTTACGCATCACCAATCATCGCAATACTAGCATAAAATTTGCGCGTAAAAGAATGCCAAAACTTGAGTAAATGTTTAAATAATATAACACGTCTTATAAAAACTAACAGGAAATGTGAGCACAACCAACTACATTTAGAATCTACTTATTAGATGTATTAAAATGTAAGTTTTCTGCTGCATCAGAGACATTTGTGCGTTTTCTTTTGTGTTCGTTCGTCGTCTGCGCGCACGGTGCGCTTCATTGACTTTTTGAGCGAGTGTAAATCGTAAAAAAGAATCAAAACTTAACCAAATAACACGGTTTTACAAAACATTACATTGAATACAAGTGATTTGCGGAGTACTTTAATGCAGTGATCAGACAATCGGAATAATCTCATATTTTGGCAGCAGCTGCATTTCGGTTTCGTGCAAAAAAGGAAACAGAGATACAAACAGAAGCGGGACCGAAACAGAGAAGCAGAAGCAGAAACAGAAACAGGCGCCTGTGACCGTCCATATGGTCTGCAAATGCAGGAGCCTGTTAATGTGCCAATCTGACTGACTAGCTGTCTGTGTTTGTGATTAGTGCATGTGTGTGCACTCAAATAAACAATCGACTGTAACAACAACAATAATAATAATAACATACAATTAATACAATGAATCCGGCCGAGCTGCGCATGATGTGGATGAGTAGTCAGTACAATTCCGAGCGCATTTCACTGGAGGATGCAGCTACTCTGCTTGGCCACTCAACCGTCGGTCTCTCGGTTATGGAGGATATGACACATCAGCCAACATTGGTAAGCTACCCCCTCCTCTCTCTCGACCATACATTGTTGTGTATCTCAGTATATACTGTAACGTTCCCGTTACCGTGCTCCTGCTTTGCCAATCTCTCGACTAAACAAACCCAAATTCTGTAGGTTAATATTTACTTGGGAATTGGCCATGTATTTATGAATATTATATACATATATTACTTCATATATTAAAAGGGTGTTTTTTTGTTCTTTTTGTTGAGTAAAACTATTAATTTGATTTATTGCAAATGTATAATAATCGTATTTATGAGATTTCTTTGTGAACAATTATTTGTGGATATTCCACTTTAAAGGGATCTTAAATACCAATAGATACAGACTAAGACAAGCCACTTAATAAATAATAAATGAATAAACAATTCTTTCTTTTTGAACCAAGTATAAACAAATAAGAAATAAGAACATATAGAAATGATGATATTATAATAATATTTCCAAATACAAATTTGAATTTTATTGAGTATGAAATAATAATAATTTGTGTTTATTGTTTTAAATTTTTATTACAAAAATGCAAATTGAAAATGAATTATTTTGTAATACAATTTTTATAAAAGCCAGCTAAAAATGCACAAATTTAAACCCCAGTTTTAAATTCGTATAAAATAATACAAGTGGCAATAAAAAAAACACCCTTTATACACCTAGAATCTAGTTACTTGTATGTGTTTCTGCTTTAGTTGAAAATTGGAATTTGTTTACTTATTTCTTCTACTTTCTTTTCTATGATTTATGTATTGGTTACGTTATATTCGTATCCGTATCCGTATCCATTCAACTATCAACTGTATCCAACTGCCAATTTCAAAACGAAACCGAACTCAACACAAAATCCACAACAAACTCAACACACTTCCAATCCACAACAACAATTACCATCATTACCACCTCAACCACCACCACAACAACAACAACAACAACAACAACAACAACAACTCAATGTCGTAAAGGATATGAATCCAATGATGAGCATTGTTGGGGGGGATTTCACGGGACAAGCTGCAGCGGCTGCTGCGGCATTGGGCGTGCAACCTGCAACACTTATTGCCACAAACACAAACAACCTATATGGCTTTGCCCACATGGGCGGATTGCAACACCAGTTGTTGCAACAAACGGCAGCAGCGGCTGTCTTTCAAAATTATACCGAAGTTATGGACGGCGATGATGGGAATAATGGTAATGGCGGCGTTGCATTGATGGGCGTCGGCTCATCCGCGGTTGATGATGATCAGCAGCAGGTTTATGGCCAATTGGATGATGGCTATGATGATGGCGGCGCCAGTGGTGGCATGTCTGATCTGGAGCCCAAACAGGAGATCATTAATATTGATGATTTTGTCATGATGAACGAGGATAACAATTCATACGATGGTACTGATTTTATGACCTCCTCGGATAAGGATATATCACAATCCTCCTCATCGTGCATGACAAATATGCAGAATCATGATCTTCTCGTGCCCCTCGGTGATGGTTTAATGCACCATAAACTGTTGGGAACCACGCATGCCATGATCAATGCATCGACGGCACCATCTCTGCCCGGCATGAGTTTATCCGCCAGTGGCAATGCCTTTACCAATATCCTAGTGGCCTGCGATGATACGACTGGTGCGGTCAGTACCAAGGGTATGTCCTCGAATTGTGGTAAAGGTGCCAATGCCAGCACCAGTTCCAGCTCCAGTTCATCCATGCGCGCCCAGCGTAAGACTCGCAAAATCGAGCCAGTGAATAGACCAGGACTTGTGCTTAAAACACCGATTGCCTACAAGGGCAACATTGATCCCTCGGTAATTCCGATACAGAAAGATGGCATGGGTATGTTCTCACTTAACCTTCACTTTATGCTATGATTTAAATACTTAATTATTATTATACTTACTTATTTCACAAACCAAACAAACCAATTGCCATGATTTATTAACGCCTTTAGTAATTTGGGTTTGTGATTTGGCTTGGTGATTAACCTGAGCAGGTAGTCAGAGCTATCATATTAGTTAAACTAATGGCCTAATTCCACTAACAACTTAAAAAGAAACAATTTAAAAAATTATTTTCCATAATTTCTATAGCATATTTAAAAAATGTTGGCATTCACTTTAAGTATTTTTAGTGTCAAAAAATGAAAATAATATTAAAAAACATACATATTGGATTATTTTTGATCGTTGCCACAACAAAATTAACCCCAATTGATTTATTTTGTCGAAATTCTTAAAGGGAATTCTATAGCTGGCAATAAAATATAAGATATAATTTCCATTAGGTATAATAATTTTTAAAATATTTTATTTTTCTAGACAACAGCTTGTCGATAGATTCTTAAAAAATATGTGTGTTCAATGGAACGGGGTCAATAGTTATAGAGCCAAGTCTAAAATTTCGCATACAACTAATCTGGAATCATGTTCTCCTCTCCCACAGCTGTCTGCGAACGTTGTGGCGCCATCGGAGTGAAGCACACGTTTTACACGAAATCCCGTCGCTTCTGCAGCATGGCCTGTGCCCGTGGTGAACTCTATTCGCTGGTTCTCAATAGCAAAATGGATGCACCCCATACGGCGAGCAGTTCGCCGGCACCTGCCCTTGAGATGTCAGAGACGACGGCGTCAGCGGCATTGGATGCCGTTGGAAGTATTGCATCTGATCAGGAACAGGAGCAACAACTACAACAACAACAGCAGCAACAGTCGGACATTGAGTTGACACTGCAGGCAGCACATATCAAGAATGCCAATTATCGTTTTCGTATCACGGATCAGTCAAAGATTACACAACTAAATGGATTTGGTGAACCAATGTCATTGGGCGGCGATGCCGCTGCCAACAATGTTCAGATGGCAACGGATGAAACAATTGCAGCACTAAATGGTGGCGCTGTTGGAGATGCTGCTGCGCCTCCGGCTGAAGCCAGTGGCAGCAGTGATGGCAACACATTTCTGAATGCAGCGCCGACGCCAAAGGCATTGAGGTTATTTCGTGATGTCTTTCCACAGGATGATCTACCCCAGATCCCAAAATACGAACGTCTTCCGGCTCCGTGTCCTCAGATGGAAAAGATCCTAAGTATAAGACGGAGAATGTATGATCCGACGCACTCCTATGATTGGTTACAACGACTGGGAAAGGAGAGTTTCTTTGCAGCTCCTGTTACCTGCTTTCCTCACGCACCTGGCTACGAGGTGTGGGACAATCTGGGCGTTGGCATGAAGGTGGAGGTGGAAAACACCGATTGCGATAACATTGAGATCATTCAGCCAGGACAGACGCCCACATCATTTTGGGTGGCCACGATACTCGAGATAAAGGGCTACAAGGCGCTAATGAGCTACGAGGGATTCGATACGGACTCGCATGACTTTTGGGTGAATCTCTGCAATGCCGAAGTCCATTCAGTTGGCTGGTGTGCCACACGTGGTAAGCCATTGATACCGCCCCGCACCATCGAGCGTAAGTACAAGGATTGGAAGGATTTTCTCGTCGGACGATTGTCCGGAGCACGCACATTGCCATCCAATTTCTATAACAAGATCAACGATAGCTTGCAATCGCGCTTTCGTCTCGGTCTGAATCTCGAGTGCGTGGACAAGGATCGCATCTCACAGGTTCGCCTGGCTACAGTCACCAAGATTGTGGGCAAGCGCTTGTTCCTGCGCTACTTTGACTCCGACGATGGCTTCTGGTGTCACGAGGATTCCCCCATTATTCACCCCGTCGGCTGGGCCACCACAGTTGGCCATAACCTAGCTGCACCTCAAGACTATCTGGAGCGGATGTTGGGTAAGATTTAAGGATAAGATCTTGGAGTCTTGATCATTTCTTGAGAATATCACACCCGAACTTGATACGCTATACATTCCATGAAAGCCAGTAAAAGTTTTATAATTTGGGAATCAAACCAAAACAAAAATAGTTTACGGTTTCGGTTCCGGTACGTCCCGAAATAACTATTTTGGTAAAAGGTTCTATTTCAGTATTTTTCTTTCGGTTTCGGTATTAGTACCAGTACGTAACGGTACAACAAATCAGTTTTGAAACATTTTTAAATGTTGAGATATCGTTTTATAATAAATATGACATCAAAATAACTAGCTAGACCTAAAGCAAAAAAAATTTTTGAACGAATTTAAAAATATTTAAATGCAGAATGAATTAAAAGGCCAAGTCATGATCAAAATGACATTCCGCTTGGAAATCGGTTCAGGTTTGATCATGTTATGGCTGTTTGAAGTTGGTCAGACTTCGGAGTTAGTCACTTTACAAGTCAAAATTTTTGTTCAATTTCACATAATTTTTTACAAAAAAATTAAAGGGGTCAGAATCAAGTTTATAGTGTTGTTTTATACTAATTACGATATAACGAGTTGATTAAAAGTGAAAACTTGAGATTTAAAATTTTGAATTTTCGAAATTTCAAAGGGGGGACCCTTAGCATAGAAATCAATATCTAGTAGAATCTAGAACAAAAATACATAGAGAATTTAAAGGCTTAAAGGCTCAGTTTTAATCAAGCTATGAAAGTTTTAAGTTGGTCGGACTTCGGAGATTTAAAATTTTGAATTTAAGACGGTTAGTTTCGCTTAACGGTTCCGGTATTAGTCCCTGATATAAACAAAAAATATTTATTCTTAGTATAATATAATTTTTAAATGTATTATCTTTCAGCGGGTCGGGAGGCCATGATTGAGGTACATGAGGACGATGCCACCATAGAGCTTTTCAAGATGAACTTCACCTTCGATGAGTACTATTTGGATGGCAAAACGAATGGATTTATGGAGGGCATGAAGCTGGAGGCAGTTGATCCACTTAACCTGTCGTCAATTTGTCCAGCCACGGTGATGGCAGTCCTCAAATTCGGCTACATGATGATACGCATCGACTCGTATCAACCGGATGCCTCAGGGTCAGATTGGTGAGCCGGCCTATCAAGAGATTCCCGACAAGAATAAATATTTTTAAACCATATAAATTTATGTTTTTAGGTTCTGCTACCACGAGAAGTCGCCGTGCATCTTTCCCGCTGGCTTCTGTGACTCCAATAACATAACTGTGACACCCCCCAATGGCTACGATGCACGCACCTTCACCTGGGAGGGATACCTACGCGACACGGGCGCTCTGGCGGCTGGTCAACATTTGTTCCATCGCCTGGTGCCGGATCATGGCTTTGAGACGGGAATGAGCCTAGAATGCGCTGATCTCATGGACCCGCGACTGGTGTGTGTGGCAACAGTGGCCCGTGTCGTTGGTCGACTGCTCAAGGTGCACTTTGATGGCTGGACCGATGAGTATGATCAATGGCTGGATTGTGAGTCAGCTGACATTTATCCCGTCGGCTGGTGTGTGCTCGTGGGCCACAAACTGGAGGGACCACCACGTGCCTCGCACCAGCAGGTGATTAAGCCAGCACCCAAACCCAAGGTACCAAGGAAGCGGAAGACAAAGAAGGGCGGCAATGGAGCAACTGGCGCTGCCAGCAACAAGCAAATGCCACATGACAACAATATGCAAACAGGTGAGTTTTCAATTCAAAGATACCCTTTTAGAAATTGTTTAATAATACAAAAGTTATAAATGAACTATGAAAAATTTAATTGGGAAATTTAAATTTGGTAAAATGTAATTGGGAAATAAATAAAAAAAGAAAATTATTCCCTACAAGAATATTGTCAGATAAGACTACAAATATAAAAATGTAGGGGAAGCAAATAGGATTTATAATTAATATAATATAATTTATAATTTAGGAATGCAAAAATTAAATTTAAATATTTTTATTTCGACTTCCTTTCTGTTTCTTAACATTTTAGTCGAGTAAGGTTACTCAAAAAATGAAACTGGAAAATAAATTAATTTTATTTATACCATTAAAATTTTCTAGAATCAGTTTAGTAGAATCTATTTCATTTTTACGAAAATAATCATAGTGGATCACTATTTGAGAAGAAAATTAAAGTTTAATGAACTAATTCTGACTAATTTTTCAACTTTGGTGACTTAAATTCAATATGTACTTTTTTTAATTTGTTAATGTAAATCTAAAATAAAAATATGCACAAATATTATCTCGAACTCTGATTATAGAAACAGCAGTTAAGCCGCGAACGATTGCATTGAAAACGACACCGCACTTGCCGAAGCTGAGCATCAAGTTGGAACTGAAGCCGGAGCATCATAATCCCGCCTTCTATGAGAACAACCAGCCCGAGGATGAGGATGAAGAGGATGGCATTGCTGAAGACGATCTCGATGGCGACGGCAGCACCAGTCACATGTCCGAGCAGTCAACCACACACTCCGAACAGCTTGGGACAATGGCAGCCACAGCTGTCGCAGGAGTCGGAGCTGGAGCGGCAGCCGGTGCCAACAGCACGGTAACTCCAATAACCGGCAAAACAATGGTAAAGAAATCTTCCACTACTAAATCTCCTGCGCCACCAACTGTGGGTCGCAAAGCCACTAGCTACATTGCGGTGAGTACTTGAGGATAATAGTGCGTAATTGCTTGTAGAATCAAACAACCAACCGCCCAACGCCCGCTCGCTCGCCCGCCTGCCCGTCTGCCTATCTGCTCGTTGGCTATAACATTTGTACATAAAATTCGAAATAAAAACAAAGAAATCATCAAAAATGCAATTTGTATATAACTTATGTTTACGCACTGTTATTTTGGTACTTGCAAGAGTTTCATCAACACCTCAACCAGTCCTGGGAATAGTGACTAAATTTTTTTTTTAAATTAACCTTAATTCTTCATAAATTCCGTTGCAACTGAGTTAAATTTTATGTTTACAACTTGTTGAATTCATTTATTTGCTTAAAATGCAAATATACTTCCATTAATAAAGAAAAAATAGTTGAAAATGTAACTAATTAAATCCAATATTTGATGTAATAGTTACCTCTATGATTTATGTGTTGACAAAAAAAAATTTTAATCAGTATTCCCAGCTCTGACCTCAACACCCAAACACCTGAAAACACACACTACCTTGTCACACTTATACTCATTCAGCTATGTTCTTAATCCAATTTTTAGACTCGATTTAACTAACTAATATTACTACTTTACTTTAAAACAGAACTCGTCCGTGACAAACAGCAAGTACATTCCACGTCTGGCTGACATCGACTCGAATGAGGCGCAACTGGAGCTGATGCCGGATTCATGGAATGTCTATGATGTATCACAATTTCTGCGGGTTAACGATTGCACCGCACATTGTGACACTTTTAGCCGCAATAAAATCGATGGCAAGCGTCTAATGCAATTGACCAAGGATGACATAATGCCACTGTTGGGCATGAAAGTGGGACCTGCGCTTAAAATCTCTGATCTAATTGCGCAACTCAAGTGCAAGATTAATCCCAGCAAGGCCAGATCACACAAGAACAACAAATCACCATTTTTATAGTGCGGAATCCAACCCGATCCCAACCAGAAACCGAAACAGATAAAACCGAACCCGATTCAATGTTTAACAAAGCCAAGCGTAGTCGTATTATACATATTTTTTTTTTTCCAAAAAAAAAAAATGAAAGCAAAACAAACACGATTGTTATCACCGATAGATGCACGCATCTACCCGTGCATATTATGATTATATATAGCTGTATATATAATACAGTATTTTGTTAGCACTTGAAATCGAAACACATACGTTGCCTATAATGGATTCAATATCCATATACAGTTTGTATAACTAACTCAAGTCTTACAGCGCGTTAATATATCTAGATATATTTATATACACATAAGTATATAAGTAAATATATATACTTATCGCCGTAGTCTTAAATGTACGCTCATGTTATCAGTCAGAGTTTCTATAAATTGGGATAATACATTTTTATCATACACACAAAACACACACATATTTTTTATAATAGCAACAAATCTAAATTGATAATGCAACATATGTATATAATCATATACATACATAGACACAAAACATAAATACATATGAATATATATATATATAAATCGGTTAATTGTATATAGAATTTGTATTCTTCAGTCGCCAGTAAACCAGGCAGCATCTCAAGAGCAAAACGCATCCAGTTAAGCGAGATTAGCCGCTCCTAGTCCGTAAGCCAACAAATCTGCAAAAAGCCCCAACAAATTGCAGCATATATTGTTTATTTTGAATCCAGCAACTGCATGAATTAAGTATGTACTATTAAAAAATTAAGCACTTCAAGTGAAGGCAACCTTAAAATTAGATTACCATTGTATCTAGAGATATATGCTTAAGGTATCAGTTAATAATGTCTAAAACATATATCTAATAAAAAAGAGTTAAAAATTGCAACTATAACGAAATGTCATCCTTTTGTTTTATTTTATTGAGTTAGAGAAAAAAACGAAGTACAGCAATTCAAATTAAGCGCTCGCTTCAATATTGGTTGGGGAAAAAGAAATCCATTATTTATATATTATTTTCAAAATTCATTTATTACGGTTTGGACTGTCCGATTTATTTCAAATATGTGCCGTTTTGTTCAATGACTTGTTGCCATTTTGAGGACAACTTTAAAATTCCCCGCTCAAAAAAGCTCTGGTCCTTGCTGTTAAAAAACTCGACCAACCTAGTTTCGCTTTCCTCTATTGAATTCATTTTTTTACCTTCAAGAAAATTTTGTAAGGACAAAAAAAGTTGATAGTCGCTTGGTGCTAGATGCGGACTATACGGTGGATGCATTAAAACTTCCCATCCGAGCTCCCTAAGTTTGTTGCGCGTCATTATAGAAGTGTGTTGTCTAGCGTGAAAGACAATCGCTTTCGCTGTGAAAGACAGTCGCTTTTTGTCAATTGCCTTCTTCAAAAGGTCTAATTGTTGACAATAGAGGTCTGAGTTGATGGTTTGTCCATATGATAGATGGTAGATAATCCCACCAAACGCACAGCAAAGCCTTCCTGGCAGTTAGTCCTGGTTTGGATACCGTTTGAGCTGATTCACTGCGTCTTGACCAGTCACCATCCGCTTAAGAAATAGGTCGATTTCATTACGCTTGGACAAGGATTCGCAGATGGAAATTCGGTTCAGTATGTTTTTTTTTGATAGCTCGTGAGGCACCCATACGTCTAGCTTCTTACTGAATCCAGCTTTTTGTAAATGGCTTAAAATTGTTTTGTGGTCAATGTTAAGCTCTTGGGCGATGCTGCGGCTGCTGACATGCCGGTCTGCTTCAGTTAGCTCCACGATCTTATCAGAATTTTCGACGAAGGGTCTACCAACTCTAGGTGCATATTTAACGTCGAAATTTTCGAAACCAAAATTGTGCATTACTAGTCGATACAGTATCGGGGCCATAAACATCGTTCACAATTTCAGTCGCCTTGCTTGCATTTTGCATCAAAAAGAAATTGTAAAATATAGCGAATTTTTTCTTTGTTGATCTCCATGCTTAACAAAATTTCTCTCACAATAGAATCGACCCAAAAAAAAAATTTCCAACACTGCGTTTTAAAGGGGAAGCCCACCTTTCCCAAGTTTAAATCAGTGTGACCAATAGTTTACAAATTAGAGCATACCAAAGCTGACACACAAAAAAATAATGGATTACTTTTTCCCCAACCTAATAAACTTGCCACTAACATTTCTGTTAAACAACACTGTTAAGCATTCCTGTTGCTTGGAACAGCATATAAGATGCGACGAAATGGCAACTCTCGCTCAAATGTTTAATTGTGGATTCTGTTCGTCACAGTGGATGCTGGAAGTGCGCCTCTCGCTCTTAGGACCCACACATACTAACCGCAAACCATCAATTGATCATTAACCCAAGTATTTTTGTAGCTGCTCAACAACTTTCAATAGATTGGTTTATTATTATTATTATTACTTTTTTTTTCTGATATTAATACAATATTTTTACAACTAGAGCTTAGTGTCTAATTTTACACTTAGGTTTGGTGGCTATTTATATAATTTGTAATAAGTATATATTTGATAATTATGCTAAAATTTTGATTAAACTTTTGAACACGCACACCAACAATGCTACTAAGCTGTGTGTGTGTGTTTAGAAGAATAGGTGCATGTGTGTGCAAATATTTGAAATATATTTATGTACATATAAGTGTGCATGTAATTATTGTAGGTAGCTGCCATAACCGTCAAAAAGAGTTTAAGGAAACATAAAAGTAGAATAATAGAAGTACACATATACAAAGATGCCTATATACAGGGTATTTTGTCAAGCACTTAATTACTAATTACACATTTGTACGCAAATGTTTGTATGTATATACTTTAATACTTAGTCTATATTATTGTATATTTATTATATATAGTTATGAAGAATATAGAAAGTTGAGGCTATTTGCGCTAAACGATGAATTTCTCTTGAAACTTTCCTTGGTTTATCTATGTACTTGTAAATGCCTCAATAACAACTTAATAAAATAATAATAAGAAATACTAACATTTACATACACAAGGTAGACAAATAAATATGAATAGGAGTATGATTTTGAATGCAAATAAGAGATTATGAATTTGAATTAATGTGCAAAATGTGAAATATCAAAAGGAGAATAAAAAATAAAGGTTCCAATTGGTTTTTGAGCTTCTTTAGACTTGGTTCACTTGAGTCCATTGAAAGAAAACGCATTACAAACAAGAAAGCAATAGCCGAGACTGCTCAACTACAAGATACCCTGGTCAAGCTTCTTAGTTACTTATCGTGTGTGACCAAATTCAAATTTGTAGCTTAAAAAAAAATTGTAAATAAGCCCGATCTGCCTGCACATGTATGGAGACTATATACCAAATTTGGTGCTTTTAGCTCTTGCCATCTCTGAGATCCATTCGTTTGTACGGACGGACAGACGGACATGGCTGTAAATACTCGACTATTGCTATTTCTGCTGATCAAGAACATATATACGCCTCCAATTGTCTGTTAGATACTTTGCACAAAACTTAATATATCCTCGACCAGAGTAAACAAATAAATATTAAATTAGTAGCCGAGATTAAATCTACATTTATACAGTTGTTAATGTAGCAGCAGCTTGTGTTGTTGTTGCGGCAACTGTTGCTGTTGTTGCTCCCACGCTGGATCGTCGCTTTTTTATTGGCGGCGTTTCAGTTTCAAACGCTGGAGAATTGCATTTATCTTCAGCAACTGTTGACTGTTCCACAACTTCTGCTGAGCTGCGTCTTTTATTGCTGGGACTGATGTTGCTGCCACAGGCAGTGCCAAGTGTTGCATCCACGCTGGTGACACCGCTGGTGATTTCCGTGACAATGTGCGCCTCCAATGAAGGCGGCAACAGCGGCGACAATGGCACTGCATTTAGATCGCACGCTTCCTCATCGCTGACCGCAACATTGCCAAAGATATCGCCACCACGGTCGCCGACCAAATCATCATCATCCTCGTAGTCGTCATCGCTAAAGTCATTGTTCCAAAAGACCTGTGCACCGGGAAAGACATACGAACTGTTCTTGCCGTGACAGAAGAAGGTTCCGGGTTGCAGACGTTCCGCCGTAGTTTGACGCTTCCGTGGCGGCGGCGTCGGAGTTAAGCTGGGCGCTGCTGTCTTGGTTTCCAGCACAACATTTGCATGGCCGGAAGATGAGGAAATGACTTCGTTGTTGCTGGCATTGGAGAACTCGCCCTGCTCAATGCCGCTGTCCTTGGACGAGTCAATGGAGAGATGACGATAGCTGGCCGTGCTGCTGGCGACGCCAATGGCACTGGCACTGATTGCCGCCGGTGCCACAAGGCGATCGCAGCTTAATGCCGTCTCATTCAGCTCCACAAGTATATCGCTCTTAATCCGCTCGATGGCGGCACGATCATCTGCATTGGTTGTTGTTGTTATGGTCTGTGGTGTGGTTTGCTGTGGCCGCTTGCTCTGCTCCGCCGTGAATGTGGAAGACTCGAAGCCACTGTCGGAGCAGGTGCCTGCCGAGGAGCCGAGCATGTAATCCGCCGATCCATTTGACTTTAATGATTGCGTGTCTGTGTCCAGCTGCGATTGCTGTTCACTCTCGGAGCTGCAGTGTCGATGATGATGATGATGATGGTGGTGATGATGATGCAGATAATCTGCTGGTGGCAACAAATCCCTGGACTCACGGAGCACACCATCGTCACAGCACAATTGCCGCCAATCGTTGTCATCCGTTTGGGATGCGGAGCCAGATAGACGATGACAGATCTGATTTATAATCACATCAGAGTCACCCAACAGTTCCACATCAAACTTGAGATGATGTAGTTGCTCGCGATTGATCAGAATCTGCGGCACTGACGCTGGGATGCTGCTGGGAATGTGAGCGACGGGACGCACCTTCAGCGATGATCCAATCACAATCAACAAATCGCATTGGTCTTTATCCGTTGCCATAACCGTGTGATACTCATCGGGCAATCCTTGAGAGATATAACAAAAGTTGCAGATTAGAGTCTATTCAATAAATTCTCAGCTTAACAATAAGTGGTGCTGGTGTCGAATAACAACTAAAATCTTAGTAATGATATAAGCTTCAATTAATAGTTTATTGCTAGTGGAAATCCCAACTAATTTGTTTAACTAAATTATAATAGAATCCACATTACTAATACTAGTAATTTAGTGAATTCCAGAATTTGAAATTAATTTTATTGTATTTTAATAAAAACATACAATATTTTAAATATAAATGCTTTTGATTCCTTAAACTTTTGAACACAAAAACTGAAAAGCCCGTAATTGGGGAAAAAATCAATTATTTCTTTGATTTCGGTTTTTCCAAAGTTAAATTGCATAACATTTTTATTTTTTTCTTAGTTGTAGTAATGCTCTAAAAAATATCAGGAAAAAAAAATATGTTGCGTATAAGAAAAAATAATGTATATTTGAAAATAATATTCAACAAAAACTTTTGTAAGGTTTTCCCAATATTAATGAACTAGATATGTTGTATTATATTTTTTCTGATTGTTTTTTTTTTTCCAATTTCTTGCTTTCTTTTTTTTCCATTATTTGTTATCTTAAATTTTAGTTTCAGTCTGATTGTCTTTGTTTTTGTAATTCTAAGACAAATATTCAAAGTTCATAAACGAAAAAAAAACTAACATTCAATTGTTAAAAAAAGATTTATGTTTATTTCAACTATTGATAGCTGAGAAATGTTAGTAACTACATTAAATACAATTGTATAGTTCTAGAAGAAAGAATAATTCGAAATAATATATTGAAAACAAATTTTAATCAAGATTTTCAGCTTTTGATTAGAAAATGAAATTGCTTACCTTCGCCAAAGAAAACAATGTCGGGCTTCATGATGCCATTCTCGACAAGCTGCTTCAGCTGATCCTCTGTGACGGCCACGGAGGCATCAACGCTGTGCTCCACATTCGGCTGACATTGTGGACAGACGGGAATGCGCTGGGCAAAGATGTCAGCACGCAGTGCATCCGCATTGCATTTGTATTTGCACTTGGTGCACGAGGCCGTCGAGAAGGAGCCGTGGCATTCAATGACCCGCTGGATGCCGGCAACCCGTTCCAGGGTATCGATGTTCTGCGTGTAATTGCGCAACAGTTTTCCCTTTGTCTCCAGCATCTTGATGAAACGGTGGCATGGTGAGGGCTTAAATTCGCCTGGATAAATCTCTCGGGCGAATTTGTAGAACGGTCGTGGATCACGCTTGAAATAGTTAATGTCGAACATAGCCTGCGGATCGGGTAAATCGGGAAAATCATGTGCCAATCGGGCATAAATGCCATTTGTGGAACGGAAATCTGGTATGCCGCAGGATACGGACACGCCAGCTCCAGTGAGCACAATGATCTTCTCGGACTTTCGCACCAAGTCGATGACATCGTCAAATGTGTTCACGTTGCTCAATTTATTGCGACGCTTTGGCTCATTGAGCAGATGCGACAGATAATCCCAGAGCACGGATTCATCAATATCCGCCGGCAACCCGGACGCAAAGTGCGGCATTATGCTGGCAATCACCTGGCGTGGCATGCGACCACGTCCCGTGTAGAACTCACGTTGTTGTTGCCAACGCAGCTTCCAATCGGTTTCGCTTATCGAGGAGCAATCCGAGCTGGAAGAGTCGTCATCATCATCATCGCTGTTTGCCCAGCTGGAAATAACAGATTAATTGGAAATAAAATGAAACTTTCATTTTAAGAAAGACAATTATACTTGGAGCAAATATCTAAATAAATTAAGATTTAACAGGGATTGTTATTATTATAAGTTTTATTTTATGATAAGCAATGATTTATTTTAATTACTTTACAACCAAAATAAAAATAAGCATTATTTACAATACTTTTCAATTTATTCAAAACTTAAATAATTTATATCACGATTTTAAATTTTATTTACACAAAATATCTTATTATTTTCATCGATGTTAAAATAATTTATCCCAAATTTTTGTTTTTCAAAACTTGAATAATTAAAAACTCAATTTGTAATTTAATTTATTTGTAATTTATTTTAATCAATGTTTAAATAATTTATGAATAAAAGTATATATATTTTAAGTGTATTTTCCAAATGTTATCTTTATTAAAAATGTTAAGTAATTTATACCTCGATTTGTAATCTTCATTTTCGTCCTCGTCATCTTCATCGTCTTCATCCGCCTCGGAGAAGGATTTCTCTATTGGTTTTTGTTGTAAACTTTGCTCCGATTCGTTTGTTAAATTTTTGGCATTTTGATTGGCGCCAATTTCTTGTTCTCCCATTTGAGGCAATGTTATTGTTTTGATTTCACTATTTGCTTTTGGTTGCGGTTCGCTTGTTGCTGGCGTCGCCGCCGCTGATGATGTTGTTGCTGTTGCTGCTGGCTTCATGTTTGTTGACAGAATTTCAGCGCCAAAATCGAAATTTGTTTGCGATCGTTCATAAATTATTAATCCATTATCGTCGTGTTGCATACTGACATCGCAGACATCAGCAAGTTCCTTGGCATTGATGTGGCCAAGTCGTATGTCCATGTCCTCATACTTTTCCATTATTTTTCCAGGCGCAACACAGTTTTCGCCCGTATTAGCTTCGTCTGCTTCTTGCCACACACTCTCTCACGCACAGCACACCACCACAATCGAGATGTTTCGATTTCTTCTTTTTGCTTTCACGCTTTCCGTTTTCTCCGCTCTTTCGTTGATACACACACAAAATTTTTACGTCTCTACTTTGCATCCATTTTACTTTCGTAAAAAATATCTCTAGTTGTCAATTAAGCCCAATTTTTTTATTTGCGCACATTTATTTCGAAATAATACGTTTTTTTTAATATTTAGAAAATTTTTTTACTGCTTTTCTATAAATTATTTTCGTAAAATTTGTACGTAATAACTGGAAAATTTTCCGAAGATATGACGTACAAAACGTCCAATGTGCCCAAAGCAAACGTTGGAATAAATCATTAAATTTCACCACGCCCAACGTGTGCTCGAAAATGGCTACGTGCGTCGCTGTGTCATGACGTTTTTTTAATGCAGAACATCTGGTCACACTAAGAAAAAATAATACCAGAACATCTGTTAATAAATAAATACTGAATCAGTATTAATTAGAACGCGTTAGATTTAAATTTAAGTTAGTGAAAATTTTTAAATGCAATAACTTTGCTATAAATTAATAATTTGATGAAAATTAAAAATTCAATATTGGACAAAATTAGGAAAAACATTTTAATGAAGGTTTGAAGCTCGTCACCCCAAGGGAAAAGAAGTTATATAATCTGACTCTAAAAAAAATTCAATAATTTGACAAAATTCTAATAAAAACTCTGCAACAACTTTTAAAATTGTAGCTTGAAAATTTACTAAAAAAAGTGAATTTTTCTATGTACCTCTATTCCGGAAATTTACCCTTTTTTAAAATCGAGCCAGATCGGAAATGTTTACTTGGTGGCAGCCCTCGGTTTATTTTGATTTGAGCGGCCAGCTCTGTCGACCTCAGAAGAACTAATAACATGTTAGGATAGGTCCTACTTTCAAATGTAAACAATTATGCTAAATTTATTGCAACAACGCCATCATTATTTTAAAGGAAAATATGGTCGGGTAACGTAAATCGGCTAAGGCGATGTGTTATTTTCACTGACCACTTAAGCAAAGTACGTATATCGATTGTTTTTGCAACAGCCAGCCACAAAGCAAGCAGCAAATAAATTCCAACATTATTTACCGACAGCAAAGTTTCTTACAGTAAGTTTACACAAAGTTAAATATGTTGAATAATTCCTTAGGAGAAAAAAAGTTCAAGTTCCAGAAAAATGAGTTTTTTAAAAAGTCTAATTAACTGGAAAGTATTGCATACTTTTTAGCGAGCAGGTCAGCTGTTTTTACAGCTGTCGTGTCTGCTGCCTTGGAAAGTGGAACGAATACAACAACAATTGGGAAAAAACAAAACAAAGTCATAGCAATATGAACAGAGAATTATAGTGTCATAAGTTTAGAAGCAATCACAAAATTATTACAGCTAAAATGTGTATTTAATTTAGGGGCTAGTGCGCGCATTCGCAATGGACAAGTTGAATTTATATGAGGTACTTGGAGTGACCAAAGATGCGACATCAGAGGAAATAAAAAAAGTATGTGTCAAATTATTGTTTATCTTCCATATGTACTCATGTACAGTTTATTTCAATTAGAATTATCGCAAATTGGCCAAAGAGTTCCATCCGGACAAGAATCCCGATTCGGGTGAGAAGTTCAAGGAAATATCATTTGCCTATGAAGTACTTTCGGATCCGGAGAAACGTCGCATCTACGATCGCTATGGAGTGAAGGGCTTGCAGGAAGGCGCTGATGGCTACAGCGATGCCTCTGACTTTTTTGCACAGTGGTTTCCATTTGGTGGCGCTACCTCCGATCGTAGCAGACGCGATGGCAAAATTATGGTTAAATTGGAGCTAACGCTTGAGGAAATCTATGTGGGCGGAGCTCAGAAACCGGTGGAATATAAGCGACAGAAGCTGTGTGACCAGTGCAATGGAGACGGAGGACCCAAGGAGGCGCGCCTGGAGTGTGAGGCCTGTGGCGGCGTTGGACGCACTGCAGCATTCACTTTCATGGGTCTAAGCGCCTTTGATGCGGTCAGTTTGGTTAGTCTAAAGAAAATGATTTCCTTGACTCGTATAATTTGATTTCAGGTGTGTCCCACATGCGATGGACGTGGATTTACCATCAAGGAGAAGATGCGCTGTAAGCTGTGCACAGGCAGCGGCTTTGTGGAGCAGCAAATGAAACGCAATGTGGATGTTGAACGTGGTGTGCCCCACATGCTGAAGCTGCCCTTTGCCAACGAGGGTCATCAACTGCGCAGCGGTGAATTTGGTGATCTCTATGTGATTATTGTGCAGGCCGAGCACGCGGTCTTTCAGCGTCGTCATGCCAATCTCTACATGCGTGATTTGCAGATCAATATCACAGAAGCATTATGTGGCTACACGCATTGTTTTAAGCATCTCGATGGCCGCAACGTTTGCATGACCACCCAGCCGGGTGAAGTCTTGCGCCACAACCATATCAAGAAGATGCGCAGCGGCGGCATGCCCGTATTTAATAAGCCAACGGATCATGGTGATCTCTATGTGCAGTTTAAGGTCATCCTTCCGGCAAACGATTTTGCCACACAACCGCAACTGGCGATGCTGGAGGATTTGCTGCCGCCACGTGAACGTATTGTTGTGCCGCCTGGGGCGGAAGAGGTTCACATGACGGACTACAAGCCACAGACTCGTCAGGCCCGTACGGATACAGAGGATGATGATGATTACAACGGACAGTCGCCACACTTTGAGAGCGTCCAATGCCAGACAGCTTAGTTGTGGGCATGGACATATCCATGGCTGTTGCAGTTGCAATATCTCGCTATTGATTTTTGGAAACTAATCCCAACGCTTGGCGTGGACGAGATGTGCTTCTTAGTGCCGCTAATCGTCCTACTATGCATAGTATTATTTTTCATACAGGAATGTTTGCTGTAAAAGCGCGTGATCAAAATTTTACTCATTATATTTTAGGCCAAAACGAAATTAGCTTAGCTAAATTACAAATATGCATATGAATGTCATAAATGTTACCAAATCCCCACTACTAAATTATATGTTTATCTCTTAAACTATACTCACATTAACTTCAATAACTTTGCAACATATAAACAAACAAAATATCAATTAATAAATATTTGTTAGTCTAAGAACCATGACAGGCTAAAGAGATAGCAAAGTAATACACTATTTGTTGTAAAACCAACAATAATAAATATAATAAAATAAATGTGGCATAAATTTCACTAAAATAAATAAATAAATGCCTTATTGCTTTGATGCCTATTATAAAAGGGTATTTTGTTGTTGAAACTATATTTGTTTTTAGTTTTGATCAACTTAATCTTTTATAGTTTACACTGCAAGCTTTACAGTTTGTAAGGTCTATTTATTGTTTAATAAATATAAATCCATATAAGTATAGGATCAGTTGAATACTAATTGAAAAAGAGTATTAAGATAAATCAATATAGAATCCATGACGTGTCAAAATTTATAATGACAATGTGGGATGAACATTATCACTAGCTACGATTATCAATAAATTTTAAATAATTGTTTTATTGCCGTCTTATCCTTTTCTCACATCTATCTTATTTTCTATCGTTTTTCTACTGATTTATAAGTTTTTAATTCTTTTAGACGTAAATCAATAGTATAATAACAAAATAAGATAATATAATAAATTATTTTTGTCTTTTTCCACAAAATTGCGCAGAAAATTAATTTCTTAAAGTTTATTTGCTTACAATTTAAAAATCATTTAAATTACAGTCTTCAAAGTGTATTGTTTGATCTGTTCAAGTCGATCCTTTTTGTAATCTGGTCCATTTATAGTATTAAATTTAGAGCGAATTTCCGTGTTTCCTTGATTTTGACTTATTAGAACTGCTGTCCGAGTTGGTATCCAGTGGATCAGAAGCCTGCTCCGACTGAGGCTTGGTAGGAACGCTTAAGTCCAGAGCCGCAAGGGAATCTGATTGAGGTTCTTCTTCCTCCTCCGGCTGTGGCAAGACCAACAAGTGTTGCTCCGAGCTGGTTGATTGCATCTCACCACAACGCATTGTCTTGGCATCCGCAGCTTGTTCAGCACTGACCTTCATCAAGGTAAGATATTGATTGTATTTAGCATAGTTCCTTCTGCCGGTCTCATCATTCATCAAGACCTGAGCATGGACATGGGACTTGTCGCGCATGGTCTTCAGGCGTATATGCTTGGTGATGTCCCAGCGCCAATTGGAGCGATATGAGCAGAGGGAGCATTCAAATGGCTTGCGATTGAGATGACCCACAATGTGGACATGGAAACGCGATGCGGTGGCAGCCCAAAAGGTGCAATGCGGACACTTGAAGACTTTCTTCAACGCATCCGAATCCTCCGGCTGCAGTTGCTCTGTCACCTGTGGGGGGAAAAGTGGAATATTGTTAGAGTAAGCATTTGGTTTACTGGCTGAACCCACCTCTCCATAACCAGGTGCGGTTTCCACACCACAGTAGCTCAGATCGTTGCCACGATAATCCTCCTCGCCGGCAAGTTCCATATCACTGGCCAGATTCGTGGTGCTCCTCAATGCCGGCTCACATTGCTGCAGATGCTGCACTAGCTCCACGGCATTGGGCATGATTTGCTGACAATGCGAGCAACTAATAGGCGGCAAGTCATTTAGAGGCGTCTCCAACTCGGTTGCCTTCTCTGGACTGGGACACGCCTGCGTTTCGTTTGGGTCCAGCTGCTGCTCCAGAGACTCCTGTGAAGCCTGTCGACGCGATGCCACATGATGGTTAAGCTCGTGTATGGTCAGGGATTGTTTAATGTTGGTGCTGAAATCGCAGACATTGCACTTGAAGTAGCCATTGGCGCCATGGTTCTTGGTGTGCCTATCCAGATTCCATTTGTAGGGCGAGTGGAAGTCACAGGAAGCGCATTTGATCAACGGCATGGAATGATATTTGACATGCTTCTTGAACCGGGCACGGATCGGAGTGCTGTAGGAGCACTTTTGGCATTGATAGGGAGCTATGGAGTTGCCAGTGGAGAGATCCAGAGCCTCTGGCGTGAGGTAATCATCTACCTGGGTGAGCTCCTCTGAATCGGAGCTGCTTTGTTCCGCCTCGCGCCCCTCCAGTTCCTGTGGAAGGGAAGCAGCCGAAGAAGTGGACATGGGCACGGTTGGTGGCAACATGCACAGCTGAATCTCAAAGGCCATGGAGAAGATGTTACCACTGCCATGTGAGACCAATTGCTGCAACTGCTGCAGTTGTTGTTGTCGATTGAATGCCTCTACATTGTGGAGCAGCTGCTGCTCCAAGACTTGCAGCTCACTCTTCAGTTGCTTCAGCGATGGTCCTCCACAAGGCAACGACGATGATGATGATGATGATATTCCAACTGGAGCCACTGGCGTCTCGATGCTCTCCTCGAGGCGTCGCTTGCGTGCCTCGCGATTACAGTGGCGTCTCCCCGACATGCCACCATTGTCATCGTCGGAGCAACCATGCACCATCTTCATGTGACGCACAAGCTTCTGAAAGTGCCGCGAGGCATACAGACAGAGCTTACACTCATTGATGACAATCTTCTCGCCGTGCACATCCCGTAGATGGGACAGATGACTACGTGGATTCTGTGTGAAGAAGGCACAACTGGTGCAACTGTAGTTGCGTCTAATCTTGCACTGCGGCAACTCCTCTTCATTCCTGGCATCCACCTGTAATTGTGTCGGCGATGGCGCCTTGTAATCTCCTCCTGCTCCTCCGCCTCCGTCTCGTTGTGCGGGCAACACCATCCTGGGCGTCATTTGGGGAATCGTTCCGCCTGTCCGATTGTTGAGCAACTGAAGATGTCGCTCCAATAGCTCGGCATCAACAAGTGGATGAGTTGCGGCTGCCTTCAGACGATTCTCAGTGGTCGTGGTCATCTCTGTTGAATTCATGGGGGCCTGATAGACAGTAGCACCACTGACCAAGCTGCGCACCACCAGCCGATTCCCAGCACGCTCCACCATAGATGGCAATTCCATGGCTGAAAATGTTTTCAATATTAAGTTTCAATTTCTTTTGTCTTCCAAATTTCCACGTTTTTTCTCACTTTTTCTTCAGTTTTTTTTTTCGATGTTTACACTTTGAGAGCTAACTACGAATAAACCACATTGGGACCGTCAAACCGATGGTCGATTTTTCTGTATTACGCAAAGGCTACTGGGTCTTGATTTTCAAAGCGGTTCCCTCCGAGTCCCATGTCAAAATTGGGTTGTATTTAACCAAAATACGAATACCATAAAAAAAAAAAAAATAATAATTGAACTAAATACAATCTGTAAAGAAAGCAAACGGGGAATAAGTATTTCAAGATATTAAAATGGTAAACAACAAGGGAGCATTAGATAAGAAAAATAGCTTAAGATTGACAGTACAAATGAAAGCTGAAACAGATTCGAATCGTCCTCTCCAAAGATAATAGAAAATTTTATTTTTTGGAGAAAAAAGAAAGAGCCAAAAAGTAATACTCTAGGAAAGGTAAGTAAATCTCATAGAAAATGATTTTTACAATGATAGTTAAGGAGGGAATTAAGAGAATTAAATTCAAGGAAATGTAGTTTTTTAGAGAAAACAAAACTATCATAGAACGAATACTATGAGGGAGTAGATTGAGAATTAGACCGATAAAGCAACATAATATCAGGTGTGCTCTACAAATCTCTGCAGATCTTTTACGACAATTTCTCATGAAAACAACCGAGTATAGTCTTGGTGTTCCTGAGATATCAGAGACTATATTTTTCAAACATATTCGCGGAGTCACAAATATCGACTTTAATAATTTTAAATTCTGAACAAATTTATTATTATTATATTATATTTTATACAATAATGCCATTTAAAATGAATATTTTGTTTTTGCTTTAAATATAAAATTGATTTTATTTAACAAATTTTACTGTAGTAAATATTTCAGCAAATGAATAGTTTGACAGTTGAAAGTATTGATTGCTTTGTTTCTTTTGCGTTGGATTTGTGTGTTTAGCGATTTGTAGAACCGACGTGAATAAATTATAGTTGTTTGGGTAAAAAAGACAGGAAGTAGAATTTTATATATCTACTCTTTTTCTCATCGAAATTAACTTTAATTGGTGAAAATCAAAAAATCATTGCTTATGATGGAAAATAAGAGCGGGTCCTTTAAAAAGATAAGCATTGTTTATTCATGGTACATTTGCTAAATTTGCAACAAAACTCGTACATTTTTTTTTTTGTTGATACATTGCATCAATTTTTTATGTATTATAAATTTTTTGTTGTTTTTTACTTGCAAACCAAAAGTTATCCTCAAATTCTGAGTATTATATAAAGTAAAATTTTAGATGGAAATGTTAAAGCTGAATAAAGAATTTAAATTTGATTGAAAGCTAAAGACTTCAATTTGAAATATGGTTAAAAAATATGTTTGTTTTTATAGGCTTATAACTAAAAATGATTTTTTTTTTATTCATTGTGACTAACACATTTTACCCTTTTTTGCCCGATTGACAGATGGTTCTGAGCGGAAACTAAACACAAAGATTCTCACTTTGTAGCCTAAATAGATAGTTACTTATTTACGTCGGTAACACTAACATTATAAAAGTGACTTAATAATTACTACTTATAATAAACAGCCAAAAGGTCTCTCACGGTTATTGGATAATTTAAGACTCCCTTCCATCCATATAAACCGGTAATAGTTGTAGCCGCAAGTTTGCATCCACATTCAGTTCTTGCTCACTAAAATTGAAGAGAGGCGGAAGATGTGCTCCATTTGGCATTCGGCTTTTCATTGCAACCATGATGCGCAGTTCATCATAACTGGCATGGGCACAAGCATAAAGTGGAGGAATACGATTGTCTGGATGATAGGCGAGGCAGGAATTAAGGAGATCTTCCAAGTCGGGTGGTAGATCGACACCCAATAGTAATTTCCAATCGGTGCTTGTCCCGATTTCCACTAGAGTTATTCCAGTGGCGTCCATCAGGTATTTCGCACTCTCCAGTCCAGACGTGCCCAACATGCAGACGATCTGCAGCATCTGCTTCTGATCATCTTCCATGTGGTCAAAGAGCAGTGATCCTTTGAGCATTTCCGCCAGCACACAGCTGGCACTCCAGATATCCACAGATGTGCTATAGGAACTACAATTGGCTAGCAATTCCGGTGCACGATATGGACGCGGACAGGCACAGGGACTAAAGACTTTTGAGCCGACAAATCTAGAGCTACCAAAGTCACCTAATTTGAGATTCATCGTTGACGGATCCATGAGCATATTATCGGGTTTTATATCTTGGTGGCATATGTGAAGCGAGTGAAGAAAAGCTAATCCCCGGAACAATTGATATGAGAGGATGCGCACATAAACCAACGGTACAGATCCCTGTCCATGCTGCTCTAGATAATCCAACAAAGTCATTGGCATGTACTCCAATGCCATAAGTAAATGCTTTTGTGGGGGATTCCCCAACTGGGCATGAAAATACATCAGCAGACGCACAATGTTACAATGCTCCTCAATGTCGCACATTATATCCACCTCATCTTCCATTTGGCATGGTTTTTGGAGCACCTGTTTAAGGGCCACCACACGATTCAATTGATTTATCCTTGCCTTATAGACTCGTCCAAAAGATCCAAATCCAATCGGTTCATTTACCGTTAAAGAGGCGCACACTGGTTGGCGCCCACGAGGAGTGTAGCACATGGCTATATAAACGGTTCCACTTTGTATTATGGAATGATGTATGGAAACATCTGTGTTTTCCTCAATCATTGCTATGGATATTGAACAAAAATCAAATTCACACCACATCACATTCACATTTATTGTCTCCACTTACCCATCTTATTTCGTTAAAGACAAACAGAAAATAAGTAAAAGGAATACAGAGTCGACTTCACTTAAGCTTTCTGCAGCGAGTCTGGTCACTCTTAACACTCAAGCTGCAAAAAGATCCTCAATTTGCAATTATATTATAGTTAAGAATCAATTTATGAAATCAAATGCAAAACACTGTTAATTTACATTTTTATTTTAGAGTTGACAACATTTATGGCGCAGAAATTTGAGTTTTAATCGATGCGCTTCTTGTAACGATTTGGCAATGCATGTTATCGTGGGTGTGTTGAATTATTTACAGTGGTGAGTTACATTTTCAAATGCAAAGCTTTTGATTCGAGCGAGCGTTGCCGAATCATGATGAAATGATTTAATTCATCTTACGAGAACGTTGCCAGATCTTGGAATTCGTAAAAGATCATTGGAACAAACGATCTTATGGACATTTTTGATGCAGAAATTTTGACAAATTTGGTAAACCAAATAGTAAACTTAATAAATATTGTAAGAATCCAAAATAAGAATTAATGAAAGGAAGCATAAATTAGAAAATTTAACTAAGAAAAGCATTCATCATAAAAATTTAGGAAGATAATATAAAAATACATTCAGAGTACGAATAGGTTAAATTGAACTTCTTAATAAGATATATACAAATACATACAAATGTATTATTAAACATACATTTACTTTGTATTTGGTACATTAATACGGTAGGTTTTTTGTCTGGTTCCTTTTTAAGAGTATTTCTGAAGTTTAACCAAGACAAGAGAAAAGTGCAAAGCCCCATATCTAGGGAATTGTCCGGAAATAAGTTCTGTAAAATTTAAAGTCTTATGATAGATCTCTAAAGTCAACTTTTCGAACTATTTGCAGAGCATTAATTGATTAATTTGATTCCTAAACACCGCCCGCTTGTGATTTTGAAAGTGAATAATGCTTTTCATGAATCTCCAATAAACATAGTTGGCAGAAGGAGAGACTATTATGTTAAATATGGATAGAGGCTTTAGAGGCGATAAGCCTGTCTACGTAATGACCGAGTGTGGGCTATGTGCTGTCATTATCATTTCCGGTAGCCAGCAAAAGTTTATGCGTCCAAATCGAGAGCCTGCACAGGACAGTCAGAATGACAGACAGACAGACAGATACCGAGAAGCTATTGCGGAAATGTCGCTTGCCATGCTTCTCTGTGGTTCAGAGTTGAAATTCATGTAATTCCATTAACACAGACAACTTCCGTTGGACCAGAAAATGACAGGCTCGGCTAATGGGCGACGCGTGTGTCATGCAATGGTTTTATAAATATACGAGTATACGAGATGTAGATGTGCATGTGAATGGGTGTGGATGTGGCTTTGCATTGTGGCATATCCATGCCGAAAATATTCCAGTTCGCAGACTCTTCACTTTTGGCCTTCAGCCAGTCGACGGGCATTAAAGTTAAATACCTAAATTCAAATATTTTACGATGGCATGAATTGCCGCCAGTGCAACAGGTTTTTCCAAAGTTCCGCAAATAGGAAACTGTGAAAAACTGCCAAAACGGAAATGACAGTCAGGCCAAAAAATACCTAGTGTCAAGTGTTATGTTGAGATATTCAGGATTTCCGTTTATTACTACAACAAAAAAAAAACATTCTGTTGTCATCTTTGTTTACAGGTTGCGAAAATGAAATTTCTCGACCCTCCGTGTTTAGTAAATTAGTTACAAAATGCCAGCCTTATAAGTATATTCAGCTATATATATAAATATATTCTATATTGATAAAGAAACTTAATTCTTAAAACAATCAAATCGGCTTCTTTTTGACTGTCATAATATGTTAATTACATAACAACTTAATTACTTTCTTCTCTTTTCAACTGCACTCAACAATGGTCAACTTTTATAGGGTATAAGAAGAGTATTACGTTAAGTACCCTCAGCCATGAAATACACATTCTTCGAGCCTTTGATATGAAAATCGTGCCAAGTTCTCGCAGCTCAAAGGCACTTGACGTCTCAAAGTCAATGGCAATGGGGCAATTCGTGGGAAAATCTCTCGATTGCATTCTATTCGTATAAAAGCTGTTTCAACTTACCCACTGTATACATTATAGTTGTTAGTAATTAACAGCATTGAATACGATTACAAACATCTCCGCGTTGCAAATTTGTGCAAATTGAAAAATCTTTCAAGACAAAGTTGTTGTTGTTGTTGTCGGTAGTCACACCTTTGTGATGTTGCTGTTGGTGATGCACTGTGGTTGCTGCTGCGTCGACTTCGACTGCGGTCTTGACCTTGAACTTGGTATTAGATGTGCGCTCTCAAAACTGGTTTTTTACCTGGCCGAGACTTTTGTGTTGTAAATTAATGGGATCCACAAGAAAAACGGTGACAAGCACGAAGCAACAACATCAAGCACAGCAACCATAACAACAACCACAACAGCAACAGCACCTACAACTTTACTTTGGTTAAGTAACAACTAGTTGGCCATTTTCTGAAATTACCATTTTAAAATGAACAAAGGGCTCATAATTAAAATTAAATCACTTTCCTATGCCAACTTCATGCCGTTGATAGCACAGAGAGCAATGGGAGGAAAAAGGCAGCATACTTGTTCTATGGTTACATTTCTAATTGCCGGCTGAAAGCGCGGCAATAAAAATAAAAACAGCAAACCAACCGAACACCGAACATCGCCCTCGTTCCTCCCTTCCGGAGACGACCACAGGGCAAATAAAACGAATCCAAACACACAGAGGGTGGCACAACATGTTGCTCCACAGCCACAGCTAATCCAAACGCCACTAAGTATGCTACAGGCCTGGAGAGGCAGTGGGATATCGAGAGGGTGGTGGGGGTGCAGACTTTAGCATTTTATTGGCTGGGTGGCTCAGTGGTTTGGGAGGATGTTAAAATTTAAAAAACAACAACAAACAAAACAAACTGAAAACATCCGAGCAATGTCGGCCGTTTTGGCATAATATATTAGGCTTTAAGCTAATTTGTTTGGTTTGCCAACATAGCGTATACGTTATTTTTTACTAAATTATTAAATTATATGCAAGTTACAGCTCAACTGTTTTATTTAATATTTAAGTTGAAAATTAAATAATGAATTCATGAATTTAAAGGAGCTTTGAAAACAGTAGTAATATATTCGACCTTAAGGTAATTTGTTAAGTTTGCCAATATAATGTATTTTATTTTTTAATTATGAAATAATATAAAATTTACAGCTCAATTGTTCATACGTTATTTTTTACTAAACTATTAAATTATGTGCAATTTACAGCTCAACTGTTTTATTTAAAATTTAAGTTGAAAATTAAATAATGAATTCATGAATTTAAAGGAGCTTTGAAAACAGTAGTAATATATTCGACCTTAAGGTAATTTGTTAAGTTTGCCAATATAATGTATTTTATTTTTTAATTATGAAATAATATAAAATTTACAGCTCAATTGTTTTAGTTGTAATTTTAGTTAAACATTTAATAATGATTCAATGGATTTAACAGATTTAATATTTGTAAGTTTAATTTTGCCTGTATAGCAATTGCAAACGGTAGTGTCTAAAGTGTTAATACGTTATAATTTTAAGCAAGAGTTATTTTATTTGCAAGAAACTATTTTATTTAATAATTATTTACCTAGCCGTATCAAATGTTCACTATATTTTACGAAATTTTGAAATTGCAAGATTAAAACTGCTCAAGTTTTATTTGTTCAGTGACTGCTGTAAATGTAAATAATTGTATGTACGTAAGAGTTTACAACTATATGTATGTATTGATGAACGTGTATTTCTGAGAATGTGTGTGTGTGTGTCTGTTACGCCCCCTTTTTGGACTGTCGGCGCTCACACGCACAACTCGTTGACCGCCAAAAGAAATATTCGTAAATGTAGTGCACGAAATTCGATGCCCAACGAAGTTGCGTGCAAACTGCGGGCGTATCCCAAGTAAACGACGCCAAATGCTTCTCAGCAAGCAATCGGACGCTGTTAGGGAGTGATTGACTGGCACATATCCTGTAGAATGATCCAAAGGTCGGATAAGTCAATGTTGAAAACTCAGTTACTGATAACATAAATAAAAAGACACTTTGAAATATTTTAGTTATATAGTTTTATATTCCGTTACTTAGATCTTTTTAAAACGCAACACCGACACCACATTCACGCAGTATGAAGCAAAGAAGAAGAAGGAAGTTTAAAATTAATAGAGTGGACAAACTTTATGTAAAAGAAAATACTTAACATAGTGTTGTATAATGATATTTTTGTATGTTGAATAGGGGTATTCCAGTCAAGATAGGTATTCAAAGAGAATTAGGTACATTTCGTCTCAAAAATGAACGCAACTTTAAGGTACATTAAGAACTTTTGATTCAAATGTTAATTTTAAATAAAATAAAAATTTGAATAAATAAAATAATTAAATAAAGTAAAATAAAATAAAATAATATAAGATAAAATAAAAAAATAAATTAATTAATTAATAAATAAATGTATATTCATTATTTCAGTATTTATTTTACAGGGTATATAAAGCAAACCGGTTAAGTGGCGGCAAACCAAACAGCTGCAGGTTGGCTGCAGCAAGCGTAGACTTGGCCATGTTGCATGTGGCCAAATACACAACGCTGCTGGGAGTCGCGGCTGGTGTTGCCAATTGCCAATTGGTAGTTGCTCGTTTTCAAGAACCAGGTCAAGGCTGCCACAGATGGCCATGCGTAGATCATCATTGAGATTCGCTCCGTTCGCTCGCAACATGTTGCAAGCAAGTTCGTTGCAAGTTGTGCCACTTAAGCGTTAACAGTTGCTAATTGTTTGGACATTGGACGCCAACTGTGTTGGCTTTAAAGGTTTAAGCCCGAATTGTAGCAGACAAGCCTAATTATCACACACAAGTATGAGTTGCTGTAGCTGTGTCAAATGTACTCTGTAATTAGGCTATTAAATTTGCATCACTTTTTGGGGGCAATTTACGTGCAGCTGCAACGCTTGGTTGCCCTTATGAGATACATGCATTATGATATTTGCCTGGTGAAACAGAGTTCAATAAACGCTACGAAATCTTCTGACCTGGCTCAGATCATTGGCAAGAACTCAGTAGCTGGGCCATTTCCTGGTTGAGCTTAATACTAATTTAATATGCATTTTAAATTAAGTGCCGCTGACACTTCAGCTTTAATGTCATAGCCAGGCTAAGTGCAAGTGATTATTATTATTATTATTATGACTCCGACTGATATTCATTTGCACTTGTTCATAAGTTCGAGTACTCGCACATCATTTAATAGCAATAAAGTGCTTATTTATTCGTTCAAAAACCACTTTAAATATGCTCGATTTTAGTTTCAAATAATTCTATCGACGCTTTTCTCATGCTCATGGCAAAATTCAGGGAAGTTGAGTTCATGTTAAATATGCTGAGAGACTAAATTGTGTTAAGTATAAAATATAAAGTTGAATTTGTTGTTTGTATTTCATAATATCATATTGAAGAAATTTAGCAATACGATACATACCTTTTTATCCAAAGCTATACGTACTCCACTATATCGTTATGAACAATTTATTTCCGAATCATTTAAATGAATATCGATTTTAATTATATTATCTATGAAAACCTCATTTGTATTTAATTTACGGTTCAGGGAAATTGACGTTAAGTTAAATATGCCAATCGGTTTAATTTAGTTTTCTTTAGAGCTATACTTAAGTATAAACCTGATATATAGGGTCAAGCGTAATTGATTAGTTGATAACCTGTTTTTACTAAATTCGGTATCGATTACGATATGATTGCCTAATTTCTCGTTTCTCTGATACTCTATTTAAATAAATCAGTTCTATTAAAGTTGATAAAAATACAACATAAATATGGAGAATTTTGCAGCACGTAAAATTTGTGTAGTGTACTTAGAAGCTTTATAAACCAAAATTTATCTATAGCTACTCTTATTGAAGAGCATCTGCTCTTAGACTGACATGTCAAACTGTAATACAGATTTTCAAGTTATTTATGCCCTTTTTACGCTTTTTCTAAATGGGTGCAGAATGTGCTGTCAAAAAAACTCTGCCAACTAAACCCTTGACTTAGGATGTCATTATAGAGTATTCCAGTTGTTGCTGTGACTAACTTAAGGATCGTTTCAGCTTAAATCTGTAAGGGACATGAATAAATTTTGAATCTACAAATAGTATAAGAGAGTTAAATTGAGTGTTTCCGTCTAAAACTTATTCAACAAACCAATAATTATTTATACATTTAGCTTAGTTTCCCTTATGTACTTGATACTTTGGTCATAATAATTAACTGCAACTTGTACTCAGTTAACTTCTTGCTGTTGGCATTTTGTGCGAGAGAGAGGGAGACGGGGAGAGAGCTCATTGTAATGTACTTATAACACCTTTGGCCAAGTGCTTGTGTGAATGCTCTTCTCTCGTTAATTCCGCTGGTGTACTTTAAGCACATTGAACTTTTGACTAATAAGCGCAATTGACATTTCGAGCAGACAGATTTTAGCCAACAAACAAAGTTGGCATCCTACATTTGCCCTCATAAGGAGCTTAGCAGTCATTGATGCGTACCATGGACATGTGACACCCAAAAACACCCCTGGGGACATCAGAATATGGGAATAGTCTTTCTCATTCCACCCACTCGGCTCGTCTCTATTCAATGGAGCAGAAAACTGTGCGAATCTGGGCAAGAAATCAATAATGTGTAGGTTCAACTTTAAAGATCTTAAATGAGCAACGAAATTTGCCAGATTTGTATTTATTTTTTAAAAGAAGGCTGTAAATGCAGCAGGAGGTTGGCGATGGCATTAAAATTTCATACGCTGTTTACGACTGTAAAACGGCTGTAAAGTTTGTTTTATGTGGCCAAGATAAAAGTTAAACACTCCACGGCCAACATAGACTCATCCACCTGTGAGTTGGATGAGCCTCCAGCATTGTTGCCCCTCTGCCACACGGTTAAATCAGCTACGGCACATTGTGCCGACTAATGAGTCCGTAGACATCTGTATCCGTTTGAAAATGCAAAAACAACAGATGAACCCAAGTCCAATGCCAGCCCAGGGCCATTTGGTTTACCTTTCTTCAAAACAAAAGCGAGAGATTCAGGATACACCGAAGCAAAGGTTCAGCTTACAAAACGATTTGTGTTTTTATAATATTTCAACTTATTTATTTCATAGAGATAGAGCATATGATACTCGTTGTAGTATAAATCTTTTTTTTGTAAATACTTTTTCCTGCTTGCGGCTTAGATGTCAGGTATATTTCCAGTATCTTGCACATGTTGTAGCTCACATGTTGCTTGGGTTAGTTGGGAGATTTAACTACGTTTGACATTTGCCAGCTCGTCTAGCATATTCTTCATATTTTTGAATAAATAAGTTTTAAATTTAAAGTGACCTTAATCAAACTCAACGTTTTAAATTGTTTGTTACTCCAAGTCAAATATTAAACATGAGCCCATTTTCTTAATTCCTACCATTTGCTGAAAATGTTTAGGCATAAAATGTATTGAAATTAATATAAGTAATAAAGTTCTATAAAACTGTCTTATTTTAATTAACTGGACCAAAAATTACTTTGATTATTATTATATACAAATTTTTTGTCAATTGAATTGTATTGGGATTATTGCATACAATTTTAATTTATGTACGCTTAATAACGTTTATAACATAAATAATATATTTACTATAATATCGATATAATACCCGAAAATTATCGGTTCAATTGTTAAAGATTCTTGAAAATGAATAATGAATATGAATATCAACACGTTGAGTTATAGATTTTGGGTTCAACAACCTTTAAAAGTAGCATGAGGAGCATTTTTGCTTATGGTTTACTGTCATGATTTAAGTTAGAGATTTTATTAAATTTATTTATGTAATGCAATCACCTTTTAACCATGTACATACATATATATGCATTTCTTGCAATGTTACAAAATTTAGCAATTAAATGAGTCTTGATTGTCAAAGGCAAAGGCAAAGGCAAAGGCATGTCAAACGAAATCCATTAAAAATCGTCTTAAGTTAAGCTCAGACATACAAATATTTGAAGGTACGTGTGTGTGTGTGTGTGTGCGTGTGTCTATCCCTTGTGACCATGCCCCAAACATAGTTCAAGATTTCACATTAAGATAATTCCAAGGAAATATCAAAATGCCTCATCGCTTTTGGTGTCCCAATCGCCCCGGCGCCGTATACTCGTCGTACATCAATTGACAGTTTCGTTTCGTGTTATACAAAGAGATGAAAAAAGCTTGTATACTCGTATCAAAAAACCAAAAAAAAAGAGTAGGAAAAAAAGTGGAGGTGGGGGAAAAAAGCTGGGTAATTTGTTGGTGTTTTTATTAGCGCGAAGGTCTGCAAAAAAAATGTGTAAAAAATATATTATTTTACGGGCAGGTAGAAATTTGTGACCATCATTTGCTGACCATCGGTCTGACCATTCTTCAGAGCACACCCAGATCAACATACATACATAAATCGTTAAGTACATACATATATACATAGTGATGAAATCATTTTAAAGACTCGACTGGGCTGGGCTGCCTCACGTTCCGGTGATTGGAAGACACAGTGAAAAGAGAGTTTAAGGCTTCATTAACTAAATGCAGCAGCCAAATTTGTTATGAGATATATTCGTACTCACAGTTATGGCCAATATCTGGGCATGAAGATCTAAAGAAATCTTCATTTGCTAAACGTTTTTGAGGTCACTAATTGTCTTTGTATAATAACTTGGATGTGCCCAGACGGACATGCTCTTTCTTACTGGGTGTGTCTTGGTCTGGCTTTAAGATAGCAATTCTTGTTATTGTTATTGTTATTACAGCCAAGAGGTGCTGTTGTTGTGGTTGTAGCTGTTGTCCATGTATTGTTTTACCGTAAGCCACTTTTACTTTTTTTTTAGGTAACGCTGTCTTGAGACGTTTTTATAGGCTTAAAGTGGAAGCTGATTGCAGTCTGATTGACAGCTGCGACGGCTACTTGAAGCGCAGTCGGTAAATCACTTGCTCGATTCTCAATACCCTTGCTACCTTCCTCTTCCCCCGTCCTTCATTCTCTTTTCAATACTCCTGGCTCCCCTCTTGGCCAAAAACTCATAAATATTTTGAGAACGCATGCTCACCCTACAGCATTGTTATACCCTGTACCCATTGAATTGATTGATAGCTAAAAAAAGGTATTATAATTTTGAGAAAATGCTTGCAACAACCACTGTGAACCTATAAATATGCGTTGATAAATATTGTCAATCAAATTTAAAATTAATTTTTTCCTTACAAAATTTGGCGATAGTAGATAACCCATTCCTTAATTTATTTCTTAAATAAAAAAATGTATTTGCTTAGCTACTGATTTTGATAGTTTCAAAAGAATTGATTGATAAACCTAGAAGTTATACAAGTTATAGAGTGAAATATACATACTCTATTTATTTTTACCTTGCATTTTTAGCTAAAGATAATGTGGAATTACTTTTTACAATTTGCAAAGGGTATCTAATCGTTGGCCATTCAATTTGTTTCAATGCCTTTTTTTTAAAGCTCGCGTTGGATTTGCTTCAGTGGCTGTTGGTAAATCTGTCTACGATGTTTATGATAAACGGCCTGACAAGCTGACATACTTACATATGTACATAAATGTACATACTATGTACAAGTAGTTGTTGCTTTGCTGTTCATTCGTCTGCCAGTAAGTCCGTTTATCAGTTAGCCAATTTATCAGACGGCCTGAAAACGAAAATATCTTTGCTTTGGCAATATGTTTTTTAGATACACATCGCTTTGGTTCTTTGTGCCATATGTCAACTGAGATTTGGCAACATTTTCATGTATATTTTGTACACTTAAGGATAACATCGACATTTGTATGAAATATTGCTAAGAAATGACAGCAGATACCCTGTACTTGTATTAAATGTTCACTATACCAGTCTAAATATCACAGGGTATATTCCAATTGATTAACTTGAATTTAACAAACATAAATCTAAATCAGGAAAGTTTATTAGAAAAAATAATATAATTTAACTTTAGAGCCTTTAAAAAGGTAACTATGTTTAAATTATACAATTTTATGATCTTCAAAAATCTAGGAAAAAAATTGAAAAAAATTGAAAAAACACTGATTATACCACGAATTTTTACTACAATAGATTTTAGTAATAGATAGCACACCTTTCCATCATAATTCACTGTATGTGTTCTTTTTGACAAATACGCCGGGAACATCTCTATAAAAAATGCTCTGCTTCTATTACAGACAAAATTTCAGCTTGTTTGGCAGCCTGACACAGATACACACTCCACACATTCATTTGGAATTGTACTGCCAACATTTCGGGCTATACATTTCTGATTCAAGTGTCCAGATATGCCAGCGAAATGTCAACAATGTCGCTACGATGAGAGGGAGCGGACTGACAGCAAGGGATGGAGGGGGAAGTGGAGTTGAGGCGCTTTAAAGCCATCCACGTTTCATGGGGAACGATACATGCTTCCGGCCTCGAAATAGAGAAACGTTGCCAATGCGTCAGAAAACAAAGATATAAATTGTAAAGTAAAAACAAAAAGCTACAACAAAATTGGAAATAACATAAAACAAACCTTTTACGCTTCATTGCACAACTACTATTTTTGGCAAAGGTTTTCAATGAAAACGAAAACGAAACAAAAACTTTTGAGTCATGACATTCACTACTCGTATCATATGTAAATTGTCGTACACTTCAGTTATCTGCTTCAAAGTTAATAAACCAACAAGCCAGCTCAGAGGTGTACGAATATCGATAGCAGGGTGGCGCCAATAGCAAAACTAACAGCTACCCTGTAATTTAAATATTTGTGGAGTAATATATTTAGGTTTGTTAACCAAAAATTATAGATTTAAATTCATAGGAAATATATATTGATTTCTTACATATGTATTAATAATATCATAATATTAATATGTTTATAAAGGTAGGAGACACCCTAGAATTATTAAAATAATAGGACTATGATTAATTATACTTGACATTTAAGAACCTGCTATTCTCATTTTAAAATTTACACCGTAAATATATTTTCTTTTAAGTCTAACAACACTTTGTGTCTTCTTTATTGAGCTTAAGGAAAAGTCAACCAGAGTTGAGTCAATGCCTGTTAAATTGTGAGCACGATTTGTTCGCATTGTGTTTTTTTTCTGTATTTGTAATATGCATAATACAGTTTTGTATTTTAAAATAACTTTATTTTAGTTTTAATTGCGCGCAATAATTTTCTTTGATGGGACATCAACGTCAAGGCGAATCACCCGATATGCGCCATCCATCATAATCATGCCAGCTCACCATCAATCCCAATACAACAATCCCACAATCGCAAAATTCCAATTCCAAAACTGAGACCTGAGGAATCTCTGATTTTGAGCGCGTGCGCACAATCATCCAACAAGTTGACAACTCGACAGTCACCCAATCTCAAAGTCAGGCTCAGACTCGAGTCAATTGTCATGCAGAAAGCGCAGCGTAAATAAAACGATTCTGCGATTCAGTTGGCCAAATGGCGTCTTGTGCCTTGTTTTGCATGCCACGCTCGTTAAGAACGAATCAGAGAACAATGCAACACAGTCGCAACCTCAACAGCAGTAGCAGTAGCAGCGGCAGCAGCAGCAGTTATCCATCTGGTGTCCAGTAATGGGCTTAGCCCAACTTCCCCCCATAGGATGCCCAAGTCACAATCCGACTCTGAGTCCCAGTCACAGCTCCAAAGCCAAAGCGGCTGCGGCTTATAATGACGCCTCAAAAAAGCCAACCACGCTGTGTTCTGCATATTGATTAACCGACAACTCTTCTTCTTCTTCTTCTTACTCTTTGGGACCGATGCAATAAACCAAAGAATGTGCAAAGACTGCGCTCATCATAGCGCATCATACGAATCGACATCAAAATAATATATTGTACATATGCATAGAAAGAAAATTACCTAATGGCAACGAAGCTTTCATCATCTTTAGGTGGATTACTTTTTAACGTTCTCGTATCATGAAAAACACTTTTACAGAATTTTTTTTTCGAAAGCCTTATTTTTTAAAGATTCTACTTTTGTTACTACTTTTAAGAAAAAATGTTGAAAGATAATTCCAATGGTATAATATAAAATACAGAATTATCATCAGGCTGTAAAGCTTTAATGTGCAGTTTCTTTGAAACTGTATCATTATGTATCAAGCAACTAAACTTTATATATCAATTATAGTATTTCGATCTGTCTGTTTCCATGTTTAAACTGTAAACAAGTCTTACTATATTTATTAAGAACCTCTTTCTCTTTGACTATTGTCTATCTGTCTCTTTAAAATTTAACGGCAATTCTCTTAGTTTTGTAGGTCCACTCTTAGGACCAGCTTTCTGCCTCTTTCGCTCTCTCCACCTCTCTTTCAGTCTGTTAGCCATAGCGTCGTATTACACGTAACATAACCAATTTAATTTGTTTGTTTTACTAATCAGGGGCACGTACGAGCACGTATTTGCGCCAAAGTGTCTTTAGTGCGGTCTTTAGCTGGGGTTCTGCTATAGCTGGCTAACCTGCTGTTTTTGTTGCTGTTGCTGGTGTCGTTTTTGTAGTGACTGCCGTTTGGTTAAACAGCCCACGTTCAAACTTGGCTCAGAGCGTGCTAATCAAGTAGCCCAAAACAAAAAAAAAAATCTAGAAAAAGCGAAAAATTACGCGAACGAGTGAGCAAAGGCTGTTTGTGTATCTACATACATACAAAATGTGTACATAAGTATTTGTTTGGTTATCTGTTCGCCTGTTTGATGATTTGGTTGTCCATCTACTTTTTGGGCTCTGGTTTTGATTTTTGGCTTTGTCAACTGGCGTCAACTGTTGCTCGGCCACAATTTTAGTTTCCTATAAAAGAGCTGTCATGCTTTTTGGGGTTGGGCCTCTCTGATTCGCTTTGATGGCTTCTAGGTGAAGGTCATCTTGTGACTGAAATGTTAATTGCCTGCTGTTTATTGCTAACTATTTTTACAGATATGGCAGCATGTGGTTAACAGCAGAACTATTTTCAGACTGTTGCGGACTGTGATTGTGAACTGTTACGACGAGCTTTACATGCAAAAAAGTCTTTAGTTAATTTTGTAGTTAAATTTTTTGTTAAAAGTTATCAGCAATTTATCGATCAATTACAGTAGCATCAACAGAATAAACAATAATTTTTAGTATTTTGCCTTTAAAAAAAAAAAATAATAAGCAGAGTAGATAACAGTGTCAATAACAGACTGTTAGGTTAAATTAATAAAAAGTTTACTTTTTAACCATGTTCAGTTATTAACATATAAATATTTAGAATTTTAAAATTGTAAGCATCATTTAATTGTTAGCATTTAAATCTTATTTTATAATTTTAGCAGCAACAAGCAGCAATAACAGTCTGTTAAGTTAACTCCCGCTTATGTTATTGACTTATGTTTAGTAATGCTTTTAAATTTAATTAATTAAATTCTTACATTAAGTAATTTTCAATTTAATATAATTAATAAATAAACGTAACAATATTAGCAAATATAACAGACTGTTAACATAATTTATTAATGCGATCAACAAGCAGAGTAACATAGCTAACAGTTGCATTTAACAGGTGCTATTAAGAGATGCACTACAGACAGCAGAATAGGCGTGGCACTGCCCTAAATCAAAACTCATGCATTTATTCTAAAAAGAATCTCTTTTAAATTATGTACTTAAAAAAAACCGAAAGCTGCTTGGTCAACGATCTGTGTAACAGTTATTTTTGTGGCATGACAAGCTGTGTGGTAAGTAGGCAAAGGACACGAGCGAGACAGAGCGAGAGAGTGAGTGAGTGAGAGATAGAAGGGGGCAGGGACTGAGATGGGCTGCAAATGGGATACATACTTTGAAGCATGGCAGACTCATAAGCATAATGAACTCCAAGCAGAGCTATGCCACGGACTGGAGACTGAAACTGTATCTAATGGCAAACGTGGTGGGGCATGATGGCGTTTTCGATGCTGCAGCAGCAGCCGAGACGAGGGTATAACTTTCTCTCTATTTTTTTTTTGCTGATGCGGTACTTTCGAAAGCCATAAAAGGGCATTAGCCTCCTGAGCACATTGCTGCAGCTGCGACGCCAACGTCTGTGCGCGCTTTGGAAAATTGAATAACCAGCCGTGATGGAGAAGGATAGTGTGTGGAAGAGAGTGAAGAGCGGAGGAGGCAGGAGAAGGCTCAATGTTGTAGTCAAGTCATTTAGGGGTTGCAAACAGTAGCGAACGGTTTTAGCACAGTTTAATTTTTATGGCTTGTCAACAAGAGTGTTGGCTCAAATGCGTTACGTTGATATCATAAAATAGCACTTACTTTATGATGTTTGCCCATAAAACCAAATCGATAAATTGCAGGTGAACTCTCCTAGGCAATAACAATATTCATAATTCTTAAAGAACTTTAACATTTAAAATGCAAAAATAATTTTGCATCATAAGAAATAGTATCAATTGTATAACATCAATGATTTAGTCAATTCCGGATTCCGTATAACCGCAGATTGAATAACGTGACGTATACTTAATAAGCATTAGGTAATTGCACTTTAGCACCATTGTGGGGGTTGTTGATGCACTTAGTTGACTAAGCAGCCATCCCCAATCTTACTTATACATAATTAATCTGGCAATTAAAATTGTGGTAAAATCCAATGCATTAGATTCATCTTAGTGGGAATACCCGTTTCATTGGAATTTAAAGTTTGTTGTTGCATATGTACACGTATTTAAATTTATAGATATAGAATTATGTATGTAATCAAACAAATATATACGAATCAGCCCCCCGATCTACTTTGAACCTGAACATTTTTTGTTCATTATTGTTCATATCTGTTTCTTTTGTAACATTATTGTGTAATTATTTGATAGACTATTTTCTTGTATGAAATTAATTAAATATAATAAAGATATTTACGAATGGCGTCACAATGTCGTTAGCATTTTGCAATTACATCAACGTATTTATTTTTATTTATACATTTTTCTTATAGCTCTGAACTCTAAACTTGTCGATTAATTAGTAGCTTAATTAAAATTTAAATTAGCTGGAAATGTCAGTGTTATCAATTTAATAATATATTATTAAAATTTCGAGGGTGGTTTAAAAAACCGACTTTTTGTCATAAGAAATCGTAAGAAGGTTGATTTTTTTGGTAAGTCGGGAAAACAAGAATAAGTAAAAAACTTTTAACACAGTTTATTAAAGAAAAAAAAAATTGAGAAATCATTTTAAGTTTTTTTTCACTGAATTTTTGATCCACCCTAGAACTACGCCGATAGTGGTTATAGTGATATTGTTTGCTATAAAAGGCCCTGAAAATGGTTGAATGTTAATCAGTAGATTAAAACTTCACCATGCAAAATAAGTACAAATTTTGCCTATTGCTCTTCTGTGGATTAATTTTCGCTGTGCTGGCGATGCCTTTTAAATATCATTATGAGGAGGTTGCAGAGGATCCTCCTGGCTCTAAGTTTATAAACGATGGATGGAATCGCTTTACCTACGGCTTGCAAGGCATGTTTGTGAACTTAAGACCTGATGAGTCCAACACTGAAAGGAGTTACTCTTTTGAACTATTAGATCAAGATCCTTTGTAGACACTTCAACTACTACTACAATAAATTAATAAAACTACAAGCATATGTACTGATAGCTCAGGCAAGAAGCGGAAATGTTTTTATAATTATTGATTTAAAAGCGCAACAAGATGTGTGTTCAATTATGAAAAAAAACTGGTCATTTCAACAAGTCCAAGTAATTAACACGCCACAGAACTCAGCTTGACCATGATTTGGCGACATAAATCGCATAAATATGCTAATTTATGTTGTTGCCGCCCATAACATCGATTCATTCTAAACTCACGTTTCGTTTTAGCTTTGCTTTTGCTTTTCTTGCTCTTCTTGTATTGTTTATCCATATATTTTTTCTAATTTAACAGTTAATTAGCATAATTTTGGTTAGCTGCTGGTTCTAGAGGTGAAGTAGCAATTTTATAGTAAGTTTTTAACGTTTATAATAGTGAAAGTATATTATTCTGTTTCGGTTATTTAGCTAAGTTGTCAAACATTCTGTTGGGAGGCTTTAGCATTTATAGAATATTTTTTAATTCAGTCATAAGGTAAAAGATTTGCATGCAAACTTTGGTAGCGATTTAAATTGAAAGACAGCTTAACTCCTTTTCCTTTTAATTTTAAAAGAAAATAGGAGATTCATGAACACTAGATGGCGCCATTGTCCCATCACGAGATTCACAATATCTAAAAAATATTCTGTAGTTATAGATTGAGATAAAACGATCAATACTTAAATAGTAAATGTATTTAAAATTAATGCTCTATCTTTAAGACTATTTGCGTAATTCTTTCTTTAAAATATTATATTATATTTATCGCGTTTGGAAATTCTATCTACACTAAGATGGAAGTGGAAGTGGAAGAATCAGAACTTAGCAACTATCTCACGACACTGGCTCCCACATCAGTTGGTATGATTCAGTTTTCACACCGAGCAATCAGTTAGGATTGAATTGAGTTGCAATTATTGTATGCAAAATTAACTTGCAACGTATAATTATTCATTTGAAATTGTGGCGGTAACAACATCGTAATTTGCTGTTCGAAAACTTCAACAGAATTGGTCAGTTAATAGTTGATTACTGCAATGGAACAACATGAATTGTTAAAACATTTGTCATTCCAATCTGGCTATTAAGTCGAGCAATTTATAACAACGACTACGATAAAATATTTAACATAAGTATTTATTCAGTTGTCTATCTCTGCGTCAAAGGATCAATAAGTAATTTAAACATCAACTTTAAATGTTCTCACTTAGATTTGTTTCAATTATGTGGCAAACGTTGCCTGTAGGCATTTTTTTAATGTTTATCGTTTAATGTTATTGTTGTGTAGGTGTCGATTTGTCTGTATTTAAAGCTATAACGTTGCATAAACAATAATATGCATTTTAAATAATATAACGAAAATACAATACAGACAATATTATTAAATATACATACTCGTTTTAACGCATACGAGTTTAATTAACCGTTTCCATTTATAATATTAAATTATATTAAAGCAACTCTTGTACTTACAAGGATTGTAATGAATTGAAGGAGGTGTGACTGGGCTGTATATAATTTATATTTTATTGAACCAGTTATGCATATCAGTTAAAAAAATCATAATTATAAGGTTTATACCCAGCTTTAGCGCTTATCAAAGTTTATCTTCAGACCAGTTGATCGAAAAGTGAATTATTTTATAAAAATGTCATAATATGATAAATATTTTATAAATATAAAATTTAACTGGCAACGAAATGAAGAGAAGAAGAGAATAACTTTAAGTTGGATTTGCTAGACTGTAGTCCGAAAATTTGTATTATTTTTTTAAAATTTTATCAAAAATACGCGTCGATTGATACCTTGATGACCCAAATCCGTTAACTGGTTCAAAAGATAAATTAATTTGAAATTTTTAGTGGACTTTTCAAAATGAAACGAAAAGTTAGTTTCTTTGTTTGTCTGTTTGTCTGTTTGTATCAAAGCGCTTAAAAAGCTAAGATGTAATGATGGGGATTTATTCCTCTTTGAAAATCTAGAAATGTTTGTTTTACGACTTTCTTAATTTCCCGCTAGTTTAGCGGGAAAACGCTAAATCCCGCTAAAATTGAAACTCCAACAGTTTCCAAACCATAGAAGCTACATATATGTTCTATATATCATTGGAAAGGTATGTTTGAGGGCTTTTATGCGTACCTTAAAACTTTTTTTCTAAAGTATTCAGGTAACATTTTACAGGTGATATAATGTTTTTAAGCTTACATTTTGGCGATTTTTGACAAAACGGCTCTAACGATTTCTGTTAAATTTTATTATGTTGTAAAACGTACAATTTCGCGTTTTTTGGTATATAAACCATAAATTTTGGTTGAGGGGTTTGATAGATATTACCTGTTAAGTGAATAATTACATTTTTCTATCGGTCGAAAATCACGTTTTAGTACGAAAAACTTTTTGGTTTTATGAGATATCTCAACCAAACCGATACAATATGCATTTAACTTGGTTTTATATATCCTGACCAAAGTTGGTTCTAATCGAACCACTATATAATATAGCTGTCATAGCACCGATCAAATCAAGTCTTAGTATGAACAACTTTATTTTTTATAAGTACATGGTCTCCGACAGTATAGTATGCTCGGCTGTAGCAACGCGAGCAAAGCTAGCAGTAGTAGTTTTCTTTATAATTAAAGAACAATTTTTTTTAATATGAAATACGTTGAACAACTAAATTTATATATTTTACTATTTGCCTGCATTAATGATAAAGTTACAATGTCAAAAGCAAAAGCAATTGCAAAAATTTCTGATATCCACAAAAAAAACTCTACACGAGGTAAAGTCTAGTGACGAAAGCAATTTCTATTTTCTGATATCAATTTTGTGACAACAAAATTCAGTTTAATCTAAAATTTTAAATAAAATTATAAATTAATAAAAGCGAAAATAGGCATTCGGCACTGCGCAAAACGTAATTTTTTATGTACAAAGCTCACAGTGCACAATGCCTATTTTCGCTTTTTTATTAATTTTTTAAAATTTTGAAAGGAATTAACCAAAATTATAAGTACTTCAAAAAACGTATAATAAATAATCCCTTTATTTTTTAAAATAATTATATAATAAATATTGAATAGTTATAAAAACCGCTATTTTTCTATACACAATCTCAAGTCAAAATCCGCTGATTTTTCCAGTCTAATGCACTTTTCATACCCTATTTGCTTTTCTTATCAGCAAATTGTTTGTTGCCCGAATAAAACGATATCACAATCGCATTTCAGCTGTCAGTTTAATCAAGGTCGATAATAATCGATTGGTAATCAAGAGGATTTTTGTAGAAATTGAATTGTCAGTCATTTTTTCAAAAATCTGTTAAGAAGCAAATCAAATTCAATTTATTTCAGAGAAAAAGAGGGAGAGGGTAACTGCTTCAGATTTTCTACTCACACTCATGTCCTCTTTCACTTCTTTGAAGGTCATCTTTTGTTTGATAACGGCTAAGAGGAGGCCATTAGGCGAAGATAATAAATAAATTTAATCAGTTGCCAACGCTCTTTCATTGCTCTGCCAGCTGAAATCCGCTTCTAATTCTGACAAGCCAGCTTTAACGTTTGCTTTAATATTTTGTTTTTTGATTTTATTTGTTTGGTTGTATGCTGTTGCCTTGTCTGCCCTCCGTCGCGACTTCTGCTGCTGATATCTACTTTCCAGAGCTCAGCATCGGACTTATCTTGGATTCTTGTGCCTTTAAGTAGACTTTAAGATTTCATTGGTCTGACTGTCGTTTTGGGTTCATACTTATTTTCTGTCTCTCCACGTACATTTTTGTCAATTTCAGGCAGCTTTTTATGAGCTCTCATTCGTCTGCTTATCTCGCGTGCTATCCTCGCCTGTCTCTTACTTTTCCTTTTGCTCTTTATTGTGGCATTCAAGTGCTGCTCCACAGCTCATCTATTCCACAAATTCTACCTCAGAGGAGCAGCAAGTTAAGCACCTACAAGGGAACAATTGAGGAGACCCTTTAAGCAGCTTTTATGGTTTGTTTAAAATTAGCTATACAATTGCAATTCTTTGGGCCAATTAGCTACCACATTTTGGTTACCAAAAATATTCGAAATGTGCGCAAAACGCAAAAGCCAAAAGCTGCATTTACCTGTTTGTCTTCTTTTGCATTTCGTTTCCCGCTGCCGATTAACAACCAAACGTGCTGGCTATTGTTTGTTATTGTTGGTATTGCTGTTGCTGTGTTTAACAAATGCAAAAATAATTATAATTAATGCAGAGTTTTTGGCCTTGAACTTGCATAACCTGCACGGCTAAAACAAACGTAATTGCTCTGACGATGGCGTCGTGTTGTCGCTTTTTGCTTTTTGCTTTTTGTTGTTTCTTTTTTTTTTTATATTATTGCCAGTCCAAAAAAAAGCGTCATCGGTTTTCGTTGTGGGTGAAGCCCAAAAACTGCAAAGCATTTAATTTGTATTGTTATGAATATTCAACATTAATTCAAGTATCCGCAGTTAACATATTCATTTTTTTCAGCTTCGTTGCGCAGCATTTTTCATTGCAATTGCACAGAAATTCAATTCAATTGCCATCATCAATTACAATAGAAGACAAGCATTTATATTCCTCTTTCTCTCTCTCTCTGTCTCTCTTTTTCTCAGAGAAAGTTATTGATGCTCATCAAGGTGACAATCCAAACCCATTTCTTATCATTTGTATTATTTATGACCAACATTTGGAAGAATGAGTGTATTTGCATAGTCTGATAGACTCGAAAGTTGGCGACTTTAGGCCAAGCGCAGCGGGCAGAACGCTTTGAGCCGGTTTCATTTTGGGTGCTTATTAATAAGTTCTCTGTCTGGAGAATAACCTTGCAAGGTTTTCTAAATTATTCACAAATGTGAAAAACCATAAAACCATACCTTTAATCAGAGTTGATTAACTGGAACGAGATTAAAGCGAAGAGCTTAACTTTGCTATGATAATAATATTTAACTTGGTATGCCTGAAAGGCAGAAACTAAAAGGGTCTCTTGACATTCCTATACTATATTAACAAACATATGCTGATTGAATAATAAAAAGTGTATCAGAAAGGAAAAACGATTATGATTACTTAAAGAAATCTTTTGAAACCAAAAATCAACTGAAGTTTCAGGTGACATTTAAGGAAAGACAGTAAATAAATAGTACCAACTTTAGATGAAGATTGCATATTTGCAGATAATATGGAACCTCAAGATATCTGCTGTCCTTTTAAAAATAGTTTAAAATCTATTCAAACCAATTTTAAGAATTGCAGTAATTATGCTCATGTAAATCTTTTGGAATTGTTTAATATTTTTTCTTTAATGAAATCACTTAGTTTTCATTAAATGAGTTTTAATATCTACATTTTGCATTTGAAGTTGAATGAAAAATGAGAAAAATTCGGAAATTCTCTTGACCAATTTCATTTATTTGTCTAACTTGGAATACCTTTTGCCAATAAATCATCAAGGTTCAATAAAAAAGCGCAAGTAAATCTTGGTTTCAATAGCTTCGATGGCTCATTCACAAGCTGAATCTTTTTTCTTTTTATTAAATCAACTGCATTGAGATATGCACCATTGTCCCGCATTCGTATTTAACGTCTTTTAGTTTGCATCCATAAAGTATGTATTTCAAAGAATCCTTTTCCAAAGCATCTTGTGCATTTTGCATTTTGTGCATAAATGAATTGCAAAGAAAAGAGATTTTTTTTTCGATTTCTATGCACATTCATTTCAAGCTCTGAGCATTTGAAGTTATGGGCGTGCCTGGAAGGCATTTAAAAAGCTAACATTATCTTTATATGCTAAATCGGAGCAATTGTTTGTTGAGAGTAATTACGCTTTCCCACCTGCTGCATCAACATATTGTACAATGTACATGCTTGTATCATATAATTACCAAAATTTGGGCATTCTAATTTATTAGCCAGTTGAGTGTTGAGAGTTTATTCATTTATGTGATTCACGAAATTCCCTTAGGGGTTTTAAGGCGTGGTCGATAGACCCCACATTAAAGTTGCCTCGTCATCAGTTGTCATAATCACATCTCACTTTAATTGCTTCTAATGAATGTCAACACTAATTGCCACTTGAGAGTTGGCTAAATCGTTGGTTAGATGCACGTCAACACTCTTAAAAAAACAAAAATAAAAGGTATGAAAATCATATCAAATAAAATCAACAAACCAGTCAAAAAGAAAACTACACAAACAAAGGCTACTTATAAGCCTAATTATCCGTTGTCGCTTTTGTCGCTGTTGCCTCATTAATAATGCGTCATATGAAAATTGTTTTGTGGCACTTTAAGTGCGATTAAAATGGCTTTATAATATTTACAAAGTTTTCACAAGTTCACAGAAATTTAATTAACTTAATAAGTTAACACCGAGCCTAATGCTTCGACCACTTTGTCATTAATCATCGTCTGACCGAAGCCACTTAAGAAGCTGAGGGAAATCGCTTAAAAAAATAGACGACAACTTGTAGATATTGGTAATTGAATGATCGCTTTATTTGTATTTGCTTTTCATTAGTATTTATTAACATCTTGTTTAAAATTTAATGTAATATATACCATCATAAACGTCTTGTCATTTATAAATTCTTCCAAACTAGCTTGTTTTGTCTGCCTCCAGGCAGAGAAGTAAGTAAATAATTTTCGCCAAAAACTCATTAGATAATAAATCATATTTAAAAAGCCATTTTCTTACTAAATATATATTTTTATTGGTATAACATTTTTTTGAATTTAATTAAAAACATACTTTATGTGTCGCAATATTAAACCGAATTTGCGTAAAAATTACAAAAATTAATTCAATTAATATATAGTAAGAGGATTGAATATTCCTGCACAAAATGTATTTAAATTAGTTACAAAGTATAATATGATTAACAAGATGTTATATATTTGATATATTAATATGTATGTAGATGACATGACGGGATGCAGGCTTAGCTTTACTTCCGATGTGAAGTCATAAATAGTTAAAATACTGTGTCATACCAGAGTTAAATGCGATTGCGATTGCGACTGCGACTGCGACAGGTTGAGGTCGCAATTCTTTATTTGTATGGCAAAGTAATTGTCATTGAGGTTGATGATGTCATGTCAAAGCCACAGAATGAGCCTCATACCCCGGTCTCAGGTCTGCGATCTCAGTCCAAAAGCTGTTGATGGATTTGTTCTGTCTGGAACTGTCTTGAAGTGAATTGGATGTGCTCTTGTGTTGTTATTTTTGTTGTTGCGCATTTTGACCAATTTTATTCAAAGTCAATTAGTCTTAACTGATTTTTAACAATCATTTGGGGCTTCGGGTGCTTTGTGCATCATTTTGATTGCTTTAAATAGATTCTGAAGGAGCTGGATCTATTATTTTCTGATATCATTCGGATTTGCCGGGGGGGGTCAAGGTCAATAACAGCATCCAAAAGCCAAGCCTCAGGGTTCTGAGACGACAAACATAAACACATACATAAATTCAAATATTAAGATATATGTATCTGCATTTGACTAAATGATTTCGTTGGGGTCTCATTTTTTCTTTCATCCTCAATCTGTGTCTTTAATTAGCACTCGAATTCAACTTTTTTTTTTTACTTTTTGCACACTTTTTCTTACCTGCGACTTTAAAACTCCCTGCCTTAAAATCTTACTGGATATTCTGTATATTATATGTATAATCATATAATACATTCCAGTTTACATTCGCTGCTGATTAACCGGCTAATTCTTCTTTAAACAAACTGAGAAAAAAGCCAAACAAAAAGAATGAACTGAACAACTGAAATCCCAACTGAAAGATCACTTCCAGAAATCTTCGTACACATGCTAAATAAAAGTTCTTGTGCTGGCGACCTTGGAATTTAATTTTTCAAGATTTGTGTGTGTGGATTTTTATTTAATTTTTATCGTCTTTACCGTCCGCCAGTCCGGTCTGCATCTTTTGAGTTTCTTTATTTATTAATTCGTAATGCGGTTTAACGTATCGCCATTTAAATAAGTATCATAAAATGCTGTTTGAATTTGAGTGTTTGACTTTCTTAAACACTCACAAATGCAAGTTCTCATGAATAAGCTTAACAATTTTGATATACATGGTTTTAGTTCGGAGCTTCTGGTCTTTAGCCTTGACTTGAGTCGAGTCTCTCACTTCTTTTGATTCTTACAAATACTCGAGCATATTTTGCCTATATTCACGCTTTTTATACCCTGACCCCATTAAAAATGTGCAAAAAAGGGTATAATGTGTTTGGCAGAATGTATGTAGCAGGCAGAAGGGGGCGTGGCAGACACCTCAACGTAAATATTTATCCTTGATCACGATCAACAGCCGAGTCGATTAAGCCATGTCTGTCTGTCTGTCTGTCTGTCCGTCTGTTTGAACGCGTCGACCTCAGAAACCATAGGAGCTAGAGACTTTTAACTTGGTATGTAGGTTCCTTGATACCATAGGCAAATCAAGTTTGTTTCTATTTTTGGATCGGACCACTATATCATGTAGCTGCCATAGGAACGATACAACGAAAATGAAGTTTTAGTATGGAAAAGTTTTTTGTTTGTTGAGATATAAGAACCAAACTGATAGAATATGCATCTGGAATTGTAATATACATCTTGACCAAATTTGGTTATAATCGGTCTACTATATTATATAGCTGCAATAGAGACGCCCAATCGAAAATTAAGTTTTGGTATGAAAAAGTTTTTTGATTTTTGAGATATCTTAACCACACTATTAGAACATTCATTTAAGCTGGTTTTATACACTCTGACCTAATTTGATTTAATTAGGTTCTATATATCGTAAAGCTGCCATAGATACAATCGGTCGAAAATCAACTTTCAGTACAGAGTACCTGTGCACAGGGTCGAGCACGCTCGACAGTAACCGCCCAGTTGCTAACTTTTACTTTTAAGTTTAAGATTGTTGGTCTTTAGGCTTTTCACATAAGGGAAGCTGCGCAATTTCTGAATTTGGAGCACGGCAAATTGCCGCCGCGGCACAACAACAGCAATTGCTTTGATTAAGCTATTGCGCAAGTAGGCACACACACACACACACACATGCACATACACTCATACATAGATAGACCATTGGCCTCTTTGACTCTTTTTTTTGTTGTATTTGTGAGCCGCGTGGCCTGCATTCAATGCCTCACGACGTAAACTGCATCTGCAGAGCTCATTCGAAATGGAAAACAGAACCAGAACAGAGAACAGAGAGAGATACTTGCATACAATACGACTACTCGCAAAATAAATGGACAGAGCCCGCCTCACAATTCTCAGATACTCTTAAGTGTGTGTCTGCGTGCCGTTCTAATAGAAAGATACAAACTCGCATCTGAATTGCAAGAATCCGTAACGATTGAGTCGAGTGGCCGCCAGCCCCATGTACCAATTACTTAATTTTCCAAAGAAAACTGCAAAAAGATCTGAAGAGAAGACTGTGCCGAGCACTGAAAATGCATCATCAATGCGCAGATATGAAATGTATCTTCAACTGTTGCATAAGAGTCTATTGCTAAACTGGGTCAGTTCAGCTGATATAAAGACTCAGAGAGGGCCTAGCATTTTTTGCTGTATATTAGTTCATATTATATTTAAGTGTATCATCGATCCGTAAAGGATCATTGGCTTTCTGGCAATAAACAACATTTTGTCAGCGTTAAATTGTTAATTAGCAGATCTCTTTCTCCCTCTTTCTCTATCTTTTTTCCACTGTAGGCGTTGCATATTTAAGATACTCTGACTCAGTCCCTAATGAGCAGTCTGTGTGGTAAACTCACCCAAAATTCTTCCAAGTGGCTTTTATTATGATGATGTATTTCTCGTGGTGGAGGGGAATCGTTGTCAAAGGTGAGCTTTTTATGCATGAGTAATAATATACTCGAAATATGGCTGTGAATGGTTGTCTCGTTGATTTTTTTTTTTTTAGCTTTTATGCAAATGGTTACCTTGAACTTGGCAATTGAACCTCATGGAAATGAGCAAAGTTCTTTCATGTACTTATAAGTACGCACGACCGCATAAGGCCATCATCGCTTAAATTGATGCTGTGTTAAAAAAAAAATGCACAACATCGTTAAAAGAACATGAGACTAAAGTTACCACAATTAAATAAAGTAATAAGCAACTCTTAATGCATGCAAAAGCAGTATAAAGTGGTATTTTCTGTTTTATTATCGATAGAATAAGTATTACAAACATATCAAGAAGGTTAAGAGGAACTCAAAAGAACAGAATTTGATAAAGCATTATAAAACAAATAATTTTTTCCTTAGAAGAGCGAATATATACATATGTAAGAGGCTCATTCGAGGGTTTCCAACTAATCGATAGCATTGCAATAATAAATTGAATAAGTAAGAGATGGCTTTAGATAAGTATAAATTGAAAATTTGCGATGAAAACTTGATTTACTGAGAGACTTAAGTTTAAAAATGCAAATATTCGCTACATTTATAGGTAAATAATTTAAGAATGCTCCATAAAATCATCATAATGAAAAGTGTTTGCTTACGCTTAAAGCTTAAAATGAATGAAATGTGTGACCTCTTATATGACCAATTGATATTAATCAATATTATTGCTTGTTAAAAGAAGCAAATCTGAAATAAACTCTTCTGAAAACTTAAGACTTGTTAATTTTTTCTTGTCAACAATTCGTACTTAATATCATCACTCATCATCTTATAATTCTCATTCGCCAAATATACATATTTAAAATTATAAAAATGCCATGTCGTAATGGAAGTTGGGGGACTCTTGTCGCTGGAGAAGTTGCAAAGTGACGCAAACGAAACGAAGCTCAATGCAAAAATGCAATAATTGCATATTGACCCATTTTACACACACACACACACACACACACACACACACACACACGAACAACAATACCAAAGGGCGGATGATGCGGAAAACGAGGGGCGGACCTGCGGTTGTGGCTGCTGATGTGGCTGCTGTTGTCGATGTTTGCCGATTGAGTTACGCATGCGTGCACGTTGCCTTCATTTAATTAGGCGGCGACACCTGCTCGAGGAGTCGGTGTCGGTGACGGAGTCGAAGTCGTAGTCCAAGTTGAAGCTGAGGTCGCCATTAATCAGCGAGCGCGTTGTCAAGTGAGGCGTGAAAACGGTGGAAGAAATAACAAAAAAAATAAAATGAAAACGAAAACGAAAACGTAAAGAGGCGGACGTGCAGGGCACTGCAAAATAAGGCGTGGCACTGTGCTTAAGCTCATTTGACAATGGAGGGCCTCTGATGATGTTGGTGATGATGATGATGATGATGATGATGATGATGATGATGATGATGGGAGCGTTTATTATTTGCCTGGCCCACTTTGCTTACAGCGGCGATAATTGACGCCACGGTGGCTGCAACTGCAGCAACAGCAGCAGCAGCAGCAGCTACAACAACAGCAACAGCAACAACAACCCACAATTTGGACTGCACTTTAATAAACGAAGTGTCGCCAACGTTTTGTGAGTGTTGCTCACTGTAGGGCCCAGGCGGCCAGACCAGACCAGACCAGGCCAATACATTTGGCTAAATTGCATTTTTGTGTGCAACGGCAGCTGTTGTGCAATAAAATTTAAGCATATGCACTTACGCACAATGAGACGATAATGGGGCGTATGAGTTATGCGATATTCATCGGGTCAACAACGTCACTTTAAAGTTTGAGTGATTGCAAATAAAATAAACTGTCTTAAAAAAAAACCGTAATTAATATATTCTGCATCTCAAAGTAGAAAAAAAATGTAGAATTTTAATATTGAATAAATCAAATATTAATATCACCATTTAAAACTAGTATTGCTAAAAGTTGAAAGCAAAAACAGAAAAGCATATCTATTAAAATACTATCTATCAATAGGCAATTATAAATTTTCCATCAAAGTAATCGCTTGAAATTAATTCTTCTAAGGACTATCGAAACTACTATCGTTAATTTATTTTGGCACTATTAAATCGTTACCCATTCACACACATTTGTAGGGTATAAAATGGGAAATGATAATTGAATGGGAAATGTTTCTGCGGTCATTGTTTATTTAGATGCATTGGCTAAATTTTAGAATAGCCAGTTTTATGGTCGGTTTCCCTTGTTGCCAATGACTAAATACGAATTTCCTGTACATTGTTCAACTGCTGCCAAAATAAAGCATTGACCCCCTACAGAAATACTCTCTCGCTTTGTAGACTTTCGACTCACATGACTATAACACATTTCGGACAAGCTGCAATTAAGTAGACCAAAGCTAATATACCACGCACTACATTACAATAAGGTTTTTTTTATAAATAATCATCACCGTTAATTTACTTTAAGGAATGTTCATTATATGATTGCAATTTTTTTTATATTTCTAACGTCAATATGTATCTAATCAATATGTATTTAAGTACCATCGGTAGCTAAACATTTCTAAACTACAGGTTATATTTTGTACTATCAAATTTAGCTTTAACTATTTTGTTTGTTTTCTGTGTATTTGTTGTTCTTTCTCCTATTGTTACTGAGGTTTTCTAATTGCAGTTCAAATTGCACTTTTCTTTTCTCTTTAATTTTCTATAACCATAGCTATACTTTTGTGGATTATACACACAAAAATGCCAGAGCTTTAATTTGATTATCATCATAATTTTTACAATCAAGCGGAGAAAATGAGACTTTAATACAAATCCATATAGAATTATACTTTAACTCGGAGGGTGAAACTAAAGTCACGTTCAGCTCGTTTGCTCGCTGTCCACGTGCTGCTTAAAGCAGCTTATTCCCCGTCCCTTATCTGTGTTTGTTATCAACAAAATGCGAGCATATTTGGCAATTAAATACGTCGATATCATGTATCAGCCATTGGGTAATCTGCATCGATTTTGAACAACAGAAAAACAATCAGTCTGTGAGGTTCAATTGACAAAACAAAAGGCTTTGCTCCAAATTGCGACTGGATTTCTTATTCTCATGAGCAGCAGACAAAATCCATTTGGCTGAAGAAGGTTGGGGAGACTAAGGGGCTTAAACTTAATGCTGACCCCGCACCGGATTCATCTCCTTGTGATTTCGCTAAGAGTAAAACATAGAGCGCATATTCTGTGACATAATAAATAAATTTAATCAATTGCCAACGCTTCCGTAGTTCCATTTCGGTTTCACTTCAATGCCGATTTAAATTTTGGGTTTCCATCTGCCTTGAGAACCCATCTTGGTTTCTTGTGACTTTAGGATGTTGTCGTTGTTTTTTTTTTATTATATTTTTATATTTATGACTGTGCTGCTGATTGTTGGCGTTGTCTTTTGGTTCTTGGTTGTTGTCACCAGTTCATATTTTCAGTGTTTAGCGTTCATTTCTTTCAATTTCGTGTTTTTATGTGCTTTCTTATCTCTCGGTCTCTGTGTCTGTCATTCATTGAGTTCTCTGTTTCGATGAGAAGGAAGGCAGCAGACAATAAATCGATTGTTGTTATACGTTGCGTATACGAAATGTTGGACAGCAGCAGATTGCGTATACGTAAATTATATTACACCACTACAGTTGATTTACTTTTCAATTATTTAAACTAATTATAATGCATGATACAATCGAAAGCGAGAAACATGTTCTTTTTACTTCATTTTATTCTAGTAAATTAATTCCATCATTAATTTCATTGACCCAATTCGAACATAGAATATTTGTGTTATTTCTATTTAACTTGTGCTGCTAAAATACTTTTACTTTTTGTCGTGTGCTAAGAACGAGTCTTGAGTAGAGCTCAATTTGAAATTAATGCGACATAAAAATATAAAAAAAAAACAATAATTAAATGCGCACAAAACGTTAGTTAAACGAGACAAATTAACATATTTATGCGATTTATGCGAGCGCCTCTTCATTTTAATATCAAATCCGACGAATCCGATGCTTTTCCTGTAATTCAAAGTGCTAATTTTTCGCTCACCTGCCGCAAACACCAAAGTGGTTACAATGTTGTTGCCCCGACCAAGTCAGTTAGTTCGTTCATTTCAAGGACTGTTTGTAAATGAAATTCGTTGAATTTGCTTCCGCTTTTGGTATTTTATTGTAATTTTATTGCTTCACTGTAGTTCTGTGTGAGTGAGTACAGAAAACCAGTTATTAGCTTGGACATATATGTGGCTAAATGTCTTGGTATGTATTCATAAATTACATTTTAAATTCCATGACTACTTGACCTGTGTGCTAATGATGATGATAATCGTTTTACTTCTCGGAAAAGCAGCTGACCATCTAGCTTATAGCTTAAAATCATACTTAATACTACAGATTCTTGGTGCCAAGTAAACTGTATGGAATGTAAGAAGAAGATTGCATCTTCGGCAATGAAAACTTTTTTGATTTGCATCAATGTTAAGTAATCATATCTAATCTAACAAATTTATAAGCTTTTCAGATAGTAAAGAAATCGTAAAAAAATCTTTAATTTATATTTTGCAACTAATTAAAATTACCTTGTAATTGCTTATAAGACAGCCCAGCTGGTCACACAGCTTAAAGGTCATAATTTAAGCATAATCAGACTAAAATTAAGCATTGCAATGCGTTCAATGAACGTTGTCAACGGTGACAGAAAATAATGAAAAATAAATATTATATTGTAAAAAAAGATAGAAAGAGAGTGAAAGAGAAGGATATCTGAAAGAACAATACGCAAATTAATCACCACCCACAGCTGTCGGCCTCCATTCCATTTTCTCCACAAAAATGCGACATTTAAAGCATTTGCATAAAGCATTGCGAGCCACATAAATTTTATTGCGTATACGAAGTGTTTGTTGCATGCAGCGAGTAGACGGCTGAATGGCTGGCCAAAAAGAGACAAAAAATAAAGAGTGACTGCCACTGGCTCGCATGATTTTTAATATTTATTTGCCCGGCCCAAATGATGACGTTCTGGCGGCCACCTTGCCTAGTTCCCCCGGACAGCTGCCGGGTGTCGTTTTCAGTTTTCAGTTTTCATGGCGCTGGCACAATGACAAATTACAAGTTGAAAGTTGAGTGAACTTTGTCACAATACTGTCCACTTTTTGGCAGTGTAACCTCTCCTCTCTCTCGGTGCTCCTATCACATCTGTTGATGATGTCTTCTGTCTGCTGTCAGCTGCCGTTTACGATTTGAGACACTGTCCAATCTCTGGACTGCACTGTGGACGGCCTATGAAATTGATGAGGCTTTTGTTGTTTGGCAAATGAGGCGCAGATAAGCGTTAACTTTGACGCCCTCTTGTTGAGCATTTGGTTTGGTTTATTTTATATATTTGTTTTCATTTTTATTTTTTGCCCTGCTGCTTTGCTTATCAACACAAATTCTCTCTTATGCTTCTTGTCTTCAGCATTTGCCTTTATGCTTGGCACTTGAACTGAATGAACTCTCATTGCTTTCTGATTTTCTAAGTGACACATTTTTGAGGATTACAAGCCATTAATTTTAGCCCCATTTCATTAAATATTTGTAATCCGTCTGAAATAGTAGATAACACCATGCAAAACCAATTAAACTCTTTGTTCTTCACTAACTTTAACATTATACGCCTGATTGAATTCTTAATCAAAGCAAATCCCCAATGTAAGCATCTGCATCTGCATTTCATTTCAATTGCATTTTCCCTGTTCCTCCTGGGCGCATTAGACTTTTAGATGAACCAAGTCAAACGGGGATTCCCTCTGCCAGACTGTGCTGAATCCTCAGTGAAAACACAGACGTTGCTTGTGCTCCACATTCAGAGCTTAACTTTCATTTTCCTCTTATTGTTTTTTTTTTTTGTATTTGATCAAGTTAAACGAACTCTTGCCTTTGTTTTCGGATTTCTGTGCAGCACATTTCCTGCCTTTCTTGTTGTTTGTTAATCCGCAAAATTTTCTAGCATCATTCAGTGAAAACAAATCTGGCAAAAATCTAGTTTCGTTATTCGATTCGTTTATTCTTTGCTTTATGTGCGAGAGACGACAATGTTTATTAAAATGGCAAAGGAAGACCTTGATCTTTAGATTATCACATCAATAAATGGTAGATGTTGTTCTTGTTGTTGTCTATCAGTCATCGCCTCTTCGCATCTTTGTCTTCTTCTATGGGCCTCTTCTTGGTTAGTTTCCAAAGCAACGACAACGACTACGAAAACGAAAATGAAATTAAAATTCTATATCTACGTCGACATCTACAGCAAACGGAAACTGGTGAAACCAGTCAAACCGCCATCCAAGTCGAGTCCAAAAGAACTTCTTGAACTAATTGAGAGTTGTCATGCGCAGACAAAAAAGTTTTTAAACATCCATATATCATTTGGCATTTGGAATGCAATTCCATTCAAAGAGCATCTTCCCCCGTCAATAGTTGAAATGTTTATTTAAATTTTAGCATACATATATTCTACTTACGAGGTCGAGTTGCTTGGTCCATGATTACGTGGTTACATAAAAACCTCATTTGAACTTGAAGTTACTGGAATGCGTCATGCAATTGACATTGACCAGGAACAACATTTGCTACCCTGTAATCATATAGAATGGATATATTTGATACAGTCAAAATTTAAGTATTATATTCTTTTCGATATTTTATATTTGTCACTCTTTATCTAAAATAATATCAAAAATTTGTGAGAATCTTTTAGTGTTTTATAGGGTATCTTATAGTTGCTTTTTTCTCTCTGGCTAAAGTGAAACCGTGGAAATAAAAACGTGCTTGCCATTAAATTGTTACAAAACGCATTAGAAGCAACAACGACTGAAACAACATTAAACAACAAACAGATCACATTAAATTCCGACAAGCCAAAACAAAGAACAACAAATACGTAAATACGATAGTTGTCTAAAATGATTAACAATTACGTGTGCAACAACAAAATGATACAGTTAATGCTCACTTTAATGAATTTTATAGTGTAAATACAATAAGAATTTCAGAATGTTCTAATATATAAAAATACCTTTAAAAAAAACTTAGACGCATGTTTATTTAACTATTTTTTTTGTTTAATTTTAGAGCTGTCTGCAGTCACTAAGTCTCCATTACAATTTCTTTTTTCTTGTTTTACCAATATTGAAAGTTTTTCTAACTCTTTAAGGATAATGGATATGAAAATACGAATAAATTTCGGAGTAAATAAATAACTGTGGATTCAATTACGGAGTATCTCTTAGTCATTAATTGTTTCGTAGAGTACAAACCTTAATTCTCACAAATGGACCATTTCTTTTTAATCCACATGAGACTAAACAATATATCTTTTATTCAATAATTTTCCTATAGATCAATTTCAATATTTATTTTTTCAAATCTTCTAGCTTAGTTTCCGACTTGCTTTGGACTAAGATGAAGTACACAATGATCAATAAACTTTGTTTAGTATCAACGATTAGCATTAAGTGCTTGCCACAATTGAAATTGAATTACAGCAAAAGTTGGGTCTATATTGCTTTTATTGTAGCTTTTCTTGTTAGCCAATTCACTGACTGAAATTCGCTTGACAAAGACAATTATTAGATGGCTGTGACTGTTATCCCTTACAGCACAGACAAACCCACTCAATGAAGGATAATTGTGCGTTACGCATTCGCCTGCGTGAGTTTGATTTTATTGCTATTGCCCCGGAGCTAATACCAAATTGTGCGACCAAAGCCATGTTGGGGCATAAGGAAGCCAAGAAAGCAACAGAGAGTAAAAAAAATAAGATAATTTTGGGTTCACCGAAAGTTTTCTGGCGAATTCACTTACACCCACACTTACACCCACACTCACACCCACACTCACAAATTGATTTGGTGCCTTGTGGGCGGGCATTCAAAGTGGACGCTACGGGCATCATTCATTAATGCCGCCTTGTCAATGCCAGGAGGATGCTGTCAGGATACAGAATCCGGCCGACCCTGCAACAATATGTGTCTGGACATATCGAGAAGGACTTGAGCACATTGTATTCAATTGGCTGAAACTGACGAAATAATTGATTTCGGTGGTCACCAATGCTAATTATGTTGTCCAACGACATTATATGATTTCCTCAATTTTATTTATTCTCGATTCGTAACATTTGTATGGCAATTTATGTAACAATAATTAGACATTTGTGCAATTAATTTATAGTTCCATGAGTTATCGACAGCAAACTGAGTTCATATATTGTATTTTAGTCATCTGGCCCATTGAAGGGGGCTTGAAATTTTATTGGTCGCATTTCTGTTTCAAATTTCAACTGATACCATTCAAAACAAAAGGCGTCCGACTTAAGCCAGTCCAGGGTTTCGATGGGAAATTTTATTGATACCAAATAGTTAGCCGCCTCATGTACTGTCGAACTCATCGGGGTTCGTGTGCGAGTTAAAATACGTAGTTTCACTATAAATATAATAGAAGAATTCAATCAAAAAGTTTTTCATTAATACAATTATTATTTGTTCAAATTGTAATACTTAGTTATATTTGAAAAGAATGTTTTGGCGAGAATATTAATTTATTCCATTATATACAGGGGTGGTCAAAAGTATTTACACTATTGACTGTAAACAATTATTTATATATATATTTTCGCTTATAATTTTTATGATTTTTTGAAACTTGCTAAAAATTACCTTTTTTTGCACATTTTCCTCCATTTCACACAAAATTTTTTTGAGATCATAAAAAAACATAAAAAATATAAGCAAAGACATTTTAAAAAAAAAAATTTTGCAGTCACTATTAGAATTGTTTGAACAAACTTTTTGAATAAAAACACTTTTTTTTTCCAAATATAAAATAAATTGAAGATAGTTTCTTAACTTAACTTTAATGTAACTATTGCTGACAATCTCAGCTAAATTAATAATAATTACAAACTGGCTTAATTGTACTTACGTTGGTTAGTATCCAGCTTTGGATTAAAATTACAGGCATAAGTAATCGCAAGTGAATCATAGTTGGTGTACAGAATGTTGGTTTCAAAGTAGGCTGCATAGGCGCGACATTAGTGGCTAACATTTATTTGGTAAAATGGGAGTACTTACGACTGTCCTTGACGTTGTAAGAGGCACAACGTCGTTGATATCTACGAAAAGGCAATGGAGTTGTTGCATAAGCGTACCAAACACCCAAAAGCTGTCGAATAAAAGCATTAATCAAAATTATAAGCTAAAGAAAAACATTTCAAGAAAATACTTGTCAAAAAAATTTATAAATATTTTTGAAATTGTGAGAATTTAGAATAAAAACCTTCTTTTTGTCGACATTTTTCATTATGGGCATTTCAGGGCAATCTTTCACATTTAGCTTATTGCTTATTGAACTTTGGAATTTGTGTTTCTCAGAATTGGTTGATGTACAAAGCAGCATGAATAGCAAAAGACTGAAAGGTAAGAGAGATTGGGCAATAATAAAATGAATAAAGTTAGTTTAATTCTTGACTTACAGACTGGCGTTAGACATAGTGTTCCATTAGTTATTGTACTTCTAACTCAGGTAAAAGTTGCTGTGAATAGACTAAAAATAATGAGAATAATACTTAAAGCATTCTAATTCAATTAGCTTCCGTCACTTACAGTCAAGCGTCGCTATGGCGTACATCGTTCACTATTAAGATAATTATGAATGCAATTACTCGAGCTGATTCACAGTAAGATCAATTAAATTTGAAGCGCTTCTCATTCAACTGTAGCTTTAAATGCGATTGATTTGTCACGGTTATGGCCAAGGTCTTGCATAACTTCCTATTGGACTTAGCTGGCAAATGAATTTAATAATTAAATAGTTTGTGATATGTTTCAGTTGTAAATTTTCTTATTTGTTGTTAATTTTACCATTTTTGTGATTTCCCTTTAAAGTGGAAAGTCAACCATGTTACAAGTGTTCATCCGGTTCTTTTGGCCAGGATCATTGACCCTGTTGTTAAGACATCAAAAAATGAGTGGATGAGCATCTTCAGTAAAGCGGGAATAATTCAATTACAGTTTGAAATAAAATTATAATTTATATTTAAATTCGGTTGACAGCTTTGCAAATTATGCATACGCAATGTGGGCCAAGAGAGCTGTTATAATTTGTTAAGGGAAATTCTGACGCATTCACAATCATTCTCAAGTGTTTGTCATTAAATATATTTTATTATTTAGTTTATTGACTTTTTTGGCAGCAACAATTATGCACGTAACCTTTCCAAGTACAGTCGTTACGTTCCGTCCTCACTTTGCAGTTGAAAATCACAGCAGCTCGACATCTGATGATTTATTCAATTTGTGCTATGAAGCGTTAACTTTTTGTTTGCCTGTTGCCATTTGCTCTGACTTTGTTGTTGTTAATGTTGTTGCCCCGTTGTTGTTATTGCCGTTCTATGGCAGCGGAAGTTCGTTGTGTGAATCTATCGCTACGAGTCGTGGCCCCTTTGTCACCCCTATTGCCCTCTGGCCCCCATTTTCATTTCACATTAAATGGCTTTTCCACATGTTGTTGACGTTGACAGTTTGCTGCATATCATTGAGCATGGAAGCATTCACCATATATACCATTTCACCACTCGTTGTCCCCAAAGAGCATTCAACAATGCGGAGAGAGATTATTCGATTTAAAGAAATCGGCGAAAAATCTGTGAAAGCTACCAGTGAGAGCTCTATGTTGACAATATTGGTATAGACATTTTGTTGAATTACGTTTCGCCTACGTCTTTATAGAATAAAAACAAAATGTGTACTTAAATTCAATCAATTCTTGTGGGTATCTTAATTGTACAAAAATTGAATAAAAATATGTATATGTCGACATAGTATTTGCAAGTCGAGTACTTTTAAAACTTTATCCCATTAACATTACCATTCTTTTTCCAAGATATTTACCCCTGTTTAATTCCTCCAAAAACAAAGTTTTTTATTCTGAAAGTTCTATGATAAGATAAGATTTGCTTGTTGCATACTTTGACACTGGGCAAATTTATTATTTTTGTTAAAAATTACAAACAAATTACAAGTGTTTTTTCTGCTGCTGATGCTGTCAGATAAAAAGACAAAAATTATGGCACTTTTTGATTGCATTTTCTTTTGATTTGTTTGCTTTTTCTCTCAGCACTTTTTGCGACTCTTTGGAAAAGTTGTGCAACGAAATTAACTCATTACAGTTTAATTTTTCTTTTGCTTTCCTCTTAGTTGCTATTCAATGGAGCTTGGAAATTAAGAAGTTTACTTTTGGCTGTAATCAATGGGTGTTTAATAGTTTACACCCTGGAACTGATTGCTGTCGAAAATCGTGTAACGTTCAAGTTTATTTCATCCACATATCATTTTTATGTTGTGCTCTGCACGTGCCCAGCCGAAGGGCCAACGTGTCCAAAACAGCGTAAAAATTATGATTTCACTTGGGCAGAAGAATAAGAAGAAATAATGGCAAGAGAAACTAAGTTTTCGTGGAGTGAAGTACTCGTATATTTTGTAAATGTAGTGGAAGATTTAAATAAGTTTTAAAGAAGTGCTCAGTAGCAGGAAAAACTTCTATTACAAAATAAACTAAACAACTGAATAATTTTAATAAATGATATAACTTTATTATACCCTTGGGGCATTATTTTTGGCAGACTTAAATTTTGAAAATTAAACTAAATGCAATTTCTAATTTTAATAAAATAAAGTGCTTACAATTTTTTTTAAATTGTGCGATTACAATCGATTTATATGGAAATTTTTGATAGCTCTGTTAAATGCTCATCAATATATCATAGTATCAATCATAGTAACGTAGAATTACATGCAGGAATACAGCTTATGGAAAATTGATATTATTGTATGTAAAACTATCTATAATGATAGTGGTGTAGCCAACTTAAGATAAGGTTATCACTCGTCAAGGTAATTGGTTTTTTCTATCTAGAAAGTGCAATTCGTAGAACAAAAGTTAGCTGGCAGCTACTTTGCAAAATTTGGACAAATTGCAGCGACAAAGTGGCAGACAATGTGTTGGCCGTATAAATTTCATTAATGCCAGTTAAATTAATTACTGTCAACACATGCGAGGCGACGGCCGTAATAAGAACAGCCAGCCGCAAAAACTAAAGCAGGCCAAAAGCTAAAGACGAACGTGGAGAAGGTGTGGTAGATGTATAAAGCAAGAGTGAGAGGAGTTATGGACAGAGAGAGAGAGAGAGAGAGAAAGAGGGCTGCTGAACACCGTCGAGCGTGTAGCGAGCATAAACACAAAGTCATAAAGTTTTTACACAAAAGCATTTAATTTTATTGCATTTTTGGGCAACAGCCCGCTGGAGTCGTCAACGAAGCAAACGAGGGAAACGACGCGACGATGTCCAATGGCATAAAACTGAGAACTGAGAACTCTTACTGGGTCCCGATGTTGGTGCTGATGCTGAGCATGGTCTACTGGACAGATGGGGGCCAACTTAATTTGGTGCAAATCAAGCAAAACTGCAACAGCAGCCGGCGAGGTCGAAACTAGCTCGCACAACTTTACACAATGCGAGGCAACTTTTGATAGTGCTGCTCCCTGGCCTGTAAACTGACTCACTGCGCTGGATGACTGACTACCAGACTGACTGATGCTCTCACATACATTTATAGCTCATGTACGCTGACTCGCTGACGTCAGCTTCTAAACAAAAACATTAAGTTCTGAAATGCACTCGCGAGCTACAACCAGAGATCTCTTCAGCATCTATTGTACTACAACTTGCTTGAAATGGAAACCCAACAAAATGGAAAAATAAGAAAATAGTTTTCGCTTTGGCAGCATGCAATTTAGATTTATGCGTAATAGAAAATTTTAAATGCGTATACGTAATATGCATGCACATCCAACAAGTGGAGCAGCAGCAGCAGTAGGCGGATAAATGCAATGAAAAATTAATTAAATGTTTGCAAAAATTGAAATGATGTTAATACTTGTGTGTGATGGCCAGAAGCTGAAAAATGGTATAGAAGAGACTAGATGGGGATAATTGAGATCGTAAGTACAGCAAATTGGGGTTAAATGAAATGCATAATTGATTATTAATATATTTACGTATTGGTATTATATCATTCAATATTTACATTAAAATTAATAATTTTTATTTCAATTTATATTATTTAAAATTATTCTGCTTACATTTATCAGTTCAACTCTTTAGCTTTATCTTCTCAAACTTCCCTCTTCTTTCATGTTATGCATACAGGGTATATAAGCAGCTGACCAGCTGTCGCATCCTAAACATCGCATTCTTATGGTTAGTCCCCATGGCAAGGAATGCGGCAATAAAAAAGAACACTCTGCTTCCTCTCTGGGTCCTGAATGTCGCACACAAAGTACACTAGCATATGCTGGGTCACCTAACCCAAGCCTCACCCTTAAGCTTCTCCTGTGCCACCCTATGATACTCCATCTCCTCTTCACAGCCCCCGCTAAGTTCTCGATGTTTCAAGAGCATATCTAAACATACCAATTTTACTTTAGTGAGTATGAAGATCTGGGCGACGACAGACGCCGAGCCAGTTGAAGTCTGGGGGGGACAGGATATAATAGTAGGTAGGACATGGCCCATGGCATATGTCTGGCATGCTCATTAGGGGGCACAGCGTGGCATGGCTAATGTGGCAACAAGCAGCAGCGGTGGCAGTGGCAGTAAATAGGGTCGTAGTTGCCCCACGGGGTCGGCTGATTTTCATATGACTTTGCAGGAGCTTCTTTTGTATTTATTTTCATTTATATTTTTCTTTCCTTTCGTTTTGGCCTGGTCTCTTCAGTCGCACACTTTCAACTTTTATGCTCTCTCGCTTTTTTTCGTCATTTTTATTTTTTTGTTTTCACTGCGGTGGCTGTCAACAAATGTTGTTGTTTTTGTTGCTTTGGGTAATTCAATTTTCTGCCACAATTTTCATTTGGTCAAATTGCGTATGACTGAAAATGAGCCTGACTGCAACGAATGAGGCCTAATCTGGAGCTGTTGGAATTCCCATTTCATGCGCAATTTGTTAAGCTTTTATTTTTATTTTGCCGCATTGTTAAATTTGACCTTACCATTGGATCCATTTTTACTAACAACAACAAGACAAAGGAACATTTAATTTAACTGCCAGATGAGTCAATTTGCCGTTACCAAAACTAAGGGTAGCTTAGGGTTGCCATCACCATTCAAAATTCAAGCTGCAGAATTCAGCTCTGATAACTAACAGAATAACAAACTTTGTTTGTTGCTTAAGTTCAAAGCTAAAGAGAAAAAATTTTTAACATAGAAAAGAGAGAAAAGAGAGAGTTGTGGCTGCTCTTTTCTTGTGCCGCTCTTTGCTCTGCTGCACATAACAGAGCAGCACGCTGTTAGCAGAGTCTGTTAACATTTCACAGCAGATGCTGTAGCTGTGTGGTCGTTGTCGTCAAGCTGCTGTTATCGCCGACAAATTGTGTAGAAAATTTTAATTTTCCCCAGAGTAACATTTGCCCCATTGGCTGGCTTGGCAATTATTTTATTTTTCTTCTTGTTGCTTTATTCTTATATTTTTTGGACTTGAACGTGCTTGTTAACAAGTGCGTGCGAATTGCTCTTTTAACCTGATAAATTTCCATTCCTATATATTTTTATATATATTGTAGGATAGTTGTAATATGACGTGCACAATTCCAGTCAACTTTGTTGACTCAGTTAAAAGGCAGCGACATTGAAGCATCAATCACGGCCTGAAATTGCATTAAGAACGGACAGAGGAAGATGAGGACGAGGAGCTAGAAGAAGGAACATGACGACTGTGTTGACCATGTGGGAGTCTACAACTCTTGTATTCCATATGCAGGAGTAGCTCTATTGTTTGATTATTCATTATTACTTTACTTTAATGCTCGCTGCGACTTTTCCCCAATTTAAAACTCGTATAATAAATGATTCGAAAATTTCATTTGCCGCTGTCACATGCCGAGTTACATGCTGTTCGACGATTCTAAAATTCATTTATTATTCGATTTTATTACAACCCTCTCTATTTGCGAGAATGGAAAATGGCTGAATGAACTGCAGTGATTTTGGGGAGCTTTAATTTTAAATGATAGAAAATGAAATAGTAATAAAACTCAAATGCTTTATTGAGATGAGACTAGTAAAATATTCACTTCAATCGAAAGTTTTCGATAGCAAAATATCATAGTCTGATTGTAACATATTTATTTTTCCATTATGACAAACGTATAATATCTTTAGCTGTTAACCAACATTTTTACTATTGTTATAAAAATTTCAAAAATTATAAATATTTCAATTCTAGCATTCGCAAAATTATTCGCTTTCGAGGGTAGTTTACAGTCTAAGCACAACTGCCGCTGACACTATAATTTCTAAACAAATATACATATGAATGTTGCAACCCTCCCTCTCTTCCTCTAACTGTCTCTCGCTCACTCTCTCTATCTATGTCTCTTTCGTTCTCTGTCTACATTTGTAAACAAGTAGCCACAGCAATTTTTTTGGCAGCCATTCAAAATGCACATTGCTAAATGGGTAAACAATTATTTGATATTTGTTGTCGGTTTTTGACTGTGGAGAGAAAAGAACATCTGTAATACGCTGCGTATACGCTACGGATGTGCCGAAGGCAGTAATACAATAACAACAACATCGACTACAACTGACCGAAATCTACATTGATTGCCAAATATTAGAAATAACCTTTTATATCCTATTTTCTATTTCAATCTAAGTACTACATATATAAATTGAAGCTTTTATCCTTTACCAAGGTAGACCACACAAACGCTATTTTATTTTTTTTTTTTGGCTTGTTCTTGTGTTGTTGTGTCTGCTTTTTGACCAGGCATTTAAACGTGATTTAGGATTTCTCTATGTGTGCTATTGGCCACGTCGACAAAGCAATTGAATGTTTGATTTACTGTGCTCAATCTCTGTAGTTGAGAATTGCTCGATAAAGAAAAAGGGCCAACAATGACAGGTGAGAAATAAAGGTAAAATGATTTTATATTTAAGTGGTGATTTACCTGCATTTTTTTAACGTAAGGAAATCTTAAGGGATTCCAAGAGAAATTGTTATACGCTGTATTTTTTAAATTCGTTAAGACTTATTTTAAGAGCTAAGTTTGTATCGGATTCTCGAAAGATACATATAATTATTAATGAAATTATTATCAATTTGATGTATTTTCAATGCATTTAGAATACAAACGTTCTTAACTAAGAAATATAAATTTAATTTTAATTTTTTTTAAATTTATAAATTTTGGTTTTAAATTTATAAATTAAATTAAATATTGTTCGTCACAAAATTGGATATCAGAAATTTTGGGATATGAAAATGCTTTCGTCACTAGACTTTTACCTCGTAAAGTTTTTTTTTTGAAGATATCTTAGACAGTAATGCATAAGTTGATAACATACAAGATACATGTTACAAGTTTTATTGGTGCCTTTGCTTGGTTAGTGTCTGAATTGATAGGTGAGTATGAGACTATGCTGTGGGTGTGTGTGTATGTGTGTGTGTGTATGAGGTAATGACAAGTGTTTTCATGTTTCTATGTATGTATGTGCCGCGTAATGACAGGGATGTCGATGAGTATAATGACACCATCAATGCTACTGATGATGATGCCAAGCTGACTGAAAGGCTAAGAGGACAACGTCAATGAACACTGGCAGGGGTTGAGAGATAGTGAGAGAGAGAGAGAGAGAGAGAGAGAGAGAGAGAGAGAGAGAGAGAGAGAGAGAGAGAGAGAGACGAGAGGGAGAGAGAGGTATCCTGCATGAATGAAAGAGCACTTGGGTAGCTTGTCATGGGCGTCAGCTTAAAGTGCTTGTTAGGCGCTTTTCTTCTGCATGTTGTTGTTGTTGTTGTTTTGTTGTTGCTGTTGATAGTGTAGCTGTTGTTGTTGTCATATTTGTTGTTGTCTATTTTGCCATTCGTTTGCACCATTGATGGCGCTGTCAATGCGAAATTGAGCTTCCAGCATAAACACGTTGTCAAATGAAACGCGTGAGTGCTCACGCACGAGCGAACACGATAGCTACCCCTCATCCTCCTTCAGTTGCTCTCTACCGCTCATGATGTGTTCATTTTACAGTTTGATTCAGGTTGAATCAATTCATTCTTATCGTGATGTGTGCTTTTCTCCGTTGTTGTTGCGATTTATTGTTGATTCTCGGTTTGTTATTTATATTTATTACAGCTCTGCTCATATTGCAGACTCCAAAGAGCGCCACCTTAATCGTTATCGTTTCGTCGTGACCAACCTTCCATTGGCCATAGCTCTCAACTCTGATCCGCCCATCATGTTGTGGAAGCCAAGATGTCTGATGTTTCCCTTAGGTGATTTTGCAAGTTGTTTCTGGAACTCGCAACTGATTAACAAAGGTAATTGTATGAAAATAAGCAAGTACATAAATATGTATATCTGTATCTTTGATATGTATACAACTTAGGATAGCGTTATCCTTAACTTTAAAGTGTGTGATAGCATACAGGTGTGTTTCAGAAATCTGTACAGTTTTTGAAGAGAATTGCTTTTGAAAAAAACTGTTCAAAATTTAGATGTTACTTAAATGTCAGAGATTTAGTTTAGGTTATTAAATGGTTTTCTGCATATTAGTTCAGATTTTCATCATGTCTTCGATTCACTTTTGACGCAGCTACAAAAGTTATTTGATTTATCCAAAACCAAATAATTGACCATACAAAAAATCAATATTGAAAACACAGAAAAAACTTACGCAAAACATGATTTTATTCAGATAAATGTCTTTAGAAGTTTATCGAAAATAAATATTAAATAAAAAATAACACTAGACATATAAACTAATGAATGGCATCCAATCTATGAGCCCAATTAATCTCTAAAGTAAATAGAAATCGACTAGATTCGTGCATATCAGCATGCCTTCTTTTCTTGATATTTATATTGCTTCTCATTTATAACTTTATATATATTTTTTTAGCAGACTGCACAGTGACAAATGTTTGAGCCATTTGAGAGGCGATTTTCCATCTTCAGTTGCCGTCAAGTCGATGTTCAAGCCAGAATGTTAGTAAGAAGCACTTAAGATACGCACAACTGCAGCTCAAGTAGCGAAAAATTCATTTGAAATGTAAATGAGGAAATTTCCTAATTGAAAACTTTAGCACATCGGGCTTGTCCAACAACTTCCGAGCCAGCAACAGCAGCCAGACTTTTGCTACTTTACTTTCATCCTTGCTTTATCAAGCATCCCCCTCTTCGCTTTCCGTTCTCTCTCGCTCTCGATGTTGACGGAGCTTAAAGTGTTAACTCACAGCTGTCAATTCGGGGGCATTAATCCAACTACACAAGAATAGCTAGGAAAATGCAAGTCGAGCTTTTAATTAGGACTTCAACTGAAGGCAGACAGCATGAAGAGTAGGAACTGTAGCTATTAGATTTTGTCAAATGAAAGTAAAATTCACAATGACAGCCAGACAAGAACACTAAATAGGCGAACGTGCGGAAACGCTAATTGAAATCTGTCTGTGACTTATGCCAAAAACTTGCCAAGAGGCGAAAAAGGGCAGCGCAAGGGGCAGGGGCATGCACAGACTTAAAGCATATCAACATCGGAGGTTAGAAGTCGGCCAGCGGGCAGCTGCCGGCTGAAAGAATCAAGATAAGTCAACTCGCTATTCAGAAGTAAAACCAGGTCAAGGTTGTCAGCGTCATCAAAGCCGTCAGCGTCAGCGTCATCGACAGCGACATCTGGCCAAATCGAATTGTTGCCACAATGCCACAAATGCTGTGCAACGGGTTTGGGTGTCTTGCTATTCCAAATTTAAACAGTATCTTAAAGAAATGCAATTGTTGAAAAAATAGACATTTGAGGAAAGAATTCTACTTATTATTCCTTTGAAATTAAATTGTCTAATATTTGATTTTATTTGAACGATAATAGAATCTAGACATCGATTTTTTGGACAAGAGTTTAACAGTTTCTTGGTAACAAAATGATTTAAAAATAGTCTTTTAAGGTAGGAGTATTTTGTGAAGGCAAAAAATAAGTGTTATGCTTATTTGAAAATATATTAGCAATTTCTTTTGGAAAGTCGATGGGTTGAGTAATATACATTAAACGAAATTATTTGCCAGTTGTTTGTAAACCAATAGATACAATAGTTTGACATTTAAATTTTGAAATTTTAAATAGAAAAATGTATTCAAGGAAATCAGTAAGCATTCTCTTATATTTTTTTTTTAATTAGGGAGACTGAGAACTGCCTTCAATTGTGGAACGATGCTGACAGACAGCTAAATCATCCCGTTTATTTTCCATGGTGAACTGGAAATCGTAGTTCTCAATGCATCTTTAGTTGGCATCATCAAGTGCAACAGCATTTTCTTGCAATGTCACATTAGTTTTTCTCGAAGTGACGTAAGGCCAACCAGTGTGGAGCGTCAACGCTGCGTATGAGTAATGTAATTGATGCTGGCAATTAACCAGCCAAGCAGCCAAACGACAGTCGCTGTTGTCGATGTTAACGTCTCTGCTATCGCACAAATCTGGAAGGTAGCCACACTCTGAGGTGTTGACAGGCTCAAGTTCAAGTTGTGTATATTTTTTTTTGGATTTTTGTTTTTTGCCAGACCCATAAATAACGAGGACTTCCCAAATACTTAGCCGAGGTAAGGGTAAAAGTAATAAGTATAAATTTGATTATTTTTAATCAACATCTTGTTTTGTTTATAGCTCGCTCTTCGCATTTACTTGTCGCGGATTAATCTTATATTCCGTGTTATTGCACTTGTCTTTTTATTGTTCATTTTCACTTCGACTCTCAATTTGTACTTCATAGTCATGGGTTCAAAGGTTTAACTGCTGCACTGAGTCGTCCGTCCGTTAATTGGTCCAGACATTAAAGGTCCACGAAAGCTGCGGCTGCGTTTGTGGCTGATTCTCTCTTTTTTTTGGACTGCATCACTTTACTGTTTATGGCGAATTTACGCTTTTGTCAGGTGTCAGTTACAAAAGTGGAGATCAGAGACCGTTAATGTTTTGATAGAAATTACCAGAGAAAAGTGATTTGTAGCTAAAAAGATGTGATCACTTGATTTTTTTTTAAATGAACTCCTGTTTATAAAGTTTTAATAATTTAAGTTAAGATTTAAAGAATGCTTTTAAGGAATATGACTAACTAAGACTTACAACATGGATTATAGTTATTACTAATATAAATTAATTAAAATTAAATGCACCTACAGCGGAATATTAATAGAAAATACATTTTTATTTGTAATTATTAATTTTATTTTAGACGCAATGTCAATTTTAATATTAAGCGCACAGCCAAAAAACAATAAAATTGGACAAATTATAGATGAGTTAGCTAAGTGTGCTCAGATTGTTGTTACACTCGTCAGCAAGTGCTTGGTTTCATTATCATTAGCAAAATCTAAGCATTTGCTGTAAACAGACCAACAAAACCAGTAAAATGATAATAATAATAACAAAAATAAGGAAAAAAAGCAACGATCAACAGCTGCTGGTTCGTCGTTGACTCTGACCTTGTCGTGCAGTGTACATTCTGCTTTTTTTTATATTTTCCATGCCCGCTACAGATTTACTATGACATTGATGGAAAACCACAAAAAAACAAAAGCCAAAACTCAACCACTTCCTATATAAATATCTATGAGCTCTGTATGAACTTCTAATGGACTCAAGTCATGCAATATGCACTCATAATGAATTGACGAATTATATATGTACCTATGTATTCATGTGCATGTTTTTCTGTATGACACGTTAATCATACGCACCGTGGTACCACGCTAAATTGCATTTCCTTATGGGCGACCTACAAAGCGCTAAGCTTGCACTAAGTGAGTGCCATATTTTTACTAATCTCGTTTGCTGGAGCAACAACAATAACGACAACAACAAATACAAATATAAATGCAAAAAAATAAAAACAAGAACATCAACTAAGCAGCGCATGGCGCAAAAACAATTTCAAGGCCATTGACACAGTTCAAGCGAAAAGAGTGAGAGAGAGAGAGAGAGAAAAAGAGAGAGAGAAGGTGAGCAAGTGAGACAGGGGTAGCTAAGGGGCATAAAGGGCATTTGAGTGTATATTGGAGGAGCTTGGCTGCTGCGATAAACCATGCAGCTGCTATTACCAGTCCCCAACCCAGCCCAACCCTCCCCGGCTACCCTCCGCCCTTCTTATACCCTCTCCTTCGTCCGGCCTCTTTATTACTCAGTTTCAAACAAGTGTGCGAAGTGCAAATGCTTAGGTTTTCCATAGCTTCAGTCAATATATACACTTACACTTACGTGGCTATATAAATACATGTGCGTACAGTCGCAATCTTAGCAGACGTAGTTAAACTATTGAAGATTTTTAGCACAACAGAAGCAGTCACAACCCATCTTTGTCTATAGTCAGGTACTTCTACCCTGTAATCATGGCAAGGCATGATATGTGGTTGATTAAATTTTTGTGATTTTTAGAAACTAAAGTAAAGTGAATGATAAACACTTAATTGTATTTCCTGCAAGTATTTAAAGTAGATAGTAAGATTTTTTTTTGTCTCGGTTCCGGTATCTTTACCGGTACGTAACGGTATACAAATCAATTTTGAAACATTTTAAATTTTAAAGATGTCGTTTTATAATAAACATAACATATAATAAACATAAATACAATCCAAATCTTGATCAAAATAACATTCCGCTTGAAAATCGGTTCAGTTTTGATCAAGTTATGACAGTTTGAAATTGGTCAGACTTCGGATTTAACCGCTTTACAAGTGCAAATTTTTGTTCAATCTCACATGATTTTTTACATAAAATGAAAAGTCTCAAAATCAAGTTTAAAGTGTTGTTTTATACTAATTGCGATATAAGGAGTTGATTAAAAGTGAAAACTTGAGATTTAAAATTTTTAATTTTCAAAATTTCAAAGGGGGGACCCTTACCATCGAAATTGAATATTGGTCGAAAATATTTAAATTTTCTAAATTAACTAAAATTGAATACAGAATGTATTAAGAGGCCAAATCGTGATCAAAATAACATTCAGTTTGAAAATCTATTTAGTTGTGATCAAGTTATGACAGTTGGAAGTTGGACAAATCCTTGAACTAGCAACTTTACCACAATCCTACCAGTACAAACGTTTCGGTATTCGGTTCTTGACAGAAAATTTTCATTCGGTTACGGTTTCAGTTTTGGTACTAAAAATGAAACGGTTAGTTTCAGGTAACGGTTCCGGAACCGGTTCCGGTGTTATTGCCTGCTCTAAATAAATAATTTAATATAAAAATAAATAAATACTATATAAATAATTTGGAAAAAAAAATATTACTCAAGTGTAATCAATTTGAAACTTTTTATACTCTGAATATAATAAAAATGGGTAAATATATTTTAATTTCATCTCATTTAAATTTAAATGAAACTCATTCAGAGGGTACAATCTAGTCGAGCAGCTTCTTAACTCTATAGCACTCCTGTTATTATTCGTATACTTCTCAATCAAATGTAGGTACAGAAAATATAAACTCTGTTCAATAAATAATTTATTAATTAATCAATATTGCTGTGTTGTATTGTGGTTGCTTTTTGACTGCGGTGCAAAGTTGATTGAACTTGTTTAAGCACGAAGCTCATTTTAAATGTGCTTACTTATGGATATACAAAGCAACAAGAGGAGACGCAGAAACCAGACCACATCTCAGATCGGACCACAGAATTGTGTTGTGCCAACGACATATAAACAATTTAACTTAAATAAATTGGTTAACAGGTAAAATAAACAAATTAAGCTCAGAGTTCGATAAATGCTTAATATATTGCCATATGTGTGTAAATACACAAGAATATGTGTTTTGCTTTTGCTTTTTGCCCTGCAACTTGGCCAGACAGAAGAAGAGAGAGGTGAGATAGACACAGAGAGAGAGAGAGAGAGACAAGTAAGCAATAATTTTTAAGAATAAATGATAATAAATGCTAATTACGACAGATACGCCTCATCTGAATGAAAGTGTTTTAACAGCAGATACCCTGCAAAGTGGTTTTAAATCACATTAACGTGGTAGAAAATAAGATAGTTTTCTGAGATGAGAGCATTTTTAAATTTTTTAGGTTAAGTTCACTCAAACAAATTTAAATAGCCTTAAAATAATTCTTATTTAGGTGTTTATTTAAAAAATGTAACCAACTTTATTTAATTCATTTTATACATATTTGTCAAAAGTGTTTACAGTTTTTTGGCAAGCCACGATTTTCAAATGTTCATAAATTGTAAAGTGTAGAGTCTTTGCTTTGATTACGTCCTCTGATTTTAAAAGATGCTTTTAACTGATAATATCCATTTTATGTGGACTTTAAGCAATTTCAGTATTTTTATGGGACAAATCTTGCTTATTTTTTTTCTTCAGCAATGCGCCAAGCGAGAATTAAAACGAAACTTTATACGCTTTTTGGGGGTAAATAAAATAAAATTACATACTTTACGAGTCTTATGCAGTATATTCAACCCGAGTATCGAGTCGAATAGCGTCGAGGAGGGGCATTTAATATACCAGTTGTTCTTCTTTCTCGTTGTTGTTGTTTTATCAAAGCCATTCTTTAAATTTTCGACAATCTTTATTAACACGCCAAAAATTCGCTTGAAAATCATCGGGTTTTGCGACTCGAAACTCACAATTCGAAGCTTTTGCTTCATTTACAGGTAAATCTGCTTGACTTAGGCATCATTTGCGTCATGCAGCCGGGGGATGCAAGATCTCTGCTGTCCGTCCTGCTCCCCGTCCCCCTTTGGATACACCGCGCCTTCGCTTCATTTGCAATTTATTGAAACGAAGTTGACCTTGAATTTGGTTAAAGTCTTTTAACTTTATTTCAGCTTTCGGCTCTTGCGACTGCTGTCTTTTTAATGCGTCGCTGTCGACGTCTCTGTCGACGTCGTCGTCGTCGTCTGCTGATGATGATTCTTGCTGTTACTGTTGATTACTTTAACGATGATGTCCATAAAATGTATTCCAAACTTGCACTTTTCGGCAATTTTGTTGGCAGCAGGTTTGACATGACCAAAATACACGCAAATTAACCTTTACTCCCGCTCTCAGTCTCTGCTTCTGTTTGTCTCTCTTCCACATTCATGTTCTCAATTTTTTTAATCAACTAGTGAAACAAGTGACCAGTTGCTTGTCCTATCAATTTACCAGACATGGTCTACAATACACATAAAATTATAATACGAAAACACAGGGTATTAAAACTTTTTCATAAAGGAGGTGTGTCTGGGCGTTCTGCACAAATTTAGTTCCTTTTATGTGCTCTTTAAATGGGGATAATGAGAAAAAAAAATTGTACTATAATATATTTCGCAGTTGATATAATTCATAGACCAAAACACATAAAATTCTTTAAGTTTTAAAAAAGTAAATAAAATTAAATTTGTAAAGCCAAATTCCAATATATTCGGAATATATATGCGAAACTGTTTTTAAATTAATGTATATGTATTTATTGAATAATTACATTACATATTATTAATAAGCCTATAATATTTTTTTTTTTTATTTTTGAGAAATTACTCTATTCGCAACTCCGTCATTTTCACCAAAATAGTCAAAATAAGAAATAATACAGTTATTTTAATTTAATTCAAATTACTCGTTGAACTATCACTAAACGAACATAGAAACTTTCTGCAACAAAAATGTTAATTAAATAAAATAATAGTTAAATTACAAAGTTTAATCTATAATTCATAATCTATAGCGTATTTAATGTTCGGTACGCTGAGCTATAAAAAAAATCTATTCTTTCTTATTCTTGCTCCCTTTCGTTCACTCGCTGCTGCTGTCCCGCTTGCACCTGTAATACTTGTGTCTTTTAATTAATCAGCTGGCGCCCACACACAACGATGACGTTTTCAAATTGTATTATTTATTTATATTTATTTATTAATATTATTTCTTTTTGCTATTTCTCTATGCGCTACGCTTCGCAGTCATTCGTCTGTCGCTTTTCGGCGTGTTTTGTTATTTCGGTGCAGTGAACTTGCCTCAACTTATTTGATTATCACACACTACCACACACTCACATGCACCTCTACAAATATAGTCCAAAAATATGATGTGTATATTATTTATTCATTGCTTACGCTACCGTTGTATATAAGTTTTGTGTATTTTGTTTTATATAGATTTGTCTATTTGTTGGGGCTTGTTTAAAATGTTTGCTCATTTTACTTGCGTTTAGCTCTATTTATCTGCTTAGGAGGTCATTGTCATGGAATTTGTTTATTTTCATATTTTCTCCCCTTACCGTGCCGCTTTCATCTTATCACCACTTTTGTTTTTGTGGCTATTTTAAACACTTTTATTTAGACAGTGAAAAGATTTTCATTTCACAGCAGAAATGTGTGTCACACATAATTATTTTTGTTTTGAATTCCAAATCGAATATACATATCAACGGAAGACTTGTCAAAAGTTCAAACTGACCTTCTTCTTAATGCTAATAATATAGTAAGTATTCCTCAAAACAGCTTAAATTACAACATTTGTTTTTAAGCTGACAGCAAGGGGTCAACAGAAATTGAAACTCTTATCAGTCTGTTTAATTAATGGAAAAGTTTGCTCTCGAAATATACTTTCTGTATCTGTTACCCGGTACTACGACAAATAAAGGGTATGAAAATATTCGGCTTAAGTAAGTGATTGGCAGATTGATTTTATAAAATTAAGTTGATGATAGTTTTATGGACTTTTTGAATAGATTGCTATTTCTAAGCTACAATTTAACATAAATCAGTTTTTTTTTCTTTGTAAAAATATCACTTTGATCCTTTATGTATAAAGATATCTTTACATTTTGACACGGCATATCTGCTAAAATAACACTTTTACTTTCAAGTACCTAAAAAACAGACAAGACATTTCGAGTTTTTCATTTTGTACAAGAAAAACGTGAAGCAAACTTTTATTTTCTATCATTTTCCATCATTCTATCAATAAGAATCCATTTAGAATTAGCGGTGAATAGTTTGTCTTCTTTATCGTGACACAACTGTCATTCACTTTTCTTTTCTCTATCGTATTTGCCACCTTGATACTGTCATTTTCATAGGTTCACTCAACTTGTGCAGTTTGTCACAAAGAAAATGAAACGATGCGGAAATCAAATCGTAGCGACATTAAATACAATTTCTAAGTGACAAAAGGAGAAATTGTGAAACGCTGCGAGTCATGTGAACTGCATTTTCCATCAATGTCAAACGTTGAACAGATTTTTTACTGTCGGTCATTCCATTCTTCCCCCGGACACGCAATCCCATAATCATCTTCATCATCATTAATATTATTATTGGCAATAAATTATATTAAATTATTCGTCTCGCTGCACGCTCAAGTGCAACGTTAATAAACAATAGGCATGGTTAATAAAGAATTGCCACAAGTATCTGACAGATACAAGCCCGTGCTCGTATATAAGCATTATGTTGTCTGTATCTACAGGTTCCCCAGCACTGTCTACCTCATTTCTTCCTCTCTTTCTCTCTCTCTCTCTCTCTCTCTATGATTCGGCAATGTCAACTGCGTCTCCCATCATCAGCATCAGCATTAATTCGCCAATGATTAATTCTCGCATTGTTTGTTTTTAAAGGCGCATCTGTTGCGCCAACGACCGCACAGACGGTCAGACCAGATAGACATGTGGACAGTCAGCCATCCGTCCGGTTAACCATCTGGAAAACTGACCAACCAACCACCCACCCAAAATGTCGCAATAAGCCTCAATTAAAAAAAATTGCACACCGACAATGGCATCAAAATGTAATTTGTATTCAATTTATTGTAGGTTACGTCGAGCTGCCTTCAAAATAAATACATATATACAAAATAAATACATATATATATATAGCGTATATGGCTCAGATATATATATTTAGATCTACTGAAAATATTTTATTTTCTTTGTTGGAAAGAGTATTTAAATGTGGATAAGTCAATTTACTCTGTCTGAAATTGATATTCTTATACAATAAAAAACTACAAGAATATTCTCAGGTGACATAAAAATATTTGAAAACTGTAAGAAAAAATAATATTAAATATATGTCAGTCAGGTTAACATTTTCATTCCAAAAAAGAAAATACATTTTAAAAGGAACCATCTGACTGTCTCATATGCGAAGTGTTTCAGAAAATTGTTAAATAAGCTTTGCTTTATCATTTTGCAAATGTGTTAGAATCTAAAATATAGATCTAAAAAATTAATTTTAAAGCTGATAAGAATAAATAAAAAAAAATTATTATGTGTTAATATATAAGATTTGTCTTTAGTTGATATTGAATACATTTTTATGTTTTTAAATCACTCATTAGTTGTAACCTGTTGAAATGAGAATGAAATAATATAGGATAGGAATTGTACTCGATTCTTTAAAGTAAACAAAAATCCTTTTCACTTAAATAAAGCCATAAATTCTATAATTTTAATGGTATTCCAGAGTGTACTCCAATTAATTGCAGCTACTTACGGTAATTTAAAGAACAATTATTTGTTTGAAACCTTTTCGTTGACATGGAAATGGGCGTGGGATATTAAGAAAACAAAAATGTGTTTTTTGTTGAAAGGTCACTTATATTGTAAAGGTTGCAAAATAAAGTGATGGACAGGGAAAGTGGGGAATTGACACAAAATTTGTATCATGCCAACCGTTTCCAGCACTTGACATTGGTTACCCCACCCCTTCCCGATCCATCAACAGGCTAAGAAGCATCATCAGCATCCAGAAACATGGCAATAACAAGAAAAACAACAACAACAAGCACGCAAGTCAAGTTTATCTACTTGTATTTGTTTGGCCTTTTGGAAGGGCGACCCACACACAGATTTACATATTTGTATACACTTCAACACACGCACACACACACCCACACACACACATAGAGAGACTCTTAGAGGGAAACCTAAGCCTATGCAGATCCTGTGTAAACTGTTGACTTTGGCTAAACGCACATAACCAGCCAAATATTTGGCATTGCCTCTTTGATATGACTCAGCAGAAAAAGAAGAAGCCCAAGATGATACTTTGGCCAGACCATAAAGTATCTTTAAGTTTAATTTTGATGACTCGAATGGAGAGAGCTAACATGAGTGGCTCAAAGCTGTGTGTGTGTTTGTGTGTGTGTTGAGTGTGCACTTGGCAAGATGCTCGTATTATTGCATTTTAGCCCAGTCCCTAAGCCAGAGCTGCGGCCCAAAGACAATAACAAGACCAAAACCGGTTCTCAGACACAGATACAGAGTATCTGTAAGTGTGTGTGTGTGTGTGTGTTGGATTGTGGTTGCATCTAATATCAAGTTCAAGGTCGCTGGAAACGTGTATAGCTTGCAACGATCTGTACTCTAATAAAATGTTAAATAACTTTAACGATCGCTTGCGCTCTCTTTTCCTCTCTCTCTTTCTCTCTTTTTTGCTGTAATTATTGGTTATAAAATGTATCTGACAGTTTAATTTAATGAGCTGGCCTGCTATGGCTTAGGTTCTCACGAATGCACACCTACACACACACTAGACAGACAAACAGTTCCATTTGCCTGCATAACAATGGCTTGAAAATTAAATGTAGTATACGCCCCGTAGTCCCATCAACAAACAGGTGACTAACGTTGCGCTGTAAATTGTTTGCTGGTAATTGGAAGCTGCATATTCTATGGCACTTTTAGGTGCCAGTTTGTGCCTTTCCAAAAAATGACTCAGTTGCACTTCCAGCAAAGTAAAAAAAACAATAGAGAAAATGAACACCAAACGAGTTCTCGAATTACTCATACGCACCATGTAACGATGTCTCTCGGGTTCTGTTCTTGCGAACAAGTTACAACAAATATTGATATTTAACCCCGAAATAAGATTACTTGTGTATACACATACATATATACACACAACATTTACACGCAATCATTGCGAGCCACAACACATGTGGGCAACAAAATGCATTTAATACAATTTTCCACAGCCAGAAAATCTTCATGTACTACACGAATTTTATGGCAAACAATTTCGGCAACAAATGTTACTTCTCGCATTTCAATAGATTTTTCTCTGGCTTTCTATATTTGCGTTGCAATTTAAATTAACACCGTTTGGAAAACGTAGTATCAAAAAAAATCCCCAGGTAAATAAATATTCTACATTTAATTGTAGTCGATAAAATGTGATTTAAAGAGAATTCACTTGCATGAAAATTAACTTGAGGGCAATTGCATTTATTTATTTAAATATTTAAGTGTCGTTTTGATGAGAGACCAACAGAATTTTATCGACTAGCAGATATTCTGGGAATTTAACTGATTGCATTTCATCTTACTAAGGCATTCAAATTTCTTACAATATTAAGAAGTGTATTGAAATAACTAAAATATCTTAGAATTATGAATCTTAAGATGGTATTTCCCTAAGCTTCTTTATAGGAAAGATAGGAAGATTAACATGGCTTTGTTGGTCTATATATAGTCTCAACGATCTCATCAGAAATTTTACCGACGGTGGGAAAAACCAGCAGTTAGATAAAAAGGCAGACTGGCAGTCTAAAACAATTCTACATATCTATAGTATTTTATACTTGCATAACATTTATTTTTAGACTTTTTTAAATGCAATGTAAGTTAATGCGCAACTCAAAGTTGCGGCTAATGCTGCATTCAAAAAGGCACATACAAATGCACATATATTTCTGCTCCAACAATTGCGGGAAATAGCGGGAAAGCACCCAAAACGAATGCCGACTAAATGCCAATTGCATTATTATAGCCGCTCATTTCCCTTTGAATGTGCATATAACCATTTCAATGTGGTTTAGCTGAATTTTACAGAATATAAGATACCCTTTAATACATCATTATTTATTTTTTGTGACTGCTTTGATTCTATGTTGGCTATTAATTACATTTTTTTATTCAGCTATTTTTCAGCTGACTTTCGTTACTAATTTATTGGTATTTTAAGCAACTCTTACTTATTTAATTGAAGGGGTATAAATCCTTTTGAACAAGTCACTGCAAAAATGTTGCATACTGTTCCCGTTGCTGTTGCTGATGTTGTTGTTATTGTTGTTTTGTTGCTTTCTGTTGCAGTTGCAAAAGTTTACAATAGCAATGTTGTTGGGATGTTGTTAGTTTGCTTTCTGGCTTGGTTGTTGTTTTCTGTTCGCTTACAAAGCGAATATTTTCACCAAGCCAAAGGCAGAGGGAGAAGTAGAAAGAGAGAGACATTTGTGCTGGTATGGGTGACCATGAAATATTCACACAACGAACGCTTCCACTCAGCCGATTCCGGTCTCTTTGTGGACTTGGTTGCGACGCAGATTGACGCTTCATTACAGAGCAACGTTATGCAATCCGGGCCCAGAGCAGATACACACACACACACACACACACACACACACACACACACACAGCTGTTACATATATGTATGGGTGTGAGAGATTATTTGACGATGCGGCTTGCTAACATGTGCCCGCTCCCTGGCTCATCACACTGTCCGACTTTGTACACTGTACATATTGATGGCTGCTTTTCATGCAGTTAGTGCATGTTGAGATCATCAGCCGGCAAACGAAAAAAGTGTTTTACGTTCTGTACTCGCCCCGTGGAACGGCCAAAAATTGTCTATGTGTATGTGTCGGTCTCTCTCTGTCTGTCTTTCTGTCAGTCTGTTTATTTGTCTGTGTACTTGTTGTTGCTGCTGCTGGCCATTTGCTGCGAAGCGTAAATTGCAATTATTTCACATGACATGACTTTGGCAGCAGCCACAGCGATGTCGTCAGGTGGCAAACTCACTCTTCCCCCACCCCCTCACCCAACCCACATAACACTAAGTTCCCCTTTAGAAGTGCAAAAAAGTTAGACCTTGAGGTTTGGCGCGACTAATGCGAGGCAATTATGGAAGTAGCTAACAAAACTGCACAGCAAACAAATTCAAATTCAAATCAAACTCCAAAATGTATATAAATAATTCGTATCATATCACATTGCGTATACGCAACGAAATAAACTCGTCTCGATAACCAGAAAACCACATGTTCTTCATTTTAGGGGCCGACAGCGTGAAAATTTGCATAAATAAATATATTTCACTTCTGCGCTAAGAACTGTTTGACGTTTTGCCGTTTTGCCGTTTGCACTTGTTCGCCAGAAATGGTTTTCTGTGTGGTGCCAAGAAATGTTTTCCAGCTTGTCGCACCGCTGGGCAAACAAGATCCACACTGAAATCGAAGAAGAACAACAAGTGACGATGCTGCCGACTCATTCACAGTTAGCCTTGATCGTGTTTTATTTTATCTTTTTCTTTCGGCAGTTAAACGATACAAAATAAATAATACAAAACGAAACCAGCAAAAGAATTTCTGGTTTTTTTTATCTTCTTTTTTCGGTTTTGTTTTTTTTTTTTTTGTTTTTTTGGTCTTTTGGCATTGTATAATCCGTAAATGGGTGGGCTGACAGCACAACCACTTGGAGTCTTTGCTGTAAAGTCTGCGATCGATTCATGCCCATGTCTGAACCGAAGATTGAGTAATTGTGAGTGCGTGGAAAACTTGACAAATCTTAGCAGCTAAAAAAAAACTTAATATCTACACAGCATTCTATCTAACTATGCCATCATGGCACCCCATAGAAATTGTCTCTTGAGCTTAATAGTTTAATAAATATTAAAAAAATTTGTTATATTTTAAAAGTTTTTATTAAACTGAGAAAACTAAGCTCAGATAAATATACAGATAAATTTATGCAACAATTCATTTAACATTTTCTAAGTGGCCTCTTAGCACGTCAATTTGTTGTTCTTTGATAAATGGTATATCATTAATAACATTAACTGCAGAATGTTTAATGCATTTATAAATATTAACTTAGATACTTATTTAGAGATGAGCTTAAATATCATCTATATCAGAGGAATAATAATGCACAAATCAATAGAAATGTCAGCACCTAAGCTGATATTAATACAAATCATAACAGAATTTATAAACTATTTATTTTATTATAAAGCATTTTATAATTTGTTTTGTCACAACAGTATACATCTTAGCGTCCTAAGGAATTAGTAAAAAATGTCTAGTAATTGTCATTTTCAAGCACCACAAAGGGTATCAAATCTTCGATTCATTTCTTATTTATTAACTGTTTATTATTGCAGTCTATATAATATTTATTGATTAATTCATTATATTAACTTTTTGTTTGAGGACATTTCTTTTTTTTTTTTTTAGTCAGCTTGATTTCGGCTAAACTTTTTCTTACATTTCATTTTTTCGTGTTTTACTTCTTTTGTTGCGGCTGCCAATCGAATTGTGGTTTAATTTATTTGTACATTTTATTTATTGCATTCAATTTAATATACCCAAACCAATTTTATGGCTACATATTTTACCATTTAACGGCTCAAGCAGAGTGAGAGGAAGAGAGAGAGAGAGAGAGAGTAGTGTGTGTGTGTGTAAGAAAAAGAACAACGAATAAAAATTGGTTTCATTTTCATTTCATTTTGCCAGTTGGTTGACAGCTGGCCAGACTGTTGAGTTCTTGTTTTTATCAATTGTACGTATGTATCTGTCTCTGTCTCTGTCTCTGCCTCTGTAAATGTATCTTCAGTTATAGCTTAAGCTTCAGCTGTAGTTGTAGTTGTAGCTGTAGCTGTAGCTGTATTTGTATCTGCATCTGTATGTGTATCGCATTTCGTTTACCAGTTTTGGGTTTTTCAAGTACAAACCACGATACGAATTTGGTCATTTAAAATTGCGGCGATGTCTTGGCCAGCTCGCTGATGGATGGATGGATGGATGGTTGGATGGATGGTTGAATGGACGGACGGATAGATTTTGTTTGGTCTGCCAGCCTGCTTACAATTGTTGTCATTGTCAACGTGTTTTACTCCTCTTGACGGGGCGTTACCAGCAGCACCAACAACAACATCAGCAGCAATAACAACAGCAACAACAACAATGAAAAAGGTAGCAACAACCACAGCTTTGTCTTCGACAACCACTGCAAATGACCTATTTAACGGGCCAGTGCACAAGAGCGCCGCCTTGGCTCTTGGTTAGCCGTTTAGCCGTTTAGACCAGAAAGACGGCGGGCTTAGACCGATTGGGAACGTGGGAGATTTACCAGCTCAAGTACAACATTTAAGCGTGTTTCTGTGCTCTTGAAAATGCAGCTCCGATTGATTAGAACTTGGCTAATCTGTGAGTACGAGTAACCAACAATTCACTTGAATTTGTCGCTTGTTTGGCTCAACGAGATTTTCATTATTATTTTAATTACATGCAATCAGCGGCCAAGATATTTATATGCAAATTTCAAATGAAGTGTGAACTGCAACTGTGTTTCTCTCTCTCTATATATATCTCACTTCTGTCTCTCTCTCGCTCGATACGAGTATTTACGGCAATTAAGCATATCCATTAAGCACGTTTTGAAGTGAGCCGACAAAAGCCTCAACTAACTAAGTACATGCAATTACAATGGCAAATGGCAAATGGTAAATGGAAAATAGCAAATGGAGCTACAGTTTGAGGCCAAAGTTGAGGATCTGTTCTTGCAAACAATTTTCTACTTGACTGAAACAGAGAGTTAATTAACTTGACCAGTTCAATGATTTGTTTAATTTGCTTATTACTCAAACAACATTGCTAGAAAGTCAATTTGTTTTTCTTATTCTTACTCTTGTTATTGTTATTATCATTGTTGATGTTGCGGCTTCAGTCGGCCATTTCATTAAATCATTTGTTGCTGCTGATTTTACATTTGCATAAATTCATTTAAATGTCCACTGACAATTTGTTTGTTTATAACCGAGCTTAACAACATTAGCACCACGACAAATTCCCTTGGATAATCGTACTCAGCCTCAGCTTCTCTTTTCTTTAACAATCTGTCATATCAGTCAGTTGTCATCTCTGCGTCTGTTCGAAACACAGACACAGATACAACGATGCATACATACATATGCCCACATATGTCTAAGAAATTTGGATGTCAGTTTTTCATCTCATCAGAAGTCGTTGACAGATGTAAGCAGAAATTTCTAATTGCGTGAGATTTTCTCGATTTCGTTAATTAAACGGAGATCAAGTTATATTAAATTTCCCTTTGTAACTATATATTGATCTAAATCAAAATATTATAACAATAATAATATATATATTTAAGATAAATCATTGTTGATAATAATATTAATTAGACCTGTATCATAATATTTTTAAAGTCCTAGCTTTCTTGTTTTAAAATTATATATTATTCCGTTGAAATATATTTTATAATTTTAAACAAATATTTTCAATAGAAACAGATTTAAATAGCAGATAAAATATTGCAACGCACCGAGAACTGCAAGGGTAGTTCGAAAATCAACTCAGAGAGACTCGGTCGCAGGGTTCGATCGAGTCACGGGTCTCTTTGTTTACGATCAAGTCGCGGGTATGATTTTTTTTGCTTTCGAACAATTCGGGTCGAGTAGCGTTCGAGTCATACGATCTGATTTGATTGTGATTGCTTGTGAGCGTTCGTTTCGATCCGATCACGTTCGAGTAGCAGCGATCGTCATGGATCGTGATCGTTTGTGAGCGTTCGTTTCGATCCAATCACGTTCGAGTAGCAATGATCGAAATGATTTTTGAGCGTTTGTGAGCGTTCGTTTCGACCGAGTCACGAGTCATGATCGAACTTGCTGACTGATTTGATTTGATTGTGATTGTTCGAGTATGATCGAAAACGACACTGTTGATTTTGTATTTTTTTGCTTCTTCTTCTAAGTAAATATGCGCATATATGTACATACATTTATATTTATGTAATTATATTATATTTATGTAAATGCATATTTATATGAACGCAATTATTTACACACATTTTATTAAAACTATTATTTATAATTTATTTATTTATTATTTATTTAGTTTTAAATATTTTTTTATTTATTTAATGTCAACTTAGAATAGTTTATAAAATTTAAAATAAAATGATGAAAAATGTCTGTTAAAAATTTAAATTTTAAATTAAAAGTAAAATGAAAAAATTAAATTAATTAATATTATAAAAGTATAATTTATTTTAAATAATTTAAAGTTTGATAGTTTTTCCAGTCTTTAAAAAAATTAAAACAGTATTATTTTATTATGGGCATGTGTAATTGCATGTATGTATGTATACGCATATGTAATAAATTTTACAATAAACGTCTTAAGCATAAATACTATTGCATTTATATACATATTTACGCGCATAAATACATATCATTGCAAGCGCAAACGCTGCCACGTGCGCGCTCTGCCTCGCACATTTTCTGAACGAGTCAACTCGAGTATGACTCGATGATTGATCCGATCGTTTGAACAAAACGGGTATGAATCAAATCAAATCAACCAGCAAGTTCGATCATGACTCGTGACTCGATCGAAACGAACGCTCACAAACGCTCACAAACGCTCAAAAATCATTTCGATCATTGCTACTCGAACGTGATTGGATCGAAACGAACGCTCACAAACAATCAGCATGATTGCGGACGATTTGATTCGAACTGACCGTTCGAATCAAACGCTCAGTTCGAACGATCCGCTCCGATCGCTTGAGCAAAGTGAAAAAATCACAACGAGTACGAGTCAATGTTCGAGTCTGATCGAACATCTCTTACCCGTTGCAGTTCTCTGAGTTACCTTTGTATCCGTTTAAGATGTGCTTTCAAAATAATTTATAAATGGCTTTTAAAAACTAAGTCGCATATAGTGACTATCGTAAAACAGAAAAATTCCTTATGCACAGACTGTTTTTGGAATTCATGAATAGTTTAAGATGTTCCTAAGAATTAATTTATAAGTTTTTCAACAACAATAAGTGGTTATGGCATATGATTAAAATGTTTTTCCCAACAGAAATAGGCATAAAAACTGGTTCGATAACACTAGAATAACAATATTGTCTACACAGCAGAGTCACTTTGCTTATTTTACTTAATTTATTGATAATTTGTTTTTAAATATTTGCAATTAAATTAATAGTACTATTTGAAATTTAATAAATATTTTCTGATGCATATTTAGTTCTTTTAAAAATCATTTGGAATTAAAAGTATTTTTTATAATTTATAAGATCTATATCTAAAAGTATCATTCATTCTTAAAGAATCCTTAGAATGCTTTACTCTAGGATTAAATCGTTCACATTCTTCAGAAAGTAAAAGTATCTTAATAAAACTTATTTATCCCCGTGGCGTTCTCGGGTGAATGCAAACTGTCCAACGCCCACAACTTGAGCAACTCATTAATCATCTGTCATTTATAAAGACCACAACAAAACTGACGCAATCAATGGACTTGGCTCTCAAGCATCATCAACGTGTAAAATGATCATCAGCAGGAGCATTAGCATTAACATTAGCATCGACATCAACATCAGACATTAGACATCAGACATCAGACATCAGACATTAGACATTAGACATCAAGCATGTTGGCATCAATTATGCAAAACGACAAAGTGTGAAAATGTTTTCAAGCTCTCTTAGCACATCACGGTTAAACACTTTGTATCTGTATCTATTAACTGGTTGACTCGTTTGCTAACCGACTGAATGATATCTTTTAGTATTTGTAGCGGCTGCTCTAAAGTAAATACAATTTGCACGATTTTTTTCGAATTTTGTTTTTTTTTTTTATTGTTTTTGTTGTTGTTGTTGTAATATAAGCGCGCGCGAACTGGCAGCCCATCTATGTAGATGCGAGAGTAAGTACGTGTATCTGTATCTATGTATCTATGTATCTGTATCCGTTGGCATTGAATATGTGCCAGGCCATGTCATGGAGCGATGGTGACTCAATATGCCTACTATTAGTGTTATTTTGTTGTTGTTGTTGTTGCACTTGTTGCCGTTGTTATTGTTGTATTTGCATTGGTAATTTGTGTATGCACTTGAAATCAGCTTGCACGGCAATTACTTGCATTGCAGCGCAATTTTTTTCGATGGCAAATACAGATAAATACAAATGCCCGAGAGCTTGAGCTGAACTTGAAATGTCAGTTGGATATCAGTTAGGACAAAGCATCAACCTGCTAATTTGTATGTCAATCCTCCACCTCCTCCACCCACATCATCATCATCATCATGTAATCGAAAAGTTTTAGAGTTTTCGATTTTGACTTTAGTTTTTCTCTGTTTAATTTGGTATTTTTCTCTGTTGCTTTTTTTTTCGCGTGCAAACAAAAATGTGACATGCAATTGCCACAGCAACTGTCATGCGGTCGCCAATTGAAGTCGCTGCTAGCCAACCTTGTGTGGCATTATTATTGTTGTTATTGTTGCTATTTTTCTATACTTATACCCAATGAATTTCACATAGTATACAATATCAAATAAACATTGCGCATTCGCCGCATCGACCCATGCCATTATTTTTATTTTTTTTTTCTATAGATTGTTTTCTTTTTTGATTAGAACAAAGCGCCTCTTCCGCCCTTTTGAGAGTTGAATTTGCTTTTGATCTCGTCTAGTCGAGTGCGTAAATTTGATGCTTTATAATTGCCTTAAGATTTGCCACTCCAAGTGGAAATGAAAGGCACCAAAAACCACAACGACTGCTTCCTGGTTGACCTTGTGCGGTTATTAAAATTTCCATCGAAGATTGTGCCAGGCGAAATGAAGTCGCGTCCAGTTTGAAGCCAATTCCTTGGCACTTGTTGACCTTCGACGGTCGCCTCTTAATCATGCATATGAACCGAAGGGCAGGTGGACGGACTGACAGGCAGACAGTGAGAGAAGTTTAAAGCAGGCGGCATAAAATTAAACACTTGAATCATAGCAACCGTGGCGACAATAATGAACAATGATGAACTCGATTAAAGAAGAAGTCGGGACCGTATGCCAAACCAGTTGACTATCAACAACTTAACAGCACAACTGGCCCAAACCAGAGCACCTAAGTTAGTTGATGTTGTTGCTGTTGCTGCTGTTGTGGTTGCTGTTGTGGTTGCTGTTGCCACAATGATGGCTTCAACTCTGCCAAAAGTCGCTTAACCTCTTTGCTCTCTGCTGCTGCAACATTAACCGGCGACATTCTCGTTTTGCCACTTTGGGATTAAGCTTGAAATATGCATTCATAACAGCAGCACAAAAAAGATACAATTTTTGCCACAACGCAATTTGTATACACTAGCAGATACATGCCACTGATTGTGGATTCCGTGGAGCGTGTCTGAACCAAGTTGAAAATGTAAATGGCTATCATTCTATTAACTTGAAAGAAAATAACTGAAACAGCGACAACTGATAAGAAAAAGTCTTTATGATCATAAGGAAACAGCATGCATTTTAGGATGATAGTGATAACTGTGTCAAATCTTAACTGATTACTCGATTTTATTGCGGAATTCAAGTTTTTATCATTATTTGGGCTTTATTTTGATTCAGAGTCAAAATTGGAAAATTCTCTTATTATTCCCAACATTGTCCTTTTTTTCAAACTTTAAACTGTCATAACTTTGTGAAATCTTAACCGATTTACATGCCATTTTTTTTAACTCAGCATACAAATTGGAAAATCCAATTTATTCTCATCACTGTTCCCTAGACACTACTTTAAAAACTTCAAACTTGATAGTGATGAAAAACGTAGCAATAGAGAATATTAAATTCCATTAAAAAGTGAGAAAGTTGAGGTTTGCTGGTGACTTAAGAACATGCACGCTGGTGATGGAAGAGCAATAATCCTATTGGATACAGATGAAATGCCCAAAATATTGGAAAGCATTACTAAATACACATTTCTATCAATTCATAGATATTCAACTACTTTCCAACTAAGGAACATTATGTTGTAGCCGAGACAACTTTCGATATGCAGGGTATTTATAATAATTACTTGAAGATTCTCTGACACTCAAAGTCAGACCAAATTGTTCGGTGTTGGGTTTTGTCAACTGGCTTTTGCATATTCTACTTTCAGCATAAACAGCTTGACCAAGGCCAACAACAGTTGGTCACCAGCAAAGCCTTCCAGCCATTTTAAGTCTCATCTCATGTGATGGCGTTATATTTCATTGAGGCAACTGTCGATTTGCCGACTGTCGACTGTTGATTGCCATTTGCCTCTTCCGTTCGTTGTTCAATACAATAACTTTCTTTGTCGCCATATGGCATAAATGTCCATTGGGATTTTATCTTTAGTTTTTGGCATTGATAACAAATCAGATCAATTGATTCCTAAGCTGTGTGCAACTAATCCACATACAGTATATACTGTTTGTCGGGTCTAACTTCTCTTATTATATCGTCATTCACTTATTATTTCACTATTTATCTTCGCTTCCTTTCTTGTTGTTACGTCAATTTGACTGTTATGACTTTTAGACTGCATATGGATTTTTCAATAAGTACTCTAACAATTGATGACCATTCAGTTGTATGACCAAAGCTGTCTCCCCGTTTTCCCATTAAATTCTCTTTCAACTTGAATAGCTTATGTCTTTGATGGTTGTCATTTGGAGCCATTTGTTCAATTAATTAGATGTTATTAGTTTGCTGCTAATGCGATTCACTTGATTTGTAAGTTAATAAAGCAATTAGAAGACATTATTGCATGTCTTTATTGGCAAATCGACTAATTTGCCGATTGAAATATGTCAATCGATGCACAGTTCTAGGAAGATGATGATAAAAGTTTGGTAATCATGAATGCGTTCAATATTGTGTAACATTGCATACCCTGTAATAACTTACTTAAAGTAAATATGAATTGGAAAAAATATCAAAGACTTGATAGTCAGCGATATTTTTAATAAATATTATTTAGATATATCACTGCGGACGGCAGTTCGCGTTAGTGACGAAAGCAGCACGAAGGGTGCGAAAGGCGACTAACTATATATACAGCTAAGTTGGAAAATTTGCTACGACTGTCCGATCAGATCGAGTTATATACCGATCGACAGGTTTAGTTCTAACTTACAAAATGGCGTACTAAAACTTTTTCTAACCAACCTGGGTCATGAGATACGGGGGTGTAAGTGGGAGGGGAAAAATTTGTATGATCGCAGCTTGTGGAGCCGTTGGGGCTTTTTGGTAAAATTATTTATTTTTTAAAAATTTTTATCAAAAATACGCGTCGATTGATGCCTCGACGACCCAAATCCGTTAACTGGTTCAAAAGATAAATTAATTTGAAATTTTTAGTGGACTTCTCAAAATGAAATGAAAAGTTAGTTTCTTTGTTTGTCTGTTTGTCTGTTTGTATCAAAGCGCTAAAAAAGCTAAGATGTAATGATGGGGATTTATTCCTCTTTAAAAATCTAGAAATGTTTGTTTTACGACTTTTTCAATTTCGCGCTAGTTTAGCGGGAAAACGCTAAATCCCGCTAAAATTGAAACTCCAACAGTTTCCAACCCATAGAAGCTACAGATATGTTCTATATATCATTGGATGCCAATTTTTGCTTTTTTTTTTATTAATTTATATTTTATATTTAGATTAAACTGAATTTTGTTCGTCACAAAATTGGATATCAGAAATTTTGGTTCTATAAATTGCTTTCGTCACTAGACTTTTACCTCGTGTAGAGGTTTTTTTTGTGGGTATAGATAGTATCGAAGAATTTAAACTATCGACCGCGTCACTTCACTCGAAGTAAAACTAGATTTGAAGATATGAAAGATACCCTAGTAAGTATTAACTAGATAGTTTGAGATTGAACTCTTATCTGATGTACTTCTTAGATTTGAGTACTACACTTTTATTATAATTATTTTTGAAATGAGTATAGGGTATATAAATTTGCTAATAACCGAAGCTCTAAGTATTCACCGCTCATTTTATTTCACTAACACCGAGTTAAGGTCTCCTCTCTCGGATGCTCCGCTACAAATTCAATGGCTTTAAAAAAGTTTCCCCTTCTCCAAACAATTTGAGAACTGCGTCGCAGCTCATCAGCAGCATCAACGAAGTGCATTGTTGCGAACTTTTTAAATAACCGAATTTCGCATAACTCAAAACTGAAATCCACTTAGAAGTCCATACAGAAACTGAAATGGGAAAAAAACTGAGACTTAGTGCCCAGAGAGGGGTTGGGGATGGATTGAAATGGGGACGGAGACCACTAAAAAAGTCACATGATTTAGCTGCGGTCAAATGGGCAAGAGTGCGACGACGGGGGCAACAAAAGTTTCCGCACAGCAAGAACAATAACAGCGACAACAACAACAAATAGCAATAGCAACAAAAAGTTATTGCAAAACACAGAAACTGAAATAAATGCTCGTACATTAGAAGCTGTTGTACATTTATAGATGACGAGCAGCGGGGCGACTATGGAAAATAAATCTTTACTGCGCCATAAGACGACGGCGACGACGACGGCGACGACGACGGCGACGACGACGGCGACGACGACAACGCGCCGCGCCGCGACGTCGCTGTAATGGAGAAGCAGCCGCCGCGTCTCAGTTGACGTCGCAGTCGCCATCGCCTTCATCGGGTTAGCCTCGGCTTATCTGAACGTCGCGACGTCGCTGCTCTCCGTGCGCTCTCTCTCTCCTCTCTTGCAGCCATTTGAGCGTGTGTGTGTGTTTCAGTGTGTGCGTGTTCAGTTGAGCTTCTAATGAAGACGATGATAATGAAATGTGCTTGTTGCTGTTACTGCTGCTGCTGCTGCTGTTACTCTCCCTTCTTCCACTGCTCCCTCTGTTCTAAGTATGAACACAACCCCAAATACACTTGCTGCCCACAATGTGCTGCCTATGGCTACAGAGTCGGTCATCCACAAGCCACAGTCCACAGTTCGCAATCCACAACCCGTTCATTTTACAAATTACTTAGCTGCACTTGCCGGTCATCTTGCCAGCAAACGTCGTTACTATTTTAATACCCTACAAACTGCTGAGACTTAAGCGAGCTCATTGAATATAAAAGCGACGAACGCTTTGTTTAATGTTTATTAAGCTTAGAAGCTTATTATATGAGATGCTTAATAAAATTAGTACGTTTAAATAATGCCACAGTAGTCTTTCGATAATCTGAGCTTACGCAAATTATAAAATATTTAAGAGTTATTATCATTATTCAATAGTCCGAAAATTCAAGGAAAAAAATTGCAATTTTTGCAATTTTTCACTGTACTTAAAAGTAATGGTCATTAAATCCACAACTTTGCCATTCTTTTTACTATCAAAGATATAATTAGATAAATTCTTTGTAGAGGATAAGAACATTAAAATCTATTTTTATCATCATCTTATAGAGTTAACTTACTGGCATAAAATGTTTATGTACTGTAATTTGCTTATTGAATAACTTTTTTTATCTATTGATCATTATGAAACTTTCAGAATATCAAGATAATATTGCTAAAAACTACCTCAATCAAAGATCAGGTATGTAAGGTGATATTTATGAATCTTCAGCTCTTTTAATGGCTGAGTTCAATTCAATGATACTAATATAGAAATTTTACTTTCTACCTACAAAATGGAAGAAACATAATATTAGGGATTTGTTGAAAGAATGAAAAAGACAAAAAGAAATTGATGGAACAAAGTATCAAAGATTAAGCTGTATCATCTTGTATGGTTTAATACTATATAAAATCAGCGATTTCCACCTTTAAGCGATAATAGGAGGGTGTTAGCGGTGCTATTTGAATTATAGAATTTTTCACCAAAATTTTATCAGTTTTATAGTACTTTTATTTCCAATAGCAAGTTAATTAATGTACATACAAAGCTGTACTATGTCTTAAGGGTATCTATTGCTTCGGGTGCCTTTAATAGAAAAAGTTCGAGTATTTTCTTTTCTTATTTTACATATTTTTGTAATTTGCTGTTGTTGTTGCTGCTGCTGCTCAATGCTTACATTGAAATACTTGCAAATATTTTTGTTTATTTCTTTATTTTTAACATCTTATGGATGTTGTTGTTTTTGTTGTTGTTCTTATAATTATTGTTGCTAGACGAACGCTCGTCGTTGTCGATTTGTTTCGTTTCGCTCGTTTCGGTTCTAAGTTTGCGTGTTGTTGTTCCAGGGTGATTTTGCATTTGCTATTCTCGATTGTGGTTGTTGTTGTTTTCAGGCCAACAGCGTTTCAAGGTCTTTGGTACTATTTGCTTTTGCCAAGTTTTGCACTCGTCAATGTGCAAGCTATCGTTGTAGTTGTTGTTGTCGTTGCTCTACTCGTTCGTTTTCTGCATCATCTCTCACAGCAAATGAGAAGTTTTTGCGAAAATTTCTTCGCCCATCGCTCGTGTTGCAGTTTTTGCTCTTTTCCACTTGACTGACAATTTGATTGGCAGTTTCTGTATTTGTTGCTATTCCCATTGCTAATACTATTGTTGTTGTAGTTGGTGCTGCTATTGTTGCTGTTGCTTTTACAGCCCCGCAATTATATTTAATTTTATTATCGAAGATTGCAGCTAGATTTTCGCCTCAAGGTCAGGCGTGTAAATCTTTACCAGACAGCGCTGAGAATAGTCCGGGTCCGATCACGTAAGCAAAACTTTTTTCCTCTTTATTGTTGTTATTCTTGTTGTTGTTATTGTTGTGTTTGTTGCTTTTCCAGCTTGTTGTTTCACAGTGAAAATTGTCGACGTCGACGTCGTCGTCGTCTCAACCTTCTCGATGTTCTCGATGCTTCATTGTCGTGGCTTTTAATGGGCCTAATAGTTGTTGTTGTTGTTGTTGTCAAAACTGTTGCTGCCTTCACAACAATTTCAAGTGCATTTTGTAAATTTTTTGGTATGTCTGGCATTTTGTTGTTGCAGCTGCATTACGATTTATATACCATTTCCTACTGTAAATTTATTGTTCATATTGTCATTAGTTGATCAGCTAATCAACTTCTCTTGCTGTTGTTGTTTTTGGTGATTGTCATTTCCTTTAAGTTGCCATAAATATGTATGTTTTAGCAGCCGGAAGAATAGGCGCACTTGAAGGTTGCCCAATCTCCAGTGGCTTGCATGGCGTATACGTAATCTTTAAGTACAATCAATGCGTATACGCAATATGTATTTTCTATATGCTGTATTTGCTTGGTCAACTAGGGAGTAGTTGATGCGAAGTGTGATTTGTTAATATATATTGCGTATACGCAGTGTGAACTTAACTAAATCTTTAAATACAGCAAACTCTTACAAATAAGAGCTGCTTTATTCATTGAGAAGCTTAATATCCTGCACTTTTTTTTTTGTCAACACATTAAAGGAGTATATAGAAAAAAACTTTGTGTACTGTCAAATTAATTTCTTCAAATTTGCAAAAATAAAACTAAGATTGAGAATTCTCTGAATTCGAACACAAATTAATATTCAGGGCAGTTCAAATTCGAATAGAATGGGTTTAAATTTAAGTTTAATTTAACTATAATATTATTCAATTAATTTGTAATGAAATGAAATTTATTAATATTTTATTGTGAACGTTATTATATCTTGACACGACTTGATGCTTATCAGGAAAACACTAACATATTCTATAAGGTCATTGCTGACTTCTGTCTGTTTCCAGTTAAATTAATGACTTTGGTCTCATCACAAGTGTTTTCATCCAAGTACCATATGTAAGTACAATATATTCTATGATTACAATGCTCTGGCATCTCTCGAAGTCATCAAAGCAGGCAAAAACGCCCACAGAACACGCTACACTGCTAACTATCTGTAATTGTTATATTTTTTTGCCGAGCAAATTGCACGGAGAGGGCATCATCATCATCATCATCATCATCTTCATCATTTTCATCATTTTGTTGCTGCCTTTGACGTGGGCTCTGAAACATTGCTCTGCACATTTTGCTCTCCAACTTGCTTGCAATATCACAAGCACACACACACACACACGTATACACTTAACAGCACACACAAATATATACATATAGAGCTGTCAAGGTTACGCATTCGCCACGTATGCAATGCAAAGCACAATGTCTAAGCAAATAGAAGACGCGCAAGGCGAACGCAATGCAAACAGAGACGGACATGGACACTTGTGCAGTGGCCCCCTCAACTAGCTCGATACAAGCACACATATATACAAATTGCATACATATACACACACACATACATATGTACATACACATACAGTCTGTTTAAGAGTCTACAAGTTTGCCATAGAATACAAATTGAGAGTTGACTGAGACAATCACACACAGAGAGAGAGAGAGAGACAGCTTAACGATGCCATACAAGTGTCAAAAGTCTCATAAGCCATGGCCAAAATGATGATCGTTAGCTCAACATCAGTGTCTCTCTTCTCACTCTAGCTATCTTTCTCTCTGCTTGCACTCATAAATGCAGCCACAGACAATTAGAAACAGACGCAAAGTCAAACCACCCACATTTGCAGTCATATAAAGATAATATTAAGAAGCTACCGACTGTATATTTTGGATGCTTCTTTCTTCTCATCTTTTGACACTTGACTTTTTTTTGTTAGTAGATTTTTAAACTCAAAATTTAATTATGAGTAAAAATTGATTCCTTAACTTCAGATTTGCCTAAAAAAAAAGTAATCTTACTTTCTCATCATCACACCTTAAACATAACATATAATGGGAGAAAAGATTTTTATACTTTGGTATAGGTAACTTAATTAGCTACAGATATTTTATAGTTCTCGTTTAATAATTATAGCATGAATGCATATTATGCAGGGAGGGATCTCTGAAAATCTTTGGTAGTGGCTAAAATTAAATAGACTGCTTAGTTTTTTATTGAAGGTTTATTCTCACAAAGTGTATATTACACCAAGTAAATATTTTGTAGATATTTAAATAACACTTTGTGTGACTACTCAAGCTTGATTCTCTATGCCTGACTCTCTTTCGAGAAACTTCATGGCCAAGGAATTTGCACTCTCTGTAAAAATATTTTATTATCTTCATCACTCTTTACTGAGAAACTTTATTACCAAGTTTCAGGTTAAAGTGTTGAAATGCATTAATTATGAAAGAGTTTCAGCTTTTCACGCTTTACTCTTTTCCTTAAGTCCTTACACTGTAAACAGCGCTTAATTTAATGCACATTAATTAAGATTGTAGTTGGAAATATTATTAATTATCGTGTTCTATTTCTACTTTAAGTACTTTAAGGCCGCAACGCGTTTTTGACACTTTTGTGGTAAATTGCCAAGTTTCTTTTACTGCATTGCCACAAGATTCAGCCGGCCAACAAAGTTACCCTGGCCGGGGGAAAAACTCTGCTAAATTGCTAGCAAAAATATTGTATTTTCCAAAACTTATGGCAGTTGGCACACAGCTGGAAAAGCTCGGACAGCTTTTGACTTGTCACAAGCTGAGAACAATGATAAATGCTTGCGGAGAAGTGATAAATTTGTGGATGGATTTTCCTTTTGACCCGCCCGCAACACGACTGCATTAAATTGCAACTACTTCTGGGAGCGTGAAAAGGTGGAATTTTAATTAAGCCGCTGACTAAACCGTGAATTTGTTAACAATCAAAGCGCAGGGCGTGCGAACAATCAATCAGTGATGGAACAGAAGAAGCAGAGAGTGAGAGAGCGAGAGAGAGAAGAAAAAGAGGGGAGGCTGGACTATCCTTCAGTAAGCCAGTTCGTTACTGTACAAGAATTTCAAATTATTATGCAAATTTCACCTGCTTCGATTGGCGCGTCTGGCAATTTCCCGCGGAGGGGCGTGGCGGGAAGGGGCGTGAAATGTAGCGATGTCTGGCGGTTGCACACGTTGGCGAGAACAAAAGCGCCAGCAAACGCCATAATTCAAGTGGCCACAGCGATTTCATGCCTGATTTCAATTATCAATATTCAGCCATCGACCCGAGGGGGAAACGAGACGAGCTGCAGACGTCCAACAATCGAACAATGGGCACAAATCATTTCATATGCCAAGCGTGTGGTCTGCCCCTCCAATCCCCTCTCTCCCTTTCATCCACCTCTTGGCTCACCATCCTCTGACTGATTGGACGGTAGTAGCCGGAAAGCTGTTGAAGTCCAAAATTCTCGTTGCGAAACATTCACAAATGCAATATTTTATTTTAGAGCAGAGTTCGCTCCTTTTTTGCGATTCAATCCGTTTGTTTTGTCAACTGTCAACGCTGATGAATTTAATAATTTAAAACACCAAAAAGCGCAACAAATAAGAAAAATGAAAGCAGAGACCACAGACAAGCCAACATCATTATTGTCATCATCAACGCCATCATCATCATTATCATCATCCTGATCATCATCATGGACATCATTCGATATCGATGTTGAACATGACACAAAAGCTGCAGTTTGCCGATGGGCTTTGAATAAAAAATGCGAATTTATATCGCAAACGATTTGCAAACGATTTGATTGAGCCAAAATAAAGAGCAGAAGTTGACACCGGGGGTTTCTTTTGGGGCGTGGCACTGCAGATGCATTGAATTTTAAGCAATTTAAACGATTTCAATCAAATATGTTGTGCCAACAAAAAGAATCCAACAAATTTGACAGGTGTCAATTGTTTTGAAAATCATCAACAATGTGTTACTTAAATTAAGATTATTTTAAAAACCTAGAGGTTTGCTATTGCTTAAGATTTAATTGCATCATTTATGTGTACCTCGATAAAAAGTTGAGCTGTTCTATTTATGCCTATTTATTAATTTAATAATGGTTTTAAACTTTAAAGCATAAGAAAGAATCGATGTGTTTTAAAAATGGACGTTAAACCTATCTCAATTGTCAACTCAATTTTTTTAAAATATTTTTTTTAAATAAAAAAAAGGCTTATCTATTTTTATAATAAATACGATATTCGCAAAAGGTTATTAATACCACACATGAACTACTTGCGTGAATGTATTTTTTTCATTTAATACATTTAATTCTTAAAACAATTCTAGGAAGAAGAAGACTGCACAAACAGTAAGTACTTGTATAAAGTATAAATCATTATTGTTAGTCCATAAATATATCACATAACTAAGTATTAGCAAGAGCTTATCGTAAATGCGATTTAAAACATACTAAATACTCATCAAAATGCATTTTGGTAGCTTCAACAAAGTATTTGCCAAAACCATATTTCAATCGGAGTGAATTTTCTGCCCCAAAGCCAAATCCTGAAACTGAACTGAACTGAAAGCACATTCATCAATTCTTAAAGCCAAACAAAGAAAAGTCCCGCCCAAAAGACTAATACCAACAACAACAAGAGGAGGAAGAAAAAGTAGAAGGTGGAGGTGGAGGTGGAACAGCAACAACAAAAGGCAATCGTAAAACGTAAATTTGAAGTGAGGCACGTAAAGAAAACGTAAAATATTTGAAACTCATGACCAAAACGATGGTGTGAGGTATTGTATTTTATTGAAAATTCTCACATATTTATTAAGCTTATTGCCATTTGCCATTTTGCCGTTTGTTACGTAACGTTGTAATGCGTGCGTGTGTGTTTATGTGTGTGTGTGGGAGAGGGGGGAAAGGGGGGTTGGGGGTTGTGGTAGTGTGACACCACAACAACAACAGCAACATTTTATGAGACAGCGCCAAGTAATTCTTATGATTATCATAATTTATATGGCCTTCGAGTACGACAGACGGCTGCTTTTGGAATTTATACATATATATTTTTTTGCCCGGGCTCAGCACCCCTCCCACAAAAAAAAGATAAACCAAACCAAACCAAGCAAGTTCCAGTTCCAACACCAGCAACAGAACCAGAACCATAACACAAACAAAGAAACAGACAACACAAATTGAGAACAAATCTTCTTTCGTGCTGCTGCTGTTGTACTAATTGTCAAATGGCCAAGAGAGGGTAGTTTGAAATATAGATAATGAAGGCAGAGAGAAGGCGAATATTTTAATTGCAATAATGTTTTCGAGATAGATTTAATTAATCTCAACAGACAAGTTGTCTGTCTGTCTAAATTAATGCAGGGTTTAAGCTTAATCTATATTCCGGTATGTCATATAAATATATATTACTGGTAGAGTTTGTCAATTAATTTTTTGTTATTAACTCTTTAAAGTAGGTAAATCCAATGAGTTTTATTATTTATTTTCTTTTAATGTGTTTTAAAAACCATAAGCAATAATTACTTAATAATAAAAAAACCCCAATAAAATGATAATTAAAACAAGTAATAAAATAAGTATATAATAATTAAAAAAAGCAATAGGTAATTAGCTATATCTATCATTAATATTTGTTAATTGTAATCAAAAATTTTAATCAATAAAAGCAAAAGAAACAGTTAAATATATAGATTAATTAAATTGTACTTATGTAAATAAATATTTTATAGCAAATAACTAATAAGTGCAGAAATTATAAACAAACGGAGAACCATCGCATATGGCTGAAAATGCCAACTGTGCGTATGATTGATTTTGTTTGCAATATCTTTCAATCAAGTATAATCTGTGTGTGTTCTATTTTAATCACAGGGTACCATCGAGTCCAGCACTCCCACTTGCGGCTGCTGTTGCTTTCTGGTGGTGACGTCTTCCGTGCCGCTTCGTGCTTTTCTAATGCACACACCGAGAGCAGCCGTAGAGCCATCTAACTAATGCTAAATACTTTGACCTTGGAACTGCGCGCGTCTCAGGGTCTTGAAAATTATATATATATACACAGTATGGATGGGACTAGCACCTAGCTGAAAAAGCGTTCAACAGCAGAGAGAGAGAGGGGACAACAACAGCAACAAAAACAAAACAATTTCCACTCAATGAATAGAAAAATTGCGCACAATTGTCTGGCATTTTGTTTTTCGCTCATTTTTTATATTTTTCATTTTTTTTTTTGGTATTTGTCGTTTTTGTGGTCGTTGATGATGTTAACTAAATAATTAGCTGACATAATTTGCTGGCTAAGAGCGGGCCCATATTAAGGTAGTTGGGGCATCTGCCACGAGGCAAAGTCGCTCTTCAGACCCTTCAGAGTCAAAAGTCAGGCCAAAAGTGTCAAATTAAATGCGCATTAGAGCGTCATTTGAAAGACGGGCAATCCACACACACATACAATAGCAACAACAACAACAAAAACAAAATGCGGCAGCAGCTCAAAGCTTTTTTATATTGTATATTTAACAATTAAATGACCAGCAACATTTAATTGCATAATTAATAAACATTAAAAGCACTTAGGTATGGCAACAATGTTTTTTAATACTATACAATTTGCAGTTGTCGTTTTTCGTTTCGTTTCGTTACTTCTGCTTCTGCCTCTATTGCCACTAAATCTTCATGACAAAAGACACGAACCACACACACACGCACACACACACACACCACATAAATACTTATGGAAAAGTACATATGTAAGTAATACTACGTTATGACGATTACAACACACGCAAGAGTCAAACAGCTTGGTAGAAAAACGTTAAAGAATTGACACCTGTGGCATTTGGCATACCTCAATTCTTGTAGAGTAGTTCACATATAAAAAAAATCTATGTAAACGAAAGTACTCGACGCGTAGATATCCTATTAAATGTTTTCAGATATCTCAACAGATATTCTGTAACTGAATATCTTTAAATATTATTAAATTCTAGTTTAAAATACACGACTACAAGATAATCTCTCAAGAGATCAATAATATGATTAAATATTTGATTTAATTTGAATACCCTGTTCTCACTTTTTTGTAAATCAGATCAACGAAATTATTAAGTTTTCTATTGCAAACCATCTATAGACTAGAAGATATCGTGTTGAAAACTCCGTGTTTTCTGTTTTTCCCATTTACGTAACTTCCAAGTTTGTTAGCTGAAAATTAAATATTGAATCTCTAAATCTGACTTAATAAATTGATAAGGATTCGATAAGAAAACGCCAGACTTTTCCAGCTAGAATATAAATGTAAGCAAAGTCTTCTTCTGCATACAAACACTTCACACTTTCAGATATAGATTGTTTCATAAACTCGCCACTTAACAATATGTCAATTCCTAACGAACTTAACTTTGCCACACAGTAGCTAAAGTCACGAAATCTTTAGGAAATACAAAGACAGAGAAAAACAAAATTATCATTACAAAAGCAAACAGAATAAACATGGAATAAGAAGAAAAAAAGAAAACATAAAAAGAGCAGAGCGTCGCGACCTTCACCTACAACAGAATAGATCAGGGCAGAAGGTGTACCAGAGGGACAGCTGGTCGAAATGGGGGACAGTGAGCAGGGGGCAGGGGGTAGGGGGACAGATTTACTTAGACATTCCGGGCAGCGCCTACGCAATTAGCAATGCCCTGAGGCTATAAAAATAGCAACAATTGTCGAGTTGACGGGCAACCAAAGGTCTATTTCATAGTCATTTATCTAGAAAGTGAATGTTTTTACTATTATTATTGTTTTTTTTTTCTCTTCTATCCCCATGCTTAAAATCGAAATCAGTTTCGCTCAAATGAAATCAAAAGTTGACGTTTCGTTCTCCGGTTTTTCCCCTTCTACCCCTGTCCCTGCCCTTATTCAATGCCACTCCGCATCACAAGTTTTTTTTCTTTTTTTTTTTTGACAATTTGTTTATTTGGCTGTTCGTATTCTATGTGCTGTTTGCGTTTGTCTTTTTCGCACGTAAAACGTGTGACTTGAACTTTGAATTAATTCGTTCAATAATTTACATTTTTTCCATTGTCCCGCCCCCTCTGTCTGCTTCATCGACCTACCCTTGATATTTCTTAGTCTTCGTCTTAGTCTTGTTTTTCTGTATTTTTTCTTTCTTGTATTATTTATTCATTTGTGAATGATTTTCAGGCATTGCAGGTTCTTATTTACTTTGGCTTTAGCTTTGGGTTTTGCATTAGTTTTCTAATTCCAAGAAGTGATTCTTGCTATACTGGTAACTTGTAGGTGACCAAGAGACCCTGGGGACGTCGTAATACTGCTGCTTAAACACCACAACCACAACAACAAACAAGATTAACAACAAAGAGCAACAACAACAACAACGAGAATCGTGGTAAACAATTCTAAGAAACAGCAATGAAACCGAATGTGTGTAGTTCCCGGTTATGTGCTCAGCATTGATTATTATTGTTTTCGGGCTATTTTATCGCTCATCTCCTCTCACACTCTCTCTTTCTCTCTGTTTACCGCTAGATACGTGTGCTCAAATCGATCTGTTAATCTCGAATCCCGTATTTCAGTTTCACGTTACATATAACAAGCAAAAGTGTGATTAAGAACAGATTAAATAAGGCACTTGCAAGCCAAAACTCACAGAACCAGAACACATTAATTTTTGTATTTTTTGTTGTAAATCTTTAGTAGGTTTTTTTTTCATAATTACAAAGTATAATCTAAAAAACATACACATTTTCTGTCAAATAGAAACTAATAATATACAAAATATGATAACGGATTCAAGCTTCAAAACGAACTACTGATAAGCCAGTATTTAGCTATGAATATTACCTACATAAATGTTATAAGTAAACAAAGAGGCCATTTACCAAATTCAAAGTGTTTCCAAAACACTGAGTGTACAAAAATGCTTGTATAAGTCATCTGTGGGTTATGCGTTGCCTCCTCTTATCAACTCACGCCCAAACAACTGCAACAGCAACAACAACAACAGCAGTAACAACAGCAACAACAAGAACAGCTCAAGTCGCAGTCATATTCGTATTCACGGTCTTGGATATTCATGAATCACTTCCCGTTCCCATACTCAGAAACAATTGTACCCAGATACTATATTCTGCTGGTTGCTCTCTGTTGAGTTTTGCATTTTTAGATATCAACTAAATGTTGTGTATTTATATGCACTTTATTCTTAGCATTCCATATTCATTATTTATGCGGTTTTTTTTAACACACACACAGGGAGAGAGAGAGAGAGGGTTAGAGGAGAGTGGGAGATGGGAAAAGACACACATATGCAGGCATTGTTTTCTTCATTAACAATATTCCTGGCCACAGTCGTTGAGGCCTTGTTTACACATTGACACAGGTGAAACTAATTAGGCCACAAAACCGAGCTCATTTATGTTTTATTTGTTAACCAACAAAGCAAAGAGCCAACAATAACAGTACCAACAACAACAACCACAATATATATAACAATTAAAAGAAGAATAGGCTAGCTCCCCGGGTGAACTCATTTTTGCACACAAGCGACTTGAGGCCTATTCGAAAGGTTGCCAAAACCGCTTCTTTTTGTTTAAACAAATTTGTGTTGTATTCTTTTTGTTTTCATTAAGTCGTTGAACTTTGTACAATTCATGCATGTATGGAGAGCGCGTAGCATTTTTGGGAATTTTAGCAACAACGAAAATTGACCTAAATTTTGTTAAGGGGATGGCTAACTGAGCGTATGCGTAATAGCATTTTAGTTTCGCTAGTTTTCGCTTTCATGTGCGCAAATCAGTCTAACAACAACAACAACAACTAGGGTTACTAAAAAGAGCAGCGCCAACAGCTGGAAGCAAACCCAACCCAAAAACCCAAGCGAACCGAACTGAACCGAACCGAACCCAAACACCAAACGAGTCGAGGAAAACGTGCCTATGCAAAATGAGTTTCAATTGCAAAACGCGCGTGAAAAATTCATTAAAAAGCCGTACGCCGACAACTGCCCCCTTTTAAATGTTTTTCTTCATATTTCGTTGTTTTATTCATTTATTTATTTTTTTTTTTTTTGTTTCTCTTTTGCTTTTTAGAGAAAAACTCATAATTGCGGCGTATTTCACTTAGTTTCTTGGAATGCACAACACACTCGATCACCCTTGCAAAAATGAAATAAAAACTTTAGCGTTGAATGTTGCTTATTAAAATTGAGCGAAATTTAATAAGCAACGTTTTATGCACACAAACGGGACTTTGTTGGCCATTTTGAGAGCTTGCCACAAAATGGCCGAGACTTTTTTGTAAGATTTTATTATTTTTCTTTTTTGTATGGATTATGAAACTCTTATGAAAGAGTCTGCTGTTACCCTCTACATCACCCCATTCTCCCACATACTCGTACACATCTCAAGACACTTGCGAATGTCGCAAAAATGCAGCCAAAGTCACGTTTTTTTAGACCCTGCTTGGCATCGCCTTAGCCAAATGTTGGCTATAAAAATGTATGTAGATTCCATTGTACAAAAAACTATAATGTTTAAATGCCATTTGTAAATATTCAAAACTTTTATTATTATTATTTTGCATGCAGCGCACATAATGTTCACATTAAATTTCAAAATTAAGTTGTCGTTTTGTTAAAGTTAACGTACAGCTTAAATAATACTTAAAAAATATTTATCGATATAAGTTCATAAAATACGTAGCTCAACGGACATTGATAAATTAAATATAGATATTTGAAATATTAATCTATTTAACCTTTAATACTAATCCATAAAATATTTTTTTTAGAAATCGCCGTTTAACGTTCTTTTAAAAAATTCGAATAAAAATACTTAAAAACTTGAATCAAATTACTGGTAAAATTTGAGATTTCTTAAAAATTAACATGAAGAAATTGCTTGGCGTTTGGTTACAATTGTGTTGCAATTGAATTTCAAAATTTTGTGTGTTTTGCTATACAAATCAAGAAGACTTTTTTATTATTTTATTATAATGATTAAAACAAGTGATTTTTATTAATATTTTCATTATTTTAATTTATTCAAAATGAGTGGCGAACAGAGTTTTCCTATGTGTTTCTCTTTTTCGTAGCCTTTATTGATATGAACTTCTCATATTCATTAAAAATTCCGAATTCCTTACAGTGAAATATGAAAAGAGAAGTAAATTAATCAAAAATGAAATCTGAAATCGTTCTTAACAATACAATTGTAGAAAATTATAAAATTATGCCGACAAATAAATGTAAAGAAAAACCAATTCCACACAAAAATCAATAAAGTCTAAACCAAGCGAAAGTTTAATATTTCAAACCATTTTGGCACTTTAATGGAAAGTGTGTATCATATCATCATATCATTTCTTATCCCATCATCTCCTTTTCTAGTCTGAAGCTTACTTTAAAGCATATTGCACATTTGAAGAGCTTTTCACTAGGCTTTCCTTTTCTGGCAGCCACAAATTTGTTTGCATAAAGTGTAACAAAATTTACATTTCAATTATGCTTGCCAAAATACTTATATATGTATATACAACTGAGAGCTAAAGACAAACAGACAGTTGACTTGGATGTGGGTGTGGTTGGGTGTGTGTGTATGTGAATCATAGGTGACGTATCCACCTGCTGGCAACTCAGGCAGGGAATTACCAAAAAAACCTAACGCAGACAAAGAGGCTAAGGAGCAGCCATATGCCTAAAAAGATGAGTCTAAGCAGCTCTGTCTAGGATCTGAGGATACGAAATGGATGTGCGAAAGTTGAGAAACTCTAAGAGAGAGATACAACAAGAGGGCAGTCTGGCTGTGTTAGCATTTTCATAACCTTGTCAGCTTGATATGCGCATAAATTTGAAGCAGTGCACATTGTTTATTTAAATGCCACCCGCTGCCTGTTGGCAGACTTAAAATCGGATCTCAGCTGTCCTTGTTTCATAGTTCCGGTTTGCTCGTCCTTGTTTCTTGCGCTGCTGTGACGTCGCCTTCTTTGACATGGAAACTGAAACTGGCTTTCTTTATAGCCTTGAACAGATAAAATACACACTCAAAATTTATTAAGCAGCCGACAATAAAATTGTAGGCTTATAAAGGGCTCTATACATACTTTAAACTCACTATAGATACTTCTAATCTATAAAACAAATAAAAACTTGACTATAGTTGACCGTATGAAAACATGACACTTTTTTAAGCTTAACAATAACTCTTTTTTGTGTGTAAAATTTAAAAAGAAGTTTGGAAAATTATGCCTAACAAAGTATAGAAAATTAATCAACAAACTCCAGTATTTAATTATTTCTTACGATTCAAAAAATTTATACATTTTTGAACCAGAAATGTAAAAATGTCTAAAAAAAAAAAGCGGAAGGTTTAAATTTGTAAGGGTGGAATATAAATTTAAGTACGATTTGCTTTGGTACAATTTTTGAGGCCCAATAGATTTAGTCGATACTCGATGGTCTGAGAATGAGATTAACATCTGATTTATGTAAAGAAAATTCATATTCTACATTTCAAGTTTGAGCTAATAAATGGAGCCTCAATAAAAAGAGTTTCAGTATAAATAAACCATATACTTTTGAGTGGCAAAAACTCAGACACAAAGTTACTTGCAAAATCAATTGCTAACAGATTAAAACTCTAGTATGTAATAGGAATAATTAATATAGGTGATACTACATTGTCGCCAGCATTTTCAGCTATCTACAAGTAAATGTAATTAGTTTAGAATTTATGGTGACTATACAAGTTTGAAGCAATTATACCAAGACATAATTGTCATTGTGCTTCTTGCATACTCTTAAAAAAATTCTTGGATATTCGTAGTATCGACATGCAGCTGTCTTAACCATGAGCTCTGCAAAAGTTGCCTCAATTATTGCAGTAGATACTCGCACTTAGTTAGTTGGCAGTGCTGCCTACATTTGTATTCTTTGCTTAGTGTCGTGGTTGAGTTTTGACCTCAGAAGAGCTCTCGTAGCATAAATTACAAAGAACTGAAAGTGAATGCCAGCCAAAGAACGACGACAGCAACAACAAGAAATCCAAGAGCAACAACAACAACAACAGCAAGAGCAGCTAAAATGGATCTAAATTTATGCTAAGCAAATGCAGGCGGCACAAAAGTTGCCGCCAAGGCGTCGCAGCGGCAATAGATACAGATATTTTACGCATAAATATAGATATAGATATACATTTTCCAAGAACGCTACAGATTAAAGTAACAATGAAATTGAAATTGAAAGCAAAAGTCAAAAGTTTAAAGGCATGCCTTTAATTCCTGTGCCGTTATTTGTTTGTTACATGTCCAAATGTATCTTAAAGATACATCTGTCTGTCTGTTTGTCTGGGTCGCAGCACGCGCCCAATGATTTTATCAATGTCAACTGCAGTGATGGTCCATAATAAAGCATTTACTTGTAATTGCCGCCAGGCAGCCACAAACGCAAACTAAAACCACCAACTGGGCGTTAACAGCACGTAAACTCGCACGAATCGCATTCAATAGATACGAGATACAACAAAAGTACTTGCGATTTCACCCAGAGTTGTCCTCAAAAACGTACACAGGATGCGATGAGCGGAGTTGTCGTCGTCACCAGATGATGGCAATGATAATGCCAGATAATAATAAAGACAATCATAATGATGTTGAAACTGATAATGATGATGATGATGATGTAAAGAAGCGTGACACTTGAGCAAATATTTAACTGTATCTCGAGATTGGGCGACTACTATACGGATGCGTGCAATCCGTTATGTATTACGGCCCTTGGGCTTCAAGAATTTGCGCAACTTTCTACGACGACGACAACGACCAGACGATTTTCACTTTTCATTTATGAGTTATTGTTTCTGCTACTGTGTGTGTGTGTGTGTGTGTGTGACATCATCATTACCTGACAGGGGTCCAGTAGCTGACTTCTGGACTCTGATGGCAGGCAAGTCAAGTGTCAGAAAAAGTGAAAACTGCGTGTGTTTATTGTGTCTACCGTCGCCGTCGTCGTCGTCGTCGTCGTCGTCGTCGCCGTTGCCGTCGTTTCTGTTGCAGCTTTTGTTTATTTTTCTTTTTTGGCGATCCAATTTCAAGTGGCCTGCGATGTTTATTTATTATTGTGGCTCAACTCGACACTGCAACTGCAGCTGTTGGCATAACAAAAAGCCCAACCAATTGTTAACAACTGGGCGCGTCTCAAGCCGAAACATCAACACAGCCGCAGCAACAGTAACAGAAAGTTAGCCAAGTTGCAGACGCAGCTCATAACAAAATGAAGTCATCAGGCTGGTTACCAAACACCTTTGTGGCAAGTTTATGCGTTTAGCTGCCACACATCATCATTACTATCATAGACGCCATCATCATCAACGAAAGCTTGGCCTTCATTTTGTTTGTGCTGCCATTTTTTGCAATCAAGTTCTGCGACAAATTTTTAATGATATTATTACAAACACTTAAATTGATTACGCGGCAAACAAAAAATTCTTCGAATTGTTTTCATATATTCGCTGTTTAATCAATGATTCGTTTGAATAATCAATTATATTATATGAAAATCATAAGAAAAATAAAACCAAAAAGTATTGCACCGCAATTTCATTAAAAATTTGTCTATTTTATTTACGTTTGTAGCTTATTAAATGATATTAACAACATAAAAGTAACTTTTCAATTTTTTTTGTGACATTTACTCTTAATACTGTATTAAATTAAATACTTTTTAGTTTGAGGGCTTAATGAAATTCAACCAATTTAGTTTATTTCACTTTTTTAAATTGTATGTGCTCAGTATGCTTCGTGTTTAATTTAAATTTAATTGAGTTATTAAAATTACAACAAATATTTACAGATGAGAGACCCTTAATTAAAATCTGAACAAAGTAAATACTTACTTGAGAAATAGACATCTCTACTTAAAAAAAACCATATATGTATATGCATAAATGTTTCTTATGTTACGAAAGGGCTTTCTCAACGCTTTACTTTTAATCACATAATTTAATACATTAAAGACAAAAAAAATAGATTGCCTAAGTCCACTTTTTAGCGATAATTTTTTTACATACAATAAAATGGTTTTAGAAATCAATCTAAGCGTATTTGCTGTTTCTCTTCTTATCAAATAAGGAGACTTTAAATGCTTACAAAAGTAATATATACAATTTTAAGTTTTGAAATCTATAATTAATTCTTTAAGAATCAATTCACATAATTCCCATAATTTAATACCGTTTTTTGTGAAATAAAATATATTTTTATCAGGCGAGGGAAAAGTCATTTTTAACAAACGATATGAAACAATTTACTTGACAGGAAGCCCAACTAAATAGAAATAGCACCAAAGATAGAACTCATATAAAGAAATTAAAAACGTAAGCCCAATTCCCTTCCCTATTTTTTGTTTGTCATTCGATGGACAAGGGAAAATGTCGCAATTTTGCGCTCGGCGAAGCACCAAAGCCAGCGTCAAATAATAAACACATAAAAGTAAATAAAAATACTAATAAAATGAAAAAATAGGAAATAAAAAAGAACATGAAATACCCCCAAAAAATTGGCCATAGCAAATAAAAAAGAATTTTGTGCGAAAACAGCAATAAAGTCGAAAAGCAGTTTATCAAATTTCCACGCACACAAAACTCTCTCTAGGCCAACAAGGGGGAATTCCCTAAAACCCCAAATGAAACAACAACAACATGAATATGCGGAAGATTTGTTGGGACGTGTGTCGCCAACGCCTGGACAAACAATGTTGGACTCGGGTCTATAGAGAGGACAACAGGCCACTGCCTCAATCGGTGGCACTGCCTCATTTTGAAGAGGGTGAGGGAGTGGCTAGGGGGGAGCAATGACAAAAGCGTAATGAAAAAAGCGTTAAATGTCTTAATTTTTCTTTTGCCTTGGGGGTCTTTGGTTGTCTTTTTGTGCTTAGTGAAAATAAAACGCATGACAGGCAATTTTCACAAAGTTTTTTTTAAGAACTGTTAACGAGGTGGCGAGGGTGACGGTAAGGGCGTATATAAGGGGAGAGGTTGTACGGAGAGGACTGAAGTGGAGTGGAGTGCAGAGTGCTCATGTTTTTGTGGACAGACGATGTCCGCCCAGGGGCAGACCGGGCAGCACCCAGAGCAGTCAGGCCAATAAAGCCAAGTCCAATGAGGCGCACAAATGAACAAAGTGGTCAAAAACCGAGGCAACAACGCTTTGTGGTCTGTTGAATGCTGACCAATCCGCTACGGTCCAATGATGTTGACATTTGTGTCAGCCAAAAGTATTTGGCACTCGAATTTCTGTGGCGGCGGCTCTCATTTTTTGTGGTGGCTACCAGAAAATGCCACATGCGAGTTGTTCTCGTACATTTCACGTGCAAATACAAGTTCGAGTATGTGGAATTTATGTAATTCGAGGTGCAACAAACGAGACAGCTCCAAACAAAAATGCAAATACAATTCTGTCAGTTGGTTATTGGTTGGTTATTTCTGAGCGACAGGAACTCTCCTAGGTTAAGCTGGGCTAAGCTTAGGGTAACCTATTTCATTCTTCGGTCAAATTGTAGGATAAGATCTTAGTTCAACTTTCGAAAGGAATATTATCTTTAAATTAAATTTAAACAGTAATATTAATATGCTTGTGACATTTGTAATAGTGACTGCAATGCTAATGCTAATGCTAATGCTAATGCTAATGCTAATGCTAATGCTAATGCTAATGCTAATGCTAATGCTAATGCTAATGCTAATGCTAATGCTAATGCTAATGCTAATGCTAATGCTAATGCTAATGCTAATGCTAATGCTGATAACTGCTAACTGATGCTGATGCTTGCTGCTGATATGCTAACTGATGCTGATAGCTGATGCTGTGCTACTGATGCAACTGAATGCTGCACAGTGATGCTGATGCTGATGCTTCAGTGCTGATGCTGATGCTGATGCTGAACGATTGCTGATGCTTTAAGTGCTGATGCTGCTGAGTAGTGCTGATGCTGATGCTGATGCTGATGCTGTGCTGATGGCTGATGCTGATGCTGAGTAGCTGTGCTGAATGCTGATGCTGATGGTGCTGATGGCAGTGCTGATGCTATGCTGAGTGCTGATGCTGTGCTAACTGATGCTATGCTGGTGCTGAGTGGCACAGTGCTGATGTGCTGATGCTGATGCTGGCTGATGCTGTGCTGAATGCTGATGCTGATGCTGATGCTGATGCTGATGCTGATGCTAATGCTGAATGCTGATGCAGTGCTGATGCTATGCTAATGCTAATGCTAATGCTAATGCTAATGCTAATGCTAATGCTAATGCTAATGCTAATGCTAATGCTAATGCTAATGCTAAGATATTTCATAATCATCATCTGATATTTATGTATTATTAAAATGAAGTTCCTATAATTAGAAATGCCAATCAATTTTTACTTCTTCTCGCCAATAACTGGGTTCCTTTCTTGTACAGTCACGAACAAAAAATCTGCTCCCATCTAATTTCCCAATTGCAACCGGCTTGTAATTAACGCATTTAAGTTGAAAATGCTTCATAAGCGAACCCTCCCTATATCACCCTTTCCTCCTCCACATACGATCCCTTAGTGGAACACACAGAATTATATAACAGACGCAGCTGCTGTTGCATCTTCTGCTTTTGCTTTGGCTGCTTCTGCTGCTGCTGCATCTAATTATGCGAATGCATTTAAGCGCATAGCTTTTTTTTTTGCACAGAAATTAGGTCAGATTTAACATATTCATTAGAATTTGGTGGTGTGTCTGGGGGGTGGAGTGGTGTGGAGTCTGCTGCAAATATGGGGCCAAGGGGCAGCACAAAACTCAAAGGAAGCTGGCAGTGCGAGCACAACAGCAACTGAACTCACGCCGCAACTTGTGAAGCGCTTTTAATGGTGATTACAAGTGCCGCATATACACACGCACACACATGCTCACACACACACACACACAATGGCAGAAATTTATTAGAAAATTGCATTCGACGACGAAGACGACGTCGACGACGTCGACGACGTCAACGACGGAGACGGCCTCGTTTTAGTTGCTTCGCAGTTGCCCTCGCCACGATAAGCACTGCAAATGGAGGCAAGGCAAATGGGATGATGGCACCACCAAAGCAAAAGCAAAGTTTGAAAGCTGAACAGTGGGCTAATGAAGTTACTAGAGCACTGATGAAAAATATCGAAAATTACAATATTATTCTCAAAACTAAGAAATGCGTACATTATGTTTGTAAGGCCACAGATATTTGTATTTTTCTCTTTTATTTGTCTTTTTTTACAAATAGAGAACATTTCTAATTTAAGGATTTATGGGAAAATCACATCGTTTTATATAATAATCCAATTCAATAATTAAAAAACCAATAATAATTTTATGTTATAAGCAAAATATCTGAGGAATATTAAGTAAACGCTTCGGCAAAAAACTGAATTGACGCGCTAGTAAATACAATACACTTATTTCAGTAATTGTTTTGAAAACATAATAAAATGATTTATAAACTATTTTGAACTATATTTTTAAAATTAAAAAAAAAAAAACATATATATAGTATGTGAATATCTTATTTTGTCAAAAACAAATCGTTAACTTACTGTAGTTCGGTAGTGCACAGCTGTGTGAAATTAAAAATCAAAAGAAAACCATAAACACTAAACAAAATCTTTTAATGTGTTATTGAAGTTTAAAAAAAATATATGGGCTGCATTTAAATTTGAGTCCACACTGGGAACTTCGATAGCACCACTGTGCGGTGGTGGGGCTCGGTTATGAGTACAAAGTGGTGCCAGGGTAATGGCAATCGCTGGGCAGGCAGAAAAGCACAGCAGGCGTAACAATTTGAAAGAATTTCAAAAATACTGATAGCAGAGCGCAAAGCGAAGGCGTCAAATGTCTCAATAGACAACGCTGACACTCGAGCACGCAAGCGATCTAACATATGTACTTATGTATGTGATGAATGCATGTATGTATGCATGTGTGATGTGATGCATACATATATGTATGTATGTATGTTTGTGCGTAGCATGTACGACTACTTATGTAGTACATTCAATGAAGCATGCCAAAGAGCGAGCAAACCATCGAGTTTTTGTCGCTTCTGTTGCTGTTGTTGTTGTTGTTGTTGCTGGTGCTACTGTTCTATGATGAGCACTTCAATTACACAAGCACGCAAGCAGCGTTGTCGTTTAATGGAATTAGTACAATGACAATTGGCCAAAGCCTCAAAGACAGCGTCCAAGCAATAGAAATAAATTGAATAAATGCGCTGCACAACAGCAAAACATGAAAAGAAATGAATAAAGCATACAGCAACAGCAGCAGCAGAAGCTGAAGAATATGAAGATGTAGAGGTTGAAGAAACGAGGTCATCGCCAGAGCTGATAATTTTGGGCAGATAGCATGGAACAAGGCACATGGCACATGGAACATGGAACATGAAACATTGAGATACGAGCAGAGAACAAACACATCAACTGGAGATCATCTGCCTGTCAAATAGCAGAAGTATGCAGCAGACATGTCGTATACGCAATGCCATGCCCAGATTTTCGAGTCATTGCGAACAATAGCAACAAAGACCCGTGTCGATGACAATTAGCGATTGGGGCGATTGGGTCCGCAAGTTGACCCAACTTGGCACACCTTTCGACTATCGAACAGCAAATGGCGTGGTGTGGCATTCAGTAGGCGAAAATATGTAGAGCATGCAGCGTTGCCATAAATTAAATTTAACACCAGATCGGCTGACATCGATAGCATTTTGTGCTCCTCCTTCTCCTCCTCATCCTCATCCTCTGACTTCTGCTCTTTCATCGCTATTGAAACGCATTTCTAATGGCAAGTGAAGCTCACACAACAACAGGGAAAAAAATTAAAAAACAACAATCAACAATGCGAAACTAAACGCTTCACTGCATCTCAAACCCCTTTCTACCTCTATCTCAATCGATGTCTATCTACTTACCTAGTTCAATACTCAATACTCAATACCCATACCAAACATAAAAACCCATCGAAAGCTGACAGTTTAAATTAAATGTTGGTCTGTACATCAAACAAGAGCACATTAAAAGCGTTTCCTAATAACTGTACAATGGACAAATTTACAAGACAGTGTGTGAAGCAATAAAGTTAAAGAACAGATAAATTCACCTTTCTATCATGTATCTATAGATATAAATGTATTTTCGCCTTAAAGTTCGCCTTATATTTATTATCAACGAGAGATCATTTATGGTTTTATTACGTGCTTTCTCCATAACCGATAACAGCTGAAACAAACGGAAAATAAATTAATAAAATAAAATAAATTAATTCTAAAATCAAGAATATTCGACTTAAAAATTTTTATTTTGAAATACAAGCAGGAAATCAACAAACACTATTATTAAATATAAATATACAAATAACAGTAGTCGGGTAAACTGTTAGTCTATCCGTCACTCAGACTGACAATTATTCAGTCAGTTAGTCAGTCAGTCAGTCATCCAACGAGTGGCGCCGTCTGTCCAAGGAAAGTCCATTAAAAGTGCCCCCCCTTCCCCCCCACAAAGTACCGTATCGTTTTGCTTGAAACGCGTTAAAAATAACAAAACAAAAAAAAGAATAAAGTAACATAAAAGCACAACGATATTTAAATGCACTATCAATTTGCTAAATAAAACCACAACCAAAATAAACTCAAAAATGATTTTAAAGATAAGAAAGAGAGCAAAAATATTAGAAGTATAATATTAAATAAAAAATAAAAACTATATAAATGCGATGTCTTTTCCTCTCCATTTGGCAGAGTTAGAGTTAGGGTACTCCAGTGTTTGGCTACACGTATGTCATAAATATATATGTAGCAAACATATATAAAATCGCTGGGGCTGACTCCGTCATAGATAGCATCGTAATGTATCGCTTTGCGCTTTGAATGACGCGTATCATTGGCAATTAAATTAAACATATACACAGTCATAAACGCAAACAAATAACATACAGAAGCACACTCTCAAACACTGAGATACATTTTACAATGTCAAACACTGAGCACCACATACGAGTATCTACAACTACAGCATATGTATCTGTATCTGCAACTGTATTCGTGTTCGTGTATCTATGAGTGTGTGTGTGTGTCAGTTGTCGAGTGATTTTTCGCCAGTGACATTTTAATTGCTGTTATGTTTTATTGATATTCAAAAACTACAATTGCTAATTGTTTTATTGTTCATTTTAAAATGCCATTTATTTGCCTTCTGAGTGGCAGCTTAATAACCAATTTTAAATACTACCATCACACATTTAGCGCGATTATGGCCGGTTTATTAGTTGCCAATCCATCGCAATGTAATGCCACACACAATAAGATACAGAATTTATCAGTAGAGTAGATCAAGTTATCTTGTCTAAAGATTGTAGTGATCGAATGACAGATATCCTTTACCCAAGAAGAAAGAAAATACTACAATAAATATATTACAGACCATAATGAGATCCTTAATGAGAAAAAAAGTGGACAAACTTTTGAATCTAATGTTTTCTTTTTACTAAAGACTTGCTGTAGGTCAATGCACCTGTGAATAAGTAATTTGTAAATTATAATTTAATGGAAATATTACTCATTAATATTTAAAGGCATCAAAAATAACATAATGAAAATTGTAATGAAATTCTTAATAAAAACTATACTAAGAATACGAATTTTTTCCTAATATTTTCTACTGAAAGTTCGCATACGCAGACATATGAATGATAACTATAAGATAATGAGAAAGTAATGAGAAATATTATGAAAATTCTAATGAGGGCTTTGTTAGATGAGCCGAAAAATGTAATAAAAATGTTAAAATATTATAATCTAGAAACAAATGACATAACATAAGCATGTCACTAATGAGATCTGTAATGAAAATAGAAGTGAGTTCTTTTAAAGGTATCAATAATTTCTAGGTTTTCCACTTTTCTACTGTTCATTAATGAGCTAGTTAACAATTTCAAACTGCATATATTCTCAATTACGTAGTTTTCATTGAATTAAAATTGACTGGTAAGCACTTAAGCGACTGACGGACAGACGTCAGTTGAAACTCTGTCTTGTGGGCCTCCAGCGCCCCTATCGTCATTGTTGTTGTTGCTGTTGTTGTTGGCCCATGAGAGCTGTGACTTCGTTGCCGGAACGTGCACAACAGCCATAAAAAAAGAAGAGTCGTGAAGAGAAGAGGAAAAAAAAGATGGACGATGCGCGTCATCAGCTCAATGGTTATGGCATTTCCGCACCTGACGCCTTCACCCCACCAAGTGGCCGTTAGCAGAAGCAACAACAACAACAGCAACTGGAATAAGAACAGCAACAAAATGGCCTGTCCATCTGTCTAACAGTCTGTTCGACTCTTCTTCGTCTGAAGTGCGTGCTTGAGTTTGCTTTTGCCTTTGCCTTCTCATTCTTCGGCCTCTTCTTGTCTTTGGCTTCTTTTGCAGCCGATTTGATTTGGTTTCTTGCATTTGTCTTGCGTTCTTTCATTTTCTGCTTGTATTGCAATACACACACACACTTACACACAAATATATACATGACCACATACAATCGTAATTTTCTATGACACTTGTCCATGCCGCCACTTGTCTTCCACTTTATGTGGTTGTCATCGTCATTGTCGTCGTCGTCGTTGTTGTTGTTGTTGCTGCCTTCATTGTCTGGTAACTAACCAAACACCTCAACCAGCGACTCTCTCTTGTGTCACGCCCCCTATCGCGGTAACACCCAGTAACACCCAAAACGCAAAATATAAAAAGACTAACCGCCTGTGAACCTCTTTACCATTGCTTGTACGAAGCCTCTACACACTTCTCATATTATAATATCCGATTGACAAATATAGAAAATATTTAGAGACGCTCAATCAGAAGAAATGTGGTGTTGTATTCATAAACATGATTTTTATACCCTGGGCACATTGAAAATGGGCAAAAATGGGTATAATGTGATTGGCAGAATGTATGTAACAGACAGAAGGGGGCGTGGCAGACCTCCCAAAGTATATATATTCTTGATCAGGAGCAACAGCCGAGTCGATTGAGACATGTCCGTCTGTCTGTCCGTCCGTCTTTATCAACTTTTAATACAGAGTACCTGGGCGCAGGGTATCCTACTGTCGAGCGTGCCCAACTGTAGCTGACCACTTGTTTTTATTGATTTTAGGACCAGTTAAGATCTTTTTTTTTTTTTTGTAAATTAGTTGAATTTTTTTTTTCCAACTCTAAATCAAAAGTGTAGAATTTTGAATGTGAACCACTTATTTAACACAAAAGTGTCTGAGCTGTAACTACTTAAAATAACACTTTTTTTACTGGCTAGTTCTGAAAATTCTTTTACAAAGTTGTTAGTGATTAGTGGAAACGTTGAAGCTTACAAAAAGTATCTTAAATGGAGTACGTAACCTTATGTTTATGATACTTCAGATCAGATCAAAGATACCAAACGGCATGACTTTGTAGGGTATATCTGTGGACAAGTTAGTGTATGCAATAAACCGAGAGACAGACACTTCAATTGATTATTGTTCGCTGTTGTGATTGTTGTTGCTGCTTCTGCTGGTTCTGCTGCTTTTGCACAAATGATTTACATTTTGTTGGATATGTTATTTCTCTGTTTCTATTTCTGCTTCTTCTTCTACTGCTTCTTGTTGTACTTCTTGCCCTGGCTCGTTCGTTTTGCTTTGGTGCGCGAAACTTGTCTTTTGTTGTCATTTGCACTTTTGATTTCATTTGAAGTTGTTGCTGTCTTCACTTTTGTTTGACTTGTTGCTAAATATAAATAAGATAGATATTTTTGTAGCTCCTTTTTTATGTATTGGCATATAAATTAAGTTGCATTCTTTGCGCAGCTCGTTTTGTTCTGTCCACAAAAAAGAGGAGGTGATGAAGATAAAGATGAAGATGAAGAGAAGGTAACATCAGTTATTTTGCTAATCATCATTGCCTTTTGTGTGGAATACAATTCTCAGTCCACACAAAGAAGATGCTGTTCAATGCTGCTGCTGATGATGATGATGATCTCTCTGTCTCTCCCTCTTTCTACACCTCTCTTTCTCATTGTGGGTTCTCCGTCTATTCAAAGCACGTCAAAACCGCATCGCACACAGATTAATTACGGCAACAGCAACTTTGGGTCGAACTTGGAGGGAGGTCGCCTTCTAAGTCGCCATGAAGTGCATTTCATTTATTTTATAAATTATCGCCACGAATTGTTCATGTGTAACGACAGCAGCAACTGTGAGACGTCCATGCCTCTATGAGAGACAATCTCACAGAGAATTTCCTCTCCCCCCAACGAGACACACCTCTAGCCCTTGTTCAAGTCTAAGTCCAAGCACCAAGCCGCCCACATTTGAGTACGCCATCTTTTTGCTTCCGCCGTTTGCCTCGTGCATCTTAATTACTTTTGTTTATTCCCCCTCAAAACCCCCCAACGCTGAAAATTTCCACAGCGCAACGAAATTCAATGAAAAATATTTATTCAAATAGCAGCAGCAGACGCAGCAACTACTGAGGCAGCAAAGAAGGCTGTAAACGAGCTAACACAACACGAGCTACAACAATAACAGCAACGACAATCTTACAGATACATTTGTGTTTGGGTTTTTTTTTTATTATTTTTTTTTTGTATTTTGTCGAACGCTTCGCTGCTTTGCACTTGAGATTCTTATCGCTGCCACCGTTGCTGCTGCTGGCCCAAGTTGATTTTGATCTTTACAATGCATTATGCAAACAGTGAGAGTCTGATAGAAGTAACAAAGAGAGAGAGAGAGGCAGGGAAAATAACTTCTCTCGCTTTGAGAATATAGTTTCGATTCCATAGTGTGGCAATTTGTTGTGGTCTTGTTTAATTTCCTCTGGCTTTTGCTACACTGCACAAAAAAAATGCTGTAAATATTGATATGTACAAATATGCATTTTGTATTTCATAAATTTGGAAATTTTTCAACTGAAAATAAATATTTAAGTTCAATTTTTTGATATGCAAATAAATAAAATTGAATACAAATATATTAAATGCTTCAGCATTTTTAAATTTTTATTTCTTAAAGACTTGTATTTTTAAATAAAATATGTATATATTCAAAAAAATCTATTTTCGTACAAAAAAAAAACTAAATTAATTTTCACTTACCATTTTGAAATCATTTTTGTAAACATTTTTAATTTATGAATTAATATAAATAAAAATAAGATTAATATATTTTTTTCTTTATTCTCTAAATCAAATGAAACGTTTATATGTAATAAAAATATTATATATTTAATTTGTTTTCATTGTATATTATTATTTATTAAAATAAACTAATGGCTTCTAAAATAAAGTATATTTAAATTATATTTGAGTCTTATGATAGTGTTTATTTTATCTCAGTTTAAGGATGAGGGAAAACGCCCACAAATGCGTTGAGATTTGGTCTTACTATATAAATCGCAAATGAAGCGACGATAGAACAGTCTTCTACGTCTACATTCACAATCACATCTACACACAATCCGGCGGAGTCTGAAGTGCATAGTGCTTATGTCTCATTAGAGATACTTTAGTAGCCGGGTCGAAGTCGTAGTCGTAGTCGAAGTCGAATTCTGGGTCTGTGTTTGAGTTTGAGTCCGAGTCCGACTTGTGGCCTGACCTCGCTTTGACTTGGCTTTATAAAAGACACAGATTAGTAATGCCTTCAAGAGTCCACAAAACTGATATCTCTCTTGAGTAAAAGTGTATGTGTGTGTTCGTGTGTGCTTATGTGCTTGTGTGAGTGTAATGTGTGTGTAAGTAGCATCACAAAGTGTCAGCTTTGAGGCAGATTTTAGAAAGCAGCTGAGAGCTGAGAAGAAGAGCAAGAAGCACAAAAAAAAAGAAAATGAAAAAAAAAAGCCAGCGTTAAATTAGTGGCAATTGTGCGCGACATGAAGTAGCCGCCAGCAACCACTGTGGAGAGTGCTTCCACGGCACACACACACACACACACACATATATTTATATGTGTATATGTACTTGTAACTATTTATTTAGTTGGTGTACATGTGTAGCTGCAGCTGTAAGTGTGGCAAAGTAGCCCCCAATGCGACGTCAACGTATAGTATAGTAAGTTGGCTGAAATTGTGTAACTGTAGCGCCAAGTGGCCAAGGAACGGCATTGCAAATGGCCAACGATTTGTGAGTGTGGCCAAAAGGAACTTTGCAGCACTGAGAGGTGACATTTGTGCTTAGCTATCGCATAAGTATAGTTGAGCGACATTAGACAGTCACTTCATTGCCTTTCTTCACTTGTCTTTCTCTCTTTTTCAAACACGTATTTAAGCAACTTTAAAGAATAATATGGTAACCTGATTAATATTCATAAAGTATTAAAAACTTTTTAGCTGTCACATAATCAATTCAATAAATATAAGCGTTTCTCGATTTTACTTTCTAGTTTTCAATATATAATGTTATATTTAACTTAAACTTTACTTTTAAGTTTTAATTCTGCATTTCTATTTAAAAGAAATAAAATTTTATATATCAACAATATCGGCTACTGACGATAGACTTTTTGCCTCAGCTCCGTAGCAAATTTTAACGAGTTCGATATTATAAACGTAGGAAAATACAAATAATTCAGACCAGCTATATATGCACATTTGCTAATCATAACATTTAATAGAGAAGAGGAAATTTTCCATAAAACTTTCCCCCGCATCTTCCCTGTAATCAGTTCTGTGAATCTGTTATCATTATTTCAGCTACACGCGTGCCAGTTGTGTTAAATGTTAGAGCAACAGAAAAGACAACGTGTACAAACAAATAAATGGCTAAAAGCTGCCCTTTTTTATTATTCTGGTGGAGTCGTAGTGGGAATAATACCAAATGACTGCTATCTACATTTTTTGGGATTTGTACTTAAGATTTGCAGTCGACACGGATAGTTTTTGATAAGTTTAGTTAGTTTAGTTGGTTTAGTTTAATCTGGAAGATGGTCTTATCGCAAGTCAAGCAAGAACAGCAGCCAACCTCAACAGATACACAATGCAAATATTGTATCAAAATTCTAGCGCCTCGAACAAGACTGAAAACCAAGAAGAGTAGGCGGAGAATGCAGAGCTAATGGACAGCCGCAGAGCGTCTAAAAATGTGTGTGTATTTTTAGACCCTGTGCCAAAAAAAATATTAAAGGGGTCTGTTAAATATGTTAAATCAGAAACAGGCAGTAAAAGGTGAGCCATCATTGACAAATGAGTCAATATAGCCATATTCGTCTTTATGACTGTAGAACTCAGAGTCTAAAAGCCAGAGACACCAAAATAACTGGTGCTTAACACTAAATTTTCATACATACTGAAAGATACTAAAATAGGTATGGAAATAAATGGATGGATAAATTATGAAAATCAACTAAGAAAAACTCAGAGTACAAATATTTGGAAATTGATGGAAATTGAAAATTGTGAAAATATTTTTTAATAGTATTGTAAAATATAGCCTTAATTTTCTAAGTCTTGTTGAATTGTCTTTCAAATGGATGTATACAACTTTACATTTATTACAATTTTTAGATTATATTATCTATCTTTAATGCTTGTTAAAGTTGAAATACAGGGTCTGTTACAGTCAGGCTCTCTCAACTAGCCTATTTTACTAGTTTTATTTTTTTTGCATGCCTCCCTCATGCTCAGTTTGCCTTTGTGGCCGTTGCTCATCTGCTGACCCAAAAAGCCAAAGCAGACAAATTAAACAAACGGTGGACGGACATTAAACGAGTCAGCGAGTCAGCGAGTCAGCCAGCGCCTTGAAGTGCTCCAATCCCTTGCACCCTCAACTAGCCGCTCCTTATCGCCGTCCCTATAGTCAACTTCTATTTCTGTGGCCAGCCACTGTCGTCATCATCATCATCATCATCATCAACGTCGCCATCGTCGTTTTCTGCATAAATTTCTGTAAAATCTTGAGCAGCAAATGGCAGCCAGTTGGCAAGTTGCGTCTGATTGCTCATTGGGCTGCCTGTTGCCTCAATGCATGCAATCTGTTGTTTGTGCCGCACAATTCTCGACGCGCCACCAGACGCTTTGATGGCAAAAAAAAAAAAACTAACTAAAAGCGCAAAAATAAGTAAAATTCGAAAAAAGCAGGCCAAATAATAAACTTGATGCACTCTCATAATGAATACACAATTGAATATGGTTATTGCAACCTAAATGCGACCTGCGATCATCGTGCCACGCACAAACAGCCATGTTGCATCATGGGCTGAGATGCATTTGAATAGAGATTATGCTTTTGGTACTTATGGCATATTAAATTCATAAAGAAATTCATATCATTCGCACATCAGCCAAATATTCATATGTGCATAGTTAAATGACAAAAAAAAAACACACAAAACAGCAACATAGAAATAAAATATCTGTAAAAATCGAATAATTTTATGGTGCAGAAATCGTATTATCTATCAATTAAATATGAATTCCTATATGAATTCATTTTTGTATAATTTTTTACAATAGAAAATTTTTGTGATTTTTTAAAAGAAAGGCGTTTAAAAAAATAACTGGGCTCGAACCCTGCCATATTGGAGTTGAAGTTCTATAAGATCCCCATATCCAAAATAATTTGTTATTATTAGGCATATTCAGAAAACTTCTTCTGAAGATTTAACAACTTAAGAAAGAGTTTCTTTCGGCAATATGTCAATCTGATTTATCTGATCACTATAAAAAATCGATGTCGTAGAAACAATACATCGAAAGGTTTGTTTTTAGTATGAAAATCTTCGAGATCCATTTAAAATTTTGTTCACGTAAAAATAAATAAGAATTAGAATGTAATGCTAAATTAATGATATTTTCGAAAGATTGAAGTCGAGTAATTAGCTGTTGTTTTAATCTAATGGCCGTTGAAATTTTCCTCTAGTTCTATCTCTCCGATTACGCCATTCGAGTGAGTTATATATTTATTAAATTAGCCACAAGTTTGGAGCTTTAATGCTACGACTAAGAAATTGTGTCGGTGATTTTAAGTGCAGCAATTAAACGTAACAAAATACCTGCCCCAACACCGCCTACCTCAGTCCCATTTCCTTGCTTCAACCCCCGTTGTAGAGTGGAACCCCCTAAAATGTCTGATTAATTTTCCCATAGTATTGTTATTTGTTGGCTTGTTGAAGGCAAAACCGTCAGCATGCACGTCAACAGCGACGTTGACGTCGACGTGAGCGTCGCTCGGCAATTAGTCTGCGCGCATGCGTCGTTGGCTTCATTGTCAACGTCGTCGTCGTCGTGGTTGCTTTCCCATATTCAAAGTATCGGGCGTAGTAAAAAGTTAATTAAATTCAATTAAAATGCGTTGCGGGTCTTCGACAAAATGTTATTCGCATTTCAAGGTTAATTTGACAGACGCTTTGACGCTTTGAAGAAGTGACAACTGGCTCCAAATTTCCGAAAAGCGGCTAGTGAGAGAGAGCGAGAGGGCAGTTGAGGGGTGAGTATTGAGTAAAGTTCATTTGTTCCGCAACATTGATGATTTATCTATGCGATATGCTCGTCTTTAAGTCACAAGGTGAAGTACAAGCTAAAAACAGTGAGACCTTTTTATGTACGCGCCACACTGAATGCTAATGCCACATACTGCGGCAACTAGAATTTCGTCTAAATAAATTCTCAGTTAACTCAACATGTTCTCTATCATAAGTCTGAAATTATTTTTTTGGCCAAAAATAATAAATGTTGGAAAAGTGGACTACGGAAAACCAATGTAATAAAAATGATGTTGCCTGCCACAAAATGTCCAGACAGCTGCCATCTCATGCTACCTAAGCGGCATCCTTCATGGACCGCACGCGGCGTCAGTTGCGACTGCCTGCCACTTAATGAGTGAATGAATAGCCAGCATGTTGCACGTTCATTTCGAGGTGTGGCATGAAGCCACTAACAAAGCATTTAATGCTTTTATTTGCGGGTGGCAGGCCTGAAAGTGGCAACATCGGCCAAAGTGTTGCCTGCCTCACATTACCCCATTTTACTAAACCCGCAACACGACAGACTGTGTGCAACATGTTGTTTCTATTGCTGCTGCTATTGTTGTTGTTGTGTTTGTTGTTGCCGTTTTTTGTGTTGTGTGTTGGTTTGGTTTAGCATGGAAGTGATTTCAATTGTAATTAATTAAATTAAAATGTATATGATTTAAAGCCTTTAAATAAACTTGTTTTTGGCACTTGTAATTAAATACTCGAATTAAGCATAGAATAATATTGAAATTAATTAAAAACTATTGACTAAAATTAGTTTATTTAATTTATTTTCGAACGATTTTCTGAAATTAGCAAATACATTTAAATGTTTTATTATCAATATATTTATTTTATTAAAAACAGTTAATTATTTTCAATTTTAAGTTAGCATACTCTTCCATCTTTTCTTACTTTAAATGTTGGTATATCTTCCAATAATCCACACAAAATCAATTCTATAAATGTTCTTATGAGCTGTGCATTGACACAGGAAGTCATTTCTCTTTAAAAAAAAAGTTCAAAATGAAACTTTACTTCTGCTCTCCAGTCACTTTGTCACAAGAGAAAAGACAAGCAGGAAAATCATAGTACCGTAGATCAACAGAATTTTCCGGCAATTTGATTGCAACTATTTGGCTAATTGCTTCCTAAATCGCTTTATAATCCTCCGGACAATTAGCCTAATCGTGCTATCAATAACTGGACTGAGTTTTTCGATATCTCACTCACGTTTCACTTGATTTTCTCATTTCCCTCTTGCCCATTTCTCCTATTGACCTGACAATCAGTTTGATTTATGATGCACCCAAAAACTAAACCCGAAGTCAATATTTTTGTGTCCATTGCAGTGCTTATTCAATTTCAATGTGTTTGTAGAGTCCGAGACAGAGACAGAGACCAGATACCTCAAGTACACAATCAAACAGAGAGGGGTGGGAGGTGGAAGGGGGTCGGTTGACCTTTGTGGGCAATGCAAACAGTTCGAATCGGATAACGGCAGCCATGTGAAAGACAAACCAAATCCAAATGAATTAAGTTATGGTTATTGACATTTAATGCACACATTGACTAGAATCCACTATTTCAAATCGTTCGGTTCGTTGACAGATGAGTGTTGTGCCCCAATGTGGCAGGAGTGCAGAAACTCAGCTAAGCATTAAATATGAGCATTGACACATAACACTCCATCCAACTGTAAGTGTGAGTAGCCATACTCATACTTCTATCTGCACTCCCGACACATATTCATTTACTTATATGAACATTTGAATACATTCATTTGTCGTACCTCTTTGATTGTTGCTACTGAAATTTAAGTCTTTATAAAAGAATTTTTTCATGCATTTTTAAACTAACCACACGACTCAAATGTTATAAGATATCATTACCAAAAGGAGACGCTTATTTTTTTTTCGAGTATATAACCCAAACAAACAAATGCAAATGGAAGCCAAAGTCTGTTCTCTTTGAATGCTTTACATTTGCAGTTCTTCTTTCACAAATATTATTTTGATGACGCATTCTTAATCAGTTCTATAATTTTGGGCAACAGGGAAAACTTTTCTAAAGAATTAAAAGTTTTGTCTGAACTTAAGTTAAGTTGTTCAAGAAAAACTTTAAATATAACAAAGATCTTTCGGTTCAACGATTTTAAACTCGTGTTATATTTTGCAAATTTTATTATGATATTTAGAAAATTGTAAGTTTTTTAATTAATTCAATCAAAAATTTAGAGAGGCTGGGAGTTGTTGGATGCTATTGGAGTCGCAGTTAAATCTGAGCTGATAATTCCAATTATTAACATTAATCATCAAAATCAAAATAACTGACCCATTATCTAGACATTTAAGAAATTGTCATAAATCTATTAAATATTTCATAAAATATTAATTTATAAACTGATCAAAATTAATCTGGAGAGTATTTTTTTTAATATAACAATTATGAGTTTAATTCGTATCTCAGATTCAATTTAATGTTTTCTATAAATATAAGAAGATATTGGTTCAAAATTTAAATTAATTTGCAAACCCTTAAGACTACTTCAAATAAAATAACGTTTGTTAAATAATCTTATAAAACATGCTAAAATAAATGGTTAACTAGTTTTATTAATATTCCATATTTTTAAACAGAAAAAATGGCATACAGTACCGGAATTTAATGTCCTATTTGATCAGCTTCCCCCCTTTTGATATTAAAAAAGCTACATGGATAAATTACGTTGGCCAAGTTTTTGTTTGATATTGCATGTAACAGAAACTAACTAGGGCATGTTGTGTTTTTTATCGTTAGCATTAACCTATAGGGATACGGGGAAAAGCTCAAGTTCAAAAATATGAAACGGATGTTTTGAGTTCCCCGGGGCAGGCAGAGCAATATAAACGAAACCATCAACGAAAATGAAATACCACAGGTGACTGACGCATGCCAACACACACACATACACACAGATATAGACACCCACACACACAGACATGCATATAGTAGTTTTTTTTTTCTTTGCAGTCATAATTTACATATTTTTTGCCTTTCGACCCGAAAAGTGGACGGCAGATAAAAATGAACAACAAAAAGCAAACAGAACTTTTTACGTTTCCTTTCCTTACTTCTTTTTATATATCAATTTTTTTGCTTTGTTTTGGGATGCACCTTTTTTGGGGGTTCGCTGAAATTGAAAACGGCGTTGATTATAATGTCAATACTCATAAAAAAAAGAACTCGCGACATACACACATACATTTACTAAGATATTGACCGAAAATATATAAGTATATGGATATCTGCCGTATAGACCTGGGTCTCACACCCTTTCTCTCTTGCTCACGCTCTCACTCTCTCTCTCTCTCTCTCTCTTTCTTGGACTCTTGGGTGCGGTTAAAACTTGGCTTATTTTGTTTTGCCTTCTTGCTCCTAAATTGTTTTCTTTTTATTATTTTTATTTGTTTGTAGTTATTTTTTTTTTTTTGGTTGTTGAGATACAGATACAAATGCAAGGCAAATGTATGTTTCATGTTATTCATTGGCACTTTCATGGACATTACTAATGTTTTAGCTGCTTTGCTTGTTATTGTCAAATTGCCCTAACAAAGGGTATTGTGATAGAGTCATCTTTGATAAAGCAATTGCAACAAAAAATAAAGAAGCGTATTAAAGAATTTACTTTTATTTCAACTAAAACATTTGAGAGTATATTTAATTTACTTGTTTTTGTATTTTAAAGACACATTACTGAAATTAAATTTCAAATATTCTTAAGCTTTTTTATATTTTTTTATACAGTTTTCAATTAAAATAAGTGTTTTAATTTAATTTAATAGCTCATTTTAATATTTTTTATAAATATTAAAAGGCTTTTTTGACGACTGATTTTGGTCTACGTAAAATCGAAAATTAATGAAAATAGCTATGTCTAAATAATTAACGTTAATAGTTTATTAATTTCTTACTAATTGTTAAATATTAAGAGATTCCCATATATTAAAGAAATTATATTATTATTTAACTTGTAAGTTGCATTATTTCTACTTATAGTTTGCTTTCTCAATTTCAGATACACTTTATTCATTTAATATTTTTTTCTCAATTTCCTCTACATTTAATGCACTTTCTGAGCTTGGTGAGAGTATCGAATCTTCGTAGTTTTGTGACTTAAAGCTGATGGCTGTATGTACTACCTGTTGTTATTGTGATTGTGACCGTGTTGTCCTGCGGCTGTCTGTCGCCGTCTCATTCTCTCTGTGTGTCTCCGTGTCGCTGTCTGTCTGTCTGTCCGTCCGTCCGCTCTTACGTCCGTCTGTTTACCTGCTTTGTGTGCTGTGGCAAGAACCAAAGTCAAAAACTTAATGCGCTTTGGCATGCTTTTAGGCAATAATTCATGGATTAACGCCATTTGGTTTAAGCTGATTTCTTGGCCGCTTTTAGCGCATTTGAAGGGGGCATTTTTGGTATGTGTGTCTGTGTGTGTGTGTATGCGTATGTGTGTTGTGGCTGGACCTCACCTTTTAAGGGTGCTCGTGTAGGAGCATCCTCCTTTTTGACATTCCTTGGACGTGACTAATCAACTTGGGAGTATGCGGATCTCATTCCATCTGGTTCTCTAATGATCTTCTGCTCAGTTGCGATTTGTATGTCGATTTGTTGACCACAACAAATTGCATACTGAGGCGCCCATAAATAACTTTTGTGACCAGTGCAAAAGGCGTCTGGTGTCCTTGTTACCTGACTGCCTGCCAGCCTGATGTTGGTCCTCCCGGCAGCACGTGCTAAGTGCCAAGCTATGTGCAGTTCCTCAAAGCTCATTTATCAATATGACAAGTCTCCCAGGGGAGGAGAGGAGGGAGTGTAGAAGCGAGACATCTGATTTATGCATTAGAACTTAATTTCTCATTTTACAATTTCAGCATTTGCCCCCGAAAAATGTGTTAGCCGACTTTTATCCCCTTTGCGCTTGAACAATTCATAACTTTGAAGAGGGGGTTGTGGGAGGTAAACTTACCGACAGTTTTGTAGGGGAAACCCAATCGGCTCGGCCCAAAATACTACAACTACTTTCCCCCTCCCCGCTCCCTCTTACAATGGGGCAACATTTTGCGCTCGCTTTGTTTTTGCTACGGCATGCAAAATCTTTGATGAGCTGCGAAGGGGGCGGGGTGGGGAAGAGTAGAAGAGAAGCTGCGACTATAGCTGTTTGTGGGTGACTAACGGCTCCCAAGTGGCATTGGCAACGTTGTCGTCGCGGCTTCCGCTGCGCGAATTTTGCGTCCATTGTTTCTCGTCCTTGCCGTCGCCATTTTCTATTTAGCTAAAAGTTTATTCGCATTCAGCGCATTTAATAAGCGCTTATTGTACTTAAGTTTGCATTGTTGCCTGTCACAGGCTTCGTCATTGTTGTTGTTGTTGTCAATGCTGTGACTTTAATGAGTAAAGTTGCTTACGGCCATTTTGCTGCTGCCAAATTTGTAATTAACTTATTACTAAATTAGAGAAATTAAAACTGCCAGCAAATATTATCAATGACCATTTCAACTAATTAAATGTGGCATTTAAAATCGATGCTAGACTTACTGAAATCGTTAAAAACATCGCTAGCATATGGCACATATGGTCCATTGCAACAACAGCGCACTGTTAATGCATAACAGACAACCATATAAGCAGACACACTCTTACACTCACACTCAAATTCGCACTCTTCACGCTCACAGTATATGACTTGGGCTTAGCCGCCGCTATTTGGCTCGTGCGCTCCGCACACTGTTAGCAGTTAGTTAGTCACTGCTTAAGTAATCGTGGCGCTCTTCGCCCGCGCACGAAGCTGTCGGTCGCTCACGAATCGTATTACAGTTGATGGCGTCGTCAGACTTCGGCTTCGGCTGCTGCTGCTGTTGCTGCTGCTGCTGCTGCTGCTGGTCGGTTCGGCTGGCCAGTGCTTCAGTTCTTCAGTAGCCAACAACGCAGCACGCGGATGCTACGCTTCGTGTTGTTGTTTTTTGTTTCTTTCTTGTGGCCTGCGCTTGCAAAAGCACAAGCAAGCAGTGCGCTCTCTTTGCTTTTGACTCTTAAACTTTGAATTGTGTTCTCTGGCGCTCTCGACTCGGACAAGCAATATCGACAACAACGACGACGACGACAACTGCGAGTGCTGCTTCTGCTGCTGCTGGCGTTGCTGTTGTTTGTGTGTTCTTGAGTTGGCGTTGTCGTTGGCTGCTGTTTTGTTGTTGTGGTGGTCTCGGTCTCGGTCTCTGTTTTCTGTTTCGGTTTCGGTTTCGTTTGTCTGCTGCTGGTTTGATTTTTGTGCGCTCCGCAGCGCCGTCGTCGCTCTGCAGCTGCGTTCGTGCGCTTTTTGAAAATAGTTACAAGATGTTCATCGAAGTGAGTAGAACGCCGGAGCGGTAAATTGGACAATGACCAAACAAAATATAAAGCAGACGTCGTTTTTGTTCAAGACCTCGCACTGTTGAACTGTAACTTTAACATAAACTGTAACTGCAACTGAATTTCAAATGCAATTTACAATTTTCAATTTCAAACAGCAACTGAAACAAAACAAACAAAATTTAAAAAACAAAGTGTGAACAGAAAAGCCACATGTGTGTTTAAAAATCGGATATGCCAAGTGCAAGTTCCAACAACATATAATACGATCCGAATACGATCCAGTGGCGTGAGTTTCTTAAGATCCAATCATCACAGCTTTAAAGTCCATGTCCAAGTGAAGTGCAATCCATGCGGAGTTGCTGTTGTTATTTTTAAATCGCTGACCGCAGAAAATTTAACGCTAAAAATAAAACGGACCAAAACAAAACACAACAGCAACAACAACAACAACAACATACTGCATACAAAATAAAAATAAAAAATAATAACGAAACAAGCGTCGAGTTTTTCCTTTTGGGCGCTCTATAAAAATACCCACAAATGCAAAGGGTAAAAACTCGAAAGTGACAAACAACAACAACTGCAACCACACCAGCAGCAGCAACAACTACAACAGCTACAACAACAACATTAAATTGGAAACTAAAAAAAAAGTGCGTGCAGCGGCATTTTCCACATGTGAGTGAAAAATTTTCGTTTCATTTGCCGATGCTAAAAATAAAACAGCAAACATTTTTGCTAGAATTTTAACAGACTTTGTTTCAACAAAAATAACAATAATAATTTAACAAGATAAGCCATAAATAAATATTATTGTTAAATGTGTCAAAGTGAAGTGTGATTTTGCATAAACAAAACACAAACAAAAAGCAAATTTCTAAAAATATGTAACAATAATAAACACTCACACAGTTAAATGCAGACATTGTATGTTAAAAAGAATTATTATTGAATTTTCAAATTTTGTGCTGCATTTTTCGGCGCTATTTTTGGTTTCTTTAGTGAATTTCCTTACGCGCAAGTTTTTCGCTTTATTGCATCTCTTGGATACACACACTCACTCACATTCGTACACGCACATATGTACATTGTACATATGTTCCTGCATTCGAGTGTTAACTGTAACTTCTCCATTTCCCCTATAGACACAAGTTTTCAAAGTGTTTTCTTACGCTGCAGTTTTTTGGAATAATTTTTGGATACGTTTGCCGTAGTTGCCATTGGGAATAACTTGTGGAAAGGCTCGTAATTTACAACTTGAGAGCGTTGCTATTTTTCTCTACTTTTTGAAGTGTTTGCAGAAGTACTTAATAATACTATTTACCACATTAAGTATACGTTATTACGTATACGCACAGGTGGCAAATATAGAAGAGATAAAGAAAATAAGTTATGAGAAAAGCATATAAATGTTAATCTTTTCAAATTTTCTCAATGGTTTCTACTTACTTTTTACAACTCTCAATCATAAATAATTCTATAATTATAATAATTAAATAATAATATTGTAAATATACAATTATAAAGTTTAATAGCTTTACAATTCTATTAAAATAACTTTTTACCTGTGATAAATAGCCAATTGAAGTATTTAAAATGAATTTAAAAAATTCAACATTATTTTGGACTTGTACGAGCACAGAATCTCTAGTTGGAAATTGCCATTCCAGCGAAACAGATGTACAACAATAAAACAAGAAAGAGTGAGTGAGAGAAACACACCTGTGTCTGTAACAAAGAAAGCTACAAAATAAGTACACTTTATATATAAAGTCGTATTACTTTTATACATAAAATGCTGCTTAGCAAAAGTACTTTGGCATATCTTATTACAATCCCAAGGATCATCATATTCATCATCATCAGCAGCGGAGCCAAGACTTTTGTCTTCGCTGCAGCAACACAAAGAAAACAACACAAATAATGAAAAGAATTGTGCAAAAAATAAGAAAAATAATCCGAAAAAAAAAACTTTTCTCATTATCAACGCAAGTGTTTTAGGCTTTACTAAAGAAGAGGAAACTGAGGGGATAACAATGTATTGTAGAGCTCTGTTAGTAGTAGACAGTCAGTCAGTCAGTCAGTCAGGGCTATGGATATGGCCAGCTGGTCAGTCATTCCATCGTTCTTCAGACTTCAGTCAAGCGTCAGAAAATGTTGTTGGCCATAAAAAGCGCTGACAATTTTTACATCTGTCATAAATTTGCGACACTCGTAAATCTATTTTCTGCATTTTATTTGTTTATTTAAAATTCTTGAACGAGAATTTAAGACAACAAAAACGAACAAGAACAACAGCAACAGCAACAACAAAAGGAGAAACGTCATTGCCAAGTGGGCGCCTGATTGATGTGACAATTCCTTAATTAATTTCGAAAGAGATCTCATTTAATTATTCGATCTGCAGCTGCGGGGAATCTCTTTCAGACAGTTCCCAATGCGGGTAATACATCAAAGTAAATTATGCCAGAATTTGAGTTTATTCACATTCGACTCATTGCAAGTTCGAATACCTTTTTAACTTGCAGTTACACACACTTTTCCCACGCTTTCTTATCAAATCAACTAACCAAATTCGTTGTTCTTTTTTTATATATATATTATATATATATATATATTTTATTTTGGCAATTATTTAGAATCCCCTTCAAACAGGTTGCTGATAAGCGAAGCAAACAATGCATTGTGGGGTCATTGACATGGCTTTATCATTGATGTTGAAACATTTGGCCCAACATTCCGCATTCTGTTGCTACTTCGGCTGCTGCCTCAACATTGATAAGAAAAGATCTGAAATGCCTCGCCAAAGAACTGCTTGTACTCTATTCTAAATTAGGTTAAATAAACAAGATAATTTCATCAAGTGCAAACACAGTTCATAAATTATCTTTCAATTTTCACTTTTACTTCAACTTGAATAAAACTCAACAATTTCTTTTGCATTGTCAGAGGTTTAACAGCACGCTAAAATTAAATGCAATGCTATTGTAAATGTTAAGTTTAACATGAGATGTGCAGCAGAGACAGTTAAAGCTCTTTATTAACATTGCTTAACACTGTTAAGTGATTAGTTACACTGTTTAGTACAATTTGAACTTATTTAACAGATTAAAAATATAGGTTTAATACAATTAGTTCAACTATGTTAAGTTGTATTTTAACAGATTGATTACTGAGAACTCTTTACAAACTTTTTTAATTCTGTCAGAGCAATATTTTCACTTTCATCACATAATATGATTATAAAATTAAATGTAATTTAAATCTAACTAAAAATATGACATGATAAAGGGTGAAATCTTTAACTTATTCTTTAAAGCTAAAGAGGTTATCTGTAAATTGTGGGCACTAGTTTCACATATTTTACAGAGCTTTAATAGTATATTAAAAGGGAGATTAATCTAAAATATACTTACTTACATTTTCATGTTAGTTACTGGAACGGTAAAGACAATTCAAAATTCTTGATGGCAACTAAATTAAATTAATGTCTAACTTGATTTAAAAGTAGTCTGTTAAAATGTGCACACACTTATTCTCAATTCTGTTGCCCATATGTAAAGATATTTTAACAATCTGCTGTTTTAAGAGCCTTTTAATAAGTGTATCTTTTATCTTTTGCTTATTAGCATAACGAAATATAATTATCTGAAATATGCAGAAATATAGTATTGCAATTTGTTTGCTGGTGGTGCACAGCCACTGCCTTTCTTCTTGGTTGCCACCCACCCAATTAAGATGCCTCCTATATGCCTCTCTTCTCTTTTTTTGGTAGACTGCAGTAAATAAGCAAACACACAATTTGTGCGCCATATTTTGCAGCCAACGCACATAAATAAGCTTTAGTCCAAAGCCAACTTGGCCGAGGTTGAGGAGATGGATACAACAACGCGTGATTGTTGTTATTATTATTGTTGTTTTTGTTGATGTTGCTGATGTTGGGAAGCAGCCACCAAAAAGTAGCTGGCAATTGGCCAAAAAGGCATGGCCAAATGTGCCGCCTGCTGTTGTTGTTGTTGTGATTGCTGCTGCCGATGCCGATGCCGTTGCCATCTTTGAATTTGTTTTCATTCTTGGCTACTGTTGAGGCCAATTTTGCAGCCTCTGTACTTGAAGCTGGCATCCTCGAGCAGCAGCGCACTAATAAATAATTTTAATTGTATTCATTTTCAGTTCAGCCAGTGCTCCACTTTATTTGCAGCAAAAGGCGGCCAAGAATATGTAATAAATGTGTGCTTGTCTTGTGTTTGTGTTTGTATATCAAAGATACCACAGCAATTTCAGCAACATTTTCATTGTTTTTGCTCGAAATTGAAAAACGTGTTCAACGATCAATTCGGTTTCATACCTCGGTTTGGCCTGGCCCACTTTGAGGCAATTGGTTGACTGACTGCCTGCCTTATGGCCTGGCTGCTTATCGTGGCTCAGATGCCTTCAGACATTTGCCAGTTTCAGTTACATATGGTCATGTTTACACTGCCTTGGCTTGGGCAAACTTTGGCACTGATAAGCAACGGCACACACCGTCAGTCAGTCCGTCATTCAGTCAGCCAGTGTCTCGTCTTTTTGTCCCCAACAGTTTGAGTCATCGAACACGTCTTGGATTCTTTCATTGTGTGAGAGAGAGAGATATGAGCGGTGTTGGTGACCAATAGTGACCATATTGCGCATACGCTCCGTTAAATGTCGTCTTCATTTGTTGCTGTTGCTATTGCCTTTGCTTTTTTGCCGTCTTGGTCACGTCTTTGCTTTTGCACTTTGTGCCTGTGCTTGCCTCATTTGCCGTTGCAGTCAACCGACGGAATGACATTCTGCACACTGTAGTGAGACGTGCAAATCGGGGACAAAATTCAAGAAAAAAAAACAAAAACAAAAATAAAAAGAAATGCAGCACAACAGAATTAATTAAACTCTCCAATTTCATGTGTTTACAGTTTGCATTACAAGCTTTACTATCGCTTGAATTTGCACTCTGTTTACCTACGAGTCTACAATTACAATAAATAAAACTTGATTATTGAACTCGAATTAATAATTTAAAAAAATAACAAGATCAATTAATAATAAACTTGTTAGCAAATTTTCATTTTTATTACAAGTTAAATTAGTATTAGTGGCGAAGTGTGCAATAAATTAGATATCTTTTATACTTTTCTCTCTAACTGATAGTATAAATATTGTTAAAATTATCGTTGTGTTTTAATTCGAAAACTATGACTATTTAAACTCTTTTATAATTACTTTTTTAAACAGGGTATTCAAATGTTTTAAGCACTTAAAAACAATTGTTTAATTATTCAAAAGAAATACCATTGATGACTAATCTCTAACAAGAATTTTTAAACAAAGAAATAAAGAAGTGTGGGGGTTGAAATTATAAATTACGAGTAAATACTATGGATTCCAAATGATTAATTCCGTTTCAATGACAAATGTGTGACTTATTCAAACTTATTCAATATTATGAAATAGATTACAGTCATATATGGTATATATGCTCTATAGTATATACATACATTCAGATTTGCATAGTCATCTCTTGAAGCTCAATTCTAAACGTGTCGCTTCTTGCAGTGCTACCCACCTAATTCTGCCTTCCGCAGTGTTGTCATTTTGTTTGTTAAATAGTATTGAATTTATTATCTGTATTATTATTCACATTAAAGTGAATGCAAATTGATTTTGCACCACAGTGCGGCGTGGCGACAAATGACTTAAGTATTGAAGGCGCTTTTCTCTCTTCTTTCGTCTTTTTTCACCCCCTTCGTGGGCAGCGGCGCCAGCAGCGACGGCAGCAGAGACATCGACGTTGTCGTCATTTATTGTTGCTTGTTGTTGCGGCTGTTGTTGCTGTTGTTGTTGTTGCTGTTGTTGTTGTTGCAGTGAGCTCAATGCGCTCGATATCTGCTGCCAATACATGCACACACAAATACACACAGACACAGACACACAGACATGTGCAGATGGACACACCCACACACACACAAATACACACACTTACAATGTTTATAGGTGCGTTGTATTTATGCGCCTCAATTCTGGGCCAAGGTAGTTTTTATCTTTGTACTCTTTTTATTGTTGTTGTGTGGTTGTTGTTGTTGTCTGGCAGCTTTTTGCTTGCTTATTTGTTGTTGTTCTTGTTGTAATTGCAATCCTTGAAAATTGCTTGCACACACATGCACACACACACAGATACGCACACTCACGCAATTACAAATACAAATAAGACAATCGGAACAATTTTGACCGCCATTTACTTTGTCACGTCTTCAGTGGCTGTATTTACTGTATTGCACCTCTTGCTGCATTTACCCCTTTCACTCCTCCTCCTTCCCTTCACACAATTTCTCTGCTCAGCTCGTTTTATATTTATTATTTATTTTCTTCATTTTATTTTTTCACTTTTTCCCGTTTATGTATTTATTTAATTTTCGTTTTTATTTGTTATTGTTGCTTTTATCTGTGCAAACGTCGGCCGATGCACGTTTTCTTCTCTATTAGTCACATTTTTCCTCATTATTATTCTTTTTGTTGTTGTTGTTGGTTTTCGAAGCTTTCCGTTTACTCAAACACACAATTTGGAAAAGCAAGAAGAAGAAAAAAATTGCATATGTACACAAATTAAGTAAATAGTGTAGCTAACATAGCAAAAATGTAAATACAGTGAAAACTGGCTAAGGTGATATATATAAATAATTTTTCTTTTCGTTTTCTTGCAAAGGCAAGAGAAATAATATTGTATAAATTTTTTATATGTACTTAAGTGCTCACTCCTTGTACTTGAAATCAATAAATTTAATTATTAAGCCTAATTAAAACGAATACTATAACATATCTTAGTTATTTAAAATTTTATTCATATACACAAAATGAATTTCTATCTATGAGCTCCTTAATCAATCGAAATTCTTGCAAAGAAAAATATACTTCATCAAGCAATTGACTAAAAACCACAGGCTTTAATAGAATTCCAAGCCAAGTTTCACTATCTCGATTTCTTTCTAAGAGAATAACCAACAATCTTGAGAAAGTCTCATCTTTCCAGTCATACTACATTTTTCTCTTAATAAGAAAATTATTAAAATAAATGTATTTTAAACAAATAAATATTGAATTACACTGCTTTTACTGTCAAAACCAAATAAAAGCAAATATGTCTTCAAGTTTAATTTTTAATTAAATATTTGAAAATTGAAATTTGTTCATTTCAATTTTTCATGGAATGCTCTCTCCCTCTCTCTTTCGTATTATTTGAAGCCCTGCTGCGAATTTTCATTACAACAATTGCCACTTGCAACAATTGGTTGCCAAGTCAAATGAATACAATTGCCATGCTGGCCCCCTCTTCCCCCCTTAGGGCTTTCTTTTCTCCCCTTCCATGTCATCCCATTCATGGACACACAATGCCAGCCGACTGTCAATGCCATTGATTTGAGTATGCGACTTATGTTTGCCAGCTGAACGCCTTTCAGTTTGAATCCCTTATTCCCCCCGGCAGGTCTGCCTCTTCCCCTCTCTCTCTCACTCTCCCTCTTTCTGTCTCTCTGCCACAGTTTGTTGCCTTTGCTGCATGGCTGCTTAGTCCTTAGAGTCTCCTTCTCGGAATCTCATTCTTAGTGTTTCCATTTAGCTTGTGCAATCAATGACTTTGCCTCGACTGGCAGCCTCTTTTCGTCTCTGACACAATGTTGCCTTTGTTTCTGCCACTCATACACACATTTACAGACACACACATAGATAATGTGCGCATCCTGCAACGTTGTCAAACTGAAACTGCAAAAGTAGCGCAAGAAAAATTCACACTACACAAACTTTGTTACCAGTTTGTTTTGCTTAAATTTATATTTGTTACATATGTGCAACACTCCTCTCCCCCTTGAATCGTCTTCCTCTCAGTCTCAGTCCATTTTTAAAACCTACTCCGTCTGTGGGTGTGGCAAAGTGTCACTTATCCTATACGTGTTTTCTCAACCATCTCCATGGCATTTTCTTCTCTCTCTCTCTCTCTCTCTCTCTCTCTCTCTCTCTTTTGGCTTTAAACAGTCTTCTTTGGATTTCTAGAAGAATATCTGTGGCATGCAACTTGCTATCAATCCATCACCTATCACAGTTATCCTGCCGGCAACACATTCTCTGTCCATTCACTTGGTTATGCAACAGAAATGTGAATGCGAATGAATCTTTTATATCCATATACACATAATCTAATGCTATCTAACTGCGCTCCTTGTTGTCTATCTTTCTCTCTTCATATCTAGCTCTCTCCTTTCCTTTGTCTATGTGCCGCATATCGTAGTCCTGTTTGTTAGTCAGCTCCCTTAAGGCCTTGCTTAGATTTATTGCTTTTGCGTTCTATTCTCAGTGCTCTTTTCACTTGATAATTGATGAATGTTGTGAGTTTTGCACATACAAACACATAAACACAAACACACACACACATTCAGGAATTTGTATCTCGCCTCTCTCTCGCTCTCCATCTTTCTCTGTCTCTCTGTCTGAGTTACGTCTATATTTATTTGCTTGAAATTAGCTAAATATAATCTAAAATTGTTTCCATAGAATTTTTTTACCTGACTTTCAACCATCAAAACCTTACCAGAACTTAGTTTATAGTTTACTTGTTTACATTTTATGTATTTTGATTTAATTAACTTACAATTCATTTACTAAATTTTTCAAAAATGTATCGCTTATTTTCCAGCCAAAAATATTGCTGCAAAATTTAAAACAATTTAAAATAAACAAAGACATTTCATTCAATGATTCAATTAAGTCAAGTGCAGTTCACACACACACACTCACACCCACATATACACAAAAATACACACACACATTCACAGTCTAGAGTCAGGCCACAGGCTATAAGGCCAGATCAATTGCGAGCGGGCTTAAACTGTCATCAAAGTCATTTTGCAGGTGTGAAATCGTGAATAAGAAAGCGATGCACACGCACAAGAAATGGGGCTCTGAAAGTAATATGACAGCGGAGGTGGAGGTGGATAAGGAGGAGTAGTAAGAGTACCATAAAAAGCACGACAAGGATACGTGCCAAAATGCTAGCAAAGTAGGCAACTTAGACTCAAATCCTATCGCAAATGAACGGCTTCAAAACAACAGGGAAATACGAGAGACAGATGAAAGACGAGAGACAGTTGCAAAGCAAAGAGCCCGGTTGAGAGATGCCCATTGTCTACCAGAATTGAATATGCAATTTTAAGAATATGCTTGAAATCTCCAGTACAGAAGCCAACTTGATAAAATATATAAATTTGATTCTTTACATAATTTCAATCTCTTTCCGATATTTTCAAGTCAAAACAAACTTAATATAAGAGTAAAGTTTTTTTAATTAAGTTTAACTGAAAATAAATGATTGAAATCTAAAGTAAGTGTGACTCTAAAAAAATCCTAAAATTTCATAATGTCATAAAGATTTTAAGTGGGGTAGAAATCAAATGAATGAATGAAATGAAAATGAAACTTATTCTAAGAAAATCCAGTAATTTTTTACTTACAATAAATTATAAATTGAATAATTGAAAATATCTTAAAATTGAGCTAGACTTAAGTTGAATAATTTTCCCAATTTAACTCTGTATGCCTCAACGCGTCTCAGTTTACAGGGTATGCAGACTCAACAATTGAGAGACGATGCCTGGCGACAGTTTAATGATGGCGGCAAACAAAAACCTAAAAGGCAAAAGCAACCAAACAAGTCTCAAACTCACAGGCAGCTGTTTATTGTTTATGCGTGTCTGTGCATGTCTCTGCACGTCGCTTCCTGCTCCAATGTATGTGTGTGTGTGTGTATTGGTGTGTTGGTGTGTGAATGATTGCCGGCGCCTGCTGATGACAAGTGTTGCGTGTTTTGAATATAGGACTATGGATAGCACTTATACTTACTTACACAGACACTTACATTGTGCATGGAATGCACATACACACTCATAAGTATACTTGTTTATGTGTATATGTATGTTCACATTGTACAACCGTCGTTGAAATCCCGCCCTTCTAATGACAACACAAGCGAATTTCTCAAGCTGTTGCTTGATTATAATATGATACTCGTAATTCTTTGACTGTCATTTGTCACTGCGAAGTGTCTCTTCAACAGGCAAATACTTGTACCCATAGCATATATGTACATACAAGTGTTGTTGCGAGTCACTTCAATGAGCAACAGTTAAACAGCAATCATTTGGCAGCCCTTGTTAAAAAACGATAGACGTAGTAGCTCTTAGCTTAAAAATTGAAGAACAACTAGCAAGTAAATCTATTTTTAATTTGTACACCAATTCAATCTTAACGTATTTTTTATTTTTTTATATATTTTAAGGTATTGACTTTATGTAAATATATAATTAAGTTTGCAATTTGAAAAGACGATTGTAACTTAATTTTGTCGGTAATAATTAAAAATATCAGGTGATGATGTTATATGTATTTAAAAGTAATAGGAATTAGTTTTAATATATTAAAAAAATTTTTTAATTTATTGACTATTCAATATTTTATTAAATCAATACCACATACAACTATTTATTCATAATCCCAAGTTGCATTTTTAGCCTTTCACTGATTATTTTAAACAAATTTAGCAAAATTTCTATAAAGATGCTGCGTTATTTTCGTTGTAGTAGTTGCAGCTCATAATTGTTGCATCACAGAATTGTTGCTTTACTTTCACCAGCAGAACTTGCTCCTTTCTTTCTCTCTTTACCTGCTGTAGGTTTTTTTACTGCTGCTATTTATATTTTGCTATTTTCACAATTTGTGACCTGTCTGGCATACAAAGATTTTCCCTCAGATTGTTTTTATTTTATGTGCAGATTTACAAGGAAATTGGGGAACGTTCCACATATGCTATCGTTCTCATCAATCATCTAACAATCTGCCACGCCCACTCACAAAACAAAGTGTCGAACAACAAATATGCGTTAGGGGAAAGTACCAGGTTAAGGTTATGGCAGCCATATGTTCACTGTACGCCTAAAAGGCTGCAGCAATTTCGTTGATTAGTCCGGTGTCTGCGGGAATTTGCCTGAGCTTCGCCTTTCACATCGCCCTTTGGCCTTCTCTCTTTCGCCCTCTCTCTCTCTCTTCGTCATTCTCTGTCTCGCTGTCCGTATAAAAACTAAACGGCACACACTCGCACACACACACTTGATTGATAAACTCACACATTCTCTCAACACCAGCAAACGACGCGTCGTTTACACAGTTTTACCTTGTTGAGAAAGCACTCCGTTTTTTATATTCTGCCAGAAAAGATGCCAAGTGAACAACTTTTTTACAATATTTTACAGCGAAACGCTTCGAAAACTGTCGGCATTTTTCTGTTAGGAATACCCAGAATTCAATAGAGCTTACTGCAAAAACTATTTTTTCAAGCGTAGTTCAACTTTCCGTTTTAAAAGTTGTCTAAAAGTTTGCAAAACTCGTTGTTAATGCCGAGGAAATTTTAAGAAATAAGTGAAAGCCAAAATTATTGTAGATTGTTGCTTTGGCAAGTGAAAATTGTTATGAAAGCAGCCAAAAAGAACATGTATCGAAAAAGACATATATAAGCTGAAGTTTCGTTAAATGTAAAGCTGATTTTAAACAACATGTTTATGGGGTCTGCAAATTTGCTCAGTAATTTATAATTGACTTTCTATTAATTTTTAATAACTTTAATATTAGTTTCTTACTTAATTTTATCATGCATCTATTAGCTTAAATTTTATTATAGCAATACATTTTGGGAATATCAATGTACATTGGCTTTTTCATAATTGTATAATCATAGGATCTAGTATTAAATGGAGTTTATTTCCTTATTAATTACTGACATACACATAATTTTAAATTAATTTCATAGAAATAACTTTTTCTATTTTCGCATGGAATCGCGTAATCATTTTTGGGAGCTTCCTTTTGGGTTTATTTTTTCTCTTTGGCCCAAAGCAGCTTTAAGGCCGTTCGAATGACTCATGAATAAGAACGCACACACACATGAGGGATGCTTTTGCTGGCAGTCTTACGGGTTCTGACATCCCGGCATCCTCGTGGCCACCTTTTGGCACAGGCACAGGTGTACACTGATATATGGGCACGGGGCAAAGTCGTTTCAGGCTTAGGTCGTCTGATATATGTGGCCACGTGGCATGTTTCAACCTGGATACCATTCTTACACTCTCCCCCTCTCTCTCTCTCGGTCGCCTTTCTCCCCGGTTTTTGTCTCGTTTTGTGTGTGTTATTTTGGCAGGCGCACATTTCAGTTTCTAATCAAGGTTATTTTATGTTTGCCAAGCGCGCGTTTAATGCCAAAATTACATTTTTAGTTATCGTTGTGGTCGTTGAATGTGGATTCTTTTTGGCAACGCATCGTATACGTGATAAATTCAAGTCAACTCGACTAATGTAAATACATATATTCTGCGCATATATACGAGTATGTTGTACGATTTCAGACACATTTAACAGTTTGTGCCCTTTTGCTAATTAGGCCACAGTATGGGGAGCTTTGCATCCTGCGGCGACACAACAACAAAAGCCAATTGTTTGCCAAGACAGAACCATTATCATTAACAGAGACAAAGACAGAGATAGAGATAGAGGGAGAAGACAGTCGAGACAGCTGAGACAAAAGGCAGCACTTGAGGCCGCATTTATTGCCTTGACTTGTTGGCTGCTTTAGCTGTTCTATCTGGTTTTAGCCAAATTCCCCCAAGTTCCGTTTGTGGCTATTGTCAATTGTATTGTGCGCCTATGCAGCTTTTGGGTGGTGTCTTTTTACTGGTCATCATTATCATTATTATTATTATGTTGGTCTTATTGTCTTGTCTCTTGCAAATTACTTGAAGCTAGCAATTAGTTTTTGACCAAAACACACTAATTTACTTCCCCTGATGCTGAAAAGTATGCTATGAAAAGCACCAAAACATATGCAATGTGTACAAATATTTCCGTGTATGTGTGTGTGTGTGCGCGATAGACAACTCAATGTGCCATCACATCTGTCCATTCATTCAACCATTCATCAATCAATCAATGCGTTGAATGCGCTGCTGGGTTTTAGGTCAAAAGAGTTCGACATTCCATCGAGGTTGCAAACAGCCTGTGTAATAACTGTCTCTGATAGTGTATGAATGTGTGTGACAACAGTAAAATGCTTAATGCAGCAATAAGCGAAAGTATGATAGACAGAGATAGAGAGAGAGAGAGAGAGAGAGAGAAGGAGAGGGTAATCAGAACAACATACACTACTGTGTGCATCTGTGACATTGGCATTAAGTGCTTGTCAATTTGCTTTGATTTGACACTCGTGTGATTATCGAAATGATGTTCATATTAGCAAGTGATGATAGCTCGTTTAATACCCTGTAATAATGTTGTTTGTCGATAGATTAGCTAGTAATTAAACTGTTAAGAAGACTGCATAAATTAAAAATGCATTAACACATATGAGTTGATACTTATGGTTGGAAATAAGTCTAATCAAATTTTCCTATACCCTAAAATAGACGCATGCATTTAATTAACTTTAATATTTATCACATAATGAATATTATATAATTTTAGTCAACTTAGTTTTCAACAACTTTTAATTTCATTGTTCATGAGATACCCTGCAATTTTAATCAATATAATATTATTTTGAAAAGCTTTTAATTTAATTTCAACACATTGAGAATTTAATAAATTATTTTTCATAAAGATACCTAGTATTAAAATATATTTCGTCCAAAAATGTTAGTTCACATTACTTTAAAATCTTGTTCAATATTCATTTGACACCCTGTAACTTATAATTTTCATTACAATAAACAAATTATGTATGCAAATTTTTATTAATCAGTTTTCTTCTTTCTCTCTTTATAGCTGATATGTTCAAGGCCAATGAATGCCGCAGTTTATCTTTTGGTAAGTTGAGCTTATCAAACATAATGAATAAACAAGCGAAAACTCATTAAAAGTAAATGTGCCCAGACAATTTAAACTTTTTGTGTGGCAGCCAAAAGACGCGACGGTTTTTCCCACTCATACTCCCCGCCACAGCCCCGCAAAAAATAACGAAAGCTTACAAAATGGTTAACCAAACTGACATGGCGGAGAGACAGACAGAAAGCCCGACTCTTAAATAGCTAATCAAAAATACATGTTGACACCACAATAAGCTCGAGTGGTGGTTGTGTGAAATTCTTTTTCCTCAACTCAAATAACAATTTTCCAAGTGAGGAAAAATAAAGATAAATTTATATGTAAAGGAAGAGCTCCAAGATTGTTCAAGGCTAACTGAATTGCATTTCAAGTGTGTGGCTGTGTAAACTTGATAAAGTTAAATAGACACGGAAATGCTTAAATTAATCATACGCCATGTTGTACAGAAATATACTTGTATGTATATGGAAGACTTGTCGCCTACATAAATGGAAATTTCATTAAATTTCAAGTTGGATTTTCGACCCAAAGGGCTTGAAGTGTGGTTCGGGTTGTTGTTCTCTGATTTTTTGTTGTTGATATCGCCCCTAAGCTGTCATTAGTTGAAATCACATGTCATTGACAGTGAAAAGTGACCCCAAACTCAAACGGGAGCTTTACATATATATATATATAAATATATATGTATGTATGTGTGTGTGTGTGTGTGTGTGTGTGTGTGTGCTGCTGCTGCTTTGTTCCAAGTGTGAACTATGGTACCGTTTGTTGCTTTTGTTGTTGTTGTTGTTGTTTGCTGGGCGCTTAAATGTTTGTCTACGTGTCAGCCACTGTCACTGGCAGCATCACTTCATGTCTGTACGCCTCCAGCTCGTGCCACGCCCTTGCCACACGCCACTTGCCTCTGCCACATGTCTCTCACATATGTTGAGTCCTGTTTTATGACAGTTCATTGATATTCATTTGGCTCTGTGTGTGCTAGTGTGTGTATATGTGTGTGTATGTTGATTTACCCATTCTATTCTTTAGCCTCAATTGACTGGCGCTTAAATTGCCTTCCTTTGAATCGTATGCCCCACGCAACAACAACAACAACAACATCTACATCCACATCAATGGTGATTCAACCAGGAAATTCAATTAAAAACGCAAATGGCGGACAAAATTCGTTGTGTGAGTGCCACAAATCAGCTTACGTATCCTGTGTGTCCAGCTGCAAAGTCAATCAAACTGAAGTTTGATTTCCCGGTCAACGCTTTTCGCAACTCTTATTGCATACTTTGGACCACTCTGTCCCATGCCACACACACACAATCAATATGGCTTTCAGATTCGTTATAGATGCATGTCCGGCCACCTATTTTTTCTTCCTTTCATTTCATTCTTTTTTTCCTATACTTTACTTCTTGCATGAATATGAATGCACTTCTTCGAGCACTTTTTTATGTGCTCATGCATTGCGGCAAGTTCTTTTGCCTTCTGTTTGTCTTTATATCTGTTTTGCTTCGCCTTTTTTTGCATTTTATGGCACAAAAACCTCTAGCAAATAACATTTTATATCCGCTTGTGGTCTCTTGAAGGCGTATTCCATTCAAACTCCACAACTCTTACAACTCTCCCAACTTAACTCGTTTCCGCACATTTCCAAGATGGCTTTAAAGCTCAAGTGTCGGTGGAGATAAAACTTCTGCGAACTTTGAACTAAAGCGCACAGAAAATCTCATCAATTTTCAATGCACACCTGAGAGATGCGGCTTAAACAACAACAAGTAGCAACAAAATTAGCCAAGTTTTGTTGGCTAAATATCAAACGAAGCGTAAATTTCATCCTCGTACATTGATATACATCTCTATTTCTATACAGCTCTCTTTTTCTCTCTTTCTTGATCTGTCTCTTTCTGTCTATGTGTCTGCTTGTGGGCCAACCTCTGACAGCCATAGACACTTAATCCGCACGTTTACACCTCAAAGCACACAAACAAAAGTGGATTCGGAGTCAGCAATAAATTCGTGTATCTACTTAATAATTAACTCGCCAAACTTTTGGCACCACAACAAAAGTTACCATTGCCACTGGCCTAGAACAATATGACCCTAAGCTGCTATCAGAGCACGTTAAGTGGACAAGAAAGTTGCCAGGTTTCGTTTACGTCTGATAAACACACTATCGATAACTTAGCAATCGCTTTTGGATTATAAATATTGTTTAAATTATTAATCAAATTATTATAAGTAAATATTGGATATAAAAAGTGACGCTGAGAGCAAAACTTGCAATCGATAGTAGTTATCGATAATATATACAAATCGATTGCATCGATCTATATCGATAAATGTTTTTATATTACTTTGTGTGATAATAGTTAACATTTTCTTAACATAATGCTTAATTTTTTCTATGCTAATCGATCTATCGATATATTGCATTTGATAAAATCGATGTACTATCATTCTGAATATCATTCCTACTATCTATAAAGTAAGAGTTTACAACATCGATACGCAACAAACCCAATCAGAATAAAATACTGCTATAATTGTCGTATAATCGATAAATACAGACATGTCTATGCATGCATAATTGAACTGACACTGTGACTGCTACTTTCCGACACTTCAGGGCCCTTCGGACACTGTGGCAACAGTTTTCAGACAGATCCGTTTCACTAACGCCAACAAATGAGAAAAGAAAGAGTAAGAGAATAAGTGTATGTATAGAACAGGGGAAAGGGAAGACGATTACAAGTAAAACTCGACGTTACTTTAATTGCACTTGAACTCGCAGCAAAGTTGGAGACCCGCTCGGCGACCCCACCGAGAGAACCTTGCACAATCCTCGTTCGGAATTGTCGGCAACCCTCTGCGAGCAGTTCAAGTTAATTTGCTTGGCGTCGGCTTGACGATGTTCCAGTTGCTCATTAATTACAGCTTAGTCGGCGGCCCCTAATGATTTACCTGCAAATGCTGATGTTGTTAGCTGTTCATGTTGTTCGCCTTGTTGTTGCTGTTACTGTTGTTGCTGGTAATGGTGCAAGTTTTGTTTTTTCTTATTGCTTGATTCCTTTACCTTTCATCGGATTCCACTTGATTCTCTTTTTCCCTGGTTTGTCTTGTTATCCTTGCCTTGCCTGCTTATAAATGCCTGGAAATTAAATACAAGCAAAAACTTTTCGCATTTGCTCATCTCTCTTCTTCTTTTATTAACATTTCTTCTTACTTTTCGACTGATTATTTTAAGCGCACGCTATCTGGCCGTTGATTTTTCTTTTCTTTTCTGTTTTTCTTATTTTTTATTTTTCTTCTTTTTTTTTGCCCACTCTTTGCGCATTTAATTAAGCAAATAGCAGCAGCTGAGCTCAGTATTTTTATCGTTTTCTCTTTATATTGTTGTTTTTTTATTATAACTATGTAAAGCACTCGCTGCCCTTTTGATGCTTATTCTTTGCGGTCTCGCACTTGTTGCCCATTTTGTGGCATACTTTTGTGGCCATTTCGGCTATCTCTTTGGCAAATTAAGCTGGGAATGGGGTAAGTTGTCGAACATTGAAGCAAAAAATGTTTTAATATTAAAGATTACAGATATTTTTTACTATTATCCGTCTTTTTAATATATAACGCACATGGATTGCAGAAAAATGAGAAAAACAGTTGCATGAAATGCTTTAATATTTCGCAAAACTACATTAATAGTATTATCAATCTGTTGTCGATATATTTATCGGCTTGGCTTACATACTAAATAGAAAGGTGGTATACATTTGTATTAATTTCACTGTCTTTGTTATCAATAAATATTATTGACAAGCAATCAGTTTAACCCTCTTAAAATTCGCTCAGTTTACTTGACATTTTTGCTGGATTATTAATCGAGATGCCTTGACAAATTCCACATGTCTACTCCATGCTCACCGTGCCTTGTAGCCTAGTTGAAGCCACCCTAAAAGTGGCCTACATGTAATTCCCTCGATTGAAGTTATTCAGAGAGAACGTTGCACATTGAATTCTTTCTTTTGGGCTGCTACCTTCGGCAACTTGTCTGTCTTGACTGTCGACTGCACTCACTATCAATTTGCAACTAAATTGCAAAGCTGTCATTCGTGCAACCAGCAATAACAGCAATGGCAACAAATAAACAGACTCACATTGCCAGCAACAATTTAATACGAAATATTCAACTACGCGACGTGACAACTGGGAATTGAGAGGAGAATCCTTGTTGAGGACTCCACAAAACGATTTCAATGCGCAGGCATTTCAACCTAACCAAATAGTATGCCCCGTTGCACAGTCAACCAACCGCAGGCGGTGCCCCAGTTGAAACCTTTCGAACAAGAGACGGACAGATGGACAGACAACGAGGAGGCAGGCTGACAGCAGCCGCAACCTAATTGAATTTAAATAAAATTTTAATAAAGCAATTAACTCTTGTCCTCTTGTCTTTTCCATTAAAAAGTTTGCATTAATTTGCAACAATTAATAATGCATTAGGGGCAGACAGAGACGCATAGAGACTGAATGAGCGTGACAGAGATGGAGAGTCAGAGTGAGTGTGAGAGGAGCCAAAATGTCAAGATTGCAACCGAGACTGCAACAAGGTCGCCATGCACGGCCAAAGACAACTTAATTAACCTCGACCTTCTCCCGACGACCAGGCCAATACAAGTTGACGTCAGCTTATGTTGGCCAGGCCAGGTCTCCGTTTTGCCAAACAAGCCACGTTCAATGCCGTGTGTGTCCAGGCCCGGCCAGTTGACCATCGCCGTTGCCACATTAAGACATCAATAATAAAATAGTTAATAATGCGTGTGCGTGCAATGTAAATATGAGCATAAAAACAAAATGAGCATGCGCTAATTGCCAATTCACCAAAGCGATCAAGTCCAAGTCCAATTGCCAGTGTCAATATGTTGCTGCAAGTGCGAGCGAGATGGCATCGTTAATTGTCAATTCATTTTTGCGCATGCGCAACCAGACGTTCGATCTGTTGTTCTCCCGTTCACGCTCTCTCGCTCTCTTTATGTCTCTCTCGCTGCTCGTGGCCAGCTGAGCGACACCGGCAGCCAAAAACCCGTTTGGCAGCCTCTCTTTAAATGTTGCACAAGTTGACAACTCTGCGACGACGTCGACGTCGACGCCAGCAGCTGCTGCAATTTCAAGAACCGGGTCAAGGTTATTGCTGCTGCAGCGCTGCTGTCGCCGATCACAGCCAGCGGCAAAGTCAACGTCAACGACAACGCCGCTGTCGACGTCGACGTCGACATCGACGTTAGCATCGCTTTCGCCTTGTTCGCTTTACATTGAAAGTCAAGTTCGTGCACATGTTTGATTGGCATTGGACAGACAGACACTGGCGATTTGGGGGGCTCTGGGGTGGACACTGTACAGTGGATGGAACGTTGTTTTGCTTGATGTCAAACATGTTGGATGTAAATGCAAGCATACAACATGTTTGCAGTCAAATGCACTTGACATTTGATAAAGCTTCATTGATCAGCAGTTTCCGTTTCAGTTTATTTGTCATACATATAGATCGCTTATACAGTAAGTCAAGTAATTGTTTTGACAAATTTCAAAAACTTTTTTTGGTATTAGAAAAAGTTAAAAAAAAAAAATAATAATATAATGAGATTCATTGGGCATAATTATTATTTTAATAAAAAATTAAAAAATTACTTGGCTAACTTCAATATATTAGAACTCCATAAACGTATTGCATTATTTATAATACAGATTTATCAAATGAGCTAGTATGTAATCTAATTAAACCATCAATATATATTTATTTATCATAAATGTAAGTAGTCCCTGGTAGCAGAGCTCTCTAATGCGTTTAATTATAAAATTGAAATAAATATTTATAGTTCACCGCTTAATTCCACTTGCAAATCCTGCCTCCGTCTGCATTTCTTGCCACATCTCAATCAAAAGCCGCACGAGATCCACAATTATAGAGGTATTCAACACTTTGGCAAAAGTCCTGAACCAACAGCAGCTGATGCCTTCATTCAAAATATGAAGGAGCCGCACACTTTAAATTTTCGCCAAGTGCACTTAACTCCACAGGACTCCACAAGCTTTACTTACTCTACATTTTCTCTCTCTCTCTTTATATTTGCAACATTTTCCATTTTAAATATATATGTATTTGTTGTTGTTTGCGCCAGGTACGCACATCAATTTTCATTTACTTATGAAAATTAATAGCATTTTCGTAGAGACGAAGGAAACGAGATAAAAAAGAGGTAGCGATAAGTGAGTTTGTGGCAAGGCTCTCAACCATTAATCAAGCGTCGAGCGTTTGCCACAAAATGAAATTAAATGTCTGTCTTGACTGCAACTGATGGCCGACAAGCGGCGCCACTTGCACTATGCACTTGACTCGAGAACACTATTAAATTAAATGTGCATATATAAAAAATTAAAAATATATAATATTAGTAATTTATTTTCAAGCGGCAGCCATTTTAAATTTATTATTTAAAATGTCTTTGATTTATTTTAAAACGTAGCAAATTTGAGTGACTATAAAAGTCGTTTAACAATATTTGCTTGAATAATATAATTAAAATTACATTTATAATTCAGATTAACGATGCTAGCTTTATCAACGAAGCAACAAAGCAGCTGTCATTCAAAGCTCTTTTCAAAGTCAGAAGAACACACCATGTGGTCATGTGCACAGCATACTCATTCTGTGAGTATGTATGTGTAAATGTAAACGATGTATGTGTGTACTATTCGCACACACTCACAACACACATGTGTTGATTTAGATGCACAAACTTAGATTTGTTGCCACGACGACCCTGAAATTGCAATGACTGAAAGAGGCAGCGATAAATGAATAACTGAGAAAGAGAGGGAGAGTGAGAAAGAGAAAGAGACAGGGTAATAGAGGGAACAGAGAGAGACAGAGAGAGAGAGAGAGAGAGAGAGAGAGAGCTTGTTAGTGATAGTGAAAAAGACAAACAGTATTGAGCTTGACAGCCTCGTTGTGCACTTATCGATACTTGCCTCAGTATTTGCCTTCTGCCTCTTGCCCCTGCCTCCTGCCTCTTGCCTCAACCTTCACCTCTGCCTGTCTTCTGTGGGCTTTGATTTTAATGCCAATACTAAGGCCTGCAGCATATTAACAGCCAAGTGCAACCACATTTTCGCAACAATGCCAAACAGCGACTCAAATGACTCAGTTTCAATTGTAGAACTGCCTCTCTGATAAGGCAACATTTTGCAAGAATAAATTATGACTCAAGTCGACCACAAAACTGCTACGTGCTACCTCTCTCACTCTCTCTATCGCTGTTCCCCTCTCTTTATCTCGCTCGTTCAGTTGCAATCAATTGTCAACACGCAATAGAAACCAAAACGTTTGCATCGATGATCTTGAACCAATTGCAATTTGCTAAACGCTGCCAAGGCCACAGCAGCCAGCCGATTGATGCAAAAGATACATTAAATGTATACATAATAAACAAACAAAAATATAGCAGATACAGCAGGGGTTCACAAGCTAGAATCACTGGATTATTCTGTGTAATATTAGGTTTTCAAAAAATGTACTTTAATTCTTATAAAAATTATCAATAAATTATATTTAAATTCAAAAACATTTTATTGATCAATTAATTTATAAGATAAAAATTGAATTAAAAAAATATTTATTTTACTCCAGTTCAATTTAAAATCCAATTTAGCGGTTGTAATCAAACAAGTATCGAAGTAAATAAATAGATTCATAGAAATAACATTTTTTGAAAAATGTAATAAGAATTTGAATGGAAAATAAATTAAGATACCAAACCATGATCAAAATGACATTCCGCTTGAAAATCGGTACAGTTTTGCCAAAGTAATGACACTTGGAAGTTTCTCAACTCTTTGACATAGCAACTTTACAACAACCGTACAGGTACAAACTTTTCGGTTTTCGGTTCTTGAAAGAGAATGAATTTCACTTACGGTTAGTTTCGGTTAACGGTTCCGATACCGATTGCTGTGTTATTCCCTGATTGTAATGCAATAAAAATTTTAAATCATAATTTCTGGTTAATTTAAATTCGTGTAAGTTCTAATTTAAGAGCCACTGCTGTTTATGATGTGTATGTTATGTATGGTTATAGTTAGTCGTGTGATTTTTAACAGCCGTGCCATGGCAGTGAGTGGCTGTTGCATGCATAATGCGTATGCGTAATGCGTATACGTAATGCACTTGAACTTGCAGCTGCAGTTGGGGCAATGCTGCGTATGCGCAATTTACGCTTGACTTTGCCTTATTTGCACATTGCGCATACGCAACGTTGTTGTTGACCTTAAAAATTAAAAACAACAACGTCGCGACGCTGCTCACAACACCAACGGTGACCGCCTAATTAGACACTCTGAAGCTTCGGACAACTGGCGAGTTGTCAAGTGCATTCAGCTCCTCAGTTGACTGTTTGATTATCAATTAGTTAACTGACTCTGTTGCCAACATGGCGTGTGATGAGCGACCTTAACAGACAGTCCCCCTTTCATTCCACCCCGCTCTGCTATCCACCCTGCTTTGCTGTTGCTGTTGCGACAACATGAAGCCAATGTCAAACAGACACTCATACAAAGTCAGTCGACATTTGCATCTGTCGCGCATTCAAACTAAAATGTTCTCATTCTCAATCTATCTCACTCTCAATTATGCTCTCTTTCTCGCTCTCGCTCTCTTTGTGCATTTAATGTTTATCGTTGCGAGGCGCCAACTTGCGTGTTGTGCGATCATTAATATATATATACATATATGCATGCTCGTAATATATATTAGCAATTACAATTACTCTTTATAGTTTTTTAATAAACTCTGCTTAACCAAATGATGTTGCACAATGTTGAAATATATACATATATACATATGTACAAAATTATTTAAGCCCATTTCTTCAATGGGTTGTGCTATTTATATTTATTAATTATAAAATTAATATAATAAATTATCCTCAATGATCTCAACAGATTTTTTGGTATTTTTAAATAAGAAAGAAAATATAAGAATTCTACAAATATTTGGAGAATTTATAATAAACGCATTCCAAAAAAATCAATCGCTTTAACAGAGTGTATTAATAGAAGCCTTTAAGAATTAATTTAACTAAAATGCTACCAAAAAGTCTTTATTTTAAAGTCAGCAACTGTTATCTGTGCCAGATTTCATCACAATACATATGTTTTCAGCTTAAAGCAGTTGTTGCTGTTGTTGTTGTTACAATTCGTGCCACGCCCACAGAACATTCCGTTGGCCCAATTTCACAGCTGAGCCACCGCGTGTAAACCCTTTCGACATCATCAAAAGGCAAATGAAATAGGAAGAAAACCAAGAAACGTTGACTGTCACATTGCTTTGACTACGTGACAGAGCAAACCACTCAAAGGACCTCAAAGGACACACGTGCCACGGAGCAAAAATATGTGTCAGAAATATGCAACGAAGCAACCCAAGCTTTTATTATTTATGCATTTAAGTCTCACTGATTTCGTGAACAGGTGTCTTGGCCGACTGCACTGCAAAGCTATAAATTGCGAGACGCCAAAGGCGTTGACCAAAAATGGTTGCAAATTGGTTTTTTGCATAGCTCAAAAAAAAACCAAAAGAAAAAGAAGAGAAAACAAATTGTAATTTACGACGTTGAGTCGGCAATCGACGCGTGGCATCATGGAGCTCGTAAATAACAATAAAAACAACACTCGACTGGCAAAATATTTAATAAACAAAACTTGCGCTAATCATTAAATTATGATTAATGTGCCGACAACTTTGGCAGCTAGCCGAAGGCCCCTGTATTTCCCCCATACTCCCGTTGCCCATGCGGCAGCAACACCAAAAACGTGCAACACCCAGGCGAACGTGCCCCGACAATCGTCGACAGTTGTCGTCACCACAAAGACAGTGTGAAGAGTCCTTGGTACAAACTCTTACACACACATATATCTTTGTGTTCAGTTTAAGATATGCCTTGGCATGACCAAAGAACATGATGATTGATATATGAGCATTGCGATAAAATAAATGGCAAAAAGAATTGAAAATTTATTGAATTGAAAGTTGTAGAAAGCAAGTACGGCATGGCAAATGATAAAAAATTATTTTTCTGAATTTGCCAGCGAATGTCACTATTTTAATTTATAAAATAATTATTTATTTTCAATATTAAAGCACTCGTATTCACACAATCAACATTCTCATGTCCTCATAGAACTTTCCACATAAAAGCAACGGAAAGAGGAGAAAATATGAATAAATCGAAAATTGAACAACAAACTTAATTCCGTTCTAAGAATATCTACTTAAGAATTATAAGTACTTAATATAGGTAATTCTTGGACAAAATATTAATTTATACTATCATTAATTATTTTGTTTTTACTAAAAAATTCAATTGTTTACGCTGTCATATTAAATTAGAAATATGTGGCCCATTCCAGCTAGATTTCAGCTTTAACGATTAATAAGTTAATGCTTGGCGCTTAATTTGAGGTTGAAAGCACTTGAGTTGCCACTTGAAAGCGTTTCTTAGCTCTTGCATAATTAAATTGGCCGCAACCGTATTTGAGTTGGTTTTTTATAACATTTTTTATGGCAGGTTTGCTCGGCAAAGTCAATGTCGAGCAAGCTCTAGTCAAAGTTAGCTTATTAAATATTAAAGCAGGCAAAGGCAATTCAGAGACTGAAGACCGCTAAATCCTGCTCAAAAACGTCGACACACATCCTGTCGTGTGTGTATTTTCGATATGTACGATATGTGGTGGCACCACCGATGCTACCACTGCTGATGTGGCTGCCACCTGCAGCTGAATTCAATCTCTTTGCTGATGCTTCGTTTTATTCCATTTGCGACGCGGACAAAGCCAACGTAAAGTTGGTAAATAAGTTAGCAGAAAGGGAGAAGAGAGATGAGGACGAGAAAGAGAAAATAAAATAGAAAGAGAAGTTCAGAGAATATAAAAAGCAACTACTAAAAGTATTATTATTGTTGGTTGCACCTGCAGGTGGTTTATTTTACTTTGTCACGGATATGTTTTCTTAAGACTTTCTATGTCAGCAGCGCAGCACGACATAAGTTGCTTTCAAAGTATGCATGTCGTGTGTGTATGTGTGTGTGTGTGTGGGTGTGTGTGAACATGCCGGAAGTTAAATAGGAAATTTTATATGCTTTTATAACTGGGAACGTGCTTACAAGGAAACCGCCAACCACTCTTCACCACCGCAACCAAATCTCAAAACTTCTAGTTGAAGTTACTGTGTGTGTGTGTAAATGGATGTATCTGTGTGTTGCTTACCTGGCAACAACTTGTTCATTCGCTTGATGAAGTGCCGTTCATGGCTTTTGTGGTTTTCACTGTGACTTTCAAGTGCATTTTTTATACCCAATGAACAGAACCTTGTAAATTAATCAATGCTGTCTGCGAGCTGTCAAGGAACTTTCCCATCTATACCCACAACTGAGAATCTTGACTTTTAATTATGCTACGAAAAATTTATTTATAAAAGAATAAATAATATAAAACAGTAAAAAATTTAAATATCACCTCAATTAACAAGCAAAGAAAGCAAAGAAATTTTACAAATTAAGATTTAGAATTATTATTATTATTTAAAATTTATGGTTTACTTCACACTTTTACACTTTATCAAATAAAAAAAAAAAAAAAAATTCGAATAAATTTTATTAGTATTGGAATTATTCCTTCATATTTACGATTTTGTAAGGCTATCTTCAATAATTTTATATTTTCAATCAGTTGTTGAGAAAAATATATAAATCTGCGTTAACTATGCAAATGATTTTTTAATTTAATAAAAAGAGGCAGAAAAGTAAATTTATTTTATTAGATACGCCTATTTTAATGATATGTTTGATTAACAGTTGCCAAAATATAAATTTCCGTTTTTAACTGTTCACAATATATTTAATTCAATTCAGAATATATTCACTTTATTTTCACAAGAATATGTCTCTTTACTTAAGACTAAAAAAATGTATATGTTTTTGTTTTTGTATTTCTTTATGATTTTTTCTACGATTTAAAAGTGTGCCGTTCACGAGCAGCATATACGAGTCTGAGCTGTAAGGCACATCTAATGTGATAATGCTGAATGATCCATTGGGCAATTAGAAGTTTAATCTAGTTCGACACTTGAAAATCCAATAAGAATCTATATTCCTAGCTAAAGCAATAACACAACCTGGACAAGTGCTGCAGGCAATTTTAGTGTGAATTTGTGCAGCTTAATTACGCTGCATCCTGTGGCCAAAGAACACTTATGCACACACATACAAATACAGACACATGTTTAGACATGCTGAGGGAATTGCCCAGGACCTGTTTGCTTTGAATAGAGGAGCTCAGCTTCATGTACTTGCCTCACATGTTGCACCCGGGGAACTTTACTGTGGCCAAATCGAGCGGCTTCATTTACCACACAGGCTGTGGGGTTAGGGAAGAGGAGAGGAGGGGAGGCAGAAAGAAATGAAGAGAAAAGAGAAGGATTGCAACAGCAGCTCGACAGTTGCCCAAGTGAAGCAACAAGCAAACAAACAAGTTGAGCTTTGGCTGTGGTTGGCACAGCACACACACACACACACACACACACACACACACACTCAAAGTTCCACACACTCACCCACACTCTGAAAGAGTGGCAAAAGTATAGCATAGTTTTCAGCGCCGTCAACTGTGGCCAAGTGTTTGATTAGAAAACTTTCATGTCGGGGTTACACGTCAGAAGTTCCCGCAAAGATTTGGCTAAAAACTTAGCTCTTGTCCATGGTCAATATTTGCCCAGGATACAGGATACACTCACTACGTGTTCCGACGCAGTTTACGTGCGTAGCTTAAATCATTCTAATTGCTTTTAAATTCAAGCCAAATACAACAAGAATCAATCGCACAGAACATTTTTTTAAGGCTACCTCTTTTTATTTTTGTTTTTTTTTATTTTACTCTGCGCAAAATAGCTGAGCAGACACCACATAAATGCCCTTGCACATCCTTACACTTGAGATTAAAATTTTCTATAAAAAAATAAATAAAACTCACACACTCTTCAGCTTAGCTTTCTTTTGTCAGTCGCAAAATGTCAAGTGTATATGTGTGTGTGTGAAGGATCTCCGGTTGTGCATTGACCAGCTTCCTGTCCTTGTCCTGTACCATGTCCTTGCCCGCACGTTTAGCTCTTCGAGCCCATAGACTAAAAACGTATAAAAATGCATGACCACAACACATTTTTCCAGCGGCCATTCAACAAACCCTTCCATCAATTCTCTGTTCCTCACACACACACACAGACACACATACACGGACGGACAAACGCTTATTTCACGACTTTGCCTCTAAAGTGTTAAAATGTTGATTGTCCTTTTTTGCCTCCGATGTGTGTGTGTGCTTGTGGGTGTGTGTGTGCTAAGTGTTTATGCTTTGCGACGCCTCAGACTCGGATATACGGGTATCTCTAACAACCTGTCCCTGTCCTTTCCCACTACTCCTTCTCTCTCCTTTTGACCCTGTAAGTTAGTCTCGTGCGTGTTGCAAATAAATTTTTAAGTAGCATTTGTGTTGATTGCGTTGAAAGAGGACACGAATTCAACTTTATGCTTGCCACACTTTTCAGGCATTCGGCATTGCGGTTTTTTATTTTTTTTCCTTATTTTTATTTTGGTATAATGGGGATAGCCCTTAGCTTCGCCTAGAAGCGTGTTAAGGGTGCTTGAGTTCAGCATTTATCAAGTGGATCTCTTTTTGCTGCTTGGTTAGCAAATTAAGTACAGTAAATGCCTGAAAAATGTCAAATTAAAATGTGCTTTCAATTGCAAATTATTGACAGATTTATTTCATGGAATTCGTTATGATGTTGCTCAAATCACTCAACTAAATAATTTAAAAAGTGAAAATTAAACAGATGGTATTTCAATTGGCAATAAAGTCAAGTAATGGATATTCATAACAATCAACTAACAATGCTGAAATATTAAGTTACTCCACGGTTAAACAGTTAACAGCGCTATTTAACAGTTGGTAACAGCAGTTACAACATACACTTAACAGCTTCTGCTCATTTTTAAGAGAGCATGCCGTTTAACATAACATGTGTCCCCTGCAATTTACCAACAGCTTCTGCTGCTGTCAAAGAGGACAACTAACAGCGGCGTCAAAGCAAACAGCGAAATCACCATGGCGGCCACTTCTTTTCGGCTGCTGCTCTCAGTTGTTGTTGGACCACAAGAGTGTTTCGTTGTGCGGCGGCAGAAAGCAATTGGCAATAGTGCGAATGAAAAGGAAAGAGCATAAGAGAACGTGTCGGAAACAAGCAAGAACAGGCAAGCGCTAGGAATTACTATAGTTCTTGTTGTTGTTGTTGTTGCTTGAAACAAAGCACGTAAGTCTTGTGCATGTTAAAAGCGGTGACAGTCACCACGGGTGAGCTTGCGTATGTATGCGTGCGAGTGAGTGAACTGCCGAAGGCACTTTTAGTGTGTGTGAGTGTGTGTGTGTGTGTATGTGCAGACAATGCAAAAGCAGCGCATTAGCAGCACTGTCAGCGTCGCTACTAGTGTTATTCTTACTGTTGTTGTTGTTGTTGCTCTGACTGTTAATTTGCATGCGGGCGCAGATTTTGTTGTTGACTGTGTTGACTGCATCTTGTGGCCGACTGCAAGAACAATTGCTGATGCTGCCACCGGACATTTGTGGTGGTACTTGTTGTTGTTGTTAGTGGTATTGTTAGCGGTGGCTTGTTGGCTTTAATTATGAGCTGCCCGTTAGCCGAAATGCGTTTTTAACAGCTTGCGCCGCAGCCAAAATATCACAAGAGAAAACTTTAAGCATATGCTGACAATTCCTTTTACCCATGTGTGTGTTAATTAAGTGTGTGTGTGTGTTTGTCTGGATGTGTGTAAGTGCGTTTTTTTTCTGTTGTTAGCTTCACGTTGTCAACATGGCGTATGAATAATGGCAACGACGACATTGGCGCTTCTTTATGTACATAGTAGCAAGAGCATAAGCAGAAGACGTAGAGGAGGTGATATTCATGATGGGGACAGCACAGCAGGTGAATGCTGTGGCAGATGTTGTCATATCCTGGCCATATATGCCAGCATATGCTAAAATGGCCAACAGCATAAAAGTTTGAAGCCAACAAAGTTCTTGTTAAAAAACATTAATTTTTTAATTGTATTTTTCACAACATATATAGTATATATAAAGTGGACAAACTTCAACTAATAGTGAACTTTTCCATGACCAGAACGGTATTGTCCATTAAAACTTAATCAGAAACGGAAGTTCAGCGCACAACTTCCGCCCAACTTTTTCGGACACGCAAATAAGCACCAACAACAAGAAGAACAAATAGGAGAAGGACGACGACAACCAAAGTAAAGCTCTTAAGCAAGAACGTGATGACGATACTATTAGGAGCGTACAAGTTTCAGGCAAATGCCAAAGTGTCCAAAGTGCGGCGTAAAAATTTCAATTTCTAAACATGTTTCTAAATGAAACCGAGACTCAATCAACGAGGAGAAAAGGCACATTTAAAAAAACAAAATCAAAGCAGGCAAAACATTCATAAAATTGTAAAAACAAATAAAAAGAGATATTATTTAGTGTCTTTGGTGTTAGACGACAACAGGGAGTGAAAAAGTCAGTGGAAACTTAGTTTTTATTTAGCAGCCTAAAACAACAACTCACTTGCTACCTACAACAACAGTTGGGTGTGTGAGTGTATGTATTTCTGACTATCTGAATGTCTACGTGAAAAATCTTTATTCCATTTAAAAATGGCGGAATAAACTTTGACTTTTGTTGCGATTTATTTGAAAGCAATAGAAGTGCACACTTCCGTAACTTCCTCCTCTGCAATTTGAGCACAAAGTTTTTCCTAGTGTGCAGTAAAGAAAAGAATAAAATTGAAGAAAGCTACTTTACTTTGAAAGTTTCGACTGCTTGACAATTTGGCTGTGGAAAACTGACATAAGCATAAAATCAGTTTATTAATCAAATAGTGTTATCAACTGCATGGGAAAATCAGACAAAATTCAAATTTATCTTCAGATTTAATTTTAAAGAACAAAATGTGCTTTTATTTATCCGTAAACTACTTTTTTAATTTTCTATATTATAATTTGCTTTGAAATTTGAAAATAATTTATGTTAGCTGTTCATTTTGTTTTCGACAAAAGTTATACCCCAATAACAACGACATTTTCATAAGTTATTCTCTCTAAATTTGTGAAAACAAAAATAACAGTCTCCTAAAAGTAGACTACGAAAATTCAGCTGCAATTGTTAAGAAATTGTGAATATAAAATATTTTTTTATGATTAAAACAACGTCCGGAATTCAGTTCTGTAAACCGTAGGCAAAAAGCTGAATTAATTCCTGAATATCCTTTTAAAAACATAAGTTGCTAGTCGCCACAATTTGCAGCACATCACTTTTCGGTATTCCAAACGCTATTTAAATGTGAAAAGAACTTTTTAAATTATTTGCAGAAAGTGCAACAAGCAAAGTAATGATAAAAAAAACATTTCTCGCAATGAAAAGGCAAACTTCAAATTGCCATTGCCCCATGCAGAATATGCCACTCATCCGTGGCAAACATGAACAACAAGTGCAGCGATCAAGAAGGGAGGAAAGAGAGAGAGAAACGAGTGAAAGGTAGAGGCCTTCTCGTATTTACTTTGGAATTTTTCACCGCGTTACAGTTGCATTTACGGTTACATTTTACAGTTGCCATTGCAGTTAATTTGTAGCTACACATTTTTAATTTCATGCTCGCAGGCAGGAAGCGACTCCTTTCTCCCCCGCCTCATCCTTCCGCTCACTTTTAGCCAAAGTGACCAACAACAAATTCTCCCAAAAGGAAATGAAACAGGATGCAATGCCGCAGTCTGTCTGTGTGCGTTGTATGTGTGTGTGTGTGTGTGTGGTACTTTTTCTTGTTAAAAGATTTTGTTAATTTGGCAACAAAAATTTTTTTAAACAATATATTTAATTTGCATAAATTTGGAAATTTAATAAGAAAATTTCATTTAAGATTTTTGGAATGCAAAAGTCAGAGTGAGCTTATCCTTCCAGTCACGCCCATCAATCAAAAGGGAGTTTTCTGTCCAGGCCTCATTATCAGGAGGCAGGCAACAGTCAACACCAAAAACACATAAAGGGAAAAGAAAAAAGGATGAACGGCAGACAAGAAAAAATTAAGTAACACGAAACGAAACAGGACATACAGGAGGACGTGCTTAGCTTACGGCAAGATTAATTAAGTCCGTGCAACGGGACAACAACGGCGAAGAAACAGACAAACAAAAAATGGCAACTTGAGGCCGTGTGGCAGGCGGATGTTGTTGCCACGCGGCGGCGTCTTGTCTCGTGTCGCCAAGTGCGTGTTAATGTTTTCAGTCTCACACTTTTTTCTTAGCATACTTTTAAGCGTCGCGTGAAAAATTAATATTTCAAAGCGCCACAAAAACTGTGGCGGCTGCTGCGTGTGTGTGAGTGTGAGTGTGTGGCAAGTATTTGCTCGTGCAACAACAAGAAAAACAAACGTAAACAAAAGCAAATAAGCAGGAAGCGTCAACGGCGTCGCCTACTCGTAATAAGCATATTTTAAATGGGTCTAAGGCTCGGCATCAACAATGCGAAAGGATATGGTGCCCACCCTCTCCCCGCCACCTTTCTTTGTTTCTCTCATAGAAGTGCTAAGCAGTGACTGTGAGCACCATAATATGTACTTGGCAAAAACTGTTCTTTGTGAAGCGTCGCTTAAAATAATGTACAAAATTCAATGAGCAAAATAATAAACAGAGCAATGAGCTAGTTGGGTGTCAAGGAAACTAATGGGACATTTGTTATAAATTTTAATTACAAGATATGTCTTAAAAACCAAACACGAAGCAGTTCTCAAAGAAGAAGAGCACTTCCTAATAAAATAAAAAATAAAGTAATAAATTTAATTTAGCATTAATAAAATAAAAATTATAAAAAAATCAAATAAATTTTAAAAAATTTGTTGTTATTTTGCCTTATTAAATTCTAACTAATATTCTCTAATTCCCCAATAATTATTACTATTATTATTCTTATAACCTCAAAAAAATGTACTATTAAATGCAATTTAAAATGGAAAATTAATGAACTGAATCACAGTAGAATTTATGGATAAATCAATGAAACATGAAATGTTCTTTGAAAATGGTAATATTTATTATTTGAATTACTGTTAAACGATTTGATTTTAGCAAGGCGTATTGTAAAATAAACAAAAAAGATAACTAATGAACCAATGATTATATATAGAAATTGCAATATATGTAAAATATGCAAATGAAGGAAGTTCATCTCCATTTTTGACTGTGCTTTTGATTTTTGAGCTAATTTAAGTGATTTTGCTAGCATCCCTAAAGCGTGTGCGTTAATGAGCTCATCCTGTCGTTGTTGCTTGACAATGTCAAGAGAACAATATTGTTGTCTTGTATAATGTTTCCCCATAAATGAGTCAGAGTTTATGTGTGTTATATGTATGTGTGTATTTTCATATGAGAAGTTACTCTTCCTGCTTCCTGTTTGTGCTTTAAGCCAGCAACATAATTGCGGCTTTTTCGATTAATTTAATTTTTGCGTTCGTTGTGAGTACGAAAATCGCTTAAAAGGCAGCATTTTGTGGAATAGAAAAACATTAAAAAGAAGAACACACTTAAAGGATTAGACGCACTTCACATGCGAGCGGACTGTTCACAGTTTCGGCTGCTTTTCATCTTACTTTACTGACAGGGACTTTCCCCCTATTTCCAAAGTTGTTCACTCGAACAAAATGGCCAACATTGACCTTGGAAAATTTTTGGGCATAACATGCTTACTTCCTTTATGCTCGGCTTTTCCTTTCCGGTTATACATATTTATGTATAAGCATTGGCATTTGGGGTTTTCCGGCGGCGCCCAAGAAACTCCAATTAGCCCTAAAATGGATTTGTGTAACACATTTGGGACAGCAACAACAACAACAACGACAAGAGAGGCAACCACACAGACAACTACAACACATACACCCTGGAGATTTGTGGCCTGAACTTTGACTCTACTTACCACTCTCAAATTTACATTGCTCTGCACAATTTATTTTTCCGCTGGCATCCAGTTTCCCGTTTTTGCCAAAATCATTGTCAACTATGTCGCGAGGCTGCGGACAGGCGACATTAAAAACGACACAAACATTTCATTTTAATATCCTTTTTCGGTCTTTTGCATGAATCCGACACATAACAAAAGTAAAAGCAAACAACAGCAACATTGATTCCCCCCAATCTCTTCCCTCTCTCTCTGATCACTCGGAACATTAAGCGTTAAAATATTTATGAGCTTGCCACATACATTCTCTCCTATTCGGTGTAAAACACACGCGTATCACTAATGAATCTGCATTGTGCTAAAATCTGCATTTAAAGCAGCTTTAAGTATTAATGCGATATTTTTATGCGCTTTCACAGAGAGAAATACACACACACAAATACAAGTACGTCACATTATCTGCGTGCAAAAAAAACATTTGAAAAGATTTTTATGGAAATTGCAGCAAAGTGCAATAAAAACCGAGGAATTTATTAAGAACTCTGCACATTTCATAACGTAATTCTTAAATACTTTTTATGAAAATACGTAATGAAAAGTGTGAAAACCAGATTTTATTTAGTTCATTATCATTATCATATTTAAAAAAAATATAACGGAAACTTAAACTTTACGTATATATTTAACATAAATGGAAGGGTTTCTCCTAAAGATTTTTTAAGTATTTTATTGATACTCTCATGCAAAAGATTTTGTTTTTTTTTTAATCTTCAGAAAAATATCTAAAATTGCACAAGGAATTTTTTGTTAAGATAAATCAGTGTTGTCCAAAAGTAGGATAAAGTAGGCAATAAAATATTTTCGTATCACATGAATGTATTTTTTAGCCTACATTGGACATCGCTGATCTAAATGCAGTTTGACCATTATTTTAATTTAACAAGGATTTCTTTAAGAAAAATCAGTTTATAAGCAACTCCAACACTTTTTAAACTCATCTCTTACTTTATTCTTTGTTTCTTACAGGTAAACATTAGTTAAGAACTAATCCAAGCAATCCCCAGGCGGATTGAGAGCACACACACACACACACACACATACACACAGGAGTGTGGCAACATGGACTTGCCCTCGATGGTGCAACGTTCTGGAGATACGTTGATAGTGCGCAGCGTTGTCAGCGGCAATCAACTCTACATGGAGCAGGGACACAATGTCAACAGCAACAGCGGTAACAACAAAAACAACAACAACAACAGCAGCATGCACAGCAACAACACATCGCCGGCGCTGAGCAATGTTGCATCCACATCGCCAACAGTGACAACAAGCGCATTGGAACAGCAATTGGAGCGTTTTCGCTTGCAACAGTTGTTGCAACAGCAGCAACAACAGGCGGTAGTGGCAGCTGCTGCTGTGGTAAACAGCGTGCAACAACAACAGCAACAACAGCAACAGCCACATGTGGTGCTCTCACTTGATGCCAAGGAGGAGGGCTTGCCACAGTGCAAGATCAAGCGTAATTATAGTTGCAACCACTGTGCTTACTTCACACAGAATCCACGCTACCATTTGACGCATCTACGAGATGTGCACGGCGAGAAGATTGTGATCAACAAGTGCAAGCTGTGTCTTTATGCCTCCCGCCACTTTCAGAAGCTGGTGCGCCACATGAAGATGGTGCACGGTTGCACCGACGGCATTCCCAGCGGTCACGGGCAGGCGCGTGGCAAGCGTGGCATGAGTCGTGAGGCACGGAAGCGGCGACTGGAGGAGAGTGTTGGTGTCATCGGTGGACAATCGTTGGCGCATTCTGTGCCAGATATGCCAACGTTGGAGCAGGTCAAACGTGAGTTGCAGTTGCAGGAGCAGAAGCTGCAACGCGACATCGAAGCCTACAAGCAGCGGCAACGCGAAGAGTTGCAACAACGGGAGCAACAACGGGAGCAACAGCTCGAACTCGTCTCCAACTACGAAAGACAATTCCAAGCGACGTTGCGGGATCTCGACGCACGGGAGTCCTACGAACGCCAATCGTCGCCAGCGGAGCCACCGACACCGTCGCCAAGTGGTTCGGCCACGCCACCACCGGCCCTATCATCGGGTGGAGAGGAGCCACAGAACCGTCTGCTCAAGTGCAGCGCCTGCGAGTTCACCACCCTCTATCGCACCCAATTGCGTTCCCACGAGCTCGCCGAGCACGGCAAGACCAAGTTCTTCCGCTGCGACAAGTGCAGCTATGTGACCCACATCAAGGCCAGATTCAGCAAGCATGTCAAGTATCATTCAATGCCCATGATCAAGTGCGTCACTTGCGATTTTCGCACACCCTACAAATGGAATCTGGACAGGCATATGAAGAATCATGGAGGAGCTGGCGCTTTCAAGTGTGCCGCTTGTGATTTCACCGCTGACATTAAGCAATCGCTGACCGTCCACGAGATGAATCATCATGTGCCACCAGTGGGTAATGCCGGCTCCATTTGGCCAAGAAGACAGAACAAAGTTGGAGCTAGCGAGATGTGCGATGATTTTCTCAGTGATTCAGCTGAACTGGAGGATCAATATAACAACAACAATTTGGACGATGATCTGGAGGATGGCGATGGTGGTGCATTGAGCGGTGAGGAGCATTATGGCAAACGGAGCAAATACGAGGAGGATGAAGAGCCAACAGATCTTTCGCAGAAGGGCGGTTGCTCCTCAGACACATCCAGTGTGGGCACCGCCACACCGCGGGCCAAGCGACCAATGCCCAATCTTATTCCCATCAGCAAAAGTCCCAAGGAGTAAGTATTGATCATTAAAGACAACTCATTTTCAATTAATTGATAAATATTAAAGTACTGGAGTATTGGCTTAAGACAACTTCCGATATTACTATATACTTTCCTATCAATAAAAGTAAAATAAAGAGACATTTTAAGTACTTTTCTATCAACTGATGTACCCATTTCCAATGGGTACTCCTTTTTATGTGTCTTAAGGAGCAAGTAGAATTTCGTATAGAAATGAAATCACTCCATTAAGGGAAACTATCTGTAGGTGTAAACCCATTGTTTTGTAGGTAACTTATTATTCAAAGTCTTACCTTCTTCATCTCTTGTCATTCAAAGCGTGCTGAACCTGTCCAAGGACACAAATGCCTCTCGCAGCTCGCTGACAGAGATAGCCTCCATGTTCTTCAATGAGAAACAAATCTCCGAGATGCTGGACAAGTCGGATGTGCCACAATTGTCACCTGCGACGACGATCACCTCGCAGGCATCGTCGCGCAGTCTGTTGGCCAAGAAGGGAGGCTCCTTCTTCGACAAGCTAAAGACGGGAGCACAGCATGATAATCTGATCTGTCAGTGTGGACATGTGGCCAAGTATCTATCCGAATCGATAATACACGGCAAGAGTTGTCAGTCCTCAGCTGTTGTGATTGAGGATGACGATGCAGCGTTGCATGAGGATGATGCGGATGATCGTTTGGAGATCGACGAAGACGATGAGGATCGTCAATCGCATTCGGCATTGAACTTGAGTGTTTCTGGATCGACACGCTGTCAACACTGTCGACATCGCTGCAAATCCTCCACCGATCTGTTGCATCATCTGGCCCAATGTGCGGAGGCCATAAGATGTGCCAACGAGATGTATGACTCGAATTCCGGAGAAAGCGGTGAGCGTCGATCCGATGCGCATTCGTTGCAACAACAGGCGGCGGTGCAACAGCAACGTGTCTGCATTTGGAACAAGGCGGCTAAGGAAATTGCAGCCGCTGTGGTGCATCAGGATAAAACAAATCTGTTGACCAAATCACCAGGCAGTCAGGCTGTCAGCAATGAGGAGAATAGCTACTATGGCGTGGAGACAGCACCCGGCTACGGTGAGGTAAGTAAAAAATAGAAACCGAAACAGCCCATTCCAACTGCAATCCATCCATCCCATCCTCTCCCATATACCTCATTTCAACACTCAACACACAGAATGAAACCTACGCACGACAAATGCGTCAAAATGAAATTTGACTCTCTCATGCACTCCAGGTAACCAAAAAGATGACGCCCGAGGAGGAGGCAGCCAATTCTTCGCTGAAGAAGGTCTACAAGTGTCCACATTGCAGTTTCTGGGCCTCAACAGCATCCCGCTTTCATGTCCACATCGTGGGACATTTAAATAAGAAGCCTTTTGAGTGCTCTCTCTGCTCATATCGTTCCAATTGGCGTTGGGATATTACCAAGCATATCCGGCTAAAGACCATCCGAGATCCCTCGCACAAGACGGCCAAGGTCCTGATGAACGATGAGACCGGCAGGCGTAATTATACCAAGTACAACAAGTACATCACCCTGATGAAAGTCACTGAAGAGGATGGCGATCCCAAGCTCATGAAATCGGGTGAAATGACACCCAATCAGGTGGCATCGTTGGCCTTCCTGAAGGACTACCAGAAGGTCGGTGTTGGCGCTGGCCATGACATCACCCTAGAGCCCATATCACCCAACAAATCCACCAGCTTGGACGAAACACAACTGGCGGATAATCTGATTAGATTGCCATTACTGGCAACCATGATGAATGCAGCAATGGCCAAGCAACAGCATCAGCAACATCAGCAGCTGGAGCAACAGCAACAGGAACAGCATCATTCAACGATGATTACACCATCAGTGACCATATCTCCTGTGAAAAGGACACATCAAGCGCCGCCTGGCAAACCCAGCGATGATCTCATCACTGAAGTGCATCAGGAGGGCAGCGAGAAGAAGACCTTCTACAGATGCCGCAAGTGCAATTTCAGGTAAGCTTACTACCCTCATTCTACTATTAAAATACTACTACTATGAAAAAGCCTTTGATTTCAATTATTTAGAATGTAAAAAAAAAAGAATTAAATATTTTCAAGCTGATGTACAAATGAATCCCAAGATTCTATTTTAATATTCAATTTACACATTAAAATATTTTTTTTTTATTATTTTAAAGCTTTGATAAACAATTAAAATGTGCTAAAAATCGAGAATTATTAATGGTGACATATTCGTATCCAAAGTATTCTGCTGAATCCTGAATTGTATTACAAATTTTAAAATTTCGGCATCATTTAATAACAAGCTGAACTCTTCAGAATATAATCATGTCGATAATAAATTACTGTTGGAAGTTTAACAGTTACTCACCGTCATGCCATCATAAATGTGTTTTTAAGCTCTTAGGAATAAATTAAGCAACCTAATCAAAAAAAAAAAAAAAAAAAAAAAAAAGTTTGACAGAGGCAAAATAAATATGTAAAAATAAATGAAATAAAAAACGGCTTTATATTGGTTGGTCATTTATTTTTAAAACTCTTTCATTCTGTATGCATTCACAGACATCACAATCGGGATGCAGTGCTGGCCCATGTGAAGATCCACTATCAGGAGTCGTGCTTCCCGAAGGGTTCATCGTCTGGCAGCAGCACATCACCATTGCAGGTGTCGGTTAGTTCGAATCAACAGCTCTATATGAACAAAGTATTTGCCGCGATGTGCCTATCGCAACCATCTCCGACGTCGGGAACTAACAACAACAACAGCAATTGTGGCAATGGCCAGCAGCAACATTCCCTTATACCAGCTGGCCTGTTGCAGCGTGCCATTCAAGAGGCACAACACTCACCCACACCCAATGCTAGTGCTTTGAGTGGTCTCGCCTTGGCGTTGGCAGGTGGCAAGTGTCCATCAACGGTAACAGTTGGTGGAGGAAGCTCGACAGCAACGCCTAAAGCAAATGCCGCCTCCATATTAGAGCACGGTGAGCAGAAAGCGAGTCAAAATGAGGCAAGTGCCGACAGTCTGACGTCGCCCACAATCACCACAGCAGCAAGCACGGCAAGATCATTACAAGATCTGCTAACATCACCACGAACACGGCATGGTCAACATTATGGTGATGGAACAACAACAACAACAGCAACAACAACAACTAATTCTAATGCTAATACAAATGTGGTTATGGGTACCGGATACAGGCACGATGCTACTGGCAATAATAGGAAGAATCTATCATCAAGTGGCGGCTACGTAGCATCATCAAATAAACCACCTACCAACAACAACACCACAACCACCACCACCACCAATACATCGCCTATGCCAGTAACTACCACTCCTACTCCTATTTCTACTTTTCCAACTGGTGCTAAGTCTTTGGTTCATACTCTGGGTACCACAACTGTTAACAGTAACAATTACAGTCTCTGTAACAGTAATAACAGTAACAGTAACAGTAACAGTAACAGTAACAATAACAGTAACAGCACATCCAACAACCTCACCGACACTCATTCCCATAATCAAATCATCGCCGGTGATGGTATCTATTTGGCAACGGGTTTACATTCTACTAATCTCAAAACAACGCCAGCCTCGTCTTTCTCATCATCTTCGTCGTCGTCGGCATCGACAATGGCTTCGGCTTCGGCATCGACATCGACATCGACATCGGCTTCGGCATCGTCATCATCCGCATCGCTGGCATCTGCCGCATCCTCGCCGCACTCGTCGCCGCCATCGTCATCGTCGTATTTGCCACAAACGATGACCGGCGTCCAGCAAACGACACGTTTCCATACCCATAGTCCAGGTAGTCCCAGTCTATTAACGATGAACGATACAGATCGACGTGATCCGTCGCCATATCGTTGTGGCCACTGCCATCAGGTGTCAAATTGGAAGCATGTGATCCAGGTATTTGTTATTAATTGCATTTTTCAGTTTGTGTTTTGTCCCAAAAACCCTCAAAAAACAAACAAAAGCGCCAAAATACTAGAGAGTTCCGTCCGCCTTTTCGAAAAAGAGATCAAAGATTGAGCTCGTTATGATCCTAAGCATCGGAAATTGTTTAGGAGAACATGTGGTGTTCAACATGCTGTTTTTTTTAAGTAGAAGAACTTTCAGCTTTAAATGACAGAACTAAACGCAAGGCTCGGTATGACCCTAAAAATTCTTTTGTAAATTCCTTTCGAAAGAGTCCGTAAAATTATTTCTTACATTTACAAAACGGCTTTTTTTTTATAATATAATAGCTTGTGAAATTCCCTACATTCTGGAAAGAATTTTTTCTTCTTTAGATACTGTCCAGGTACTTATTTCGAGGGATTATTTGCTGAAATTATCTCCTACATTTCCTAGGAAGCTTTTAATACATTAGTAACAGTCCATGAAAATATTTGCTTAATTTCCGATAGAGATTTTTCTTCGCAGTCCGCTAAATTATTTTATTAATAGAACACTTCGGCCTTCATCTAAAATCCTTTTAGTTAAAGGTTTCGCTACTGAAAGTCCTTTGTCTTATCACATCTTACCATCTATTGTCTGTAGTCCCCTAAGTAACGCTGGTAAATATGCAAACAACAATTTTATTTTGTACGAAAAACGAAACCTAACGCTAAATGTTACATGTGGTGGTGTCTGGTCTTGCTTTTATATCGATAACGGTTACGATTACGATTACGATTACGATTACGATTATTTTTAATTTTGTTTATTTTTAAGAAATTCATTTTTGGTGAAAGTTTTGCTTGCTCTCGAAAACTAATTGTAAAAAATATGAAATGCATTTACCGATTCGATGCTAACATTTCCCCCCATATAAAGGTGGAACTATAAAAGATCATAATGGTGCGGGTGTTTCAATTGGGTTTTATCCTTATGCCATAAAAATTACACACACATACTATACACGTACACACATTCACATTTATACATGCATACATTGAGATTTGTTGCCTTAAAGGAGACAGCATGCTAATTTTTACCACCTTTTCTCTCTCTCTCTTTCTCTTTCGTTCTACAGCGGCATTGTCGCTTAAAGCATTCCGGGGATATTCGGATCGAGACCCTTGAGCGAAGTTGCAACAACAACAACAGCGCTGCCACGCCCATTTACCGTCCACAGGGCGCTGCCGCCAGCAATGAGTCCCAAGCCCAACACCTAAGCAACAACAACAACAGCATCTATAACAACAACAACAACAACAACAATAAATTGAGCAACAACAATAATAATAGCAATTTGTTGAGCAGCAAACAATTGGAGCAACTGTTGCATTCACCGCTCTCCGCCAGCGCCGCCGCTGTGGTGAATGCGGCAAGTACGCCGCAGGATCTGCAAGCGGCCGCTGCCTATTGGGCCGCTGCCTGTAAAGCCGTTAACGCTGTGGCAAGTGGCAGTGCCGAGGAGTTGTTGCAACTGCAACAGAATGATCAAATCGAGATCACACGTTTACCGGCTGCTGCTGCAGCAACAACAACTTCATCCAACACGGCACAGGATTTGCCCAACAGCAACAACAGCAACAACAACAATACGAAGAGCAAGCAACAAAAGTGTCCCGTTTGTCCATATATATCGGAGAGTAAATCCCAGATGAATTACCATGTCTCGTTGCACAAACCCACACAATACGAGTGTCCACTCTGCACCTTTGTCTGTGCCAAGAAGCAACATTTGAGCAGCCACATGAGAAGTGTCCACCAACAACAACAATTGAGTTCGGCAGGAGCTGGAACTGGAGCAGGAACTGGAGCAAGTGGCCCCAACTCGCAACTGGGCTTGGATTTCAGTGTGGCCCTTCAGCTGGCGGCAGCCAAGCAAATCCAACAATTGCCGCCGTCGGCTCCTCTGGCCATCGATTTGAGTCAACTGCAGCTGGAGGAGAGCTCCTCGGCGCAGTTGCAGGCACAGCAGCAGCTGCCACCTGAATATCAATACAAATTGATCAGTTACTGTCCACGTTGTCCGGCACGTTTCGCCCAGAAGCATAATGATGAGCGGAATGCCAAGCTGGAACTGGAGCAACATCTGGCGGAACATGCGCCCAGCGAGCTGGAGTCGGATGAGGTGCACATTTGTGCCTACTGCGAGTATCGTGCTGGTGCAGAAACTCTGCTCCAACTGCATCGAGCGGTGCACATGTCGCACTACCAGGAGAAGTGCCAACAATTGTATCGAAACTGCAAGGAGGATATCATGTATCCGGCGCCTAAATTGCTACAAATTGCCGGACCCGAAACCATTTGGGTTGTGGACAATGAATTGGGCGCTCAACTGCTGCGACAGACGACCGTCAACTCCTCCACGAATCTTGGTGGCAACTATGATGGCCAGAACTCTTTACTTAAAAAACAACTGGAGTCGGGTAATGGCGGTGGTGGGGCAATTGTGCGGGAACAGACGCCTCCGAAGGCGCAGGAAGCCGAAGAGGATGAGGAACGTCAGAGTAGTACCACACCATCGACAAGTGCTTCAGTGGCAACCAGTGATTTGGCTGCCGATGGCAGCAGCGATGATGCTGGTTCCGTGGATATGCCACAGTCGGCGCCAGCGCCACAACGTTGCCAGCATTGTCCCTACGAGACGGAGCAACATGAGCAACTGCAGCAGCATTTACAGAAGCATGCTTGCCTTAATCCGCCAGCCGAGCAGGCACAGCAGTGTGCCCACTGTGACTATTATGCTGTGGAGGAGGCGGAGCTGGAGGAGCACACGGCGGTGCATTTTAATGCGAGTGAGAAACTTAAATCCGTCGAGTTCTTTACATGCTACGATAAGCTGGAAATAAGTGTGGAACAGGAACCGGAAGTGGAGCAACTCAATGAGGACAGCAAACAGCCGGAGCATAACAATAACCAGGACAATGTCATTAATGCCAATGTACAGCAGTCGGAGAACGAGGAGGAGATTGAGCCGGAGTTGGAGCCGGAGCCGGAGCCTGAACCTGTCAAGAAACCCAGCACAAAGCTCATACTCTACAAAACGGATGGCGAGTTGAGTGTGAAGCCATCGCTCCTCGAGGAGCGCAGCGAGAATATCAGCGATCGTTTGCGACGTCGCAGTTTGCGTGGAAATGCAGCTGGCACGCCCACGGTGCCGACAGCGCCCACATCGCCAATGGAGGAGACGGACAAAATGATACTGGTCAATCCCAAGTCGGGCAAAGTCATTTACAGAAAGTAAGCAGCGACTTTCGATTGTAACTATTTTGTATGTAGCATAGAAATAGAAATCTACAATTAGCTATAATTAATTAATTATATATTATTATAATTATTATTATTATTAATTTTATTTTTTGATATTGTTAATTTGTTTTGTTGTTGCTTTTCAATTGGGTTATCTTGTTTAAGCACTAATTAATATTATTATTTAATTGTTACTAACACACACAGACAGTTGGAACATGTTCCTGCACTTTCAAGCTTAACTTTCAAATATCCTTAAGTTTGTTCTTAAGCAGATGATATCCTTGAAGAGAAGGAAAATGAATAGAAAAAGAGCTTACTAAACGGTGGATAACTGCAGGGATATCAGATGTTATTTCTTGTTATCCTTAAAAACTAATATCTTTTTTAGGAACGGTGCAAAAGTATCTTTTACTTTAATTTATATTTCTAGCATGTAAGCAGAAATGAATCAAAAATTTATATATATTAAAAAAAAAACTATAGTTAATCTGACCACAAACAAAAAACGTTTCATAGAAATCGAAATAAAAGAAGATATAAACAAAACAAATTCAAAATTTAGTCTTGCAACAAACAATTTGTTTTTGAATGGGAACTGTGATTATTATAAAAAAAAAATATAATTTTAATCAAAAAAAGATAAAGGCAAGAATATAATAATATAAACATATATGAAGCTAATAAATTGCAAAATCAAAACAAAACTGTATAATAATTTGCAATATTTGCAATAATATTTGATTTTTTTTACAACAACAGCAGCACATTGTTAATTAAGTAATTAAGTAACTAAATTGTAGTTAATCATTAAATTAAACATTAAATGGCTTTTGTTTTTAACTTCATTGTTATTATGTTTCTTATTATTGTAGCACAGTGTACACTACACTAAAACGTTATCATAAACTATAAGCTAACGAACCGAACACATGTGGAATAGCGGGGCCATATTTAAATAGTTTAAACAAATGAAACAAACAAAAACAAATACAGTTTCAGCAAAAAAAAATGAAAATAAAAATGTATACAGAAACTTAATTGAATTATTATATTCAACCGCAACCGCCTTTGATATACATATACATATACAAATACATATGCATATGCATGTATCTACATATATCTATCTATATACATACATATATAAAAGAATATATTTAAATAGTCTATAACAATAGTGTAAATAACTTAGTTTTGTTTACTACGCACATATGTACATGCATAAATACATCCTACATATGTATACGTATATATGTATGCATGTATGTACATATATATATACACACACACAAATACATACACATTTACGGCATAAATTTAAACAAAGAAAATGTACAAAGCAAACAAAAAATTGTTAATAAAAAAGGAATCAAATAATAATAATAAAAAAAATACAAAATACACAAAAACAATTTGCATTTACAATTTTTAGCTGTTTCCTTTTGACTTTCCAAAAAGTATGTAAATTAATGGCATTTGACTTAAACAACAATAACAATAATTATCAGAACAAAAAGAGTTGGGCTCAGAGTTTAGGCAAATGTTTATTATTATCTTTATTGTGAGTTGTGATCGTTGCTCGCAATGATCACAGATGATAAAATGTATTCAAATTGAACATATTTTCAATTAAAAACTTTATAATTATCATTAATAGTGTTTTTCTTAACTGGATTAAGGATTGATCGTCAACAGAGTAATCGAATAAAATAAACTTTAAGTCGCTTCAGCAAAATTACAGCTTTTGAATTTTCGCTGTATTTTTACATCACTTAAAAAATTCAAATAGAAGGCCATGAAGTAACCCAAACCTTAAAAGGCTCTACGAAACAAACAAAAATACATTCCTGTTTTGATCTTTGTAGTGTGCACAACAAAATATTTGTTGCCAATATTTTAAATCTTTTGGAACGTATGGTTAGTATATTGGAAAACTTTTAAAGAAAACAAATCTAATGTTTTTTTTTTTTCAAAAACTAGCTCCCGGCGTCAGTGCGGACACTCAAGGGTACATAATTGGAAGCTGTTACTATCTCTTAGATCCATTTCCTAAGGCCGACTTACCTTTTTCCGTAAGCTCTCAAAATGTGTTGGCATCCAGGTGGCTGCTGCGGTTCACCCGCGTCCATTCAGTGCACAAATTTCTGTTATAATTACTGGACAGGATGTGCAACGAGTCCGTGTTGCCGGACCAGCTGCTCTCCGTGCTGTCCGCCGTATCGCGGTTGTTGTGGTGGCCCCCGCTGTGGTTCATGCTAAAAATGGAGCTGGCTTAGAAGGAAAATAGGCTTGATGGCACCAGGGATAAAATTTAACAATTCAGTAGTATGTAACAAGTGTGCAATATTCAATAAAATCCATAGTTTATATATAAAGAATTTATTTATTTCAAATATTTTTAAGGCAGATTTGGTCACTTAAAGGGAAGGGGTCGTGTTAAAATTCTGTTACCTGTATAAACAGTACCGTCTAAGCTTATTCAACCAACAAGTTATCAAAATCGTAAATCATTTACGTATTAAATGCTATTCATACCATTTCTATCATTTCTTGAACTTTAAAATATTTCAACGACAAACTTAATTGGATGGAGAACGCGCCAATTGATAATCGCGTCAATAGATAATCGACTTATTTTAAGGAGTAACCGATGATTGTGAAACAAGTTGGCAGCACCAGCGGTTGTGGTAATGTTTTATAATCGAAGTAGTCTATCGGAATGGCAATTACCAGATAGCTCCTCACTTAACTGATTTGTTATTTTGCAGTAAAAATTGTTGTTAGGACGCGTTGCACCTGCCCACTGACACATGGATACGAAGTCCAACGATGACTCTGGTGGCAGCGACTCTCTCGATAAATCAATGCAGAGAAAGTGTGTAATGGTCGAGACAATGAGCGTAACGCCTGAGCCCGCAGCGGAGACAGAAGACAACAGCAGCAGGGATTCCGCTGCACTGCAAGAGCAGCCGACGTCAGGTGAACCAGGGACGGATGCGTGCGGCGCAGGTGACAGTTCAACTGCATGCAAAGCAACAGCAACAACAACAACAAACAGCATCAATAATAACACAACAGCTGCGAGCGCTGCATTCGAAACGAAAGTAAAACTCATTTCGCAGAACCTCAAGGAAACAAAGCTGGTTGAAACGGATGTGACTGAGTCAAGTACATCGAACGAGGCTGATGATGAGGCCGCTACGGAGGATCCCAATTCCACAGACGACTGCGATAGTCGTTTGAAGAAGGTGCGTTTTCATCCAGACGTCAAGGAGAACGATGGCGGCAGCAATCGTGTGAAAAAGAAATGGAAATCCTCTCAGAACCACGGAGGAGATGGTCCAAATCTTGGCTGTGATGGCATGGACATGGATGAGGATGAACAGCTCGATGCTGATGCCGATGCTGACGAGGAAGAGGAGGTAGAAGAGGAATTCAATCTGGACAAAACAATTGCCGAAGCGGAAGACTACTTAAAGCAGCATCCGCTCACATTTGTCAGGCGTATCGAAGAGAATGGAGAGCGATTACGAGATGGCCTGCTAAACATCGAGGATATGTCAAAGATGGTGGACGAGGAGGTCGAGGAAGAGAACAACGACAGCGATGGAGATTTCTATAAAAAGTTTAAGCCAGAAAATGGCATCGAACGTGTCCTAGGCAAAGAGACCAAGGCGGGCAAAGTAAGTATCCCATAACAAAATCGACAATTATTTGATAATTCATTTATTATTTATTGTTTTGCAGGTGGAATTTCTGTTACGCTATGAGAATCAGGGAGGTCTGTTCTGGGAATCGGAGGAGTACATTCGACGTATGTGTCCAACGCTTTTAAAGGCCTACGAGAAAAACCGTGAACGGCGTCAACAACGTCTAGTGAGTTTGTTTATTTCTAATAAAATTCATCAATTCAATTTGAACTAAACGCAATCTTTTGTTACAGATGCATCACGTTGCTAAACGCCAGAGCCTGCGTCAGAGATATACGGATTTCTAGTAATGTATACAGATAGCTTTTAGGTCTTGAATTAGGTTCCGCAAATAATTGTAACATTTTTGTAATATGAAGTAAATTGATTTTCCTTTGTTGAAACGTATTTTGTTTCTGTTTTCACCCTACAGTCCAGTGCTGCTAACCTTTTTAAGTGAAAGATGGTTGTTTCTGGCTGGAGAGCATCTGAAAAATAGCTGAAATAGCGATGGAAAATATCTAAAAGAAAACTAGCCAACTTTTTTCAGCACGGCACAGCTGATTTACAAATTTAGTTCAGTGCTGCCAGCTTGTTTTAGTAATGAAGGCGCGTTTGCTTAATTTAAATTTTAAGTGATGCAAATTACATATTGAAATAACTTTGCAATAAATTAATAATTTCATGAAAATTTTAAACGCGAAGTAGGATAAAATAAAGGCAAGCATTTTGACCATCTCTAATAGGTGGCGTATTTATGTTTTATGTGGCGACACAGTGCTGAAACATCGTTTGTGTCTATGCACCTATCGATATCATGCATTATTGCTATCAATAATAACAGCAAGTTGCTCGAAATTATTATTATTTTTGCTGACTTATCATATTTAATTTAGTTTCCTTCATATATTAAATTTCTGCTACTAACTATTTAACTAATTGGCACTTTGTCATTCAGCTGATAACGCAAAACATCGCAATATCGATATCTTAAGTATTGTCGCCGATAGCTTGTCCAATCGATACAACATCAACAATCCTAGTTCTAGTTTGACGGACGCACTGTCTAAAAATTGAAAGTAGAAATAATTAATAACTCTATGTGCAAACGTGTGCAATCATTGCAGCATACACGCATCTCGATACGAGATTGTGGGAATCCAAATAATAAAGTTAATCACATATTGGCCGACTTAGAGCCAGAAAGTGTGTCGTCAGAACAAAGAGAAATTTTGTGCGTGTCACTGTCCGTCATCCTCAAACCTCTTGAGGGCACAACGCGCTGCGATCAGTAACGAATCGACGGTAAACGTTGTCAAAGTCCCCGCCTACCCCTACCACCTGCTTAACAAAATGCAATAGACTTTGCCCACATTACAAATTTTCATGAATATCTCTAACTACGACGGCAGGTGAAAGTCACAGTTTTAAGGTAAGCATCAAAAATATCAAACAATACACCACTGATGTGCGTATTTTCACCCTATATTATGTAGGTACATTGTTGTTTTTCTATGATTTCCTTGGGAAATGCGCAGATTGAATTTTGCTCTTGTATATGCAATAATTGTGTGTGGGATTAAGGGTTTGAAAACAATCATTTTCACACTCCATTTGGGGCTCTTCGAAAAAAAGGTTATAATTAAATAATAATAAGTTTAAATAATAATGTTTGAGCTTTATAAACATTTGGCATGTATCTGTTAGGCTGTGGTTTAATTTGCCTGAAAAAAGCTTTTACTTTCAATTAAGTAATAATGTTAGTTAACTGGCAGACATATTAGTGGTATGAATAATTAACTCTTCTTGAGAACAATTATATCGATCAGCTGTTCAAAGTAGTGTGCCCATTATTAGTAAGTAAATAAGGTAAACACTTTAAAGTTTAAACATTTAACGAAATTAGCCATGAGGCGTTTATGGAATCTTAAATTAAAAATATCACCTCAGTTTACATAATGGTATAATAAAAGCCTTCAGTAGTTTGAGCATAATCAAACGTAACAAAAGTAGCAAACATCTTTTACAAACGCAACTTTAATTACTTTGCAAAAAAGATAAGTTGATAGGTGCCTCACAATTTCATGAAATGATTTTCGTATAAACTAAGCCAATTCATTTGTACTTCAGTGTTAATAATCCCATTATTATTACTGTTAAGTCTGTTGAGCAGTGCAAGCATTTGTATCGATGTGTTATCGATACACGCTCTTGTCACTTGTTATGATATCGTTCACTGCACTCTCTACCTGTAATCTCCGCACTTGCCCTGCGTTTCAATCAGATAAATGCTGTCTCTAAAAATAGTAGGCAAGTTTGCTGCAGCATGCAGCTGCTGAACGTGAGAATATAGTTGTCGCCGTCGGTTTATCTTTTGTCATAGGTCAGAAATGGACAAGTCACTAGTGCGTAGTTAATCTTGAAATCACACAAAACACAAAGGAAACAGATGCTGCGCAGCGAACGAATCATTGTTTTCTCGTGAACTTGACGTTGACCGCTGGACTTTTGTTTATTTGTTAAATGCGCGAGGCAAATGCAGTCGTGTCTCTTCAACTCAGTCTGATTTTCTTCTCTTCTGCTCTCTTATTTTTTTGGCTTTCATTGTTTGGTTCGTTAACCCGGCGCAGCAGAGGAACAACTACGCAACAAACAAAAACACATAATATAGCTAACGAATTGTAGCAAATACTCAACTTGGTTAAAGAGACATGCCGGAAGAGGAGCCATCGCAAAACCAATGGATGAACAAGAAGATCAACAACAACAACAACCAGAAGAAGAACAACAACAGTCGCAGTTGCAGTCGAATGCTAACGATGTGACCGTGGAACAGTCTTCTGAAGAATCACAGCAGCAGCTGCAAACGCAGACAATGCCAACAGATCACATCGCAACGGAGCTATCGGCTGAAGAGGCAAGTGTAACCACAAAATATACCATATACTAATCAGTGTTGCCAATTTTGAACAATTAACAACTTGAAATAAAATAAAACTTGATTTTCATGTTTATCAATTAAAATCCTCATTATTTGGTGATAATAAGTTTCTTATTCTTTAAAGTGATTATCAGGCATTTTTATAAATTGCTAACTAAATCTATAAATCCAACTTTAATTGTATATTTTCAAATAAATTGTATTAAATTTTTCATAAATCTTATAAAATATTATAATTTGAAATCAATTTTTAAAGACTGACTTTTGCGACTCTGAAAAATCAAATCGCTGTGATTTCAACTTTAATAATTTATAAAATCAGGGAATCAAACCGAAAGAAATTTAGGTTACGGTTTCGGTTCCGGTTCGTCCCGAAATAACTATTTCGGTAAAAGGTTATATTTCAGTTTTTTTTCTTTCGGTTCCGGTATCAGTACCGGTACGTAACGATACAAAAAAATCAATTTTGAAAAATTTTAAATATTTTTTTTGAACGTATTTCAAAATATTTGAATGCAGAATGTATTAAGAGGCCAAATCATGATCAGTTTGAAAATCAGTTCAGTTTTGATCAAGTTATTACAGCTTAAAGTTGGTCAGACTGCGGTTTTAGCCACTTTACAAGTCCAAATTTTCGTTCAATTTCACATGATTTTTTACAAAATATTGAATGGTCTCAGAATCAAGTTTAAAGTGTTGTTTTATACTAGTTACGATATAAAAATAATTAAAAGTGAAAACTTGCGATTTAAAATTTTTAATTTTCAAAATTTCAAAGGGGGGACCCTTAGCATCGAAATCGAAACTTGTTTGAAAATAATTAAATTTTCAAAATGAACAAAAATTTAATACAGAATGAATTTAGAGGCGAAATCATGATCAAAATGACATTCCGTTTGAAAATCTATTCAGTTTTTATCAAGATACGAATACATATACACATTGTCTAACTGTCTAGCTGTCTTTGCAGATTCGCGCCCGTCGTCTGCGCACCTTGGCGGCCAGAAACAGTGTCCTTAACCCAGTTTCCGCCCCTTTGACCGCCGAGAAACCACAACGGAACGTGTTCAAAGTACATCACCAAATGAATCGCGTTTGGTGCGCAACGTTTTGCCAGTTCGAGTGGCGTGGAAGCTAGCAATTTAGGCGATAAAGCGGCGATGACATGGTCGGATCTTACCAGTAAACCTGACAGCGATGTCGATATGAAATCAGTGGCATCAACTCCTGTACAAGACGTGGAAATGCTGCCCGCACACCATGTGTCTGCCCACAGTCTTGCCGATCAATGTAGAGCCAAAATACAACAAATGGTCAGCAAGACATCATCCACAGTCAGGAATCTGGATGAGCGTCATGAGCAGATGTTGTCACGTCTGTTGAATGCCACTTGGAATGAGTTTGGCAGTGGTTCCATTATTTGTGCACAGACTGCCAGCTTTCTGGAGCAGTATCCAGCTTTACGATTTGACTTTGAGCCAATTATAACGAATGTGCTGCTCGAGACCGCTTTTAAGTTCTACAACGACGAGGTGGAGGACAGCTTCAAGGTGGAAAATGAGCCAACCCTGCCCGGTTTGGGGACACCAATGGCGCCGACGACAAGAATTCTCCTCAGCCAAAAGATCAAAAGCGATGACACTGAGGTTCAGGAAATCTTGGCCAATGCGGTGGCTGTCAGTGGCAACACCGAAGAGGATCAACGTGCCAGTGCCACGCCCAGCCAAAGCGAAATAACGCCCAGCGACGCATGTGTTGCCTGTGCGGTGCCCTCTCTTCAATAATGTGTAACCACATCCAAGCACAATGTGATGCTTCATTTGCTCCGTTGCTATCAAAACTATCACACCGAGTGGGAGCGAGTCAAGGGCAATGATCAGGCACAGACTGCCAGCACTCAGCAGGTCTTAACACTGGCTTTTAAGAGCATCATGCGTGTGGCGGTTCTTGTGCTCACCGATAAAATCCATCAGAATCTGAACTTTCCGCTGGACCAATCGACTTTATTGGAACTCATGTATATGGATCGTGTTAGCAGGCCATTCCTCATCGATCTGGTAGCCGAAACGCATCAGCAGCGTGAGATTTTGATAATATATTTGGTCAGGTGCTGCGTGGTTTATTCAGTGGCATGCAACGTAACATTTGCAGCTCAAGATAAACACACAACAGATTGAATGGCTGTCCAAATTGGTTGTCATCAAGGTGGGCAATGCGCGTCCCATTGCGGATTTGGTTTCACGTCAACCCAACTATATACCGCATATGTGCACAAGATTCCCGGACGTGAATTGTCAAATGCAGCTTCCTGGGTCCTTTTATCCGTCTCCCTTTTCGCCGAAGAGAATGTCAAGTTTGCCGAGTTTAGCACCAAGAATAAGCTGGAGGATGCCGCCACATCGCGTCTACGTTGGGTGAGTAACAGAAATTCATGCTCCACAAATTTGTTTCTAAATTTGCTTTTCGTTTTAAGAACTACACTCGATGAGAACTCACATGCACACGGTTTTCCATTCGCTGTGTGTCAATGCGAGCAGTCGTCCCAAGACTTTGGATTATGTGGCCAAAATCCTGCGTCATAACGATCGTCGTGTTCAGTTTGCCAGCGATGAGAAGCTGCTTGCCCGCGATGGCTTTGTCATTAATCTGATGAGCGTGCTCCAACAACTCTCTGTCAAAATCAAACTTGATCGCATTGAACCCAATTTCCATTATTACAACAATTCCCTGGTCAACATTGAACAAGACACAAAGATTCGGTTTAACGAGGAGGAATATAAGAGCTTTTTGGCGAGAGATTTTGCTGCTCCTGTGCAGAATGTGAACTTCCAAACACAATGCTGGTTCCTCACCCTTCAGGCCCATCATCTGGGCTATCTGCCGGCCATTCAGCGATATCGGCAAAAGGTACGCGCCATCAAGGAGCTGCAGAAGCTCATTGATGAACTGGATCACACTAAGCCACATTAGGTCAACTCGCGCTGCCAATCGCAACAACCAGTTCAAGGAGCGCTGGGAGAAGCAGTTACGCAAACTGAATCGGTAAGTTTTAGAAAGTTTTGGCCCGTATAGATTTCTGTTATTCATATTTGTTTAATTTTACAATTTTCCACTGTATCTGTTAATTCTTATATGCTTTACATTTGTCTCTTAAACAGCTCAAGAGACATGCAGCGAGATAACGCTACTTGATCCGGCGCTGTTGCAACGCTGCACCGAATTCTATTCAACCGTGTGCGAGTTTATGCTCTATCAATTCGAGGTCGTCCAGTTGGGGACCTTACATCTCGAAGCTGCCAGTGCAGCAGCTAAAACCGACTGATGCATTTTCTGCACTGCGAATGGTATATCGATGATATTGCCGAGTTTATATTGTTGCCGTACGGCAGCATGCCAATATGGACATTCGACGGGGCATCGATCATTCGCAAAGCTATTACTTGCAGTGCCTCGTATCCATTTGTGGCGCGGCTCGTTCAGGTTGATTGGCTGTTCGCGCGTGTCAATTAGCTTAATATACTCATTATTGTTAAGATTCTTGACCTATTAGTTGATTTCTTATATAAATTAACAATAAAATAAATTGTGAGTCTTTGCCAGATCGATATCTAACTAGTCGGAAAGGCTGTAGTCGAGATCCCGATATAGGATACCGTTACTTACTTCAATATATATAAAAGTACTTTAAAGAAATATACTTGTTTTGCACTGAATACTTTTTGCTCATAACTACCGTTCTGCTTGTCCGATCTTGATGCGATTCAGTGGGATAATAGATAACGTTAACTATCACAAAAAACGAATACTCTTAATTACTGTGAGTGTGGTGGTTTTCTACGCTGTGCGGGAGTCGGAAGAGGGCGTGGTTTAAATTTAAAAAAACTTGATCTGAGTGGGTATATATGAAGTCTGTAAGTGAAAGTTTGGTATCTCATCTTTTATGTCTCAGAGATCCTTTTGTTCATTCGGACAGACGGACAGACACACATGGCTTTATATCAGCATAAGAGGTCGGAGATGCCGGGTATAAAAACTAATCGATTTTGGATACTAAGAGAGTTTAAGACAATCAACTCCAATTTGATAAAATTCCAAGTAGTTTTTCAAATAAATAACCTGTCTAATCATTTGAAATTTGTTGTTCATTGCAGTTGTAAATAAACGCAATTCCTTCATCACTAAATGCAAAACTGGAGTTGTTAGACTCCAGCAGCAACATTTGACACCATTCACTCCTGGCAAGACAAAGCTTATCAAATTAGAAGTTTAGGCTGGACGTGTGAGGAAATGGTGCGGGCTGTTATGTTGTTCGGACGAGCGGGGGTGGCCGGAGAACCCGCTCGTCTACTCAACTGACTGACAAAACTGCACCGTTGCGGTGCATCAGGCATCACTATGGCATCGTTACCGTCCCCACTGGACCATGGTATTGTCGCAAATGCGAGTCTCAGGAGCGCACATCCCGTGTACCTTTGTAGAAAAGATTTGCCCCCTCGAGATGGTGCCCTCAAAAAGACGGATACCAGCAGTTTGGGCCCATGTAGTTTGTGCCTGCCCTGTATGCGAGATACGATTTGGTAATGTGACCTATGGAGCCCATTATACTGACATTAATACCGCAGGAACGCTACCTCGAAAGAGTGAGTCACATTTGAATGATTAAATTTCCTATTTAAATCCAATCACTAACTTTATTCTATTCATTCAGCTTGTTATATTTGCCTGGAGTTGGGAAGCCAAATCATTAATGTCAGTGCTTGTATGCAGTATAACAAGGCCAATTACAAGCAACAATTCCATGTGACCTGCGCCAAAGCAGGACTACTCTGCGAGGAGGCTGGCAACTGCTTTGGATAATGTCAAAAAATACTGCGGTTGTCAGCATCATTATAGTAAATTGGTGCGTATGTGGGGCTTCAATTGATTTAATATTATTCACTCATGCCTTATCATATATATTGCAGAAAAGGGCGGAAACTGTCAAAACCATGCCACCTACAAACCCGTACAACATGACACCTCCTGCCGATTCGTATATCTGCTCGAGAAGAAATCGATTCGAACTATGAACTCAGCATCCACCTCAGCGACAAGCATCAAAATCACAAAGCAGCACACTGGCTGCAAGCTCTACAACCATTTCAAGCGGCGGTGGCGGCGGCAACGTTTCATCCTCATCCAAACAACGAAAGTCAAATGCATCAGGAAATCTTCGTTGTCATCAGGCAACAATTCGGCGACGTCAACGGTTCTGCCAAATCCCATGACTCCTCTAATGCTGAGTTGCTGGGAGTACGTCAACTGCCGGCATTTTCCGCAGCAGCAGCAGCAGCGGCTCCAGCAGCAGCAACAATAATGTCGTCAGCAGCCAGCAACTAGCAATATCAGCGGCAATGTTACGTCATCCACGCATGCCAGCAGCGCTGGCAATAACCTGGCGGTGGCAATACAATCAGCAGCACGGTACCTGGCTCTGGAAGTAAGCGGTTGCAATGGGACCAATTCGAAGCGCAAGTCATCAGCCAGCAGCTCGAGTGGCAGCTATAAGGATAAACATAGTAAAAACATTGGAAAGCAGTCGAGCTCTGGTTTATGCAAGGACAAGGATAAGGATGGTGGCAGCAATTCATCGAGACAATAGTTTTTTTCTCCTCATCAGCCTCATCGTCGTCCTCCTCATCCTCGCGTCGTCGCGAGAAATCCTCAAAGTCATCAAAACAAGGCTCTAAAGAAAGCCGCCGCAGCCACAAGCAGCAGCAGCAACAACAAACAATATTGCTGCAAAAGCAGCAGCAATATGCCCAGCGCCTCCAGTATGCCGGCCAACAGCGCCTCAATTCGCATCCCAGCGCAGTGCCACATGTGTCTGCAGTGGCAGCAGCAGCGGCATATCTGCTGCCTTATTGGGGAGCACAGTAATCATGCCCAGAACCTGAGCACATCGGCTCCGACAAGTTCAGCGGAGCGTGCTTTGGAGAACTGCAATTGGCGAGCAATTTGGGCGGCGGTTTGGAACTGAGTTGCATGCCTCAAGCAGTAGCAGCAGCAGCCACGTCTTAAAGGATTCATCCGGCTGTTCCGGGAAATAGCAATACAAGTAATTTAGATAGCTCGGGCGCAGGTTCGTCCCACAAACAACAGCGGCAATAATATTTGGCCCAAGTGGCATCAGCAGCAATACTTCAACCAATTTAAGTAGCAGCAGCAAGTCACACTCTGTCTGTGGCAACTGCATCATCGACAACATCATCCAGTCAACCATTAACATCGGGCGGCTCGTCGGCTTCCAGAAACGCAAAGCGGACACGGCCAAATCAATTAGCAGCCAGCTTGGATGATCACAATAGGTAACATCAGCTCTATTTTACATTAGAAAATCAAAACGAGAACGAACAAACTAACCCAAGTTTTCAAGAAGCTCACTTAAAATGAACTCCTTATATCGTAATTAGTCTAAAACAACACTTTAAATTTGATTTTGAGACGTTTTATTTTTGGTTAAATATCATAAAATATATGCAAACAAACCTTTTGACTTGTAAAGCTCCTAGGACAAGGGGCTGATCAACTTAAACTTCCATAACTGTGTCAAAACTCAACCGATTTTCAATGAGATATCACTTTGATCATGGAATGGCCTCTAAATTCATTCTGCATTTAATTTATTTTATTTTGTTAAAAAAACATATTGGCCTCTTGAATCTCGATTTCAATGATAAGGTCCCCCTTTGAAATTTTGAAAATGAAAATTCTTAATCTCAAGTTTTCACTTTTAATCAACTTCTTATGTTATAATTAGTATAAAACTACACTTTAAATTTGATTCTAGACGTTTCTTTTTTTGTAAAAAAATCATGCGAAATATGACAAAAATTTGGTTGTATGAAGTTGCTAGGTCAAAGTCTGACCAACTTCAAACTTCCATAACTTTGTCAAAACTGAATCGATATTCAAGCAGAATGTCATTTTTTTAATCATAAATCTCCTTATTCATTCTGCATTCAAGTTTTGTAAATTATTTTTAAAAATTTTTTCTCTAGTTAAAGGGAGTAAAATCAAACGTTCTAGTGAAGTCTTAAAGTTATGTTACCAACTTCGATCGGTTTATACCCTTTAACTGTTTCAGTTTCGTTTTGTCCCTAGTTTAAACTAAGAAAAATTAAAATTAATACCACTTTCCTGCCTGCAGCTCATTTCAGGATATTATAAGAGTGCGTGACGTTGACATGCCACTTCAACTGATTTCGAAGGAAATTGAAAAGAGCTCTCGAGCAGGTATTGAATCTCAAAATTGTTTATCTTAAACTGAATATATAAAAATAGTTTGAAGAACAGGAGAGAAACTCTTGAGTTATTTTTGGTGGTGCTCTCTTTGGTTTTCCTAAATTCTCTTATTCTCTGACATTATTTCAACCGGCTACATTGTTGCCCATTGGTGATGGTCTTCTAATCTTGCACTTGTCACCACAACTTGTCAGAATTATTGGCGTTATTACCGTTTGCTGTTATTCCTCTCTGTGTTTATTCCTCACGATCTCTCAGTTGATTGGAAAAGGATAAACTAAAATAGTTGCATAGCTCTATAGTCATTCATACACTCCCCAACAGACAGCCAATGGCATAGACCTTGCCAACCTTCGTATCATATTTATAAGTAGAAATGCAATTATTATTAATGCATACACCTTTTCGAACATCTTTAAATATTCAAACACAAGGTGTGCGTCAGTATATGAAAAATACACAGTCTATATAATATATATACGAGGTGTTGTTGTTTTTTCTTGTTTTCTTCTCTTGTTTTTCTCAATAATACTCTTTTACAAACGAACTAAATGCGGGTATATGAGTCACATGAACGAGGCATTGTATTTATAAGTATGAATATCAACCTATTATTTGGTTAAGAAACCGGAGGAAAAACAAATAATTTGTTAATATATTATTTAGATTACAATTTACTATCAATATATTTCAATGCAAAACTATATATTTACTGTATTCTTCAAATTGTAATTAATATGTAGCGCATGTGTAACTCTCTATGATGAGGACATTTTTTGATCGGATCAAGCTCGAAAAGTAAATCTCACAGAAATCTCTGAATTGAATCGAGTTACGGTTACAAGTTTTTTTTCGTGTTCTACTTCAAAATAATTAAATTCATATATTTTAAAGTGCTACACAATAAAAATATACAAAATTATTTTTTTCCTTAGTGTAATCCCCTAAGCTAGGGTATTCTGTTATCGTTACTCAGAAGATATTTCTTGAACTTTTGTATTCTTTTTCCATCAAAATTACATATATATGTAAGTATATTTCTGTGTATTTCCTATTTCTTTTTGCCGATTTGATTAGTGTAGATTGACGTGCCCATGCACCATTAATATATTTTAATGCAAAGAAAAGATATGCAAGCCAAAATGTTGTAAATAGAAATAGGAAATTTAATTGAATGCAAATGTTAAGGCTAATGGTGATGACAACCTAACAGAGAGATAATTATTGATCATGATCATAAAGCGTACATTACTCTGAGGTTTTGGACAACTCCTACAATCTGCGTAAACAAAATTTCTAATTTTCTTGATAGAAATTTGTAGGCAACGTTATTATTATACTAAAGCATAAGAGAATATATACGAGTGTATATGATTTGATTTGTTGGGCGTGTATTATTCACATTGTTTTATTGTTATTGTTGTTGTTGTTTATATAGTCATCCCTATCGTTTAGAAGCTATTTCGGCGACAAAAGACTCGTTGTCATTGTCGCTATCGTCATTTAAAATGTGCAGACGAAGATTCTCAGTTTTCTCTGGAGTCCACATATGCCCCCCCATTCAAAAAGTTGACAATTTCTAGCGCGCTCAGTCGAAAATCATTTGCTAATCGAAGCCAAAAGGCTCTAGTAAATTAAGAAATCAAATAAAATTTTATTGCGAAATTTTATTACGAACGAAAGTAAATATACATACATACACACCATGCCTCATACATATATACATCACTGAAATAAATGTATATAATATATATATAAATGCGATGCAGAGTCTCTGATAATATCGGTTAAAAGCTACCGCAAAATGCATATGATGATTTAATTTTAGAAGCGACATAAAATTTGCTGGCACACATTTTGACACAACAACAACGAGGAAGAAAAAACGAAGAACAGATAGAAAAATGTAGTTGAAACCATTGGGAACACATTTTCCACGTACTGTGTTATAGATCTGTTTTTTAGAAAAGAAGCTTTTTTCTCGCCTAGGGGTGAAATTAGTATAGTATTATAAAATATATGGCATGTGTTTTGTGCGTGAAAACTTGAAAATTTCAAAAGAAAAGTTGGAAATATGTTGTATTGACTTCAATTAGCGCAATGTGTTTAAAAAATTGAAAATACCGCCAATATCGCAAATTAAGCAAAACAATTGTAAACAAAGTCTTGTTGGAGACTAATTATAGTTTTTCAATTAGTAAAATCATAGCTAATGATGGTGATTCTGCAACCCAAAGCGTAGAATGAGAACGAACAAAAAATCAAAAAAAGCTGAAAAAAATTCTATTCGCGCAACATTTTTCGCCCTGTTACCGCACATAAAAAACAACTGAGAGCAGGCTAAAATGAATGGGAAAAATGAAAAACTTTTCATGCGTATGTGTGATGATGTGTAGAACAAGTTGAAACCACAGACGCCGTTGACCGCCTTGAGATACACACACTCGCACAACAAGCGAACGCGCCAGTCATTTTTTCCATCCACTCTCTGGCGAGATATTGGCTGAAACAAAATTTGTTCCCATCTAAAGTTCCTCCGTCAACTCAAAAAACTGAAAACTGAAAATGTTGTAGGAAAAACTCAGCACCGTGTGCCACGTGTGCACTCTGAATTATAGATTAGTTTGCGTTGGGCAATCTTCCAGTTCAGTACTCGGTTTCTGTCGTGCGCGGTGTTTGTGTATGGGATGAGTATAGACTCTACATATCTAACTATATTTTATATATATATGAAAGCAGGTGACTATTAACCGATATTGCAGTTGCACTAACTAATCCACAGTTATCATAAAGTAAACACTGCTCTTCATTTGCACATCTAATCCATGCAAAATGACTCAAAGATACGTTAGACCAGCTCAGACGGTTTGGGAGAAATGTCTCTATTTGTCATAGGGCCATAAACCGATCATATTTGCGGTCTACTTCTATATCTATCTTTCTCCGCCTGTGTTATTTTTATAAAAACATTTCTCTCGCAATCCCAATAGATACACAATGTGCTCACACGTTTTGTGTTTGCAGATGAACAAATTAATTTTCCCATTTCTTTTCAAAAATAACAAAATGATCAAAAATATATAGCATAAATGTGTGTGTGCGTATACGTAATATTTGTAGTTTTCGTTGGGTAATTTTCTTTGAAAGTTTATTAGCAAATTTATTAAATTTTCGTTAGCTATTCTTTTAATTAAGTTAAATAAAGTAATACATGTTCTAAATATCATATTTTTTAGTACACGTTCTAAAGTATTTATTTACAGAGAGAGTTTATCGCAGATTTGAGTACACATATAGATCAGATTTTCTTGCTTTGTTCAGTTGACATGCATGTTTAGAGAGCATTTTCTTCTTGTTTTAGTACTTGTATTAAAATAGGCGAGACTCTTTTTAGATCATATTTTTTGATCACCTTTCCACTCAATCAATTGATAACATATCTAATAGATACTAAGATACACACCTCATTTATAGTACATGTATGCCAAATTAAGATCAGCGCCATATCAGATATAAATCTGCTCAAAAAAAAGACCTTCGATGTAATTTAGTACATTTTTTAGTACGTGCATGTAAACATGTTTAGCAATAGTTATTGATAAACTGCTCAATCAGATTGATAAGAGAAGTAGACTCATTTTAGTACATCTTGTGTATATATTTAGTACACACACACAA